>NC_090448.1:13173624-13825603 GCF_031143425.1 Pleurodeles waltl | reverse complement strand
TGAGGCCAATGGCGGCACATGTCACTGCATCCCTGAGGCCACCGATGGCACATGTCACTGCATCCCTGCGGCCAATGACGGCACATGTCAGTGCATCCCTGAGGCCACCAATGGCACACGTCAGTGCATCCATGAGGCCAATGAGGGCACACGTCAGTGCATCCATGAGGCCAATGACGGCACATGTCAGTGCATCCATGAGGCCAATGAGGGCACACGTCAGTGCATCCATGAGGCCAATTAGGGCACACGTCAGTGCATCCCTGAGGCCAATGACGGCACATGTCAGTGCATCCCTGAGGCCAATGATGCCACAAGTCAGTGCTCCCCTGAGGCCAATGACGGCACATGTCAGTGCCTCCCTGAGGCCAATGACAACACATGTCAGTGCATCCCTGAGGCCAATGACGGCACATGTCAGTGCATCCCTGAGGCCAATGACGGCACTGAGGCCAATGATGGCACATGTCAGTGCATCCCAGAGGCCAATGACGGCACATGTCAGTGCACCCCTGAGGCCAACAATGGCACATGTCAGTGCATCCCTGAGGCCAACAACGGCACATGTCACTGCATCCCTGAGGCCAACAATGGCACATGTCAGTGCACATGTCACAACGGCACATGTCACTGCATCCCTGAGGCCAACAATGGCACACGTCAGTGCATCCCTGAGGCCAATGAGGCACATGTCAGTGCATCCCTGAGGCCAATGACGGCACTGAGGCCAATGATGGCACATGTCAGTGCATCCCTGAGGCCAATGACGGCACATGTCAGTGCACCCCTGAGGCCAACAATGGCACATGTCAGTGCATCCCTGAGGCCAACAACGGCACATGTCACTGCATCCCTGAGGCCAACAATGGCACATGTCAGTGCACATGTCACAACGGCACATGTCACTGCATCCCTGAGGCCAATGATGCCACACGTCAGTGCTCCCCTGAAGCCAATGACGGCACATGTCAGTGCTCCCCTGAGGCCAATGACGGCACATGTCAGTGCCTCCCTGAGGCCAATGACAGCACATGCACCCCTGAGGCCAATGACGGCACAAGTCAGTGCACCCCTGAGACCAACAATGGCACACGTCAGTGCATCCGTGAGGCCAATGATGGCACACGTCAGTGCATCCATGAGGCCAATGAGGGCACACGTCAGTGCATCCCTGAGGCCAATGACAGCACTGAGGCCAATGATGCCACACGTCAGTGCTCCCCTGAGGCCAATGACGGCACATGTCAGTGCTCCCCTGAGGCCAATGACGGCACATGTCAGTGCCTCCCTGAGGCCAATGACAGCACATGCACCCCTGAGGCCAATGACGGCACAAGTCAGTGCACCCCTGAGACCAACAATGGCACATGTCAGTGCATCCCTGAGGCCAATGACGGCACATGCACCCCTGAGGCCAATGACGGCACACGTCAGTGCATCCCTGAGGCCAATGAGGCACATGTCAGTGCATCCCTAATGCCAATGACGGCACATGTCAGTGCATCCCTGAGGCCAACGACGGCACATGTCACTGCATCCCTGAGGCCAATGACGGCACATGTCAGTGCATCCCTAATGCCAATGACGGCACATGTCAGTGCATCCCTGAGGCCAACGACGGCACATGTCACTGCATCCCTGAGGCCAATGACGGCACATGTCAGTGCATCCTGAGGCCAACGGTGGCACATGTCACTGCATCCCTGAGGCCAATGACGGCACATGTCAGTCCATCCCTGAGGCCAACGGTGGCACATGTCAGTGCATCCCTGAGGCCACCAATGGCACATGTCACTGCATCCCTGAGGCCACCAATGGCACATGTCACTGCATCCCTGAGGCCAATGGCGGCACATGTCACTGCATCCCTGAGGCCACCAATGGCACATGTCACTGCATCCCTGCGGCCAATGACGGCACATGTCAGTGCATCCCTGAGGCCACCAATGGCACACGTCAGTGCATCCATGAGGCCAATGAGGGCACACGTCAGTGCATCCATGAGGCCAATGACGGCACATGTCAGTGCATCCATGAGGCCAATGAGGGCACACGTCAGTGCATCCATGAGGCCAATGAGGGCACACGTCAGTGCATCCCTGAGGCCAATGACGGCACATGTCAGTGCATCCCTGAGGCCAATGATGCCACAAGTCAGTGCTCCCCTGAGGCCAATGACGGCACATGTCAGTGCCTCCCTGAGGCCAATGACAGCACATGTCAGTGCATCCCTGAGGCCAATGACGGCACATGTCAGTGCATCCCTGAGGCCAATGACGGCACTGAGGCCAATGATGGCACATGTCAGTGCATCCCTGAGGCCAATGACGGCACATGTCAGTGCACCCCTGAGGCCAACAATGGCACATGTCAGTGCATCCCTGAGGCCAACAACGGCACATGTCACTGCATCCCTGAGGCCAACAATGGCACATGTCAGTGCACATGTCACAACGGCACATGTCACTGCATCCCTGAGGCCAACAATGGCACACGTCAGTGCATCCCTGAGGCCAATGAGGCACATGTCAGTGCATCCCTGAGGCCAATGACGGCACTGAGGCCAATGATGGCACATGTCAGTGCATCCCTGAGGCCAATGACGGCACATGTCAGTGCACCCCTGAGGCCAACAATGGCACATGTCAGTGCATCCCTGAGGCCAACAACGGCACATGTCACTGCATCCCTGAGGCCAACAATGGCACATGTCAGTGCACATGTCACAACGGCACATGTCACTGCATCCCTGAGGCCAATGATGCCACACGTCAGTGCTCCCCTGAAGCCAATGACGGCACATGTCAGTGCTCCCCTGAGGCCAATGACGGCACATGTCAGTGCCTCCCTGAGGCCAATGACAGCACATGCACCCCTGAGGCCAATGACGGCACAAGTCAGTGCACCCCTGAGACCAACAATGGCACACGTCAGTGCATCCGTGAGGCCAATGATGGCACACGTCAGTGCATCCATGAGGCCAATGAGGGCACACGTCAGTGCATCCCTGAGGCCAATGACGGCACTGAGGCCAATGATGCCACACGTCAGTGCTCCCCTGAGGCCAATGACGGCACATGTCAGTGCTCCCCTGAGGCCAATGACGGCACATGTCAGTGCCTCCCTGAGGCCAATGACAGCACATGCACCCCTGAGGCCAATGACGGCACAAGTCAGTGCACCCCTGAGACCAACAATGGCACATGTCAGTGCATCCCTGAGGCCAATGACGGCACATGCACCCCTGAGGCCAATGACGGCACACGTCAGTGCATCCCTGAGGCCAATGAGGCACATGTCAGTGCATCCCTGAGGCCAATGACGGCACTGAGGCCAATGATGGCACGTCAGTGCATCCCTGAGGCCAATGACGGCACTGAGGCCAATGATGGCACATGTCAGTGCATCCCTGAGGCCAATGACGGCACATGTCAGTGCACCCCTGAGGCCAACAATGGCACATGTCAGTGCATCCCTGAGGCCAACAACGGCACATGTCAGTGCATCCCTGAGGCCAATGACGGCACATGCACCCCTGAGGCCAATGACAGCACACGTCAGTGCATCCCTGAGGCCAATGAGGCACATGTCAGTGCATCCCTGAGGCCAATGACGGCACTGAGGCCAATGATGGCACATGTCAGTGCATCCCTGAGGCCAATGACGGCACTGAGGCCAATGATGGCACATGTCAGTGCATCCCTGAGGCCAATGACGGCACATGTCAGTGCACCCCTGAGGCCAACAATGGCACATGTCAGTGCATCCCTGAGGCCAACAACGGCACATGTCACTGAATCCCTGTGAGAAAGTAGCCTCTTTCTAGCCTTGTTACCCCCACTTTAGGCCTGTTTGTGAGTGTATGTCAGGGTGTTTTCACTGTCTCACTGGGATCCTGCCAGCCAGGGCCCAGTGCTCATAGTGAAAACCCTATGTTTTCAGTATGTTTGTTATGTGTCACTGGGACCCTGCTAGTCAGGACCCCAGTGCTCATAAGTTTGTGGCCTATATGTATGTGTTCCCTGTGTGGTGCCTAACTGTCTCACTGAGGCTCTGCTAACCAGAACCTCAGTGGTTATGCTCTCTCATTTCTTTCCAAATTGTCACTAACAGGCTAGTGACCATTTTTACCAATTTACATTGGCTTACTGGAACACCCTTATAATTCCCTAGTATATGGTACTGAGGTACCCAGGGTATTGGGGTTCCAGGAGATCCCTATGGGCTGCAGCATTTCTTTTGCCACCCATAGGGAGCTCTGACAATTCTTACACAGGCCTGCCACTGCAGCCTGAGTGAAATAACGTCCACGTTATTTCACAGCCATTTTACACTGCACTTAAGTAACTTATAAGTCACCTATATGTCTAACCTTTACCTGGTAAAGGTTGGGCGCAAAGTTACTTAGTGTGAGGGCACCCTGGCACTAGCCAAGGTGCCCCCACATTGTTCAGAGCCAATTCCCTGAACTTTGTGAGTGCGGGGCCACAGCAGCGTCCAAAAACGCTAACCGCATGATTTGCAGCTAGCAAGGCTTGTTGGCGTTCTTTCGGCGGGAAAACACTTTTGCACGACTCTCCACGGCGAGAGAGATCCATCCACCAAAGGGGAAGTCTCAAGCCCTTTTCGTTCCTGCAGAAACCGCAGCTTCTTCTGTCCAGTAGAAGCTTCTTTGCACCCGCAGCTGGCATTTCCTGGGCATCTGCCCATCTCCGACTTGCTTGTGACTTTTGGACTTGGTCCCCTTGTTCCACAGGTACCCTAGATTGGAAATCCACAGTTGTTGCATTGTTGGTTTGTGTCTTTCCTGCATTATTCCTCTAACACGACTGCTTTGTCCTTAGGGGAACTTTAGTGCACTTTGCACTCACTTTTCAGGGTCTTGGGGAGGGTTATTTTTCTAACTCTCACTATTTTCTAATAGTCCCAGCGACCCTCTACAAGGTCACATAGGTTTGGGGTCCATTCGTGGTTCGCATTCCACTTTTGGAGTATATGGTTTGTGTTGCCCCTATCCCTATGTTTCCCCATTGCATCCTATTGTAACTATACATTGTTTGCACTGTTTTCTAAGACTATACTGCATATTTTTGCTATTGTGTATATATATCTTGTGTATATTTCCTATCCTCTCACTGAGGGTACACTCTAAGATACTTGGGCATATTGTCATAAAAATAAAGTACCTTTATTTTTAGTATAACTGTGTATTGTGTTTTCTTATGATATTGTGCAAGTGACACTTGTGGTACTGTAGTAGCTTCACACGTCTCCTAGTTCAGCCTAAGCTGCTCTGCTAAGCTACCATTATCTATCAGCCTAAGCTGCTAGACACCCTATACACTAATAAGGGATAACTGGGCCTGGTGCAAGGTGCAAGTACCCCTTGGTACTCACTACAAGCCAGTCCAGCCTCCTACATTGGTTGTGCAGTGGTGGGATAAGTGCTTTGAGACTACTTACCACTCTTGTCATTGTACTTTTCATAAGAGAAAAATATACAAAACAAGGTCAGTGTATATACACATAGCCAAAAAGTTTTGCATTTCCTCTTTTCACTCTATTCTAAGTGCTGAAAAGTACTTCTAAACTTTCTAAAAAGTTCTAAAAAGTTTTAAAAGTTTTTTTTTCTCTGTCTTTCAAAAAGCTCTGACAAACTTTTTTCTCTTTTTCTATCACTTTAACTCTCTCTAAAATGTCTGGCACAGGCCAAAATGTTGACCTGTCTAAGATTGCATATGATCACCTTAGCTGGAAAGGAGCAAGGAGTCTCTGCATAGAGAGAGGTTTGAGTGTAGGGAAGAATCCTTCCTTGGAACTGTTACTTAACATGCTTGGAGAACAAGATAAGGCTATAGGTGCCCCATCTGTTGAAAAAGTACCTAATAGTTCCCAATCTGATTCAGGGACTCCCCCAGGAAAAGATTCAGGAAAGAAACTTCCTAGCCTGCCCATTACTAGACAGTCTAGCATAGTTGGTAATGATGATGAGCCACACCATACAAATAGTGTTGTCTCACATCATAGCAAAAGCATTTATTCTCACCATACTGGTAGTAATGTTTCTGTTAGCCAAGCTGTTAGGGTGGCTTCTGTAAGGGACAGGTCTCCTTCTGTTCATTCCCATCATACCTCTGTATCTAGGAATGTCCCTCCCACCAACCCTGATGACAGAATGTTAGAGAGGGAACTCAATAAGTTGAGGGTGGAACAAACCAGACTGAAGCTTAAAAAGCAACAGCTGGATTTGGATAGACAGTCTTTTGAACTAGAGAAGGAAAGACAGAAGTTGGGTTTAGAAACCCATGGTGGCAGCAGCAGTATTCCCCATAGTCATCCTGAAAAAGAGCATGATTCCAGGAATCTGCACAAGATAGTTCCCCCTTATAAGGAGGGGGATGACATTAACAAGTGGTTTGCTGCACTTGAGAGGGCCTGTGTTGTACAGGATGTCCCTCAAAGGCAGTGGGCTGCTATCCTATGGCTATCATTTAGTGGAAAAGGTAGGGATAGGCTCCTTACTGTGAAAGAAAGTGATGCCAATAATTTTACAGTACTTAAGAATGCACTCCTGGATGGTTATGGCTTAACCACTGAACAGTACAGGATAAAGTTCAGAGAGACCAAAAAGGAGTCTTCACAAGACTGGGTTGATTTCATTGACCATTCAGTGAAGGCCTTGGAGGGGTGGTTACATGGCAGTAAAGTTACTGATTATGACAGCCTGTATAACTTGATCCTGAGAGAGCATATTCTTAATAATTGTGTGTCTGATTTGTTGCACCAGTACTTGGTGGACTCTGATCTGACCTCTCCCCAAGAATTGGGAAAGAAGGCAGACAAATGGGTCAGAACAAGGGTGAACAGAAAAGTTCATACAGGTGGTGACAAAGAGAACAATAAGAAGAAAGATGGTGAAAAATCTCAAGATAAGCATGGGGATAAGGGTAAAACCAAAGATCCCACTTCAAATCTTAAACACTCTTCAGGGGGTGGGGATAAAACAAATTCTTCCTCTTCTTCCCAACCTACACAATTTAAAAAGCCTTGGTGCCTTGTGTGTAAAAATAGAGGCCATAGGCCAGGGGATAAGTCCTGTCCAGGTAAACCCCCTGAGCCTACCACCACTAATACATCAAGCTCTAGTGCCCCTAGCAGTAGTGGTACTAGTGGTGGGACTGCTGGCAACAGTCAAGTTAAGGGTGTAGTTGGGTTCACTTATGGGTCCATAGTAGAAACTGGGGTAGTCAGTCCCAAGACAGTTTCTGTCACACCTAGTGGCATTGGCCTTGCAACACTGGCTGCTTGTCCCCTTACAATGGATAAGTACAGGCAGACAGTTTCAATAAATGGTGTTGAGGCCTTGGCCTACAGGGACACAGGTGCCAGTATCACTTTGGTGACTGAAAACCTAGTGCACCCTGATCAACACATCATTGGACAACAGTATAAGATTATTGATGTCCATAACTCCACTAAGTTTCTTCCCTTAGCTATAATTCAGTTTAGTTGGGGTGGAGTTACTGGCCCTAAGCAGGTGATGGTATCACCTAGCTTACCTGTAGACTGTCTCTTAGGTAATGACCTAGAGGCCTCAGGTTGGGCTGATGTAGAGTTTTATGCCCATGCAGCCATGCTGGGCATCCCTGAGGAATTGTTCCCTCTCATTTCTACTGAAATGAAAAAGCAAAGGAGAGAAGGCCTGAAACCTCAGGATCCCTCTCCATCAACAGGTAAAAAGGGTAAAAAGGGTATCACAGTATCCCCTAACCACCCTACCATTCAGGATACCATCCCTGTGGTGGGAGAAACCTCTCCTGGGGTGGCACCTGTTCCAAGGGAATCATCAGTTGACAAAACTGTACTCCCTGAGGTAGAAGTACCTCTCTGTGGGATAACTAACATTGGTGACAAAAAGAGCACCATTTTAGTTAACATGGAGCATCCCTCCAACCCTCCCAGAGAAACTTTAGTGCAGAAACCCTGCACTGCCTCACAACACTTAGGACAGCATCCCTGCCCTAGTGTGGAGCTCATAGGACAGTATCCCTGCCCTGCTCCAAATCAAGAGAAACAGCATCCCTGTTCTCTCTTCCAGCCATATGGACAAAGTTTTTGCCCAGCTATGGCTTTTCTGAGACAGCATCCCTGTCTGGCATTTAAATCACTACAAATAGGTTCAGTGGACAATTCCCACTGCTCTAAACTAAAACTTACTGATAGAAACTCTGAAAATACATCTTCACAGTGTTGCTTAGCTAAAAAACTTCAAACAGGGTGGTTTACATCCCCACAGGGAAGTAACCATATAGTGGATGATAAAGGGAGTAACCAGTCTATTGCAAAGCTACTCTCTACTTATCACCACTTAGACAATAAAGTCTCAACTGGCCAAGGTTAGCCTTATTGTCCTTCGTTTGGGGGGGGGGGGGTTGTGTGAGAAAGTAGCCTCTTTCTAGCCTTGTTACCCCCACTTTAGGCCTGTTTGTGAGTGTATGTCAGGGTGTTTTCACTGTCTCACTGGGATCCTGCCAGCCAGGGCCCAGTGCTCATAGTGAAAACCCTATGTTTTCAGTATGTTTGTTATGTGTCACTGGGACCCTGCTAGTCAGGACCCCAGTGCTCATAAGTTTGTGGCCTATATATATGTGTTCCCTGTGTGGTGCCTAACTGTCTCACTGAGGCTCTGCTAACCAGAACCTCAGTGGTTATGCTCTCTCATTTCTTTCCAAATTGTCACTAACAGGCTAGTGACCATTTTTACCAATTTACATTGGCTTACTGGAACACCCTTATAATTCCCTAGTATATGGTACTGAGGTACCCAGGGTATTGGGGTTCCAGGAGATCCCTATGGGCTGCAGCATTTCTTTTGCCACCCATAGGGAGCTCTGACAATTCTTACACAGGCCTGCCACTGCAGCCTGAGTGAAATAACGTCCACGTTATTTCACAGCCATTTTACACTGCACTTAAGTAACTTATAAGTCACCTATATGTCTAACCTTTACCTGGTAAAGGTTGGGCGCAAAGTTACTTAGTGTGAGGGCACCCTGGCACTAGCCAAGGTGCCCCCACATTGTTCAGAGCCAATTCCCTGAACTTTGTGAGTGCGGGGCCACAGCAGCGTCCAAAAACGCTAACCGCATGATTTGCAGCTAGCAAGGCTTGTTGGCGTTCTTTCGGCGGGAAAACACTTTTGCACGACTCTCCACGGCGAGAGAGATCCATCCACCAAAGGGGAAGTCTCAAGCCCTTTTCGTTCCTGCAGAAACCGCAGCTTCTTCTGTCCAGTAGAAGCTTCTTTGCACCCGCAGCTGGCATTTCCTGGGCATCTGCCCATCTCCGACTTGCTTGTGACTTTTGGACTTGGTCCCCTTGTTCCACAGGTACCCTAGATTGGAAATCCACAGTTGTTGCATTGTTGGTTTGTGTCTTTCCTGCATTATTCCTCTAACACGACTGCTTTGTCCTTAGGGGAACTTTAGTGCACTTTGCACTCACTTTTCAGGGTCTTGGGGAGGGTTATTTTTCTAACTCTCACTATTTTCTAATAGTCCCAGCGACCCTCTACAAGGTCACATAGGTTTGGGGTCCATTCGTGGTTCGCATTCCACTTTTGGAGTATATGGTTTGTGTTGCCCCTATCCCTATGTTTCCCCATTGCATCCTATTGTAACTATACATTGTTTGCACTGTTTTCTAAGACTATACTGCATATTTTTGCTATTGTGTATATATATCTTGTGTATATTTCCTATCCTCTCACTGAGGGTACACTCTAAGATACTTGGGCATATTGTCATAAAAATAAAGTACCTTTATTTTTAGTATAACTGTGTATTGTGTTTTCTTATGATATTGTGCAAGTGACACTTGTGGTACTGTAGTAGCTTCACACGTCTCCTAGTTCAGCCTAAGCTGCTCTGCTAAGCTACCATTATCTATCAGCCTAAGCTGCTAGACACCCTATACACTAATAAGGGAATAACTGGGCCTGGTGCAAGGTGCAAGTACCCCTTGGTACTCACTACAAGCCAGTCCAGCCTCCTACATTGGTTGTGCAGTGGTGGGATAAGTGCTTTGAGACTACTTACCACTCTTGTCATTGTACTTTTCATAAGAGAAAAATATACAAAACAAGGTCAGTGTATATACACATAGCCAAAAAGTTTTGCATTTCCTCTTTTCACTCTATTCTAAGTGCTGAAAAGTACTTCTAAACTTTCTAAAAAGTTCTAAAAAGTTTTAAAAGTTTTTTTTTCTCTGTCTTTCAAAAAGCTCTGACAAACTTTTTTCTCTTTTTCTATCACTTTAACTCTCTCTAAAATGTCTGGCACAGGCCAAAATGTTGACCTGTCTAAGATTGCATATGATCACCTTAGCTGGAAAGGAGCAAGGAGTCTCTGCATAGAGAGAGGTTTGAGTGTAGGGAAGAATCCTTCCTTGGAACTGTTACTTAACATGCTTGGAGAACAAGATAAGGCTGTAGGTGCCCCATCTGTTGAAAAAGTACCTAATAGTTCCCAATCTGATTCAGGGACTCCCCCAGGAAAAGATTCAGGAAAGAAACTTCCTAGCCTGCCCATTACTAGACAGTCTAGCATAGTTGGTAATGATGATGAGCCACACCATACAAATAGTGTTGTCTCACATCATAGCAAAAGCATTTATTCTCACCATACTGGTAGTAATGTTTCTGTTAGCCAAGCTGTTAGGGTGGCTTCTGTAAGGGACAGGTCTCCTTCTGTTCATTCCCATCATACCTCTGTATCTAGGAATGTCCCTCCCACCAACCCTGATGACAGAATGTTAGAGAGGGAACTCAATAAGTTGAGGGTGGAACAAACCAGACTGAAGCTTAAAAAGCAACAGCTGGATTTGGATAGACAGTCTTTTGAACTAGAGAAGGAAAGACAGAAGTTGGGTTTAGAAACCCATGGTGGCAGCAGCAGTATTCCCCATAGTCATCCTGAAAAAGAGCATGATTCCAGGAATCTGCACAAGATAGTTCCCCCTTATAAGGAGGGGGATGACATTAACAAGTGGTTTGCTGCACTTGAGAGGGCCTGTGTTGTACAGGATGTCCCTCAAAGGCAGTGGGCTGCTATCCTATGGCTATCATTTAGTGGAAAAGGTAGGGATAGGCCCCTTACTGTGAAAGAAAGTGATGCCAATAATTTTACAGTACTTAAGAATGCACTCCTGGATGGTTATGGCTTAACCACTGAACAGTACAGGATAAAGTTCAGAGAGACCAAAAAGGAGTCTTCACAAGACTGGGTTGATTTCATTGACCATTCAGTGAAGGCCTTGGAGGGGTGGTTACATGGCAGTAAAGTTACTGATTATGACAGCCTGTATAACTTGATCCTGAGAGAGCATATTCTTAATAATTGTGTGTCTGATTTGTTGCACCAGTACTTGGTGGACTCTGATCTGACCTCTCCCCAAGAATTGGGAAAGAAGGCAGACAAATGGGTCAGAACAAGGGTGAACAGAAAAGTTCATACAGGTGGTGACAAAGAGAACAATAAGAAGAAAGATGGTGAAAAATCTCAAGATAAGCATGGGGATAAGGGTAAAACCAAAGATCCCACTTCAAATCTTAAACACTCTTCAGGGGGTGGGGATAAAACAAATTCTTCCTCTTCTTCCCAACCTACACAATTTAAAAAGCCTTGGTGCCTTGTGTGTAAAAATAGAGGCCATAGGCCAGGGGATAAGTCCTGTCCAGGTAAACCCCCTGAGCCTACCACCACTAATACATCAAGCTCTAGTGCCCCTAGCAGTAGTGGTACTAGTGGTGGGACTGCTGGCAACAGTCAAGTTAAGGGTGTAGTTGGGTTCACTTATGGGTCCATAGTAGAAACTGGGGTAGTCAGTCCCAAGACAGTTTCTGTCACACCTAGTGGCATTGGCCTTGCAACACTGGCTGCTTGTCCCCTTACAATGGATAAGTACAGGCAGACAGTTTCAATAAATGGTGTTGAGGCCTTGGCCTACAGGGACACAGGTGCCAGTATCACTTTGGTGACTGAAAACCTAGTGCACCCTGATCAACACATCATTGGACAACAGTATAAGATTATTGATGTCCATAACTCCACTAAGTTTCTTCCCTTAGCTATAATTCAGTTTAGTTGGGGTGGAGTTACTGGCCCTAAGCAGGTGATGGTATCACCTAGCTTACCTGTAGACTGTCTCTTAGGTAATGACCTAGAGGCCTCAGGTTGGGCTGATGTAGAGTTTTATGCCCATGCAGCCATGCTGGGCATCCCTGAGGAATTGTTCCCTCTCATTTCTACTGAAATGAAAAAGCAAAGGAGAGAAGGCCTGAAACCTCAGGATCCCTCTCCATCAACAGGTAAAAAGGGTATCACAGTATCCCCTAACCACCCTACCATTCAGGATACCATCCCTGTGGTGGGAGAAACCTCTCCTGGGGTGGCACCTGTTCCAAGGGAATCATCAGTTGACAAAACTGTACTCCCTGAGGTAGAAGTACCTCTCTGTGGGATAACTAACATTGGTGACAAAAAGAGCACCATTTTAGTTAACATGGAGCATCCCTCCAACCCTCCCAGAGAAACTTTAGTGCAGAAACCCTGCACTGCCTCACAACACTTAGGACAGCATCCCTGCCCTAGTGTGGAGCTCATAGGACAGTATCCCTGCCCTGCTCCAAATCAAGAGAAACAGCATCCCTGTTCTCTCTTCCAGCCATATGGACAAAGTTTTTGCCCAGCTATGGCTTTTCTGAGACAGCATCCCTGTCTGGCATTTAAATCACTACAAATAGGTTCAGTGGACAATTCCCACTGCTCTAAACTAAAACTTACTGATAGAAACTTTGAAAATACATCTTCACAGTGTTGCTTAGCTAAAAAACTTCAAACAGGGTGGTTTACATCCCCACAGGGAAGTAACCATATAGTGGATGATAAAGGGAGTAACCAGTCTATTGCAAAGCTACTCTCTACTTATCACCACTTAGACAATAAAGTCTCAACTGGCCAAGGTTAGCCTTATTGTCCTTCGTTTGGGGGGGGGGGGGTTGTGTGAGAAAGTAGCCTCTTTCTAGCCTTGTTACCCCCACTTTAGGCCTGTTTGTGAGTGTATGTCAGGGTGTTTTCACTGTCTCACTGGGATCCTGCCAGCCAGGGCCCAGTGCTCATAGTGAAAACCCTATGTTTTCAGTATGTTTGTTATGTGTCACTGGGACCCTGCTAGTCAGGACCCCAGTGCTCATAAGTTTGTGGCCTATATGTATGTGTTCCCTGTGTGGTGCCTAACTGTCTCACTGAGGCTCTGCTAACCAGAACCTCAGTGGTTATGCTCTCTCATTTCTTTCCAAATTGTCACTAACAGGCTAGTGACCATTTTTACCAATTTACATTGGCTTACTGGAACACCCTTATAATTCCCTAGTATATGGTACTGAGGTACCCAGGGTATTGGGGTTCCAGGAGATCCCTATGGGCTGCAGCATTTCTTTTGCCACCCATAGGGAGCTCTGACAATTCTTACACAGGCCTGCCACTGCAGCCTGAGTGAAATAACGTCCATGTTATTTCACACCCATTTTACACTGCACTTAAGTAACTTATAAGTCACCTATATGTCTAACCTTTACCTGGTAAAGGTTAGGTGCAAAGTTACTTAGTGTGAGGGCACCCTGGCACTAGCCAAGGTGCCCCCACATTGTTCAGAGCCAATTCCCTGAACTTTGTGAGTGCGGGGACACCATTACACGCGTGCACTACATATAGGTCACTACCTATAAGTAGCTTCACAATGGTAACTCCGAATATGGCCATGTAACATGTCTATGATCATGGAATTGCCCCCTCTATGCCATCCTGGCATAGTTGGCACAATCCCATGATCCCAGTGGTCTGTAGCACAGACCCTGGTACTGCCAAACTGCCCTTCCTGGGGTTTCACTGCAGCTGCTGCTGCTGCCAACCCCTCAGACAGGCATCTGCCCTCCTGGGGTCCAGCCAGGCCTGGCCCAGGATGGCAGAACAAAGAACTTCCTCTGAGAGAGGGTGTGACACCCTCTCCCTTTGGAAAATGGTGTGAAGGCAGGGGAGGAGTAGCCTCCCCCAGCCTCTGGAAATGCTTTCTTGGGCACAGATGTGCCCAATTCTGCATAAGCCAGTCTACACCGGTTCAGGGGACCCCTTAGCCCTGCTCTGGCGCGAAACTGGACAAAGGAAAGGGGAGTGACCACTCCCCTGACCTGCACCTCCCCTGGGAGGTGTCCAGAGCTCCTCCAGTGTGCTCCAGACCTCTGCCATCTTGGAAACAGAGGTGCTGCTGGCACACTGGACTGCTCTGAGTGGCCAGTGCCACCAGGTGACGTCAGAGACTCCTTCTGATAGGCTCCTTCAGGTGTTAGTAGCCTATCCTCTCTCCTTGGTAGCCAAACCCTCTTTTCTGGCTATTTAGGGTCTCTGTCTCTGGGGAAACTTTAGATAACGAATGCAAGAGCTCAGCCGAGTTCCTCTGCATCTCTCTCTTCACCTTCTGATAAGGAATCGACTGCTGACCGCGCTGGAAGCCTGCAAAACTGCAACAAAGTAGCTAAGACGACTACTGCAACTCTGTAACGCTGATCCTGCCGCCTTCTCGACTGTTTTCCTGTTTGTGCATGCTGTGGGGGTAGTCTGCCTCCTCTCTGCACCAGAAGCTCCGAAGAAATCGCCCGTGGGTCAACGGAATCTTCCCCCTGCAACCGCAGGCACCAAAAAGCTGCATTACCGGTCCCTTGGGTCTCCTCTCAGCACGACGAGCGAGGTCCCTCGAATCCAGCAACTCTGTCCAAGTGGCCCCCACAGTCCAGTGACTCTTCAGTCCAAGTTTGGTGGAGGTAAGTCCTTGCCTCACCTCGCTAGACTGCATTGCTGGGAACCACGACTTTTGCAGCTACTCCGGCCTCCGTGCACTTCCGGCGGAAATCCTTTGTGCACAGTCCAGCCTGGGTCCACGGCATTCTAACCTGCATTGCACGACCTCCTAAGTTGTTCTCCGGCGACATGGGACTTCTTTGTGTAACTTCGGGTGAGCACTGTTTCATGCATCCTCGTAGTGCCTTTTTCTGGCACTTCTCCGGGTGCTACCTGCTGCTGAGAGGACTCCTTGTCTTGCTCGACGTCCTCTCTCTCTCCTGGTCCAATTTGCGACCTCCTGGTCCCTCCAGGGCCACAGCAGCGTCCAAAAACGCTAACTGCATGATTTGCAGCTAGCAAGGCTTGTTGGCGTTCTTTCGGCGGGAAAACACTTTTGCACGACTCTCCACGGCGAGAGAGATCCATCCACCAAAGGGGAAGTCTCAAGCCCTTTTCGTTCCTGCAGAAACCGCAGCTTCTTCTGTCCAGTAGAAGCTTCTTTGCACCCGCAGCTGGCATTTCCTGGGCATCTGCCCATCTCCGACTTGCTTGTGACTTTTGGACTTGGTCCCCTTGTTCCACAGGTACCCTAGATTGGAAATCCACAGTTGTTGCATTGTTGGTTTGTGTCTTTCCTGCATTATTCCTCTAACACGACTGCTTTGTCCTTAGGGGAACTTTAGTGCACTTTGCACTCACTTTTCAGGGTCTTGGGGAGGGTTATTTTTCTAACTCTCACTATTTTCTAATAGTCCCAGCGACCCTCTACAAGGTCACATAGGTTTGGGGTCCATTCGTGGTTCGCATTCCACTTTTGGAGTATATGGTTTGTGTTGCCCCTATCCCTATGTTTCCCCATTGCATCCTATTGTAACTATATATTGTTTGCACTGTTTTCTAAGACTATACTGCATATTTTTGCTATTGTGTATATATATCTTGTGTATATTTCCTATCCTCTCACTGAGGGTACACTCTAAGATACTTGGGCATATTGTCATAAAAATAAAGTACCTTTATTTTTAGTATAACTGTGTATTGTGTTTTCTTATGATATTGTGCAAGTGACACTTGTGGTACTGTAGTAGCTTCACACGTCTCCTAGTTCAGCCTAAGCTGCTCTGCTAAGCTACCATTATCTATCAGCCTAAGCTGCTAGACACCCTATACACTAATAAGGGATAACTGGGCCTGGTGCAAGGTGCAAGTACCCCTTGGTACTCACTACAAGCCAGTCCAGCCTCCTACATTGGTTGTGCAGTGGTGGGATAAGTGCTTTGAGACTACTTACCACTCTTGTCATTGTACTTTTCATAAGAGAAAAATATACAAAACAAGGTCAGTGTATATACACATAGCCAAAAAGTTTTGCATTTCCTCTTTTCACTCTATTCTAAGTGCTGAAAAGTACTTCTAAACTTTCTAAAAAGTTCTAAAAAGTTTTAAAAGTTTTTTTTTCTCTGTCTTTCAAAAAGCTCTGACAAACTTTTTTCTCTTTTTCTATCACTTTAACTCTCTCTAAAATGTCTGGCACAGGCCAAAATGTTGACCTGTCTAAGATTGCATATGATCACCTTAGCTGGAAAGGAGCAAGGAGTCTCTGCATAGAGAGAGGTTTGAGTGTAGGGAAGAATCCTTCCTTGGAACTGTTACTTAACATGCTTGGAGAACAAGATAAGGCTATAGGTGCCCCATCTGTTGAAAAAGTACCTAATAGTTCCCAATCTGATTCAGGGACTCCCCCAGGAAAAGATTCAGGAAAGAAACTTCCTAGCCTGCCCATTACTAGACAGTCTAGCATAGTTGGTAATGATGATGAGCCACACCATACAAATAGTGTTGTCTCACATCATAGCAAAAGCATTTATTCTCACCATACTGGTAGTAATGTTTCTGTTAGCCAAGCTGTTAGGGTGGCTTCTGTAAGGGACAGGTCTCCTTCTGTTCATTCCCATCATACCTCTGTATCTAGGAATGTCCCTCCCACCAACCCTGATGACAGAATGTTAGAGAGGGAACTCAATAAGTTGAGGGTGGAACAAACCAGACTGAAGCTTAAAAAGCAACAGCTGGATTTGGATAGACAGTCTTTTGAACTAGAGAAGGAAAGACAGAAGTTGGGTTTAGAAACCCATGGTGGCAGCAGCAGTATTCCCCATAGTCATCCTGAAAAAGAGCATGATTCCAGGAATCTGCACAAGATAGTTCCCCCTTATAAGGAGGGGGATGACATTAACAAGTGGTTTGCTGCACTTGAGAGGGCCTGTGTTGTACAGGATGTCCCTCAAAGGCAGTGGGCTGCTATCCTATGGCTATCATTTAGTGGAAAAGGTAGGGATAGGCTCCTTACTGTGAAAGAAAGTGATGCCAATAATTTTACAGTACTTAAGAATGCACTCCTGGATGGTTATGGCTTAACCACTGAACAGTACAGGATAAAGTTCAGAGAGACCAAAAAGGAGTCTTCACAAGACTGGGTTGATTTCATTGACCATTCAGTGAAGGCCTTGGAGGGGTGGTTACATGGCAGTAAAGTTACTGATTATGACAGCCTGTATAACTTGATCCTGAGAGAGCATATTCTTAATAATTGTGTGTCTGATTTGTTGCACCAGTACTTGGTGGACTCTGATCTGACCTCTCCCCAAGAATTGGGAAAGAAGGCAGACAAATGGGTCAGAACAAGGGTGAACAGAAAAGTTCATACAGGTGGTGACAAAGAGAACAATAAGAAGAAAGATGGTGAAAAATCTCAAGATAAGCATGGGGATAAGGGTAAAACCAAAGATCCCACTTCAAATCTTAAACACTCTTCAGGGGGTGGGGATAAAACAAATTCTTCCTCTTCTTCCCAACCTACACAATTTAAAAAGCCTTGGTGCCTTGTGTGTAAAAATAGAGGCCATAGGCCAGGGGATAAGTCCTGTCCAGGTAAACCCCCTGAGCCTACCACCACTAATACATCAAGCTCTAGTGCCCCTAGCAGTAGTGGTACTAGTGGTGGGACTGCTGGCAACAGTCAAGTTAAGGGTGTAGTTGGGTTCACTTATGGGTCCATAGTAGAAACTGGGGTAGTCAGTCCCAAGACAGTTTCTGTCACACCTAGTGGCATTGGCCTTGCAACACTGGCTGCTTGTCCCCTTACAATGGATAAGTACAGGCAGACAGTTTCAATAAATGGTGTTGAGGCCTTGGCCTACAGGGACACAGGTGCCAGTATCACTTTGGTGACTGAAAACCTAGTGCACCCTGATCAACACATCATTGGACAACAGTATAAGATTATTGATGTCCATAACTCCACTAAGTTTCTTCCCTTAGCTATAATTCAGTTTAGTTGGGGTGGAGTTACTGGCCCTAAGCAGGTGATGGTATCACCTAGCTTACCTGTAGACTGTCTCTTAGGTAATGACCTAGAGGCCTCAGGTTGGGCTGATGTAGAGTTTTATGCCCATGCAGCCATGCTGGGCATCCCTGAGGAATTGTTCCCTCTCATTTCTACTGAAATGAAAAAGCAAAGGAGAGAAGGCCTGAAACCTCAGGATCCCTCTCCATCAACAGGTAAAAAGGGTATCACAGTATCCCCTAACCACCCTACCATTCAGGATACCATCCCTGTGGTGGGAGAAACCTCTCCTGGGGTGGCACCTGTTCCAAGGGAATCATCAGTTGACAAAACTGTACTCCCTGAGGTAGAAGTACCTCTCTGTGGGATAACTAACATTGGTGACAAAAAGAGCACCATTTTAGTTAACATGGAGCATCCCTCCAACCCTCCCAGAGAAACTTTAGTGCAGAAACCCTGCACTGCCTCACAACACTTAGGACAGCATCCCTGCCCTAGTGTGGAGCTCATAGGACAGTATCCCTGCCCTGCTCCAAATCAAGAGAAACAGCATCCCTGTTCTCTCTTCCAGCCATATGGACAAAGTTTTTGCCCAGCTATGGCTTTTCTGAGACAGCATCCCTGTCTGGCATTTAAATCACTACAAATAGGTTCAGTGGACAATTCCCACTGCTCTAAACTAAAACTTACTGATAGAAACTCTGAAAATACATCTTCACAGTGTTGCTTAGCTAAAAAACTTCAAACAGGGTGGTTTACATCCCCACAGGGAAGTAACCATATAGTGGATGATAAAGGGAGTAACCAGTCTATTGCAAAGCTACTCTCTACTTATCACCACTTAGACAATAAAGTCTCAACTGGCCAAGGTTAGCCTTATTGTCCTTCGTTTGGGGGGGGGGGGGGGGTTGTGTGAGAAAGTAGCCTCTTTCTAGCCTTGTTACCCCCACTTTAGGCCTGTTTGTGAGTGTATGTCAGGGTGTTTTCACTGTCTCACTGGGATCCTGCCAGCCAGGGCCCAGTGCTCATAGTGAAAACCCTATGTTTTCAGTATGTTTGTTATGTGTCACTGGGACCCTGCTAGTCAGGACCCCAGTGCTCATAAGTTTGTGGCCTATATGTATGTGTTCCCTGTGTGGTGCCTAACTGTCTCACTGAGGCTCTGCTAACCAGAACCTCAGTGGTTATGCTCTCTCATTTCTTTCCAAATTGTCACTAACAGGCTAGTGACCATTTTTACCAATTTACATTGGCTTACTGGAACACCCTTATAATTCCCTAGTATATGGTACTGAGGTACCCAGGGTATTGGGGTTCCAGGAGATCCCTATGGGCTGCAGCATTTCTTTTGCCACCCATAGGGAGCTCTGACAATTCTTACACAGGCCTGCCACTGCAGCCTGAGTGAAATAACGTCCATGTTATTTCACAGCCATTTTACACTGCACTTAAGTAACTTATAAGTCACCTATATGTCTAACCTTTACCTGGTAAAGGTTAGGTGCAAAGTTACTTAGTGTGAGGGCACCCTGGCACTAGCCAAGGTGCCCCCACATTGTTCAGAGCCAATTCCCTGAACTTTGTGAGTGCGGGGACACCATTACACGCGTGCACTACATATAGGTCACTACCTATAAGTAGCTTCACAATGGTAACTCCGAATATGGCCATGTAACATGTCTATGATCATGGAATTGCCCCCTCTATGCCATCCTGGCATAGTTGGCACAATCCCATGATCCCAGTGGTCTGTAGCACAGACCCTGGTACTGCCAAACTGCCCTTCCTGGGGTTTCACTGCAGCTGCTGCTGCTGCCAACCCCTCAGACAGGCATCTGCCCTCCTGGGGTCCAGCCAGGCCTGGCCCAGGATGGCAGAACAAAGAACTTCCTCTGAGAGAGGGTGTGACACCCTCTCCCTTTGGAAAATGGTGTGAAGGCAGGGGAGGAGTAGCCTCCCCCAGCCTCTGGAAATGCTTTCTTGGGCACAGATGTGCCCAATTCTGCATAAGCCAGTCTACACCGGTTCAGGGGACCCCTTAGCCCTGCTCTGGCGCGAAACTGGACAAAGGAAAGGGGAGTGACCACTCCCCTGACCTGCACCTCCCCTGGGAGGTGTCCAGAGCTCCTCCAGTGTGCTCCAGACCTCTGCCATCTTGGAAACAGAGGTGCTGCTGGCACACTGGACTGCTCTGAGTGGCCAGTGCCACCAGGTGACGTCAGAGACTCCTTCTGATAGGCTCCTTCAGGTGTTAGTAGCCTATCCTCTCTCCTAGGTAGCCAAACCCTCTTTTCTGGCTATTTAGGGTCTCTGTCTCTGGGGAAACTTTAGATAACGAATGCAAGAGCTCAGCCGAGTTCCTCTGCATCTCTCTCTTCACCTTCTGATAAGGAATCAACTGCTGACCGCGCTGGAAGCCTGCAAAACTGCAACAAAGTAGCTAAGACGACTACTGCAACTCTGTAACGCTGATCCTGCCGCCTTCTCGACTGGTTTCCTGTTTGTGCATGCTGTGGGGGTAGTCTGCCTCCTCTCTGCACCAGAAGCTCCGAAGAAATCTCCCGTGGGTCGACGGAATCTTCCCCCTGCAACCGCAGGCACCAAAAAAGCTGCATTACTGGTCCCTTGGGTCTCCTCTCAGCACGACGAGCGAGGTCCCTCGAATCCAGCAACTCTGTCCAAGTGGCCCGCACAGTCCAGTGACTCTTCAGTCCAAGTTTGGTGGAGGTAAGTCCTTGCCTCACCTCGCTAGACTGCATTGCTGGGAACCGCAACTTTTGAAGCTACTCCGGCCTCCGTGCACTTCCGGCGGAAATCCTTTGTGCACAGTCCAGCCTGGGTCCACGGCACTCTAACCTGCATTGCACGACCTCCTAAGTTGTTCTCCGGCGACGTGGGACTTCTTTGTGTAACTTCGGGTGAGCACCATTTCACACATCCTTGTAGTGCCTTTTTCTGGCACTTCTCCGGGAGCTACCTGCTGCTGAGAGGACTCCTTGTCTTGCTCGACGTCCCCTCTCTCTCCTGGTCCAATTTGCGACCTCCTGGTCCCTCCAGGGCCACAGCAGCGTCCAAAAACGCTAACTGCACGATTTGCAGCTAGCAAGGCTTGTTGGCGTTCTTTCGGCGGGAAAACACTTCTGCACGACTCTCCACGGCAAGCGGGATCTGTCCACCAAAGAAGAAGTCTCTAGCCCTTTTCGTTCCTACAGAAACCACAGCTTCTTCTGTCCAGTAGAAGCTTCTTTGCACCCGCAGCTGGCATTTCCTGGGCATCTGCCCATCTCCGACTTGCTTGTGACTTTTGGACTTGGTCCCCTTGTTCCACAGGTACCCTAGATTGGAAATCCACAGTTGTTGCATTGTTGGTTTGTGTCTTTCCTGCATTATTCCTCTAACACGACTGCTTTGTCCTTAGGGGAACTTTAGTGCACTTTGGACTCACTTTTCAGGGTCTTGGGGAGGGTTATTTTTCTAACTCTCACTATTTTCTAATAGTCCCAGCGACCCTCTACAAGGTCACATAGGTTTGGGGTCCATTCGTGGTTCGCATTCCACTTCTGGAGTATATGGTTTGTGTTGCCCCTATCCCTATGTTTCCCCATTGCATCCTATTGTAACTATACATTGTTTGCACTGTTTTCTAAGACTATACTGCATATTTTTGCTATTGTGTATATATATCTTGTGTATATTTCCTATCCTCTCACTGAGGGTACACTCTAAGATACTTGGGCATATTGTCATAAAAATAAAGTACCTTTATTTTTAGTATAACTGTGTATTGTGTTTTCTTATGATATTGTGCAAGTGACACTTGTGGTACTGTAGTAGCTTCACACGTCTCCTAGTTCAGCCTAAGCTGCTCTGCTAAGCTACCATTATCTATCAGCCTAAGCTGCTAGACACCCTATACACTAATAAGGGATAACTGGGCCTGGTGCAAGGTGCAAGTACCCCTTGGTACTCACTACAAGCCAGTCCAGCCTCCTACAATCCCTGAGGCCAACAATAGCACATGTCAGTGCACATGTCACAACGGCACATGTCACTGCATCCCTGAGGCCAACGATGGCACACGTCAGTGCATCCCTAAGGCCAATGACGGCACATGCACCCCTGAGGCCAATGACGGCACATGCACCCCTGAGGCCAATGACGGCACATGTCAGTGAATCTGGCACATGCACCCCTGAGGCCAATGACGGCACATGTCAGTGCATCTGACACATGCACCCCTGAGGCCAATGACGGCACATGTCAGTGCATCTCTGAGGCCAATGACGGCACATGTCAGTGCTCCCCTGAGGCCAATGACGGCACATGTCAGTGCCTCCCTGAGGCCAATGACAGCACATGCACCCCTGAGGCCAATGACGGCACAAGTCAGTGCACCCCTGAGACCAACAATGGCACATGTCAGTGCATCCCTGAGGCCAATGACGGCACATGCACCCCTGAGGCCAATGACGGCACACGTCAGTGCATCCCTGAGGCTAATGAGGCACATGTCAGTGCATCCCTGAGGCCAATGACGGCACTGAGGCCAATGATGGCACATGTCAGTGCATCCCTGAGGCCAATGACGGCACTGAGGCCAATGATGGCACATGTCAGTGCATCCCTGAGGCCAATGACGGCACATGTCAGTGCACCCCTGAGGCAAACAATGGCACATGTCAGTGCATCCCTGAGGCCAACAACGGCACATGTCAGTGCATCCCTGAGGCCAATGACGGCACATGCACCCCTGAGGCCAATGACAGCACACGTCAGTGCATCCCTGAGGCCAATGAGGCACATGTCAGTGCATCCCTGAGGCCAATGACGGCACTGAGGCCAATGATGGCACATGTCAGTGCATCCCTGAGGCCAATGACGGCACTGAGGCCAATGATGGAACATGTCAGTGCATCCCTGAGGCCAATGACGGCACATGTCAGTGCACCCCTGAGGCCAACAATGGCACATGTCAGTGCATCCCTGAGGCCAACAACGGCACATGTCACTGCATCACTGAGGCCAACAATGGCACATGTCAGTGCACATGTCACAACGGCACATGTCACTGCATCCCTGAGGCCAACGATGGCACACGTCAGTGCATCCCTAAGGCCAATGACGGCACATGCACCCCTGAGGCCAATGACGGCACATGCACCCCTGAGGCCAATGACGGCACATGTCAGTGCATCTGGCACATGCACCCCTGAGGCCAATGACGGCACATGTCAGTGCATCTGGCACATGCACCCCTGAGGCCAATGACGGCACATGTCAGTGCATCCCTGAGGACAATGACGGCACATGTCAGTGCATCCCTGAGGCCAATGACGGCACATGCACCCCTGAGGCCAATGACGGCACATGTCAGTGCATCCCTGAGGACAATGACGGCACATGTCAGTGCATCCCTGAGGACAATGACGGCACATGTCAGTGCATCCCTGAGGCCAATGACGGCACATGCACCCCTGAGGCCAATGACGGCACATGCAGTGCATCTGGCACATGCATCCCTGAGAACAATGACGGCACATGTCAGTGCACCCCTGAGGCCAATGGCGGCACATGCACCCCTGAGGCCAACGATGGCACAAGTCAGTGCATCCCTGAGGCCAATGACGGCACATGCACCCCTGAGGCCAATGACGGCACATGCACCCCTGAGGCCAATGACGGCACATGTCAGTGCATCTGGCACATGCACCCCTGAGGCCAATGACAGCACATGTCAGTGCATCCCTGAGGACAATGACGGCACATGTCAGTGCATCCCTGAGGCCAATGACGGCACTGAGGCCAATGATGGCACATGTCAGTGCATCCCTGAGGCCAATGACGGCACTGAGGCCAATGATGGCACATGTCAGTGCATCCCTGAGGCGAATGACGGCACATGTCAGTGCACCCCTGAGGCCAACAATGGCACATGTCAGTGCATCCCTGAGGCCAACAACGGCACATGTCACTGCATCCCTGATGCCAACAATGGCACATGTCAGTGCACATGTCACAACGGCACATGTCACTGCATCCCTGAGGCCAACAATGGCACACCTCAGTGCATCCCTAAGGCCAATGACGGCACATGCACCCCTGAGGCCAATGACGGCACATGCACCCCTGAGGCCAATGACGACACATGTCAGTGCATCTGGCACATGCACCCCTGAGGCCAATGACGGCACATGTCAGTGCATCCCTGAGGACAATGACGGCACATGTCAGTGCATCCCTGAGGCCAATGACGGCACATGCACCCCTGAGGCCAATGACGGCACATGCAGTGCATCTGGCACATGCATCCCTGAGAACAATGACGGCACATGTCAGTGCACCCCTGAGGCCAATGACGGCACATGCACCCCTGAGGCCAATGACGGCACAAGTCAGTGCATCCCTGAGGCCAATGACGGCACATGCACCCCTGAGGCCAATGACGGCACATGTCAGTGCATCTGGCACATGCACCCCTGAGGCCAATGACGGCACATGTCAGTGCATCGCTGAGGACAATGACGGCACATGTCAGTGCATCCCTGAGGCCAATGACGGCACATGCACCCCTGAGGCCAATGACGGCACATGTCAGTGCATCCCTGAGGCCGATGACGGCACATGCACCCCTGAGGCCAATGACGGCACATGTCAGTGCATCCCTGAGGACAATGACGGAACATGTCAGTGCATCCCTGAGGCCAATGACGACACATGTCAGTGCATCCCGCATCCCTGAGTCCAATGACGGCACATGTCAGTGCTTTCCTGAGGCCAATGACGGCACATGTCAGTGCATCCCTGAGGCCAATGACGGCACAAGTCAGTGTATCTCTGAGGCCAATGACGACACATGTCAGTGCATCCCTGAGAACAATGACGGCACATGTCAGTGCATCCCTGAGACCAATGACGGCACATGTCAGTGCATCCCTGAGGACAATGATGGCACACGTCAGTGCATCTGTGAGGACAATGACGGCACATGTCAGTGCATCCCTGAGGACAATGATGGCACACGTCAGTGCATCCATGAGGACAATGACAGCATATGTCAGTGCATCCCTGAGGCCAATGACGGCACATGTCAGTGCATCCCGCATCCCTGAGTCCAATGACGGCACATGTCAGTGCTTCCCTGAGGACAATGACGGCACATGTCAGTGCATCCCTGAGGCCAATGACGGCACAAGTCAGTGCATCTCTGAGGCCAATGACGGCACATGTCAGTGCATCCCTGAGGCCAATGACGGCACATGCACCCCTGAGGCCAATGACGGCACATGTCAGTGCATCCCTGAGGACAATGACGGCACACGTCAGTGCATCCGTGAGGACAATGACGGCACATGTCAGTGCATCCCTGAGGCAAGTGACGGCACATGTCAGTGCATCCCGCATCCCTGAGTCCAATGACGGCACATGTCAGTGCATCCCTGAGGCCAATGACGGCACATGTGAGTGCATCCCTGAGGCCAATGACAGCAGTGCACCCCTGAGGCCAATGACGGCACATGTCAGTGCATCCCTGAGGCCAATGGCGGCACATGTCAGTGCATCCCTGAGGCCAATGACAGCAGTGCACTCCTGAGGCCAATGACGGCACATGTCAGTGCATCCCTAAGTCCAATGATAGCACATGTCAGTGCATCCCTGAGGCCAATGATGGCACATGTCAGTGCACCCTGAGGCCAATGACAAGCCACACAGAGCAGCGGGCCGGATTCCCAGCACTCTCCCATCTTCTTGTTGGGCTGTACTATCCCATCTTTTTAATGGGCTGTACTCTCACATCTTCTTATAGGGATGTACTCTCCCTTCTTCTTGTAGGGCTGTATCACGCAATCTTCGTATTGGGATGTACTCTCCCATCTTCTTATAGGGCTGTACTGTCCCATCTTTTTATTGGGATGTATCACCCACTCCTCTTATTGGTCTGTACTTTTCCATCTTCTTATAGGGCTGTACTCTCCCATCTTCTTTTCGGGCTGTACTCTCCCATCTTCTTATTGGGCTGAACTCTCCCATCTTCTTATAGGGCTGTACTCTCTGTAGGAAAGTACCATCTTGCCTGGCATGTTACCCCCATTTTTCACTGTATATATGTTGTTTTAGTTGTATGTGTCACTGGGACCCTGGTAACCCAGGGCCCCAGTGCTCATAAGTGTGCCTGAATGTGTTACCTGTGTAGTGACTAACTGTCTCACTGAGGCTCTGCTAATCAGAACCTCAGTGGTTATGCTCTCTCCTTTCTTTCCAAATTGTCACTAACAGGCTAGTGACCATTTTTACCAATTTACATTGGCTTACTGGAACACCCTTATAATTCCCTAGTATATGGTACTGAGGTACCCAGGGTATTGGGGTTCCAGGAGATCCCTATGGGCTGCAGCATTTCTTTTGCCACCCATAGGGAGCTCTGACAATTCTTACACAGGCCTGCCACTGCAGCCTGAGTGCAATAACGTCCACGTTATTTCACAGCCATTTTACACTGCACTTAAGTAACTTATAAGTCACCTATATGTCTAACCTTTACCTGGTAAAGGTTAGGTGCAAAGTTACTTAGTGTGAGGGCACCCTGGCACTAGCCAAGGTGCCCCCACATTGTTCAGAGCCAATTCCCTGAACTTTGTGAGTGCGGGGACACCATTACACGCGTGCACTACATATAGGTCACTACCTATATATAGCTTCACCATGGTAACTCCGAATATGGCCATGTAACATGTCTATGATCATGGAATTGCCCCCTCTATACCATCCTGGCATAGTTGGCACAATCCCATGATCCCAGTGGTCTGTAGCACAGACCCTGGTACTGCCAAACTGCCCTTCCTGGGGTTTCACTGCAGCTGCTGCTGCTGCCAACCCCTCAGACAGGCAGCTGCCCTCCTGGGGTCCAGCCAGGCCTGGCCCAGGATGGCAGAACAAAGAACTTCCTCTGAGAGAGGGTGTGACACCCTCTCCCTTTGGAAAATGGTGTGAAGGCAGGGGAGGAGTAGCCTCCCCCAGCCTCTGGAAATGCTTTGTTGGGCACAGATGTGCCCAATTCTGCATAAGCCAGTCTACACCGGTTCAGGGACCCCTTAGCCCCTGCTCTGGCGCGAAACTGGACAAAGGAAAGGGGAGTGACCACTCCCCTGACCTGCACCTCCCCTGGGAGGTGTCCAGAGCTCCTCCAGTGTGCTCCAGACCTCTGCCATCTTGGAAACAGAGGTGCTGCTGGCACACTGGACTGCTCTGAGTGGTCAGTGCCACCAGGTGACGTCAGAGACTCCTTGTGATAGGCTCCTTCAGGTGTTAGTAGCCTTTCCTCTCTCCTAGGTAGCCAAACCCTCTTTTCTGGCTATTTAGGGTCTCTGTCTCTGGGGAAATTTTAGATAACGAATGCATGAGCTCAGCCGAGTTCCTCTGCATCTCTCTCTTCACCTTCTGATAAGGAAACGACCGCTGACCGCGCTGGAAGCCTGCAAACCTGCAACATAGTAGCAAAGACGACTACTGCAACTCTGTAACGCTGATCCTGCCGCCTTCTCGACTGTTTTCCTGCTTGTGCATGCTGTGGGGGTAGCCTGCCTCCTCTCTGCACCAGAAGCTCCGAAGAAATCTCCAGTGGGTCGACGGAATCTTCCCCATGCAACCGCAGGCACCAAAAAGCTGCATTACCGGTCCCTTGGGTCTCCTCTCAGCACGACGAGCGAGGTCCCTCGAATCCAGCGATGCTGTCCAAGTGACCCCACCAGTCCAGTGACTCTTCAGCCCAAGTTTGGTGGAGGTAAGTCCTTGCCTCACCTCGCTGGGCTGCATTGCTGGGAACCGCGACTTTGCAGCTACTCCGGCCCCTGTGCACTTCCGGCGGAAATCCTTTGTGCACAGCCAAGCCTGGGTCCACGGCACTCTAACCTGCATTGCACGACTTTCTAAGTTGGTCTCCGGCGACGTGGGACCCCTTTGTGCAACTTCGGCGAGCACCGTTTCACGCATCCTTGTAGTGCCTGTTTCTGGCACTTTTCCGGGTGCTACCTGCTTTAGTGAGGGCTCTTTGTCTTGCTCGACGTCCCCTCTCTCTTCAGGTCCAATTTGCGACCTCCTGGTCCCTCCTGGGCCCCAGCAGCATCCAAAAACGCCAAACGTACAATTTGCGTGTAGCAAGGCTTGTTGGCGTCCTTCCGGCGGGAAAACACTTCTGCACGACTCTCCAAGGCAAGCGGGATCCGTCCACCAAAGGGGAAGTCTCTAGCCCTTTTTGTTCCTGCAGAAACCTCAGCTTCTTCTGTCCAGTCGAAGCTTCTTTGCACCCGCAGCTGGCATTTCCTGGGCATCTGCCCATCTCCGACTTGCTTGTGACTTTTGGACTTGGTCC
Source organism: Pleurodeles waltl (assembly GCF_031143425.1). Taxonomy (NCBI): domain Eukaryota; kingdom Metazoa; phylum Chordata; class Amphibia; order Caudata; family Salamandridae; genus Pleurodeles; species Pleurodeles waltl. The sequence goes on along the minus strand of NC_090448.1, from coordinate 13,796,997 downwards.
CCTTGTTCCACAGGTACCCTAAATTGGAAATCCACAGTTGTTGCATTGCTGGTTTGTGTCTTTCCTGCATTATTCCTCTAACACGACTCTTTTGTCCTTAGGGGAACTTTAGTGCACTTTGCACTCACTTTTCAGGGTCTTGGGGAGGGTTATTTTTCTAACTCTCACTATTTTCTAATAGTCCCAGCGACCCTCTACAAGGTCACATAGGTTTGGGGTCCATTCGTGGTTCGCATTCCACTTCTGGAGTATATGGTTTGTGTTGCCCCTATCCCTATGTTTCCCCATTGCATCCTATTGTAACTATACATTGTTTGCACTGTTTTCTAAGACTATACTGCATATTTTTGCTATTGTGTATATATATCTTGTGTATATTTCCTATCCTCTCACTGAGGGTACACTCTAAGATACTTTGGCATATTGTCATAAAAATAAAGTACCTTTATTTTTAGTATAACTGTGTATTGTGTTTTCTTATGATATTGTGCATATGACACTAAGTGGTACTGTAGTAGCTTCACACGTCTCCTAGTTCAGCCTAAGCTGATCTGCTAAGCTACCATTATCTATCAGCCTAAGCTGCTAGACACCCTATACACTAATAAGGGATAACTGGGCCTGGTGCAAGGTGCAAGTACCCCTTGGTACTCACTACAAGCCAGTCCAGCCTCCTACACTCTCCCATCTCTTATTGGGCTGTATTCTCCCATCTTCTTATTGGGCTGTACTCTCCCATCTTCTTATTGGGCTGTATTCTCCCATCTTCTTATAGGGCTGTACTCTCCCATCTTCATATTGGGTGAACTCTCACATCTTCTTATAGGGCTGTACTCTCCCATCTTTTTATTGGGCTGAACTCTCCAATCTTCTTATAGGGCTGTACTCTCCCATCTTCTTATTGGGCTGTACTCTCCCATCTTCTTACCAGGCTGTACTCTCGCATCTTCTTATTGGGCTGTACTCTCCCATCTTCTTACCGCTCTGTACTCTCCCATCTTCTTATTGGGCTGTACTCTCCCATCTTCTTATTGGGCTGTACTCTCCCATCTTCTTATTGGGCTGTAAGTCCAGTCCTATCAAGGAGCTGGGAGAAGACCACTTTTCAATCCTGCCTGGATGCTCCATCTGGCTCCTCGTTGGGAATCAGGGCTTGCAGTCTCCACTCTCCAGCACCTGATTCCTGCTTTACTACAAAGGAAGCAGGGTATATAAAAGATGATTTTTCTCTGTTTAATCATGCAGCTGTCTTTGAGTGTGTTTATGAGTGATTGAAAGTGAATGGGATTGAGTGAAAGCCTTGTGTGAGTGTGTTTGTGAGTGTCAATGAGAGTGAAAGTGAGTGGGAATCAGAGTTTGAGAGTGTGTTTGAATGTGTGAAAGGGAGTGAGAATCAGAGCTTGAGAGTGTGTTTGCATAATTGAAAGGGAGTTTGAGTGTGTTAGAAGGAGTGAGTGATTGGAGATTGTGAGAGGGAGTGTAAGTGAGTCAGGGGTGCAGCTATCAAAGGCGCAGCAGGTACAGTTGCACCAGGGCCCAGAGTCCGTGTGTGTGAAAGGGTGAATATGTGTAAGGGTGTTTGTAAGTGAGAACGAGAACCAGTGAGTATGAGTGTGTTTGTTTATGAGTAACAGCATGAGTGTGAATGATTTCTAAGAATGTGAGTTAGAGTGAGTGAGGGGAGAGTAAATTTGAGAGGAATTAAGTATGAGTGAGACAAATTTTGAAAAGTGATCTCCTGGTCGGTATTACACCCCACCACGTTCAAAGATCATCACCCACCACTGGCAACTTAAGGTGGCGCTGCAAGGCATTGGGCAGCGTTGGCATGAGGGTAGCACTGCCCCAGTCTGTACTGGCCTCCTTGACTTCCCTAAACCCTACCGCACCCTTCCCCTCGTGAACTGGTAAGTTGTTGTTTTTCTGTCCTTTCCCCAGGTGTGAAGTGAACATTGTAGGTCTGTGAGGCTCAACCGCTCCCACTCTTGCAGCAAGATGGTGAGATTGGCACCTCTCTACGTCCTGCGTCCCTCACCTTAGTGGAGAAGATGAGTTCTTCTGTTCTTTAAGTTCCCCTCCCTGCCCTCTCCAGGGGTGAGTTCTGCTGGTATCCAAGGGTCTGATTTAGAACTCGGCGGACATGTTACTTCACCACAATGGTGACGGATATCCCGTCTGCCAAATTATATATTACATTAAGGCCCTCATTACAACCCTGGCGGACGGTGTTAAGGCGGCGGTAATACTGCCAACAGGCCGGCGGTAAAAAAAATGGGATTTGGACCATGGCAGTTACCACCATCCAAGACCGCCACTTGAACACACCGACCGCCAGGGTGGTAACGGCCGCTGGGCTGGAGACTTCAGTCTCCAGCCCGGCGGCCGTCGCAATCCCACCCTCAGGAATACGACCCGGCCTACCGCCATGGTTTTCGTGCTAATGTTACTGCCACGAAAACCATGGCGGTAGGCACTATCAGTGCCAGGGAATCCCTTCCCTGACACTGATGGGGTCTCCCCCGCCACCCTCCCCCTCCCCAAAGTCCTCACCCACCCTCCCTCTCCTTCCCCGGCACATATAGACACACACACGTGCACCCATATAAACACATGCACGCACGCATACCCACCACCACCCACGCATGCACACATACGTACCCACACACCGCAACACACACCAACATACCTTGTCACACACATGCATTCACAACACACAACACTCAAAATCACTCATTCATGCATGCATCCTACGCGACTCACACCCGCATGCATGCATACCAAAACATACACCCCCTCCCCACATACACACAACACCCCCCACCCCCTCTCCGGTCAGAGAACCCGACTTACCTGCTTGTAGGGGGTCCTCCGGCTGGAAATGGTCCACGGCGGTGCTGTCAGCAGCAACATCCGCCAGCAAAACACCACCAGGCCGTATCATTGGTCATGATACGGTTGGCGGTGTTTCGCTGCGTGGCGGAGCTGCTGTCAGCAGCTCTGCCTTACCGCCGTCCGCTGCCATGACCGTCGGCGGTGTTCTGTCAGCATTCTGGCGGAATACCATCGGCGGTCATGATACGCGTAGACGGCTGGTAGCCACGCCGGCGGTATGTTGGCAGCCGTCGCCGTGGCGGTAGGCGGTCAATACCGCCAATGTTGTAATGAGGGCATATATCCTATGGGATTTGGATATGGGTGGACTGGATAGCCGTCACTGTTGTGGCAGAGTAACCCCTCCGCCCAGATTTAAGTCAGCCCCAAGTCTCTATTCCCCTCCTGAACTGACCTGAAGAGGTTTATCTTTGTCCCCTTCCGTGAGCTGAACTGACAGTTTTAAGCTTTTCCTTCTGCTGAGTGGAGATTACGAGTTCTCCTGCTTTTAAAACCCCTTTCTCTATCCCGAACTGATGAGCTCTGCTGGTCTTTTCTCCCTACCCTAAGCTAGCCTGATGAGTCCTGCTATTGTAAGTCCCGTATAGCTGATGGATCCTATCGGTCAGCTGGGGATGAAGCTCTGGGGATGGGAGGGGGCAGAGAAACTAGCACCCACAGGTGATGTGGAAAGATCCTGCCATTCAGAGGGACACAGAGCACAGAGGGTGAGAGGGGCACCCAACGGGGAAACTGAGCTTGTAGACTGGACAATGGAAGGGGACATTCAAAGGATGTGGAGAGGGGCACACATGGAGCCTGTGGGGGGGTGGGAAGACAGCCTCCTGCCACCCAGAGGATAGAGCCTGTTGGCTGGGGGGGGGGGGGGAGCTGCGAGTCAGAGCAGAAGCGGTCACAACCCAGCTTTAGAACGCAATGCAGCAACCAAGAGGATTGTCACTCAAATGTTACTCACCTGGGGTGATGCACGAAATAGGTGTGAGGTAACATTTTAATTCACACATTCTTGTAAGTTGGGACGGGGGTGCTGAGCCTGGGCTGCTATGTCTTTTGTTTCTCGTCGTCCTCGTTTCTCTAAGAGATTTTCTTCAGTTGTTTCATCTTATAGAGTGACTGTCTTACTATAAAAGATGTAAATCTGCCCCATGGTGTACTTCACGCTTAGGTGCAAATCTACGACTTTTTGGAGTTTACAATTCTGGGCCGTAGCAGGCTTGGAAAGCTGCCCCAGTCTGAGGCTCCCAGGCAGGCCTTTGGCAATCAAACACCCAAGGGGTGATGGGACGAATGTTCACAAATCACTGGCAATCGCTCGGGGTAGGTCTCCGGCTCACTGCCTTGGGAAATCGAGAAAATGGGGTTGGGGTGACACAAAGATGTCACACAACGTGCCACTGAGCTTTCTGATGGAACCGTAGGGGTACCAACAGGAGTGGCTAAAATCTGCAATGGGAACGCGTGTGAAAGGGCGTGAGGGGCGTGTGTAGGCCGTCTTCAAATACCAACTCTCTGGAAGGCAGGAACACCAAAGGGAAGAGAAAACATGCATTAATAAACAAGGGAGGCTGTCTAAACTGAGGATGGGAGCACTGCCCTCCACACATGGGCGTCCTAAATATCAAGGAAGAACCCGAAGTTACCCCAGGATTGTCACACTGACTGCATCACTAAAGAGCCCAAGTCTTGGAGGGTCAACATGTGCTTGGCAGGGGCATTACAGATCCATGAGAGTATAAATCCGGAGCAGGGAGGACGCTGGCACACCGTAAGCAGAAAGCCATCACAAGATGAGGAGAGACATGACAGGTTACCTATTGGGGGGGGTAAGAAATAGCCTCAGCTGAGGATGAGGCAGATCCCAGCATGCAGTGGGGCAGGCCTGGACATGAGTGAGGCATCAATGTGCATGAATAAGGGTTCAGGATTGTACCATCAGATTGCCTCCAAGGGGAGGAAAAAGTACTGAGGGAAAGGCTCTCATGATCCAAAAGCCCAGTTAGCTCAATGACCACCTGGGCGAACCCTTCAATGTGAGGCGGCAGGGGTGTATGGCTGTGGGGGGGTTGATTGAGGTGTTCCTCTTGATCTGTAGTTTCTGACTGACACAGGATTCGAAGCAGGGGTCACGTGTTACTCTTGCTCTGTAGCCACTGGTTGACCCAGGATTCTAATTACGGGTCACGTGTTCCTCTTGATCTGTGGCCACCGGCTGACCCAGGATTCGAAGCAGGGGTCACGTGTTCCACTTGATCTGTAGCTGCTGAGGTCGCGTGTTCCTCTTGATCTGTAGCCACCGGCTGAGCCAGGATTCGAAGCAGGGGTCACGTGTTCCTCTTGATCTGTAGCCGCTGACTGACCCAGGATTCGAAGCAGGGGTCACGTGTTCCTCTTGATCTGTGGCCGCCGTCTGACCCAGGATTCGAAGCAGGGGTCACGTGTTCCTCTTGATCTGTGGCCGCCGGCTGACCCAGGATTCGAAGCAGGGGTCACGTGTTCCACTTGATCTGTAGATGCTGACTGACCCAGGATTCAAAACAGGGGTCACGTGTTCCTCTTGATCTGTAGCCGCCGGCTGACCCAGGATTCGAAGCAGGGGTCACGTGTTCCTCTGGATCTGTAGCCGCTGACTGACCCAGGATTCGAAGCAGGGGTCACGTGTTCCTCTTGATCTGTGGCCGCCGTCTGACCCAGGATTCGAAGCAGGGGTCACGTGTTCCTCTTGATCTGTGGCCGCCGGCTGACCCAGGATTCGAAGCAGGGGTCACGTGTTCCACTTGATCTGTAGATGCTGACTGACCCAGGATTCAAAACAGGGGTCACGTGTTCCTCTTGATCTGTAGCCGCCGGCTGACCCAGGATTCGAAGCAGGGGTCACGTGTTCCTCTGGATCTGTAGCCGCTGACTGACCCAGGATTCGAAGCAGGGGTCACGTGTTCCTCTTGATCTGTGGCCGCCGGCTGACCCAGGATTTGAAGCAGGGGTCACGTGTTCCTCTTGATCTGTAGCCGCTGACTGACCCAGGATTCGAAGCAGGGGTCACGTGTTCCTCTTGATCTGTAGCCGCCGACTGACCCAGGATTCGAAGCAGGGGTCACGTGTTCCACTTGATCTGTAGCCGCCGACTGACCCAGGATTCGAAGCAGGGGTCACGTGTTCCTCTTGATCTGTAGCCGCAGGCTGACCCAGGATTCGAAGCAGGGGTCACGTGTTCCTCTTGATCTGTGGCCGCCGGCTGACCCAGGATTCGAAGCAGGGGTCGCGTGTTCCACTTGATCTGTAGATGCTGACTGACCCAGGATTCAAAACAGGGATTCTGCAGGTGGACAATAATTCCCTAAAGCCTTCTCCTCTATTAGAATGTTTTCTATTAGAATGTCTGTGTTTTCTTCATCAAAGGGCTCTTTTCCTCTACCATGGAGTGTTGAATACTCTTTCTCTGCCATGGAGCACTGAATACTCTTTCTCTGCCATGGAGCGTTGAATACTCTTCCACTGCCATGGAACATTGAATACTTTTCCTCTGCCATGGAGCGTTGAATACTCTTCCTGTGCTATGGAGCGTTGAATAGTCTACCTCTGACATGGTGTGCTGAATACTCTACCTCTGAAGTGGTGTTCTGAATACTATACCTCTGTCATGGTACGTTGAATACTCTTCCTTTGCCATGGAGTGTTGAATATTATTCCTCTGCAATGGCGCGTGAATACGCTTCCACTGTCATGAAGCATTGAATACTCTTTCTCTGCCATGGAGCTCTGAATACTCTTCCTCTGCCATGGAGCGTTGAATACTCATCCTCTGCCATGGAGCAATACAAATTCTTCCTCTGAAGTGGAGCCACGAAAACTCTTTGTCTGTCATTCTGCTATGGAGCACTGAATATTCTTCCTCTGCCATAGAGCATTGAATACTGTTCCTCTACCATGAACCAATAAATACTCTTCCTCTGCCTTGGAGCAATGAATACTCTTCCTCTGCCCTGGAGCAATTAAAACTGTTCCTCTACCACGGAGCAATAAATACTCTTCTTCTGCCAGGGAGTGATAAATACTCTTCCTCTGTCATGGAGCACAGAATACTCTTTCTCTGTTATAGAGCGTTGAATGCTCTTCATCTGCCATGTAGCAATGAATACTCTTCATCTGCCATGTAGCAATGAATACTCTTCCTCTGCCATAGATCATTGAATACTCTTCCTCTGACATGGAGCGTTGAATACTCTACCTCTTCCATGGAGCATTGAATACTCTTCCTCTGCCATGGAGTGTTGAATACTCTTCCTCTGCCATGGAATGTTGAAAACTCTACTTCTGCTATGGAGCGTTGAAATCTCTTTTTCTGCCATTGAGCTTTGAATGCTCTACCTCTGCTGTAGAGTATTGAATACTCTTCCTCTTCCAGGGAGCGTTGACTACTCTTCCTCTGTTATGGAGCGTTGACTACTCTTCCTCTGTTATGGAGCACTGAATACTCTTCCTATGCCATGGAGCATTGAATAATCCTCTTCCATGGAGCGCTGAATACTCTTCCTCTGCCATGGAGTGTTGAAATCTCTACTTCTGGTATGGAGTGTTTAAAACTCTTCCTCTGCCATGGAGCACTGAATACTCTAGCTCTGCAAAGGCACGTTGAATACTCTAGCTCTACCATGGTGCATTGAATTCTCTTCCTCTGTCATTTCACGTTGAATACTCTGCCTAAGCCACGGCGTGCTGAATACTCCTCCTCTGCCATGGAGAGTTGAATACTCTTCCTCTGCCATAAAGCAAGGTAAACTCCTCCTCTGACATGGAGCAATGAAGACTCTACTTTTGCTATGGAGTGTTGAATACTCTTCCTCTTCCATGGAGCATTGAATACTCTACCTCTGCCATGGCACTTTGAATACTCTACCTCTGCCATGGCATGTTCAACACTCTTCCTCTTCCATGGAGCACAGAATACTCTACCTTTGCCATGGTGATTTGAATACTTTTCCTCTGCCATGGAACATTGAATACTGTTCCTCTGCTGTGGAGCATTGAAAACTTTTCCTCTGCCGTGGAGCATTTAATACTCTTCTTCTGAATGCTCTAGCTCAACCACTGTTCATTGAATTCTCTACATCTGCCATTGAACATTGAACAGTCTACCTATACCATGCTGCATTGAATACTCCACCTCTGCCATGGCACATTGAACACTCTTCCTCTGAATGCTCTAGTTCAGCCACTGTGCATTGGATTCTCTACCTCTGCCATGGCACATTGAATAGTCTACCTATGCCATGGAGCACTGAATACTCGACCTTTGCACTGATGCTTTTAATACTTTTCCTCTGCCATGGAGTGTTGAATACTCTTCCTCTGCCATTGAGCGTTGAATACTCTTCCTTTGCCATGGAGCATTGAATACTCTTCAACTGCCATGAAACAATGAACACTCTTCCTCTGCCATGGAGCGTTGAGTACTCTTCTTCTAGCATGGAGAGTTGAGTACTCTACCTCTGCAGTGGAGTGCTGAATACTAATCCTCTACGATGGAGCGTTGAATACTCTTCCTCTGCCCTGTAGTGCTGAATATCCTTCCTCTGCCATTCAGCATTGAATATTCTTCTTTGCCCTTCCTCTGCCATGGAGCGTTGAATCCTCTTCCTCTTCCATGCAGCGTCAAAAACTTTTCCTCTGCCATGCAGCATTGAATACTCTTCCTCTGCTGTGGTGCATTGAATACTCTACCCCTGCAGTTGCATGTTTAAGTCTCTACATCTGACACAGTGCAGTGAATACTCTTCATCTACCATGGAGCACTGACTACTCTTCCTCTGCTATGGAGCTTTAAATACTCTTCATCTGCCATGGTGCATTGAAAACTCTGCCTCTGTCATGGCGTGTTGAATTCTTTACCTCTACCATGGTGTGTTGAATATTCTTCCTCTGCCATGACATGTTAAATACTCTACCTCTGCCATGGACCATTGAATACTCTTCCTCTGCCATGGCGCGTTGATGACTCTTCCTCTGCCACGATGTGTTGAATACTCTACCTCTGCCATGGCTTGTTGAATACTCTACCTCAGCCATAGAGCATTGAAACAGCACGTTGAATACTCTACCTCTGCCACAGTGCCTTCAATACTCTTCCTCTGCCAAGGTGCGTTGAATACTCTACCTCGAGCGTGGTGCACTGAATACTCTTCCTCTGGCATGGTGCGTTGAATACTCTACCTCTGTCATGGAGTGGTGAATACTGTACCTCGGCCATGGAGCTTTGAATACTCTACCTCTACCATGGAGCATTGAATACTCTACCTATGATGCAGTGCTTGAATACTCTTCCCCTGACACAGCACACTGAATACTCTACCTCTGCCATGGAGCACTGAATACTCTTGGTCTGCCATGGAGCATTGAATACTCTTCCTCTTCCATGGTGCGTTGAATACTCTACCTCAGCTGTGAAGCATTGAATACTCTACCTCGGCTGTGGAGCATTGAATACTGTATCTCGGCTGTGGAGCACTGAACACTCTTCCTTTGCCATGGAGCGTTGAATACTCTTCCTCTGTCAAGGCCCAAGGAATACTCTTCCTCTGCCATGGAGCGTTGAATACTCTACCTCGGCTGTGGAGCGTTGAATACTTTACCTCACCTGTGGACCGTTGAATACTCTACCCCTGTCATGGAGCATTGAATACTCTACCTCAGCTGTGAAGCACTGAATACTCTACCTCAGCTGTGGCGCATTGAATACTCTATTTCGGCTGTGGAGCATTGAATACTTTACCTCTTCCATGGAGCGTTGAATACTCTTCCTCTGCCACAGTGCCTTCAATACTCTTCGTCTGCCAAGGTGCGTTGAATACTCTACCTCTGGCGTGGTGCACTGAATACTCTTCCTCTGGCATGGTGCGTTGAATACTCTACCTCGGCCATGGAGATTTGAATACTCTACCTATGATGCAGTGCTTGAATACTCTTCCTCTGCCACAGCACACTGAATACTCTACCTCTGCCATGGAGCACTGAATACTCTTGGTCTGCCATGGAGCATTGAATACTCTTCCCCTTCCATGGTGTATTGAATACTCTTGCTCTGCCATGGAGTGTTGAATACTCTTCCTCTGCCATGGTGCATTGAATACTCTTCCTCTGCCATGGGGCACTTAATACTCTTACTCTGCCATGGTGAGTTGAATACTCTTCTTCAGCCATGGCGCGTTGAATACTCTACCTCTGTCAAGGCGTGTTGAATACTCTACTCCTGTCACGGTGCATTTGTGAGAAGGTAGGCTCTTTCTAGCCTTGTTACCCCCACTTTTGGCCTGTTTGTGAGTGTATGTCAGGGTGTTTGTCACTGTTTTCACTGTCTCACTGGGATCCTGATAGCCAGGCCTCAGTGCTCATAGTGAAAACACCATGTTTTCAGTATGGTTGTTATGTGTCACTGGGATCCTGCTGGTCAGGACCCCAGTGCTCATAGGTTTGTGGCCTATATGTATGTGTCACTGGGACCCTGTCACACAGGGCCCCAGTGCTCATAGGTGTGCATGTATATGTTCCCTGTGTGGTGCCTAACTGTCTCACTGAGGCTCTGCTAACCAGAACCTCAGTGGTTATGCTCTCTCATTACTTTCAAATTGTCACTGACAGGCTAGTGACCATTTTTACCAATTTACATTGGCTTACTGGAACACCCTTATAATTCCCTAGTATATGGTACTGAGGTACCCAGGGTATTGGGGTTCCAGGAGATCCCTATGGGCTGCAGCATTTCTTTTGCCACCCATAGGGAGCTCTGACAATTCTTACACAGGCCTGCCACTGCAGCCTGAGTGAAATAACGTCCACGTTATTTCACAGCCATTTTTACACTGAACTTAAGTAACTTATAAGTCACCTATATGTCTAACCTTTACCTGGTAAAGGTTAGGTGCAAAGTTACTTAGTGTGAGGGCACCCTGGCACTAGCCAAGGTGCCCCCACATTGTTCAGAGCCAATTCACTGAACTTTGTGAGTGCGGGGACACCATTACACGCGTGCACTACATATAGGTCACTACCTATATGTAGCTTCACCATGGTAACTCCGAATATGGCCATGTAACATGTCTATGATCATGGAATTGCCCCCTCTATGCCATCCTGGCATTGTTGGTACAATTCCATGATCCCAGTGGTCTGTAGCACAGACCCTGGTACTGCCAGACTGCCCTTCCTGGGGTTTCACTGCAGCTGCTGCTGCTGCCAACCCCTCAGACAGGCAGCTGCCCTCCTGGGGTCCAGCCAGGCCTGGCCCAGGATGGCAGAACAAAGAACTTCCTCTGAGAGAGGGTGTGACACCCTCTCCCTTTGGAAAATGGTGTGAAGGCAGGGGAGGAGTAGCCTCCCCCAGCCTCTGGAAATGCTTTGTTGGGCACAGATGTGCCCAATTCTGCATAAGCCAGTCTACACCGGTTCAGGGACCCCTTAGCCCCTGCTCTGGCGCGAAACTGGACAAAGGAAAGGGGAGTGACCACTCCCCTGACCTGCACCTCCCCTGGGAGGTGTCCAGAGCTCCTCCAGTGTGCTCCAGACCTCTGCCATCTTGGAAACAGAGGTGCTGCTGGCACACTGGACTGCTCTGAGTGGCCAGTGCCACCAGGTGACGTCAGAGACTCCTTGTGATAGGCTCCTTCAGGTGTTAGTAGCCTTTCCTCTCTCCTAGGTAGCCAAGCCCTCTTTTCTGGCTATTTAGGGTCTCTGTCTCTGGGGAAACTTTAGATAACGAATGCATGAGCTCAGCCGAGTTCCTCTGCATCTCCCTCTTCACCTTCTGATAAGGAATCGACCGCTGACCGCGCTGGAAGCCTGCAAACCTGCAACATAGTAGCAAAGACGACTACTGCAACTCTGTAACGCTGATCCTGCCGCCTTCTCGACTGTTTTCCTGCTTGTGCATGCTGTGGGGGTAGTCTGCCTCCTCTCTGCACCAGAAGCTCCGAAGAAATCTCCCGTGGGTCGACGGAATCTTCCCCCTGCAACCGCAGGCACCAAAAAGCTGCATTACCGGTCCCTTGGGTCTCCTCTCAGCAAGACGAGCGAGGTCCCTCGAATCCAGCGACACCGTCCAAGTGACCCCCACAGTCCAGTGACTCTTCAGCCCAAGTTTGGTGGAGGTAAGTCCTTGCCTCACCTCGCTGGGCTGCATTGCTGGGAACCGCGACTTTGCAAGCTACTCCGGCCCCTGTGCACTTCCGGTGGAAATCCTTCATGCACAGCCAAGCCTGGGTCCACGGCACTCTAACCTGCATTGCACGACTTTCTAAGTTGGTCTCCGGCGACGTGGGACTCCTTTGTGCAACTTCGGTGAGCACCGTTTCACGCATCCTCGTAGTGCCTGTTTCTGGCACTCCTCCGGGTGCTACCTGCTTCAGTGAGGGCTCTTTGTCTTGCGCGACGTCCCCATTCTCTGCAGGTCCAATTTGCGACCTCCTGGTCCCTCCTGGGCCCCAGCAGCGTCCAAAAACGCCAAACGCACGATTTGCGTGTAGCAAGGCTTGTTGGCGTCCATCCGGCGGGAAAACACTTCTGCACGACTCTCCAAGGCGTGGGGGATCCATCCTCCAAAGGGGAAGTCTCTAGCCCTTGTCGTTCCTGCAGTATTCACAGTTCTTCAGCCTAGTAAGAGCTTCTTTGCACCAACCGCTGGCATTTCTTGGGCATCTGCCCATCTCCGAGCTGCTTGTGACTTTTGGACTTGGTCCCCTTATTCCACAGGTACCCTCAGTCAGGAATCCATCGTTGTTGCATTGCTGATTTGTGTTTTCCTTGCATTTTCCCTCTAACACGACTATTTTGTCCTTAGGGGAACTTTAGTGCACTTTGCACTCACTTTTCAGGGTCTTGGGGAGGGTTATTTTTCTAACTCTCACTATTTTCTAATAGTCCCAGCGACCCTCTACAAGGTCACATAGGTTTGGGGTCCATTCGTGGTTCGCATTCCACTTTTGGAGTATATGGTTTGTGTTGCCCCTATCCCTATGTTTCCCCATTGCATCCTATTGTAACTATACATTGTTTGCACTGTTTTCTAAGACTATACTGCATATTTTTGCTATTGTGTATATATATCTTATGTATATTTCCTATCCTCTCACTGAGGGTACACTCTAAGATACTTTGGCATATTGTCATAAAAATAAAGTACCTTTATTTTTAGTATAACTTTGTATTGTGTTTTCTTATGATATTGTGCATATGACACTAAGTGGTACTGTAGTAGCTTCACACGTCTCCTAGTTCAGCCTAAGCTGCTCTGCTAAGCTACCATTATCTATCAGCCTAAGCTGCTAGACACCCTATACACTAATAAGGGATAACTGGGCCTGGTGCAAGGTGCAAGTACCCCTTGGTACTCACTACAAGCCAGTCCAGCCTCCTACATTGGTTGTGCAGTGGTGGGATAAGTGCTTGAGACTACTTACCACTCTTGTCATTGTACTTTTCATAAGAGAAAAATATACAAAGCAAGGTCAGTGTATATACACATAGCCAAAAAGTTTTGCATTTCCTCTTTTCACTCTTTTCTAAGTGCTGAAAAGTACTTCTAAAACTTTCAAAAAGTTCTTAAAAGTTTAAAAAGTTTTTTTTCTGTCTTTCCAAAAAGTTCTGAAAACTTTTTTCTCTTTTTCTATCACTTTAACTCTCTCTAAAAAATGTCTGGCACAGGAAAAAATGTTGAACTGTCCAAACTTGCATATGATCACCTTAGCTGGAAAGGAGCAAGGAGTCTCTGCATAGAGAGAGGTTTGAGTGTAGGGAAGAATCCTTCCTTAGAACTGTTAATTAATATGCTTAGAGTACAGGATAAGGCCATAAGTGCCCAATCTGGTGAAAAAGTAGCTAATGGTTCTCAATCTGATCCAGGGACTCCCCCAGGAAAAGGTTCAGGAAAGAAACTTCTCAGCCTGCCCATTACTAGACAGTCTAGCATAGTTGGTACAGAGGTTGAATCACACCATACTGATGGTGTGCTCTCACATTATACTGGTAGCCAAGCTGTTAGGGTGCCATCTGTAAGGGACAGGTCTCCTTCTGTTCATTCCCATCATACCTCTGTATCTAGAAATGTCCCTCCCACCCACCCTGATGACAGATTGTTAGAAAGGGAGCTCAATAGATTGAGAGTGGAACAAACCAGACTGAAGCTCAAGAAGCAACAGCTGGATTTGGATAGACAGTCTTTAGAATTAGAGAAGGAAAGACAGAAGTTGGGTTTAGATACCCATGGTGGCAGCAGCAGTATTCCCCATAGTCATCCTGCAAAAGAGCATGATTCCAGGAATCTGCACAAGATAGTTCCCCCTTATAAGGAGGGGGATGACATTAACAAGTGGTTTGCTGCACTTGAGAGGGCCTGTGTTGTACAGGATGTCCCTCAAAGGCAGTGGGCTGCTATCCTATGGCTATCATTTAGTGGAAAGGGTAGGGATAGACTCCTTACTGTGAAAGAAAGTGATGCCAATAATTTTACAGTTCTTAAGAATGCACTCCTGGATGGTTATGGCTTAACCACTGAACAGTACAGGATAAAGTTCAGAGAGACCAAAAAGGAGTCTTCACAAGACTGGGTTGATTTCATTGACCATTCAGTGAAGGCCTTGGAGGGGTGGTTACATGGCAGTAAAGTTACTGATTATGAAAGCCTGTATAACACAATCCTGAGAGAGCATATACTTAATAATTGTGTGTCTGATTTGTTGCACCAGTACCTGGTAGACTCTGATCTGACCTCTCCCCAAGAATTGGGAAAGAAGGCAGACAAATGGGTCAGAACAAGGGTGAACAGAAAAGTTCATACAGGGGGTGACAAAGATGGCAATAAGAAGAAAGATGGTGAAAAATCTCAAGATAAGCATGGGGATAAGGGTAAAACCAAAGATCCCACTTCAAATCTTAAACACTCTTCAGAGGGTGGGGATAAAACAAATTCTTCCTCTTCTTCTCAACCTGCAGACATTAAAAAGCCTTGGTGCTTTATGTGTAAAAACAGAGGCCATAGGCCAGGGGATAAGTCCTGTCCAGGTAAACCCCCTGAGCCTACCACCACTAATACATCAAGCTCTAGTGCCCCTAGCAGTAGTGGTACTAGTGGTGGGACTGCTGGCAACAGTCAAGCAAAGGGTGTAGTTGGGTTCACTTATGGGTCCATAGTGGAAACTGATGTAATCAGTCCCAAGACAGTTTCTGTCACACCTAGTGGCACTGGCCTTGCCACACTGGCTGCTTGTCCCCTTACAATGGATAAGTACAGGCAGACAGTTTCAATAAATGGTGTTGAGGCCTTGGCCTACAGGGACACAGGTGCCAGTTTCACTTTGGTGACTGAAAACCTAGTGCCTCCTGAACAACACATCATTGGACAACAGTATAAGATTATTGATGTCCATAACTCCACTAAGTTTCTTCCCTTAGCTATAATTCAGTTTAGTTGGGGTGGAGTTACTGGCCCTAAGCAGGTGGTGGTATCACCTAGCTTACCTGTAGACTGTCTCTTAGGTAATGACCTAGAGGCCTCAGGTTGGGCTGATGTAGAGTTTTATGCCCATGCAGCCATGCTGGGCATCCCTGAGGAATTGTTCCCTCTCATTTCAAGTGAAATGAAAAAGCAAAGGAGAGAAGGCCTGAAAACTCAGGATCCCTCTCCATCAACAGGTAAAAAGGGTATCACAGTATCCCCTAACCACCCTACCATTCAGGATACTATTCCTATGGTGGGAGAAACCTCTCCTGGGGTGGCACCTGTTCCAAGGGAATCATCAGCTAGCAAAGCTGGACTCCCTGAGGTGGAAGTACCTCTCTGTGGGATAACTAACATTGGTGAGAAAAAGAGCACCATTTTAGTTAACATGGAGCATCCCTCCAACCCTGCCAGAGAAACTTTAGTGCAGAAACTCTGCACTGCCTCACAACACTTAGGACAGCATCCCTGCCCTAGTGTGGAGCTGATAGGACAGCATCCCTGCCCTGCTCCAACTCAAGAGAAACAGCATCCCTGTTCTCTCTTCCAGCCAGATGGACAGAGTTTTTGCCCAGCTATGGCTTTTCTGAGACAGCATCCCTGTCTGGCATTTCCATCACTACAAATAGGTTCAGTGGACAATTCCCACTGCTCTAAACTAAAACTTACTGATAGAAACTCTGAAAATACATCTTCACATTGTTGCCTAGCTAAAAAACTTCAAACAGGGTGGTTTACATCCCCACAGGGAAGGAACCATATAGTGGATGATAAAGGGAGTAACCAGTCTATTGCAGAGCTACTCTCTACTTATCACCACTTAGACAATAAAGTCTCAACTGGCCAAGGTAAGCCTTATTGTCCTTCGTTTGGGGGGGGGTTGTGTGAGAAGGTAGCCTCTTTCTAGCCTTGTTACCCCCCACTTTTGGCCTGTTTGTGAGTGTATGTCAGGGTGTTTGTCACTGTTTTCACTGTCTCACTGGGATCCTGATAGCCAGGCCTCAGTGCTCATAGTGAAAACACCATGTTTTCAGTATGGTTGTTATGTGTCACTGGGATCCTGCTGGTCAGGACCCCAGTGCTCATAGGTTTGTGGCCTATATGTATGTGTCACTGGGACCCTGTCACACAGGGCCCCAGTGCTCATAGGTGTGCATGTATATGTTCCCTGTGTGGTGCCTAACTGTCTCACTGAGGCTCTGCTAACCAGAACCTCAGTGGTTATGCTCTCTCATTACTTTCAAATTGTCACTGACAGGCTAGTGACCATTTTTACCAATTTACATTGGCTTACTGGAACACCCTTATAATTCCCTAGTATATGGTACTGAGGTACCCAGGGTATTGGGGTTCCAGGAGATCCCTATGGGCTGCAGCATTTCTTTTGCCACCCATAGGGAGCTCTGACAATTCTTACACAGGCCTGAACTGCAGCCTGAGTGAAATAACTTCCACGTTATTTCACAGCCATTTTTACACTGCACTTAAGTAACTTATAAGTCACCTATATGTCTAACCTTTACCTGGTAAAGGTTAGGTGCAAAGTTACTTAGTGTGAGGGCACCCTGGCACTAGCCAAGGTGCCCCCACATTGTTCAGAGCCAATTCACTGAACTTTGTGAGTGCGGGGACACCATTACACGCGTGCACTACATATAGGTCACTACCTAAATTTAGCTTCACCATGGTAACTCCGAATATGGCCATGTAACATGTCTATGATCATGGAATTGCCCCCTCTATGCCATCCTGGCATTGTTGGTACAATTCCATGATCCCAGTGGTCTGTAGCACAGACCCTGGTACTGCCAGACTGCCCTTCCTGGGGTTTCACTGCAGCTGCTGCTGCTGCCAACCCCTCAGACAGGCAGCTGCCCTCCTGGGGTCCAGCCAGGCCTGGCCCAGGATGGCAGAACAAAGAACTTCCTCTGAGAGAGGGTGTGACACCCTCTCCCTTTGGAAAATGGTGTGAAGGCAGGGGAGGAGTAGCCTCCCCCAGCCTCTGGAAATGCTTTGTTGGGCACAGATGTGCCCAATTCTGCATAAGCCAGTCTACACCGGTTCAGGGACCCCTTAGCCCCTGCTCTGGCGCGAAACTGGACAAAGGAAAGGGGAGTGACCACTCCCCTGACCTGCACCTCCCCTGGGAGGTGTCCAGAGCTCCTCCAGTGTGCTCCAGACCTCTGCCATCTTGGAAACAGAGGTGCTGCTGGCACACTGGACTGCTCTGAGTGGCCAGTGCCACCAGGTGACGTCAGAGACTCCTTGTGATAGGCTCCTTCAGGTGTTAGTAGCCTTTCCTCTCTCCTAGGTAGCCAAGCCCTCTTTTCTGGCTATTTAGGGTCTCTGTCTCTGGGGAAACTTTAGATAACGAATGCATGAGCTCAGCCGAGTTCCTCTGCATCTCCCTCTTCACCTTCTGATAAGGAATCGACCGCTGACCGCGCTGGAAGCCTGCAAACCTGCAACATAGTAGCAAAGACGACTACTGCAACTCTGTAACGCTGATCCTGCCGCCTTCTCGACTGTTTTCCTGCTTGTGCATGCTGTGGGGGTAGTCTGCCTCCTCTCTGCACCAGAAGCTCCGAAGAAATCTCCCGTGGGTCGACGGAATCTTCCCCCTGCAACCGCAGGCACCAAAAAGCTGCATTACCGGTCCCTTGGGTCTCCTCTCAGCAAGACGAGCGAGGTCCCTCGAATCCAGCGACACCGTCCAAGTGACCCCCACAGTCCAGTGACTCTTCAGCCCAAGTTTGGTGGAGGTAAGTCCTTGCCTCACCTCGCTGGGCTGCATTGCTGGGAACCGCGACTTTGCAAGCTACTCCGGCCCCTGTGCACTTCCGGCGGAAATCCTTCGTGCACAGCCAAGCCTGGGTCCACGGCACTCTAACCTGCATTGCACGACTTTCTAAGTTGGTCTCCGGCGACGTGGGACTCCTTTGTGCAACTTCGGCGAGCACCGTTTCACGCATCCTCGTAGTGCCTGTTTCTGGCACTCCTCCAGGTGCTACCTGCTTCAGTGAGGGCTCTTTGTCTTGCTCGACGTCCCCTCTTTCTGCAGGTCCAATTTGCGACCTCCTGGTCCCTCCTGGGCCCCAGCAGCGTCCAAAAACGCCAAACGCACGATTTGCGTGTAGCAAGGCTTGTTGGCGTCCATCTGGCGGGAAAACACTTTTGCACGACTCTCCAAGGCGTGGGGGATCCATCCTCCAAAGGGGAAGTCTCTAGCCCTTGTCGTTCCTGCAGTATTCACAGTTCTTCAGCCTAGTAAGAGCTTCTTTGCACCAACCGCTGGCATTTCTTGGGCATCTGCCCATCTCCGAGCTGCTTGTGACTTTTGGACTTGGTCCCCTTGTTCCACAGGTACCCTCAGTCAGGAATCCATCGTTGTTGCATTGCTGATTTGTGTTTTCCTTGCATTTTCCCTCTAACACGACTATTTTGTCCTTAGGGGAACTTTAGTGCACTTTGCACTCACTTTTCAGGGTCTTGGGGAGGGTTATTTTTCTAACTCTCACTATTTTCTAATAGTCCCAGCGACCCTCTACAAGGTCACATAGGTTTGGGGTCCATTCGTGGTTCGCATTCCACTTTTGGAGTATATGGTTTGTGTTGCCCCTATCCCTATGTTTCCCCATTGCATCCTATTGTAACTATACATTGTTTGCACTGTTTTCTAAGACTATACTGCATATTTTTGCTATTGTGTATATATATCTTGTGTATATTTCCTATCCTCTCACTGAGGGTACACTCTAAGATACTTTGACATATTGTCATAAAAATAAAGTACCTTTATTTTTAGTATAACTGTGTATTGTGTTTTCTTATGATATTGTGCATATGACACTAAGTGGTACTGTAGTAGCTTCACACGTCTCCTAGTTCAGCCTAAGCTGCTCTGCTAAGCTACCATTATCTATCAGCCTAAGCTGCTAGACACCCTATACACTAATAAGGGATAACTGGGCCTGGTGCAAGGTGCAAGTACCCCTTGGTACTCACTACAAGCCAGTCCAGCCTCCTACAGCATTGAATACTCTTCCTCTGTCACGGCACATAGAATACTCCACCTCTGATGTGGTGTGTTAAATATTCTACTTCCGACTCAACAAGTTGAATACGCACCTCTGCCATGGCACGTTAAATACTCTAACTCTGAAGCAGCACATTGGACACTCTACCTCTGCCATGGGGCGTTGAATACTCTACCTCTGGCATGGAGCGTTGAATACTCTACCTCAGCTGTAAAGCATTGAATACTCTACCTCGGCTGTGGAGCATTGAATACTGTATCTCGGCTGTGGAGCACTGAATACTCCTCCTCTGCCATGGAGCGTTGAATACTCTTCCTCTGTCAAGGCGCAAGGAATACTCTTCCTCTGCCATGGAGCGTTGAATACTCTACCTCTGCCATGGAGCATTGAATACTCTACCTCAGCTGTGAAGCATTGAATACTCTACCTCGGCTGTGGCGCATTGAATACTCTACCTCGGCTGTGGAGCATTGAATACTGTACCTCTTCCATGGAGCGTTGAATACTCTACCTCTACCATGGTCTGCGAATACTCTTCCTCTGCCATGGCACATTCAATACTCTTTCTCTGAGGAAGAGCATTAAATACTCTACCTCTGCCACGGTGCGTTGAATACTCTACCTGTGCCATTGAGCATTGAAATACTCTTCCTCTGCCATGGGACGTTGAATACTCAACCTCTGCCAATGTGCGTTGAATACTCTTCCTCTGCCACAGTGCATTGAATTCTCTACCTCTGATGCGGTGCATTGAATACTCTTCCTTTGACATGGCTCATTGAATATTCTACCTTTGCCATATTGCACTGAATACTCTACCTATGCCAAGCAGCATTGAATACTGTACGTCTGCTGTGGTGCATTGAATACTCTACCTATGATGTGGTGTGTTGAAAACTATACCTCGGCCATGGAATATTGAATACTCTACCTCTGCCATGGTGCATTGAATACTCTTCCTCAGACATGGAGCTTTGAATGCTCTATCTCTGCCAAGGAGCGTTGAATGCTCTTCATCTGTCATGGCATGTTGAATACCCTTCCTCTGCCACCGAGTGTTGAATACTCTACCTATGATGCGGTGTGTTGAATACTCTACCTCTGCCATGGAGCGTTAAATACTCTTCCTCTGTCATGGCGCCTTGAATACTCTTCCTCTGCCATGGTGTGCTGAATATGCTTCCTCTGCCACGATGCATTGAATACTCCATCTCTGACATGGAGCACTGAATACTCTTCCTCTGCCACAGCACGCTGAATACTCTACCTCTGTCATGGAGCATTGGATACTCTTCCTCTGTCATGGCGCAAGGAATACTCTTCCTCTGCCATGGAGCTTTGAATAGTCTACCTGGGCTGCGGAGCGTTGAATACTTTACCACGGCTGTGGAGCATTAAATACTCTACCTCTGCCATGGAACATTGAATACTCTTCCTCTGACGTGGCGCCTTGAATACTTTTCCACTGAAGTGGTGCCTTGAATACTATACCTCTGACACTGCACATTGAAAAAACTTCCTCTGACATGGTGTGTTAAATACTCCACCTCTGTCATGGAGCATTGAATACTTTTCCTCTGACGCAGTGCATTGAATACCCTCCCTCTGCTGCTGCGCATTGAATACTCTACCTCTGATGTGGTGCATTGAATACGCTACCTCTGCCATGGAGCATTGAATACTTTTCCTTTGATGCAGCGCATGGAATACTCTTCCTCTGACATAGGGCCTCATTATGACCCTGGCGGTAGAGAACCGCCAGGGCCAACGGGGGCGGGAGCACCGCCGACAGGCCGGCGGTGCTCCCTTGGGCATTCTGACCGCGGCGCTTTGGCCGCGGTCAGAAAGGGAAAACCGGCGGTCTCCCGCCGGTTTTCCACTGCCCCTAAGAATCCTCCAAGGCGGCGCAGCTCGCTGCGCCGCCGAGGGGATTCTGACAATCCTTACCGCCATCCTGTTCCTGGCGGCTCGCCCGCCAGGAACAGGATGGCGGTAAGGATTGTCGTGGGGCCCCTGGGGGCCCCTGCAGTGCCCATGCCAATGGTATGGGCACTGCAGGGGCCCCCGTAAGAGGGCCCCGCTAGTATTTCACTGTCTGCATAGCAGACAGTGAAATACGCGACGGGTGCAGTAGCACCCGTCGCACCTTCCCACTCCGCCGGCTCGATTACGAGCCGGCATCCTCGTGGGAAGGGAGTTTTTCCCTGGGCTGGCGGGCGGTCTTTTGGAGACCGCCCGCCAGCCCAGGGAAAAACTCATAATACCCTCCGCGGTCTTCTGACCGCGGAGCGGTATTATGGAGGGCGGCATCCTGGCGGGCGGCCTCCGCCGCCCGCCAGGGTCGTAATGAGGCCCATAGTGTGTTAATACTCTACCTCTGCCGTGGAGTGCTGAATAAATTTCCTGTGATGAGGCGCATTGAATGATCTTCCTCTCACGCAGTGCATTGAATACTGTACCTCTGCTATGGAGCATTGAATACTCTTCCTGTGATGTGGCACGTTGAATACTCTTCCTCCAACAAGACGCATTGAATACTCTACCTCTGACGCGATGGATTGAATTCTCTATCTCTATCTCAATGGGTTCAATAATCTACCTCTGTCATGGAGCTTTGAATACTCTTCCTGTGATGTGGCATGTTGAATACTCTTCCTCTGACGCAGGGCGTTGAATACTTTACCTCTGACGAAGTGCATTGAATAATCTACCTCTACCATGGCACGTTGAATACTCTAGTTCTGCCACTGTGTGCTGAACACTCTTTCTCTGCCACGGAGTGTTGAATACTCTACCTCTGCCATGGAGTGCTGAATACTCTTCCTGTGACGCAGTGTGTTGAATACTCTACATCTGCCAAGGCGCATTGAATACTCTACCTCTCCCATGGAGCGTTGAATAGTCTTCCTGTAACACGGTGTGTTGAATACTCTACCTCTGCCACAGTGCATTGAATACGTTTCCTGTGATGTGGCAGATTGAATACTATTCCTCTGACGCAGTGTGTTGAATACTGTACCTCTGCAATGGATTGTCGAATACTTTTCCTGTGATGCAGCGCATTGAATACTCTTCGTCTAAGGCAGTTCGTTGAATACTCTACCTCTGCCATGGAGCGTTGAATATTCTTCCTGTGACGCGGTGCGTTGAATACTCTTCCTCTGATGTGCCATATTGAAAATTCTACCTCTACCATGGAGCATTGAGTACTCTTCCTGAGACGCAGCACTTTGAAAACTCTTCCTCTGACGCGGTGAGTTGAATACTCCAACTCTCCCATAGTCCTTTGAATACTCTACCTGTGCCGTGGTGCGTTGAATGCTCTACCTCTGTCATGGAGCATTGAATACTCTTCCTGTGACTCTGCACATTGAATGCTCCTTCTCTGACGAGGCGCATTGAATACTCTACCTCTACCATTGCGTGTTGAATACTCTTCCTCTGATGTGACCTGTTGAATACTCTATCTCTACCATGGTGCATTGAATACTCTACCTCTGACGCAGTGCGTCGAATACTCTACTTCTCCCATAGCGCTCTTCCTCTGATGCGGTGTGTTGAATACTGTACCTCTGCTCTGGAATGTTGAATACTTTTCCTGTGAGGCAGCGCGTTGAATACTCTCCCTCTGAGGTGGTTCGTTGAATACTCTACCTCTGCCATAGAGCGTTGAATACTCTTCCTCAGACGTGGTGCATTGAATACTCTAACTTTCTCCATAGTGCTCTTCCTGTGCCATGGTACGTTGAATGCTCTAACTCTACCATTGCGTGTTGAATACTCTTCCTCTGATGTGACCCGTTGAATACTCTATCTCTACCATGGTGCGTTGAATACTCTACCTCTGATGTGGTGCGTCAAATACTAGCTTTGAATACTCTTCCTCTGACGCGGTGTGTTGAATACTGTACCTCTGCTATGGAATGTTGAATACTTTTCCTGTGAGGCAGCACGTTGAATGCTCTTCCTCTGAGGCGGTTCGTTGAATACTCTACATCTGCCATGGAGGGTTGAATACTCTTCCTCTGACGCGGTACGTTGAATACTCTATCTCTACCTCAATGGGTTCAATAATCTACCGCTGTCATGGAGCTTTGAATACTCTTCCTGTGATGTGGCATGTTGAATACTCTTCCTCTGACGCAGTGTGTTGAATACTCTACCTCTGACAAAGTGCATTGAATAATCTACCTCTGCCACAGTGCATTGAATACTCTACCTCTGACATGGAGCAATGAATTCTCTTCCTAGATGCGGCACATTAAATACTCTTCCTCTGATGCGGCACGTTGAATACTCTTCCTCTGACGCGGTGCATTGAATACTCTACCTCTGCCATGGAATGTTGAATACTCTACTTCTGCCACTGTGTGTTGAATACTCTTTCTCTGCCACGGAGTGTTGAATACTCTACCTCTGCCATGGAGTGCTGAATACTCTTCCTGTGACGCAGTGTGTTGAATACTCTACATCTGCCAAGGCGCATTGAATACTCTATCTCTCCCATTGAGCGTTGAATAGTCTTTCTGTAACACGGTGTGTTGAAAACTCTACCTCTGCCATGGCGCATTGAATACTCTACCTCTGCCACGGTGCATTGAATACTTTTCCTGTGATGTGGTGCATTGAATACTCTTCCTCTGACGCGGCGTGTTGAATACTGTACCTCTGCTATGGAATGTCGAACACTTTTCCTGTGATGCAGCGCATTGAATACTCTTCATCTGAGGCAGTTCGTTGAATACTCTACCTCTGCCATGGAGCGTTCAATACTCTTCCTGTGACGCAGCGCGTTGAATACTCTTCCTCTGACGTGCCATATTGAAAACTCTCCCTCTACCATGGAGCATTGAATACTCTTCCTGAGACGCAGCACTTTGAATACTCTTCCTCTGACGTGGTGAGTTGAATACTCTAACTCTCCCATAGTGCTTTGAATACTCTACCTGTGCCATGGTGCGTTGAATGCTCTACCTCTGTCATGGAGCATTGAATACTCTTCCTGTGACTCTGCACTTTGAATACTCTTTCTCTGACGAGGCGCATTGAATACTCTACCTCTGCCATTGCATGTTCAATACTCTTCCTCTGATGGGACCCGTTGAATACTCTATCTCTACCATGGTGCGTTGAATACTCTACCTCTGACGCAGTGCGTCAAATACTCTACTTCTCCCATAGCTCTTTGAATACTCTTCCTCTGAGGCGGTTCGTTGAATACTCTACCTCTGCCATGGAGCGTTGAATACTCTTCCTCTGACGCGGTACGTTGAATATTCTATCTCTACCTCAATGGGTTCAATAATCTACCTCTGTCATGGAGCTTTGAATACTCTTCCTGTGATGTGGCATGTTGAATACTCTTCCTCTGACGCAGTGTGTTGAATACTCTACCTCTGACGAAGTGCATTGAATAATCTACCTCTGCCACGGTGCATTGAATACTCTACCTCTGACATGGAGCAATGAATTCTCTTCCTATGGTGCGGCACATTAAATACTCTTCCTCTGATGCGGCACGTTGAATACTCTACCTCTGACGCGGTGCATTGAATACTCTACCTCTGCCATGGAATGTTGAATACTCTACTTCTGCCACTGTGTGTTGAACACTCTTTCTCTGCCACGGAGTGTTGAATACTCTACCTCTGCCATGGAGTGCTGAATACTCTTCCTGTGACGCAGTGTGTTGAATACTCTACATCTGCCAAGGGGCATTGAATACTCTACCTCTCCCATGGAGCGTTGAATAGTCTTCCTGTAACACGGTGTGTTGAAAACTCTACCTCTGCCAAGGCGCATTGAATACTCTACCTCTGATACGGTGCATTGAATACTTTTCCTGTGATGTGGTGCATTGAATACTCTTCCTCTGACGCGGCATGTTGAATAGTGTACCTCTGCTATGGAATGTCGAACACTTTTCCTGTGATGCAGCGCATTGAATACTCTTCATCTGAGGCAGTTCGTTGAATACTCTACCTCTGCCATGGAGCGTTGAATACTCTTCCTGTGGCGCAGCGCGTTGAATACTCTTCCTCTGACGTGCCACATTGAAAACTCTCCCTCTACCATGGAGCATTGAATACTCTTCCTGAGACGCAGCACTTTGAATACTCTTCTTCTGACGTGGTGAGTTGAATACTCTAACTCTCCCCTAGTGCTTTGAATACTCTACCTGTGCCATGGTGCGTTGAATGCTCTACCTCTGTCATGGAGCATTGAATACTCTTCCTGTGACTCTGCACTTTGAATACTCTTTCTCTGACGAGGCGCATTGAATACTCTACCTCTGCCATTGCATGTTGAATACTCTTCCTCTGATGTGATCCGTTGAATACTCTATCTCTACCATGGTGCGTTGAATACTCTACCTCTGACGCAGTGTGTCGAATACTCTACTTCTCCCATAGCTCTTTGAATACTCTTCCTTTGACGCGGTGTGTTGAATACTGTACCTCTGCTATGGAATGTTGAATACTTTACCTGTGAAGCAGCGCGTTGAATACTCTTCCTCTGAGGCGGTTCGTTGAATACTCTATCTCTACCATGGTGCGTTGAATACTCTACCTCTGACGTGGTGCGTTGAATACTGTAGTTCTCCCATAGCACTTTGAATACTCTTCCTCTGACGCAATGTGTTGAATACTGTACCTCTGCTATGAAAAATGTTGAATACTTTTCCTGTGACGCAGTGTGTTGAATACTCTTCCTCTAAGGTGGTTCGTTGAACACTCTACCTCTGCAAAGGAGCGTTGAATACTCTTCCTCTGACGCGGTGTGTTGAAAACTCAAACTTTCTCCATAGTGCTCTTCCTGTGCCATGGTGCGTTGAATGCTCTACCTCTACCATTGCGTGTTGAATACTCTTCCTCTGATGTGACCCGTTGAATACTCTATCTCTACCATGGTGCGTTGAATACTCTTCCTCTGACGCGGTGTGTTGAATACTGTACCTCTACTATGGAATGTTAAATACTTTTCCTGTGATGCAGCGCGTTGAATACTCTTCCTCTGAGGCGGTTCGTTGAATACTCTACCTCTACCATGGTGCATTGAATACTCTTCCTCTGATGCAGTTTTTTTAATACTCTAACTTTCTCCATAGTGCTCTTCCTGTGCCATGGTGCGTTGAATACTCTATCTCTACCATGGTACGTTGAATACTCTTCCTGTGATGTGGCACTTTGAATTCTCTTTCTCTGACATGGCGCATTGAATTCTCTACCTCTGATGCTGTGCGTCGAATACTCTACTTCTTCCATAGCGCTTTGAATACTCTACCTCTGTCATGGCTCCCTGACTGTGCCGTGAAGCCTCACTTCACACTGATCATGTACAATCCGACACATGAATACTACTGCAGCCGCGTCACACATAGAAGAAAAGAAACGACAGCCAGAAAGATCATCACATTTTCCTAAACAGAACCTCTGAGAAAGCACATGCTGGAAGACATGTCATGATGTATGGTTACTTAAGCTGGTATTTTGGGCATCAGAACACATTCATCCTTAGCGCTCTGACTGTGAACTGAGGAGAGCAGAATCCTGATTTCACCATCTTGCAATCCTGTCACTAAAACCACATTTTAATTTGACTGCAATGCAGCTGGACGCCAGGGCCTGGGTATCCTGTACAAAGCATGGGGGACAGCATGAAATGAACCCTCCTCGCGTCCATCAGTCAACATCCTCTCCTTCTCCCCCCCTCCCCTACTATCACTTGTTTATGGGCTTGCCTTTCAAAAATCCTTTGTTATCATTGGTAAATGCTTTACGTTTGTCCCCCCTTGGGGCGGTTTTGTGTCCGCCTTGAAAACTGACCCCCTTACATAGAAAATTGCATGCTTTGAAAACTGACCCCCTTACATAGATCATTGCATGTTTGCCGATATGTCTGACTTTGACTGACCTTGTTTTTCTTTTTGTGTTTCTCCTTCCTGCTCATGGCGGCCGTGGCGCTTGGAATTGGCTCGCTTATGTCAACTGTTTTACTTTTCATTCTCAATGTATGTGGCAAGAAAAGTCCAGTTAGGATTTTACAAATAATAGTAGCTCTACCTCGAGCAAACGCGAGACTCGTTGCATTGCAAATGCTTGTTTTCTCCTCCCAAGGTTGTCTTGCAGAGATTCACCACCTACTCAAAGACGGTGGAATATATCTGTTAAATCCCTGGTATTAGGAGTTTCATGCAGAGTTCCGCCTGGTAAATCTGGGCTCGCCGTGTTATTCCCCATTCAGCGGTGTTTGCACGTGTGTGCGGAGAGCACGGGCACTGACGGGGGGATGACCACGGTGTGGATGGCAGTCAGGGCCCACAGGGGTGGATGCAACCAGGGCCCACAGGTGCGGATGGCAGTCTCAGGGCCCACAGGTGCGGATGGCAGTCTCAGGGCCCACAGGTGTGGATGCAGTCAGGACCCACAGGTGCGGATGGCAGTCTCAGGACCCACAGGTGCGGATGCAGTCAGGGCCCACAAGTGTCGATGCAGTCAGGGCCCACAGGTGTGGATGGCAGTCTCAGGGCCCACAGGTGCGGATGCAGTCAGGGCCCACAGGTGTGGATGCAACCAGGGCCCACAGGTGCGGATGGCAGTCTCAGGGCCCACAGGTGTGGATGGCAGTCAGGGCCCACAGGTGTGGATGCAGTCAGGACCCACAGGTGCGGATGGCAGTCTCAGGACCCACAGGTTCGGATGCAGTCAGGGCCCACAGGTGTCGATGCAGTCAGGGCCCACAGGTGTGGATGGCAGTCTCAGGGCCCACAGGTGCGGATGCAGTCAGGGCCCACAGGTGTTGATGCAACCAGGGCCCACAGGTGCGGATGGCAGTCTCAGGGCCCACAGGTGTGGATGCAGTCAAGGCCCACAGGTGTGGATGGCAGTCAAGGTCCACAGATGCGGATGCAGTCAGGGCCCACAAGTGTGGATGGCAGTCTCAGGGCCCAGAGGTGTGGATGCAGTCAGGACCCACAGGTGTGGATGGCAGTCTCAGGGCCCACAGGTGTGGATGGCAGTCTCGGGCCCACAGGTGTGGATGCAGTCAGGGCCCACAGGTGTGGATGGCAGTCTCAGGGCCCACAGGTGTGGATGCAGTCAGGGCCCACAGGTGTGGTTGCAGTCAGGGCCCACAGATGCGGATGCAGTCAGGGCCCACAGGTGCGGATGCAGTCAGGATCCACAGGTGCGGATGGCAGTCTCAGGGCCCACAGGTGTGGATGCAGTCAGGGCCACAGGTGCGGATGGCAGTCTCAGAGCCCACAGGTGTGGATGCAGTCAGGACCCACAGGTGCAGATGGCAGTCTCAGGGCCCACAGGTGCGGATTCAGTCAGGGCCCACAGGTGCGAATGCAGTCAGGGCCCACAGGTGTGGATGGCAGTCTCGTGGGCCCACAGGTGTGGATGCAACCAGGGCCCACAGGTGCGGATGGCAGTCTCAGGGCCCACAGGTGCGGATGCAGTCAGGGCCCACAGGTGTGGATGGCAGTCTAAGGGCCCACAGGTGTGGATGGCAGTCTCAGGGCCCACAGGTGTGGATGCAGTCAGGACCCACAGGTGCGGATGGCAGTCTCAGGACCCACAGGTGCGGATGGCAGTCTCAGGGCCCACAGGTGTGGATGCAGTCAGGGCCCACAGGTGTGGATGGCAGTCTCAGGGCCCACAGGTGTGGATGGCAGTCAGGGCCCACAGGTGTGGATGCAGTCAGGACCCACAGGTGCGGATGGCAGTCTCAGGACCCACAGGTGCAGATGCAGTCAGGGCCCACAGGTGTGGATGGCAGTCAGGGCCCACAGGTGTGGATGCAGTCAGGACCCACAGGTGCGGATGGCAGTCTCAGGACCCACAGGTGCAGATGCAGTCAGGGCCCACAGGTGTGGATGCAGTCAGGACCCACAGGTGCGGATGGCAGTCTCAGGACCCACAGGTGTCGATGCAGTCAGGGCCCACAGGTGTGGATGGCAGTCTCAGGGCCCACAGGTGCGGAAGCAGTCAGGGCCCACAGGTGTGGATGCAACCAGGGCCCACAGGTGTGGATGCAGTCAAGGCCCACAGGTGTGGATGGCAGTCAGGGTCCACAGATGCGGATGGCAGTCTCAGGACCCACATGTGCAGATGCAGTCAGGGCCCACAGGTGTCGATGCAGTCAGGCCCCACAGGTGTGGATGGCAGTCTCAGGGCCCACAGGTGTGGATGGCAGTCAGGGCCCACAGGTGTGGATGCAGTCAGGACCCACAGGTGCGGATGGCAGTCTCAGGACCCACAGGTGCGGATGCAGTCAGGGCCCACAGGTGTCAATGCAGTCAGGGCCCACAGGTGTGGATGGCAGTCTCAGGGCCCACAGGTGTGGATGGCTGTCAGGGCCCACAGGTGTGGATGCAGTCACGACCCACAGGTGCGGATGGCAGTCTCAGGGCCCACAGGTGTGGATGGCAGTCAGGGCCCACAGGTGTGGATGCAGTCAGGGCCCATAGGTGTGGATGGCAGTCTCAGGGCCCACAGGTGCGGATGCAGTCAGGGCCCACAGGTGTAGATGCAACCAGGGCCCACAGGTGCAGATGGCAGTCTCAGGGCCCACAGGTGTGGATGGCAGTCAGGGCCCACAGGTGTGGATGCAGTCAGGACCCACAGGTGCGGATGTAGTCAGGGCCCACAGGTGTCGATGCAGTCAGGGCCCACAGGTGTGGAAGCAGTCAGGGCCCACAGGTGTGGATGCAACCAGGGCCCACAGGTGCGGATGGCAGTCTCAAGGCCCACAGGTGTGGATGGCAGTCAGGGTCCACAGATGCGGATGCAGTCAGGGCCCACAGGTGCGGATGCAGTCAGGGCCCACAGGTGCGGATGGCAGTCTCAGGGCCCACAGGTGTGGATGGCAGTCAGGGCCCACAGGTGTGGATGCAGTCTCAGGACCCACGGGTGCGGATGTAGTCAGGGCCCACAGGTGTCGATGCAGTCAGGGCCCACAGGTGTGGAAGCAGTCAGGGCCCACAGGTGTGGATGCAACCAGGGCCCACAGGTGCGGATGGCAGTCTCAAGGCCCACAGGTGTGGATGGCAGTCAGGGTCCACAGATGCGGATGCAGTCAGGGCCCACAGGTGCGGATGCAGTCAGGGCCCACAGGTGTGGATGGCAGTCTCAGGGCCCACAGGTGTGGTTGGCAGTCTCAGGGCCCACAGGTGTGGATGCAGTCAGGGCCCACAGGTGTGGATGGCAGTCTCAGGGCCCACAGGTGCACATGCAGTCTCAGGGCCCACAGGTGTGGATGCAGACAGGGCCACAGGTGCGGATGGCAGTCTCAGGGCCCACAGGTGCAGATTCAGTCAGGGCCCACAGGTGCGGATGCAGTCAGGGCCCACAGGTGTGGATGGCAGTCTCAGGGCCCACAGGTGTGGATGCAACCAGGGCCCACAGGTGCGGATGGCAGTCTCAGGGCCCATAGGTGCGGATGCAGTCAGGGCCCACAGGTGTGGATGGCAGTCAAGGCCCACAGGTGTGGATGGCAGTCAGGGTCCACAGATGCGGATGCAGTCAGGGCCCACAAGTGTGGATGGCAGTCTCAGGGCCCACAGGTGCGGATGCAGTCAGGGCCCACAGGTGTGGATGGTAGTCTCAGGGCCCACAGGTGTGGATGGCAGTCTCAGGGCCCACAGGTGTGGATGCAGTCAGGACCCACAGGTGCGGATGGCAGTCTCAGGACCCACAGGTGCGGATGGCAGTCTCAGGGCCCACAGGTGTGGATGCAGTCAGGGCCCACAGGTGTGGATGACAGTCTCAGGGCCCACAGGTGCGTATGCAGTCAGGGCCCACAGGTGTGGATGCAGTCAGGACCCACAGGTGCGGATGGCAGTCTCAGGGCCCACAAGTGTGGATGCAGTCAGGGCCCACTGGTGTGGATGCAGTCAGGGCCCACAGGTGCGGATGCAGTCAGGACCCACAGGTGCGGATGGCAGTCCCAGGGCCCACAGGTGTGGATGCAGTCAGGGCCCACAGGTGTGGATGCAGTCAGGGCCCACAGGTGCGGATGCAGTCAGGACCCACAGGTGCGGATGGCAGTCTCAGGGCCCACAGGTGTGGATGCAGTCAGTGTCACGACTCACGTGCTGCTTGCGCCTGGAATTTGCAGATCTGGTGGCGTGAA
Organism: Pleurodeles waltl; assembly: GCF_031143425.1. Taxonomy (NCBI): domain Eukaryota; kingdom Metazoa; phylum Chordata; class Amphibia; order Caudata; family Salamandridae; genus Pleurodeles; species Pleurodeles waltl. The sequence continues at coordinate 13,765,449 of NC_090448.1, read as the reverse complement.
TCTTCAATGTTCGGCTTTGGCCCAAAAAGGGGCGACTCTTTCTGGTAGCCACGGTGCTGTAGGCAATGGAGACACCAAGAACAGACCGTGCCCTTCAGAAAGTAGCGCCAGAGGGAAAAAACCCCTTAAAAAGGGGAAAAAACCTCCAAACAGGAAGACTCCTGGAGAAAAACAAGAACAAACAAACAGGAATCCAAAAGGAGCAAAAATCAGAAAACACAGAATGCTGAATCCAAAACCAAAAGGCAAGGAAATCAGGAGCGAAGACACTAACTGAGCAGAAAGTGTTGCAGCGCAAAGAAAGAGGAAAAACACAGCCCTTATATACCAAAAAACAGGAAGTGACCCACAGGAAGTAAAAGGACACCATCTTAGATAGGGAAACAATACATAGAACAGAATAGTAGAGGAACCATAGAGAATAGGGAACAAGGAATGCTGGGAAAGCACAGGAATCTGTGAAGGAGGAAAAAACATAAAGAAAGGCACACAACAGACTGCAAAAAAGAAGAAAGGACAAAGAAACGAAGAAAAACAGGTAAGAGGGTTCAGAGACCCCTGGGACAGTGAAAGGCAGAAGGAAGAACGAGGCCCCAAGCAAATCTGGGGCCTCGAAACGCGCAGGAGAGGCTGGGGGCGCGCCGCGTCTTAATAACGCGGTGCGCGGCCCGAGCCGAACGCCCGGCAGAAGTCGAGCTCTCGGCTTGCGCCGCGCGGTGCGGCGCGACAGTAGGTCCCCCTCCCGAAGGCCCAGGTTTAAGAGGGAATAAACAGTGAAAGCGTTGAATCAGGAGAGGAGCGTGAACGGAAGAGGCATCTTCCCATGAACATTCACTGAGAGGATAACCCTTCCAATGAATCAGATACTGAAGTCGTTTATGAAAAAGACGAGAGTCACAAATTTCCTGCACTTCATATTCAGGAGCATCATCCACAAGGACAGGAGGTGGACAAGGAAACTGACGTGAGTAAGGATCAGGCACATAAGGTTTAAGCTGAGAAACATGAAAAACCGGATGGATCTTCCATGTATGGGGTAAGTGAAGACGGACAGTGACAGGATTGACCAACTGGAGAATACGGAAAGGCCCATAGTAACGAGGTGTGAACTTGTTTTTTGAGAGACGTGAGGGCAAGAATTTGGAGGAGAGCCAGACTTTATCTTGCAGATGATAATTTGGATTGGTTGTACGTCTCTTGTCTGCAGCCTTCTTCATATACCTCTTGGTATGTAACAAATTAGATCGAATTAGTTTATGGAGTTGGAGAAGGCGTTTGGAGAAATAGTTAATAGCAGGTAGAGGAGAGTTGGATTGTGGAGAAGTAGGGAAAGAGGTAGGATGAAAACCATAGGAACAGAAAAAGGGAGTGACCTTGGAGGCACTATGGACTGAGTTATTGTAGGAAAATTCAGCTAAAGAGAGGTAAGTGCTCCAGTTACTTTGGGTAGAATTGCAAAAGCATCGAAGATATTGCTCTAGTCCTTGGTTCAGACGCTCAGTCTGTCCGTTGGTCTGAGGATGGAACCCTGAAGACAGGGCTCTATTTATATTCAGTGTTTTACAAAAATGCTTCCAAAATCGGGAGATGTACTGAGGTTCTCTATCAGATATTATGGTATGTGGAAGTCCATGGAGACGGAAGACATGATCTATGAATATTTGACTTAGTTCTTGAGAAGTAGGCAGCTTTTTTAGGCCAGTGAAATGAGCCATTTTTGTGAAAGAATCCACTGTGACCATGATAACCCGGTTTCCTGCTGATGGTGGGAGTGAACACATAAAATCAGTAGAGATAGTATGCCATGGGGCCGATGGAACAGGCAAAGGCTGTAGTAATCCTGCCGGTCTGGTGTGAGGTATTTTGACTTGGGCACATATGGGACAGGCCTGAACGTATTTTTCCACATCCAGTTTCCAGGTAGGCCACCAGAAAAATCGTGAAAGTAGTTCTTGTGTGGCTTTGATGCCTCTGTGACCAGCTACAGGGGAATCATGACACATTTGTAATGCTTTCTTTTGCACCTTGTTTGTAGGGAGGAATATCAGGTCTTGGTAATAAAAATATCCTTGTTTCTTGTACAATAATGGTCTTAGTTCTTCTATGTCATGGTCCGATAGGTTGGCGTATTCTTGTTGTACTTCTTCCAGGAAAGACTGAGCCACTCCAATGATCTTACTGGGTTCTAGAAGATACTGGGATGAGGAAGGAGAACACTCTGGATATCGGCGAGACAGAGCATCAGCCAGAATGTTTTGAGATCCTGGAATATATGTAATATAAAAATCGTACTGACTGAAGAAAAAGGCCCAGCGGGCCTGACGACTATTCTGGCATACAAAATTTCTTAAACATTGTAAATTACGGTGGTCTGTCCTCACCTCAAATGGTTCCTTGGAACCCATCAGAAACTGTCTCCACTCAAGGCAGGCTGTTTTCAGAGCCAATAATTCCCTTTCAAGTACGGAATAATGTTGTTCAGCTGTGGAAAGGATATGAGACAAATAGAAAACAGGATGTTCAAGGCCATCATCCTCTTGTCGTTGGAGTAAGACAGCTCCGATGGCTCTCTCAGAAGCATCAGTTACTACTATAAATTGTTTGGTGGTATCTGGATGTCTTAAGATGGGGGCTTGGGTGAAGGCTCTCTTTAAACTTTGAAAGGCTGCTTCAGCAGCCTCAGTCCAGACAAACCCCTTCTTTAAATTGTCCTTCTTTAAGGTGTGAGTTATGTGGCTAGTCTGACTGGCAAAGTCTAGAATGAATTGTCGATAGAAGTTTGCTAAACCTAGGAAACATTGTGTTTCTTTTATGGTAGAAGGAGAAGGCCACTCTAGGATAGCTTGTACCTTTTCTTGATCCATAGCTATGCCGGTGGGACTTAAATGATAACCCAGATATTTGACTTCCGTCATGTCGAACTCACATTTCTAGGGTTTGCAAAATAGTTGATGATCACGAAGTCTTTGAAGAACTTGTTTCACATGGGAAGTATGGAGTTCAGGATTTCTAGAATAAATAAGAATGTCATCTAGGTAGATCACGACTGTCTGATTCAGTAGGTCTGAAAACACTGAGTCCATAAATCTCTGGAAGATTGCGGGGGCGTTAGTAAGACCAAACGGCATAACCCTATATTCAAAATGGCCAAATGGGGTCCTGAATGCTGTCTTCCATTCGTCGCCTTCTCTTATGCGTAAAAGGTGGTAGGCTCCTCGTAAATCCAATTTAGTAAAACGTTGGGCCCCTCTGATTGCTTCCAGTATGTCCCTGATGAGAGGCAAAGGATAACGATCTTTGATGGTAATTTTATTCAGACCTCGAAAATCCAGGCACGGACGAAGATCCTTAGTCTTCTTGGGCACAAAAAAGAGAGGGGCCCCAGCCGGAGACGACGATGGAACAATAAGACCACTCTGTATATTGTCGTCCAGATACTCCTTTAGAACTTCCTTTTCGGGTTCCGTGAGGGAGTACATCCTCCCAAAAGGAACAATTGTGCCGGGTTCCAATGGAATTGCACAATCATATTCTCGATGTGGAGGTAGCACAGGTTTTGACGGTTTTTGGAAAACATCCTGAAACTCCAAATAGTGGTCTGGGACCCCTTGGACCGTATTAATGGACATACCAGTGGCACCTTCAGTAGCTAAGGATCTTTTCGGAGACCAATACTTGTCGGAAGTAAAACAGTTCTCATGACAAAATTGCGAAGACAAAGAGACTGTCCGGGTAACCCAATTTATATATGGGTTATGTCTGATGAGCCACGGAATTCCAAGAATGATGGTATGGTTAGGGGACGTAATAAGATCGAAGGAGATGTGTTCTTGATGGTTTCCCACCTGTAGACTTAACATCAGGGTAGAGGTGTCTACAGGACCAGAGGATATCAAAGATCCATCCACAGTGTGTACCTGTTCGGGTACTTCTTTTGCTTGAGTAGGAACTAGGTTAGCAGCAGCCCACGTCTTGTCCATGTATATACCACTAGCACCACAATCTAGTAATGCCATAGTCTTTTCTTGACGACCGTCAGGAAGTTGTAACAGGACAGGAAAGATGAACAAGGCAGTTGTATTGTCATTAAAGGAGCTGATAGAAGGTATAGCTGTAGATCCCGTCCCCTCCCTTCTTACAGAGGACGGGAGGTGGCGTTTCCCGAAGGCCTGGACGGACGTACTGGACAGGTACGGAGCATGTGACCAGCAGAACCACAATACAGGCACAACCCTCTCTTGCGTCTGTCTTCTCGTTCACTAGCAGAGAGCGGACCTCGGGTAGTATCCACCTGCATGGGTTCCCCTTCGATGTCTCTAGCAGGAGTGCGAGGTTCCTCGGAACGCTGCAGGTATGCACGTGAGCTACTTGGCTGGGCAAACCCTCTACTCCTTTTCTTTTCCGATCTCCGTTCCTGAAGACGATATTCGATGGACAGTGCTTGATCCATCAGGCCACAAAGATCTTCCGCTCTGGTAGAATGCACTAGTTCATCCTTTATTTCTTCTTTGAGTCCTCTACGAAATAATGTTACCAGAGTACGTTCCACCCAAGTGGTGTCTGCCGCCAGCTGACGAAAACGGGTTATATATTGCAGGACGTCTTGGGAGCCTTGTTGGATGTCACACAAGGCTTCTTCAGCGGAGGCTTCCAATCCAGGACGGCTAAACATCTGTTTGAAGCGACTCACAAAGGCGGAATAGTCTGACAATACAGGGTCGTTGGAGGACACCATCGGGGTTGCCCAGGCCAAGGCTGGACCGGATAAGGCACTGATAAGATAACCCACCTTGGTCCTGTCATGGGAGAATTGAGTAGGTCGGAAGGCGAAATACACCGTTAAAGCATCCAAGAACTCGCGAAGCTTGGTTGGTTCACCAGAGAAACAAGGGGTAGAAGCGGAGATTGTCGGAACATCACTGGTGCGGAGGGCCAAAGCTTGTCGTAACGCAGCATTTTCATTACGTAGTTGTTGCAATTCCTGGGCTTGTTGCTGAATCGTGGTCAACAGAGATTGCTCCGGATCTGCAGCAGCCGCCACTGTATTATCCATGGTGTTTGAGGACGTCGGAATGGTTGGGCGCTGCAATCTGTCACGACTCACGTGCTGCTTGCGCCTGGAATTTGCAGATCTGGTGGCGTGAATCTTCAATGTTCGGCTTTGGCCCAAAAAGGGGCGACTCTTTCTGGTAGCCACGGTGCTGTAGGCAATGGAGACACCAAGAACAGACCGTGCCCTTCAGAAAGTAGCGCCAGAGGGAAAAAAACCCTTAAAAAGGGGAAAAAACCTCCAAACAGGAAGACTCCTGGAGAAAAACAAGAACAAACAAACAGGAATCCAAAAGGAGCAAAAATCAGAAAACACAGAATGCTGAATCCAAAACCAAAAGGCAAGGAAATCAGGAGCGAAGACACTAACTGAGCAGAAAGTGTTGCAGCGCAAAGAAAGAGGAAAAACACAGCCCTTATATACCAAAAAACAGGAAGTGACCCACAGGAAGTAAAAGGACACCATCTTAGATAGGGAAACAATACATAGAACAGAATAGTAGAGGAACCATAGAGAATAGGGAACAAGGAATGCTGGGAAAGCACAGGAATCTGTGAAGGAGGAAAAAACATAAAGAAAGGCACACAACAGACTGCAAAAAAGAAGAAAGGACAAAGAAACGAAGAAAAACAGGTAAGAGGGTTCAGAGACCCCTGGGACAGTGAAAGGCAGAAGGAAGAACGAGGCCCCAAGCAAATCTGGGGCCTCGAAACGCGCAGGAGAGGCTGGGGGCGCGCCGCGTCTTAATAACGCGGTGCGCGGCCCGAGCCGAACGCCCGGCAGAAGTCGAGCTCTCGGCTCGCGCCGCGCGGTGCGGCGCGACAGTCAGGGCCCACAGGGGCGGATGGCAGTCTCAGGGCCCACAGGTGTGGATGCAGTCAGGGCCCACAGGTGCGGATGGCAGTCTCAGGGCCCACAGGTGCGGATTCAGTCAGGGCCCACAGGTGCGGATGCAGTCAGGGCCCAGAGGTGTGGATGGCAGTCTCAGGGCCCACAGGTGTCGATGCAGTCAGGGCCCACAGGTGCGGATGCAGTCAGGGCCCACAGGTGCGGATGCAGTCAGGGCCCACAGGTGTGGATGGCAGTCTCAGGGCCCACAGATGTCGATGCAGTCAGGGCCCACAGGTGCGGATGCAGTCAGGGCCCACAGATGCGGATGGCAGTCTCAGGACCCACAGGTGCGGATGGCAGTCTCAGGGCCCACAAGTGTGGATGCAGTCAGGGCCCACAGGTGTGGATGGCAGTCTCAGGGCCCACAGGTGTGGATGCAGTCAGGGCCCACAGGTGTGGATGCAGTCAGGGCCCACAGGTGCGGATGCAGTCAGGACCCACAGGTGTGGATGGCAGTCTTAGGGCCCACAGGAGTGGATGCAGTCAGGGCCCACAGGTGCGGATGCTGTCAGGGCCCACAGGTGTGGATGGCAGTCTCAGGGCCCACAGTTGTCGATGGCAGTCTCAGGGTCCACAGGATGCAGTCAGGGCCCACAGGTGCGGATGCAGTCAGGGCCCACAGGTGTGGATGGCAGTCTCAGTGCCCTGGCTCAGGGGCACATCTGTCTGTGGACACAGCAGGTGATCCAAGGCTTCGAGGAACTTACGATGGAAGTGAGTTAGAGAAACAAACATCCCCAGGAGTTGTTCTAGAAGGTGAGTGTTCCTGGCACGCTTGCTGTCTGCGTTCACGGAAGGTGAAACCGCACAATGTAGTCGGAAGAGTTCCCCAAAAATATCTCGCAAGCACTTGTTTCCTTGGCATGAAAGCTAACAGTAACTTTTTTTCTCATAAGATCTGTAAGAAGTTCGCTTCTCGTGGCGATGTTTCTTTTCCATCCCTGATGCACGTCTCTTTAAATGTGTTCTTTTACATTTCTTGGACAGCCCCATCTGTTGTTGTCTCTCCATCCTTGCTATGGTTTGATTGACAGCGGTTGTTTTCATGGACAGATTCTGCTTCTAGATATGTGAGGTGAGGAAGGGGCTCTGGACAGGGGTCTGAAGTGCAACAAATGAAGCTGAAAAATCTGGGGATTTGTAAAATTTCACACCCCGCAGGAAAAAACATCAGAATCCAAATATACTGCAGCAGTCGCCTGCTCCTAGTTTTCAGCTAGTTAGTCAAGGAAATCAAACTATTACAAACTGTGCAAACCTCCCTCTCTCTATTCAGCCTTTCAAGAACTCGACACATTCTGAACCTTCACTCGAAGGCAGGCCTCAGGCACTCCCTCCCAACCTCCTTACTAACCACATCCGTGCTCCAGGCCTGGGGTCATCCCAGGCGCTCCCTACTCCTCACCCTTTGTAGGTCTTGCTAATATACAGCACGTGTGATGTCTGTTGTGACACGTATTGTGACCTCACTGTGGGCTTAGAGCGCGCCCATTGTTTACCATTGGTTGGCTTCTTTCTCATTCTAATTTGCTTGCTTCCTATTCGTTAGCTGGTGTGGGCCTCACTTCCTTTTCCTGTGTTTGTCCATCCTTGGAGCATGGACATAGGGCTTGTGGTCTTCCATTGCCCACTTTTCAAGCTCTACTTTTTTAATTTTATTTAAGCACTCTATGGGAGTGCATGTGTTTGCCAGCTGCCTTTACTGTCTACTTCTCCCTGCGGACACGCTAGTCTTGCTCTGCCTGTGTGCTTCTCCTTGCCACTCTCTATGATATGCTCGCCTTTGTGTGATTCTCCCTTCCACGCTGCTTTCTTGCTCATGCGCTTCTTCCCTCCAGCTCCGCATTGTGCTCTCTCCTTCACCACATTCCTCTGCTTTGGTTTGCTGCCCTCCCTGAACCCTCCATATAGCTTCCTCGCCCACACCTACTTGCTGCTTCCACCAGCTCCGTGCTGTTTCCTCTACCCTTCTGTTGCTTCCCCAACCCCAGCCTCCATGTTCCCAACCCCTCTGAAGTATTGTTCCCCACCCACCATGTTTCCAACCCCCCTTGTAGTGAATCCTACTTTGTTTTAATGGGATAACAGGAGTTAGCTTAACCTTTGGCTTGCAGACTCGTGCCCTCATCACCTAGTGACTTTTAACCTACTTAGCTTGCTCTGTCTTAGAACATTTAATTGTTTATTTATTCTAAGATGGCTGCCTTGTTTAGAGTTAGGCCACTTGTTATATGTTACATTATCAGTGTCACCGCACTAAGGCGTCAAGATCAAGCACCAAAGACAAACAAACAGTAGGTGTTCACACTTAGGAATTTTCCCTCTCTAGACTTTCAAGGGATGATTGCCATCCCAAGTCTATTGTTTGGGAACACACCTACGTCAGGGGTCCTTGAAGATCTGTATAAATACATCACACTTTAGACAGATAATCAGAGGGATTCCGACCAGAGGGCATCGCCAGCATCGCTGATATCGATGCTGCAGTCGTCTTGACGCTGACCCAGTCTTCGTGTCCCTACGGAGTCTGAGATAGAGACCTCATTCCAAGGTAACGAGGGTTGGGGGCTCCATTCATGGACACGGCACTGGCAGATTAGGTTTAACAAACCCAGCTCTCCTTTAGGTAGGAGGTTAGGTCTTACTCACTAGGGTATTAGGGCATATTCCATTCAGTATGGCTTCTTCATGCATTGCAAGATGGTGGGGGTCTTTGTAATAATGACTCTCGTCTTCACAATTCTGTTGCTTGCATTAGTCATTATCCTAATCATTGAAGACCATGCAACTTATCGCAAATTGCAGTTATGTTGAATAAAACTATTGAAACTTTACTGCATCTTTGTCATTGCCTGTGTTTGTATGAGACATGATATATCTGTGAGAAAGTGGTAATCTCCGTTTAACCACGACACTCCCTGAGATGTCTTATTCTCAATTCAATGCGTAACGGCTGCCACAAATCACCTTTTATTATTGTGTTTCTGGTGAGGTGCTGCTAGTGAGCTGGTAAGGTTGCGACAACAGTTGCGCCTTGTTGTAGGAGAGACGCAGACGCCTACAAACAAAAGTACTGTCATCCTTTAACCAGCAGTCTTGCCTAGAGCAAGAGTCCAAACTACGACACTCTGAAGTGTTGTTCCCCCACCCTGCATGTTTCCAACCCCTCTGAAGTGTTGTTTCCCACCCTCCAGGTTTCCAACCCCTCTGAAGTGTTGTTCCCCCACCCTCCATGTTTCCAACCCCTCCGAAGTGTAGTTACCCCACCCTCCATGTGTCCAACCCTTCTGAAGTGTTGTCCCCCACCCTCCATGTTTCCATCCCTTCCAAGGTGTTGTTCCACACCCTCCATGTTTCCAACCCTTCCAAGGTGTTGTTCACCGCTGTAGGAGGCTGGCCTGGCTTATACTGGGTACCTTGTGGTACTTACACCCTGTGCCAGGTCCAGTTGCCCAAGCTGATGTCTCCAAATCATTTCCTAGTAGACAGTCCACAGGTAAATCTGTGGCTACCACAACTTTCTTTGGACCAGTAACCCCCCCCCCCCCAGTTGAGATTCACAACAGCCATGGGGTGGCTAAGAGTGTTGTTATGAGCGTCTGTCACTTGATACTGCTGACCAAGTAGGTGTTGTTCAGGGTGGACCAGTTTCTCTATCACCATGGTAACACTGGCTTCTATGTCCCTGTAGGCCTGAACCTCAACACCATTTATTAGGGGAAGTTGCTTGTACTTATCCATATTAAGGGGACAAGAAACCAAGGTGGCAAAATCAATGCCACCATCAGAGACTAAAACAGCCTCTGTGGTCTCTCTAACAAGACCAACCCCAACTACATTGCCAAAAGTGAGCCCAGCTACTCCCTTGGATTGGCTATTAGTAGGTTTTCTCCCACCACCACTGCTATTACTAGGGACACTAAAATTTGCAGGAGGGGTTGTGGTGGTGGAAGGTTTGGTGTTTTTCTTTGGGCAACTGGAATCAGTTCCCCAATGGCCTTTGACTTTACACAAATAACACCAAGGCTTTTTAGGTTGATTATTAGAAGAGGATTTGGACCCACCTCCCCCAGAGGATTTTTGTTGGCCTGATGAAGACTCAGAATGCTTACGTTTGTCCCCACCCTTCTTCTTGCCATCTTTGTCACCCCCTGTATGAACTTTTCTGTTCACCCTTGTTCTGACCCATTTGTCTGCCTTCTTTCCCAATTCTTGGGGAGAGGTCAGATCAGAGTCCACTAGGTATTGGTGCAACAAGTCAGACACACAATTGTTAAGAATATGCTCTCTCAGAATAAGATTATACAGGCTTTCATGGTCAGAAACTTTACTGCCATGCAACCACCCTTCCAAGGCCTTCACTGAACAGTCCACAAAATCTGTCCAGTCTTGAGAAGACTCTTTTCTGGTGTCTCTGAACTTAATCCTGTATTGTTCAGTGGTTAAGCCAAATCCATCCAAGAGTGCATCTTTCAAAACTTTGTAATTATTGGCTTCACGTTCTCTAACAGTAAGGAGTCTATCCCTACCCTTTCCAGTTAAAGATAGCCACAAAATAGCAGCTCACTGCCTATGAGGGACCAACTATACCATACAGGCCCTCTCAAGTGCAGCAAACCACTTATTAATGTCATCCCCCTCCTTGTAAGGGGGGGCTATCTTGTGCAGATTCCTGGAATCTTGCTCTCTAACAGGATTGCTATCAGGAATACTGCTGCTGCCACCATGGGGAACTAACCCCAACCTCTGTCTTTCCCTCTCAATGTCTAGGGATTCCCTATCTAAGGCCAGCTGCTGCTGTTTAAACTTCAGTCTGGTCTCTTCAACCCTCAACTTTTTGAGTTCCCTTTCTATCAAGGTAGCCTCAGGGTGGGTTGTTTGGGAATGCTTTGACACCGAGGAAATGTGGGAAGTTTCAGAGGGGGACCTGCCCCTAACTGTCTGGACCCTAGTAACCTGGCCTCTAGGGATAAAGGATGCCCTGCTGTTATGGGAGCCTCTATCACTACCAGCATCACTAGGTGCCCTGCTAGGGGGAAGACCCTTGTAAGAACCCTCCCCAGCTTCTCCAGGGGACTCCTCTGAATCTGACTGGGAAGCTTCTCCCTTTTCTAACCTCTCATGTGATGGTCCAGACTGGTTCTGGTCATCTACAACAAGCATGTTAAAGAGAAACTCTTTTGTAGGATTCTTTCCTATACTCAAACCTCTATACAGGCAGAAATCCCTTAAACTTTTGTAGTTTAAACTCTCATATGTTGCATTAACAGTTTTGGGAGTAGGCTCTACAACAGGCATGATAGCATAGGATTAAGGATAGTGAAAAAGAAAAAGTTTTAGAACTTAAAAAGCACAGAGAAAAAGCTTTTTCAAACTTTGAGAAAACTTTCAGAAGTTTTCAAACACTTTTCAGAACTTTGTTAAAAGTTTTAGGATAGAAAAGTAAACTTTTTTGGTTAAGTGTACATACACTGAACTATTTTGTATATGATTCTCTTATGAAAAGTACCAAATGACAAAGTGGTAAAGCAGTTGCAAGTACCTAACCCACCGCTGCACCACCAATGTAGGAGGCTGGCCTGGCTTATAGTGGGTACCCTGTGGTACTTACACCTTGTGCCAGATCCAGTGATCCCCTTATTAGTAGAATAGAGTTGTTTCTAGCAGCTTAGGCTGATAGAAGGTAGCTATGGCAAAGCAGCTTAGGCTGAACTAGGAGACATGCAAAGCTCCTACCATACCACCTATATCAGAGAGCACAATATCATAAGAAAACACAATACTCAGTTACTAAAAATAAAGGTACATTATTTTTATGACAATATGCCACAAGTATCTCAGTGAGTACCCTCAGTAAGAAGGTAAGTAATATACACAAGTTATATGTACACAAACCCAAAACAGGTAAGTAAGAGTAAGAAAAGTAATGCAAACAGTGTAGAATTACAATAGGATGCAATAGGTGAGAATAGGTCTAGGGGCAACACAAACCATATACTCCAAAAGTGGAATGCAAATCACAAATGGACCCCAGACCTATGGGAGCTTGTAGAGGATTTCTGGGACTGTAAGAAAACAGTCAGGGTGTCCAAGATACCCCACCCCAAGACCCTGAAAAATAGGAGTAAAGTACCCCTACAACCCCAACAGGACAACATAGTTGTGATAGGGGGATTCTGCAAGAACCACAAACACCAGCAAAGCACTGAAGACGGATTCCTGGACCTGAGGACCTGCAAGGCAAGGGGACCAAGCCCAAGAGTCGCTATAGTGTCCAGGGGGGGCAGGAGAGCAGGAAACCCCAGATGAAGGTGCAAGGAAGCTGCCTACGGATGGAAGAAGCTTAGGATTCTGCAACAACGTAGAAGACTAGGAACTTCTCCTTTGGAAGGAAGATGTCTCACGTTGTGCTGAAGGTTGCAGAAGTGTTCCAAGGCAGAAATACCACAAACAAGCCTTGCTAGCTGCAAGGGTCGTGGTAGAGGTTTTTGGGTGCTGCTGGGGACAAGGAAGGACCAGGATGTCACCCCTTGGAGGAGGAGACAGAGGAGGCGCTCAGCAACTCAGAGCGCCCCAACAGAAGCAGGCAGCACCCGCAGAAGTACCAGAGCAGGCACTTAGAAGATTTGTGAACAGGAGCTGGCTCAGAGTCTCAAAGGAGGGTCCCACGACGTCGGAGGCCAACTCAGAGGGTTGAGCTCTGCAGGACGGAGTGCTGGGGACCCAGGCTAGGCTGTGCACAAAGGAATCCTTGGAGGAGTGCACAGAAGCCGGAAAAACTGCAAATCACGCAGTACACAGTTTTGCAGTCTAGCGTGGGGAGGCAAGGACTTACCTCCACCAAACTTGGACTGAAGGATCACTGGACTGTGGGAGTCACTTGGATAGAGTTCCTGTGTTCCAGGGACCACGCTCTTCAGGATGAGAGGAGACCCAGAGGACCGGTGATGCAGTCTTTTGGTGCCTGCGTTAGCACGGGGAAGATTCCGTCGACCCACGGGAGATTTCTTCTTGGCTTCCAGTGCAGGGTGAAGGCAGATGACCCCCACAGCATGCACCACCAGGAAACAGTCGAGAAAGCCGGCAGGATGAGGTGCTACAATGTTGCTGGTAGTCGTATTGCTACTTTGTTGTGGTTTTGCAGGCGTCCTGGAGCAGTCAGCAGTCGATCCTTGGCAGATGTCGAACAGGGAAGAGCAGAGGAACTCTGGTGAGCTCTTGCATTCGTTATATGAAGAATTCCCCAGAGGAGAGACCCTAAATAGCCAGAAAAGGAGGTTTGGCTTCCATGAAAGGAGGATTGGCTACCAAGAAAGGTAAGAGCCTATCAGAGGGGGTCTCTGACGTCACTTGCTGGCACTGGCCACTCAGAACAGTCCAGTGTGCCCCCAACACCTCTGTTTCCAAGATGGCAGAGGTCTGGGACACACTGGAGGAGCTCTGGGCACCTCCCCTGGGAGGTACTGGTCAGCGGAGTGGTCACTCCCCTTTCCTTTGTCCAGTTTCATGCCAGAGCAGGGCTGGGGGATCCCTGAACTGGTGTAGACTGGCTTATGCAGAGATGGGCACCATCTGTGCCCATCAAAGCATTTCCAGAGGCTGGGGGAGGCTACTCCTCCCCAGCCCTTCACACCTATTTCCAAAGGGAGAGGGTGTAACACCCTCTCTCAGAGGAAATCCTTTGTTCTGCCTTCCTGGGCTGGGGCTGCCCACACCCCAGGAGGGCAAAATCCTGTCTGAGGGGTTGGCAGCAGCAGCTGCAGTGGAAACCCCGGAAAGGCAGTTTGGCAGTACCCGGGTTCTGTGCTAGAGACCCGGGGGATCATGGAATTGTACCCCCAATACCAGAATGGTATTGGGGTGACAATTCCATGATCTTAGACATGTTACATGGCCATGTTCGGAGTTACCATTGTGACGCTATACATAGGTAGTGACCTATGTATAGTGCACACGTGTAATGGTGTCCCCGCACTCACAAAGTTCAGGGAATTTGCCCTGAACAATGTGGGTGCACCTTGGCTAGTGCCAGGGTGTCCACACACTAAGTAACTTGGCACCAAACCTTCACTAAGTGAGGGTTAGACATATACGCGACTTATAAGTTACTTATCTGCAGTGAAAAATGGCTGTGAAATAATGTGGATGTTATTTCACTCAGGCTGCAGTGGCAGGCATGTGTAAGAATTGCCTGCACTCCCTATGGGTGGCAAAAGAAATGCTGCAGCCCATAGGGATCTCCTGGAACCCCAATACCCTGGGTACCTAAGTACCATATACAAGGGAATTATATGGGTGTACCAGTGTGCCAATGAGAATTGGTACATTTAGTCACTAGCCTGCAGTGACAAATTTAGAAAGCAGAGAGAGCATAAACACTGGGGTTCTGGTCAGCAGAGCCTCAGTGATACAGTTAGGCACCACACAGGGAACACATACAGGGCACATACTATGAGCACTGGTGTCCTGCCTAGCAGCATCCCAGTGACACAAGGGCTAAAACAACATACATACAGTGAAAAATCGGGGTAACATGCCAGGCAGGATGGTACTTTCCTACACCCACCCTCCATGTTTCCAACCCCTCTGAAGTGTTTTTCCCGAACCCTCCATGTTTCTAACCGCTCTGAAGTGTTGTCCCCCACCCTCCATGTTTCCAACCCCTATGATGTGTTGTTCCCCCACCCTCCATGTTTCCAACCCCTATGATGTGTTGTTCCCCCACCCTCCATGTTTCCAACCCTTCCAAGGTGTTGTTACCCCACCCTCCATGTTTACAACCCCTCTGAAGTGTTGTCCCCCACCCTCCATGTTTACAACCCCTATGATGTGTTGTTCCCCCACCCTCCATGTTTCCAACCCTTCCAAGGTGTTGTTCCCCACACTCCATGTTTACAACCCCTCTGAAGTGTTGTCCCCCACCCTCCATGTTTACAACCCCACTAAAGTGTTATCCCCCACCCTCCTTGTTTCAAACCCCTCTGAAGTGTTGTCCCCCACCCTCCATGTTTCCAACCCCTATGTTGTGTTGTTCCCCCACCCTCCATGTTTCCAACCCTTCCAAGGTGTTGTTCCCCCACCCACCATGTTTACAACCCCTCTAAAGTGTTGTCCCCCACCCTCCATGTTTCCAACCCCTATGATGTGTTGTTCCCCCACCCTCCATGTTTCCAACCCCTATGATGTGTTGTTCCCCCACCCTCCATGTTTCCAACCCTTCCAAGGTGTTGTTACCCCACCCTCCATGTTTACAACCCCTCTGAAGTGTTGTCCCCCACCCTCCATGTTTACAACCCCTATGATGTGTTGTTCCCCCACCCTCCATGTTTACAACCCTTCCAAGGTGTTGTTCCCCACACTCCATGTTTACAACCCCTCTGAAGTGTTGTCCCCCACCCTCCATGTTTACAACCCCACTGAAGTGTTATCCCCCACCCTCCTTGTTTCAAACCCCTCTGAAGTGTTGTCCCCCACCCTCCATGTTTCCAACCCTTATGTTGTGTTGTTCCCCCACCCTCCATGTTTCCAACCCTTCCAAGGTGTTGTTCCCCCACCCACCATGTTTACAACCCCTCTAAAGTGTTGTCCCCCACCCGCTTGCGCTACTTTTTTCTTTGTGTTTACCGATCCAACTAGGATTGCTAAACCAAAAGAAAAAAGCATACAAGTAGAGTTCTTTTTTAGGCGCATGCATGCTTGGTGTGCGCATCTACAAAACAACTTTTTCTTTTCCCTTTTTTAGCCATGCCACACATGATTGGGGATGCTGTACATCATGGCTAGAAGCACTGGCAAAACCAATGGCTCCCAAAGGGGACAATTATTGATTTTGCCAATGTTTGTTTTTTGGTGGGACCTTATGAGTTATTGCATCACCTCTAGGCTGTGGTACTGGAAGTAAACCGACAGAGACTATAGGATTTAGCTAAATAAAGCTCTCTCACCCGTCTACCTTGAACTGTTTCTGGTTCACAGTGCAATAATTAAGAATACAATCAAGAGCACTCAACACCTGGAGACAAAGAAAAATAAGAACGTAAATAAATCACACTACAAAGAAAGAATAATATAGAAAAACATATAGAAAAGTCCTAAAAATGCATGTATTTGAATCTGGGGTAAAACCTGAGGCTAGCGAGAAGTTTTAGTTAGATTACGTCTAAGAGATAGTTTTAGGGTTTTAGTATAAAGACTATTCAACATCAACCCAGACAATATTCTGAATCCCACAAGGATCAATATTATTCCTATTATTATTTAATCTTTACATGGCCCCTTTGGCTTGGTCCATCCCATCCAATGGTTTCAATCTGTATACGGCACTCTAGATGTGTGTTTACCGCAGGTTCTAAAATAAATACACCATCATTATCTCATAATCAAATGGTGATAAACAAGCCTGATTCACAAAGGTAAACTTAGATCTGAAGTCTAAGTTTAGACCATAAGTCTAACTTTAGAACTGAAACCTAAACTTAGACTTCAGGTCTAAACTTAGGGGCTGATTATGAGTTTGGCAGTTCGACCGTCGGACCGCCAAACCCGCGGGGATGAGGCCATCATCAAGCCGACGGCCTCACCCCGATGTATTACAATGTTTCCACCAGGCTGTCCAACAGAAACTTTGTTTATGTTTTTGACATTTCCGCCAGTTAGGGAGCCGACGTCAATGCCGTTGCACTCCAGCACCCTCGAAATGCGCACTGCCTGCAGATCAGACAGTGCACATTCCAAGGGTGCTGGCATGGGGGCCCCCAGCACTGGCTTTCCACCAGCCTTTTCATGGTGGGGGCCACGCCATGAAAAAGCTGACTGAAAGTGGAGTAGTGATCAGCAGGGCAATGCTGAACTCAGCATCTCCGTGGCTGACCACGACTCCGACCTCTGCCAACCCGTCAGGATCTATGATCCTGGCAGTGGTGGCGGTCTCCTGGCAGTCCAACTGCCAGGATCATAATATGGCGGTTGAACCACCAGGAATGTGGCAGTCTGACCGCCACCATGGGTTTTCCGGTCCTTGGACCACCAAACTCGTAATGAGGCTGTTAAACTTAGGGTCTAAAGTTAGTCTTTTGGTCTAAGCTTAGACTTAAAGTCTAACTTTACACCTGAAGTCTAAACTAGGCTTCATATCTAAAGTTAGGCTTTAGGTCTAAACTTAGACATTAGGTCCAAGTTTACCTTTGTGAATCAGATTTAGAGATTTTCTGTCTATTGAAATCCACTCTTCTTTTTCCTTTTCGGAATGTACTTTTTTGTTCCACCTTGCTTGGGACTAAACCATTTCCTGGACTGTGTTTCTACTAGGGGTGGGTGAAAAAGTCCACTCTGCCGGCTGAGTTTGTGGGGTTTCACCCTCTCTACCTTCCGCTTGGAGCACGGAGTTCCAGCAAATCTCCGCCAACAGCCGTGTGGCAAAGTCTTTTCTTTTGTGCAGCTCACCAACGTTCAGTTGGCGAGTGAGAATGTGCGCCCCCAGTGCAATTCTCGAGTACTAGAACACCTCCTGCTGAGATTTCTAATTGCAGGTGGTCACAGCAGGTCATGGCCATTCGGGTTGAGGAAGCTCAAGGAGAAAATCTACTCGAGCAGCAGAAAGAAGCAGCGCCCCGATGAGCTGCGTGGTGCAGTTTGCGCTGATTTTACAGCACAGAACAAGCTCCCGGTGCTTAAAATCTCTGTGTGTAGTGCAATGTGGCCGAATTTTGCTCACTCTGGCAACTCTGTGGAATCTCGCACAGTTTTTATGTAACTCTGCAGAATTCCATGGAGTAAAACTCTGCGAGTTCCGCCCACCACTAGTGTGAACAACGTATGGGTTGAAGTAGATTCCAACCCTTTGCTAGATGAACAGATTAAGGGCCTGATTTAGAGTTTAGCAGATGGGTTACTCCATCACAAATGTGACAGATATCCCAGTCACCCAATCACAATTCCCATAGGATAAAATGGGATCGTAATATGATGGCCAGAATATCCGCCACATTTGTGACGGGGTAACCCATTCGACCAAACTATAAATCAGGCCCTCAGTCTATGGTGAGTGCCCGTTTGTTCCAGAGATGAACTTGAAAGTGTTTTTCACCTCTTTGTGATTTTCCCTTAAGGTGCAGAATTTCAGCACCTTCATTGCTGCTCAGTTGGACTATTGCAACACAACCTATTTGTATCTATCTGAATATTTACTTCAAAGGTTGTAGCTGATACTAAACTATGCTGCAAGGCTGACATTGGGAATAGGGCTGGGCGAAATATTCAGTCCCACTGGTAGAAATGGCAGAATTTTGGCAACAACTCATTGCTCGTATAATGCAGGGTTTGGGACAAATTATTCCATTCACCGCGTGGCAGAATTTCTTTTCACGTGTACGCGAAAACTGTAGGTTTGCGAGCACGAGCAAGATTTGGTGTCCCAAAGTGTGATTTTTGGTCACTAGGAGGACATCCGGCAAGATTTTTCCAACGTAGGCAGTCACAGGCGGCCATGACAGTTTGCAGCCAGAAGGCTGGGGCTCGAGTGGAAAATCTACTCTAGCGGCAGCAAAATGAACTTGAGTAGCTATGCCCTCTGGCATGCTGCTTGGTGCCGTTCGGACTGATTTTTCAATGCAGAACAGGCGCCTGGCACAAAATCACAGCGTTACGTGTCTATTTCTACCAGTTGATGGAACTCTGTAGAATCTCACCGAGCTTTTTGCAACCCTGCAGAATTCCATGGAGTCAAATTATTTGAGTTCTGCCCAAACCTAATTGGGAATGAAAGCAAGCAGTCATCTCGCGATCACTGGCCTTCCTTCATTGGTTCCCAGTTAGAGTCCATATTATTTTTAAATCTCTCTACCTGGTACAAAAAGTCCTGAGTTCTACAAGTCAGAATATCTGTGGGGGACAGTTTATGTGACACTATCCATACGCTCTGTAACATAAATCACTTTTAGCAATTCTTTCAAATTCATGGTGCTTCTTTAGTCTGACTGAGCTTTTTCACCGTCTGCTACAAAGGATGGAGAGGTCGTCCTGGTCATCTTAGGCAAGAACTAATCTATTTAGATTTAATAGAGGTTTGAAGACCTGGCTGTTCCACAAACATGGTTTGAAATGGTTACCGACCTTAATGTAAGATACGTACCAGAATCTTGTTTGTTATCTGTAGGAGGCTAGCCTGGCTTATAGTGGGTACCAAGTGGTACTTACACCTTGTGCCAGGCCCAGTTATCCCTTATTAGTAGATTAGTAGTGTTCTATCAGCTTAGGCTGATATAGGTAGCTATCTCAGAGCAGCTTAGGCTGAACTAGGAGACATGCAAAGCTCCTACTATACCACTTATATCACTTAGCACTATATCATAAGAAACACAATACTCAGAGTTACCAAAAATAAAGGTACTTTATTTTAGTGACAATATGCTAAAAGTATCTCAGAGGATATACTCCCTTAGGAGGTAAGTAAAATACACAAAATATACACACAGACCAAAATCAAGCAAGTAAAACACTTGTAAAAGTAGTGCAAACACTGTAGTACACAATAGAATGCAATAGACGACAATAGGCCTAGGGGCAACAAACCATGTACTCCAAAAGTGGAATGCCTACCACGAATGGACCCCGGGCCTAGTGTAGTGTGTAGAGGGTCGCTGGGAGTGTAAGAAAACACTAAGGGTGTCCAAGATACCCCACCCCAAGACCCTGAAAAGTAGAAGTAAAGTTACTCTGCTACCCCAGAAAGACAGTAAAGTCGAGATAGGGGCTTCTGCAAGGACAACAACTGGCTGCAAAGCACTGAAGACGGATTCCTGAATCTTACGACCTGTAAAGGAAGAGTACCAAGTCCAATAGTCACGCAAGTGTCCAGGGGGGCAGGAGCCCACTAAACCCCGGATGAAGGTGCAAAAGGGCTGCCTCCGGGTGGAAGAAGCTGAAGATTCTGCAACAACGGACGGTGCTAGGAACTTATCCTTTGGTCAGAAGATGTCCCACGGCATGCTGGAGGATGCAGAGTTGTTTCAATGTAGAAAGACTGCAAACAAGCCTTGCTAGCTGCAAGGATCGCTGTTGAAGATAAAGGGTGCTGCCTGGGCCCAGGAAGGACCAGGAGGTCGGCCCTTGGACGAGGAGACAGAGGGGGTGCTCAGCAACAGAGAGAGCCCATGCAGAAGCAGGCAGCATTCACAGAAGCACCTAAACAGGCGCAAAAGAAAGCTGAACACGATAGTCATCTCAGCACAACAAAAGAGGGTCCCACGAAGCCGGTGGTCAACTCAGCGAGTTGAGCAATGCAGGACGGAGTGCTGGGGACCTGGGCTGTGCTGTGCACGAAGGAATCCTTGTAGAAGTGCACAGAAACCCTAGCAGCTGAAGATCACGGTGCACAGGATTACTGTCTGGCGTGGGGAGGCAAGGACTTACCTCCACCAACTTTGGCCAGAAGGACCACTGGCTTGTGGGGGTCACTTGGATCCAGCTCCTGTGTTCCAGGGACCACGCTCTTCGAGATAAGAGGGGACCCAGAGGACCGGTGATGCAGACGTTTGGTGCCTACGTTAGCAG
Source organism: Pleurodeles waltl (assembly GCF_031143425.1). Lineage (NCBI taxonomy): Eukaryota > Metazoa > Chordata > Amphibia > Caudata > Salamandridae > Pleurodeles > Pleurodeles waltl. The sequence goes on along the minus strand of NC_090448.1, from coordinate 13,744,958 downwards.
GGGGAAGATTCCGTTGACCCACGGGAGATTTTTTCTTGGCTTCCAGTGCAAGGTGAAGGCAGACAGCCCTCAGAGCATGCACCACCAGGAAACAGTCGAGAAAGCCGGCAGGATTAGGCGCTACAATGTTGATGGTAGTCTTCTTGCTACTTTGTTGCAGTTTTACAGGCGTCCCGGAGCAGTCAGCGGTCGATCCTTGGCAGAAGTCAAAGAGGGAAGTGCAGAGGAACTCTGGTGAGCTCTTGCATTTGTTATCTGATGAGAAACCCACAGGAGAGACCCTAAATAGCACACAGAGGAGGATTGGCTACAGAGAGAGGTAAGCACCTATCAGGCGGGGTCTCTGACGTCACCTGCTGGCACTGGCCACTCAGAGGTCTCCATTGTGCCCTCACACCTCTGCATTCAAGATGGCACAGGTCTGGGACACACTGGAGGAGCTCTGGGCACCTCCCCTGGGGAGGTGCTGGACAGGGGAGTGGTCACTCCCCTCTCCTTTGTCCAGTTTCATGCCAGAGCAGGGCTGGGGGATCCCTGAACTGGTGTAGACTGGCTTATGCAGAGATGGGCACCATCTGTGCCCATCAAAGCATTTCCAGAGGCTGGGGGAGGCTACTCCTCCCCAGCTCTTCACACCTATTTCCAAAGGGAGAGGGTGTTACACCCTCTCTCACAGGAAATCCTTTGTTCTGCCTTCCTGGGACTGGGCTGCCTGGACCCCAGGAGGGCAGAAACCTGTCTGAGGGTTGGCAGCAGCGGTAGCTGCAGAGAAAACCCCAGAGAGCTTGTTTGGCAGTACCCGGGCTCTATGCTGGAGACCTGGGGATGCATGGGGGGACAATTCCATGATCCTAGACATGTTACATGGCCATGTTCGGAGTTACCATGGTGACGCTACATATAGGTATTGACCTATATGTAGTCCACAAGTGTAATGGTGTCCCCGCACTCACAAAGTCCGGGGAATTTGCCCTGAACGATGTGGGGGCACCTTGGCTAGTGCCAGGGTGCCCACACACTAAGTAACTTTGCACCCTACCTTCACCAGGTGAAGGTTAGATATATAGGTGACTTATAAGTTACTTAAGTGCAGTGTAAAATGGCTGTGAAATAACATGGACATTATTTCACTCAGGCTGCAGTGGCAGGCCTGTGTAAGAATTGTCTGAGATCCCTATGGGTGGGAAAAGAAATGCTGCAGCCCATAGGGATCTCCTGGAACCCCAATACCCTGAATACCTAGGTTCCATATATTAGGAAATTATAAGGGTGTTCCAGTGTGCCAATGAGAATTGGTAAAATTGGTCACTAGCCTGTTAGTGACAATTTGTACAGAGAGAGCATTAACACTGAAGTTCTGGTTAGCAGAGCCTCAGTGATACAGTTAGGCACCACACAGGGAACACATATAGGCCACAAACTATGAGCACTGGGGTCCTGACTAGCAGGATCCCAGTGACACATAACAAAGACACTGACAAAAAGAGTTTCCACTGTGAGCACTGGGGTCCTGGCTAGCAGGATCCCAGTGAGACAGTAAAAACCCTCTGACATTTACTCACCAACAGGCCAAAAGTGGGGGTAACAAAGCTGAAAAGAGGCTACCTTCCTACATTATCTTATATTTTAGGTGTTACGCTTTCATTTATGGGAAGAAGGTCCGAGTGCCAGCGTGCACCTCTGGGGTACAAAGGCAGCGCTGCAGAAGTTTCAGAACCATAAACATAGTAATGGATGATGTGAGGGATGATGTAAGGCAAAGGATGTAGGTCAGGGCGAGGATAGAGAGAAGGGTTAGGGTATGGGATGGTATAAAGGATGATGTAAGGTGAGGTATATGGGAAGGGCGAGGATAGAGAGATGGGTTAGGGTATGGGATGGTATAAAGGATGATGTAAGGCGAGGTATATGGGAAGGGCGAGGATAGAGAGATGGGTTAGGGTATGGGATGGTATAAAGGATGATGTAAGGCGAGGTATATGAGAAGGGTCAGGATAGAGAGAAGGGCTAGGGTATGGGATGGTATAAAGGATGATGTAAGGCGAGGTATATGGGAAGGGCGAGGATAGAGAGAAGGGCTAGGGTATGGGATGGTATAAAGGATGATGTAAGGCGAAGTATAAGGGAAGGGCGAGGAGAGAGAGAAGGATTAGGGTATGGGATGGTATAAAGGATGATGTAAGACGAGGTATTTGGGAAGGGCGAGGATAGAGAGAAGGGTTAGGGTATGGGATGGTATAAAGGATGATGTAAGGCGAGGTATATGGGAAGGGCGAGGATAGAGAGATGGGTTAGGGTATGGGATGGTTTAAAGGACGGTGTAAGGTGAGGTATATAGAAAGGTCGAGGATAGAGAGAAGGGCTAGGGTATGGGATGGTATAAAGGATGATGTAAGGCGAGGTATATGGGAAGGGCGAGGATAGAGAGAAGGGTTAGGGTATGGGATGGTATAAAGAATGATGTAAGGCGAGGTATATGGGAAGGGTGAGGATAGAGAGAAGGGTTAGGGTATGGGATGGTATAAAGGATGATGTAAGGTGAGGTATATGGGAAGGGCGAGGATAGAGAGAAGGGCTAGGGTATGGAATGGTATAAAGGATGATGTAAGGTGAGGTATATGGGAAGGGCGAGGATAGAGAGAAGGATTAGGGTACGGGATGGTATAAAGGATGATGTAAGGCGAGGTATACGGGAAGGGCGAGGATAGAGAGAAGGATTAGGGTACGGGATGGTATAAAGGATGATGTAAGGCGAGGTATACGGGAAGGGCGAGGATAGAGAGATGGGTTAGGGTATGGGATGGTGTAAAGGATGATGTAAGGCGAGGTATATGGGAAGGGTGAGGATAGAGAGATGGGTTAGGGTATGTGATGGTATAAAGGATGATGTAAGGCGAGGTATATGGGAAGGGCGAGGATAGAGAGAAGGATTAGGGTAAGGGATGGTATAAAGGATGATGTAAGGCGAGGTATATGGGAAGGGCGAGGATAGAGAGAAGGATTAGGGTATGGGATGGTATAAAGGATGATGTAAGGCGAGGTATATGGGAAGGGCGAGGATAGAGAGAAGGGTTAGGGTATGGGATGGTATAAAGGATGATGTATGGCGGGGTATATGGGAAGAGCAAGGATAGATAGAAGGGTTAGGGTATGGGATGGTGTAAAGGATGATGTAAGGCGAGGTATATGGGAAGGGCGAGGATAGAGAGAAGGGCTAGGGTATGGGATGGTATAAAGGATGATGTAAGGCGAGGTATATGGGAAGGGCGAGGATAGAGAGGAGGGTTAGGGTATGGGATGGTATAAAGGATGATGTAAGGCGAGGTATATGGGAAGGGTGAGGATAGAGAGAAGGGTTAGGGTATGGGATGGTATAAAGGATGATGTAAGGCGAGGTATATGGGAAGAGCTAGGATAGAGAGAAGGGTTAGGGTATGGGATGGTATAAAGGATGATGTAAGGCGAGGTATATGGGAAGGGTGAGGATAGAGAGAAGGGTTAGGGTATGGGATGGTATAAAGGATGATGTAAGGCGAGGTATATGGGAAGGGTGAGGATAGAGAGGAGGGTTAGGTATGGGATGGTATAAAGGATGATGTAAGGCGAGGTATATGGGAAGGGCGAGGATAGAGAGAAGGGTTAGGGTATGGGATGTTTAAGGATGATGTAAGGCGAGGTATATGGAAAGGTCGAGGATAGAGAGAAGGGTTAGGGTATGGGATGGTATAAAGGACGATGTAAGGCGAGGTATATGGGAAGGGCGAGGATAGAGAGGAGGGTTAGGGTATGGGATGGTATAAAGGATGATGTAAGGCGAGGTATATGGGAAGGGCGAGGATAGAGAGAAGGGTTAGGGTATGGGATGGTATAAAGGATGATGTAAGGCGAGGTATATGGGAAGGGCGAGGATAGAGAGGAGGGTTAGGGTATGGGATGGTATAAAGGATGATGTAAGGCGAGGTATATGGGAAGGGCGAGGATAGAGAGAAGGGTTAGGGTATGGGATGGTATAAAGGATGATGTAAGGCGAGGTATATGGGAAGGGCGAGGATAGAGAGAAGGGTTAGGGTAAGGGATGGTTTAAAGGATGATGTAAGGCGAGGTATATGGGAAGGGCGAGGAGAGAGAGAAGGGTTAGGGTATGGGATGGAAAAAGGATGATGTAAGGTGTAGTATATGGGAAGGGCGAGGATAGAGAGATGGGTTAGGGTAAGGGATGTTTAAAGGATGATGTAAGGCGAGGTATATGGGAAGGGCGAGGATAGAGAGAAGGGTTAGGGTATGGGATGGTATAAAGGATGATGTAAGGCGAGGTATATGGGAAGGGCGAGGATAGAGAGAAGGGTTAGGGTATGGGATGGTATAAAGGATGATGTAAGGCGAGGTATATGGGAAGGGCGAGGATAGAGAGAAGGGTTAGGGTAAGGGATGGTTTAAAGGATGATGTAAGGCGAGGTATATGGGAAGGGCTAGGATAGAGAGGAGGGTTAGGGTAAGGGATGGTGTAAAGGATGATGTAAGGCGAGGTATATGGGAAGGGCGAGGATAGAGAGAAGGATTAGGGTATGAGATGGTGTAAAGGATGATGTAAGGCGGGGTATATGGGAAGGGTGAGGATAGAGAGATGGGTTAGGGTAAGGGATGGTATAAAGGATGATGTAAGGCGAGGTATATGGGAAGGGCGAGGATAGAGAGAAGGGTTAGGGTATGGGATGGTATAAAGGATGATGTAAGGCGAGGTATATGGGAAGGGCGAGGATAGAGAGAAGGGTTAGGGTATGGGATGGTTTAAGGATGATGTAACACGAGGTATATGGGAAGGGTGAGGATAGAGAGAAGGGTTAGGGTAAGGGATGGTATAAAGGATGATGTAAGGCGAGGTATATGGGAAGGGTGAGGAAAGAGAGGAGGGTTAGGGTATGGGATGGTATAAAGGATGATGTAAGGCGGGGTATATGGGAAGGGCGAGGATAGAGAGGAGGGTTAGGGTATGGGATGGTATAAAGGATGATGTAAGGCGAGGTATATGGGAAGGGTGAGGATAGAGAGATGGGTTAGGGTATGGGATGGTATAAAGGATGATGTAAGACGAGGTATATGGGAAGGGCGAGGATAGAGAGAAGGGTTAGGGTATGGGATGGTTTAAAGAATGATGTAAGGCGAGGTATATGGGAAGGGCGAGGATAGAGAGAAGGGTTAGGGTATGGGATGGTATAAAGGATGATGTAAGGCGAGGTATATGGGAAGAACGAGGATAGAGAGAAGGGTTAGGGTATGGGATGGTATAAAGGATGATGTAAGGCGGGGTATATGGGAAGGGCGAGGATAGAGAGAAGGGCTAGGGTATGGGATGGTATAAAGGATGATGTAAGGCGGGGTATATGGGAAGGGCGAGGATAGAGAGATGGGTTAGGGTAAGGGATGGTGTAAAGGATGATGTAAGGCGAGGTATATGGGAAGGGCGAGGATAGAGAGAAGGGTTAGGGTATGGGATGGTATAAAGGATGATGTAAGGTGAGGTATATGGGAAGGGCGAGGATAGAGAGAAGGGTTAGGGTATGGGATGGTATAAAGGATGATGTAAGGCGAGGTATATGGGAAGGGCGAGGATAGAGAGAAGGGTTAGGGTATGGGATGGTATAAAGGATTATGTAAGGCGAGGTATATGGGAAGAACGAGGATAGAGAGAAGGGTTAGGGTATGGGATGGTATAAAGGATGATGTAAGGCGAGGTATATGGGAAGGGCGAGGATAGAGAAGAGGGTTAGGGTAAGAGATGGTATAAAGGATGATGTAAGGCGAGGTATATGGGAAGGGTGAGGATAGAGAGATGGGTTAGGGTATGGGATGGTATAAAGGATGATGTAAGGCGAGGTATATGGGAAGGGCGAGGATAGAGAGGAGGGTTAGGGTATGGGATGGTATAAAGGATGATGTAAGGCGAGGTATATGGGAAGGGCGAGGATAGAGAGAAGGGTTAGGGTATGGGATGGTATAAAGGATGATGTAAGGCGAGGTATATGGGAAGAACGAGGATAGAGAGAAGGGCTAGGGTATGGGATGGTATAAAGGATGATGTAAGGCGAGGTATATGAGAAGGGTGAGGATAGAGAGAAGGATTAGGGTATGGGATGGTATAAAGGATGATGTAAGGCGGGGTATATGGGAAGGGTGAGGATAGAGAGATGGGTTAGGGTAAGGGATGGTATAAAGGATGATTTAAGGCGAGGTATATGGGAAGAGCTAGGATAGAGAGAAGGGTTAGGGTATGGGATGGTGTAAAGGATGATGTAAGGAAAGGTACATGGGAAGGGTGAGGATAGAGAGATGGGTTAGGGTAAGGGATGGTATAAAGGATGATTTAAGGCGAGGTATATTGGAAGAGCTAGGATAGAGAGAAGGGTTAGGGTATGGGATGGTATAAAGGATGATGTAAGGCGAGGTATATGGGAAGGGCGAGGATAGAGAGATGGGTTAGGGCATGGGATGTTTAAAGGATGATGTAAGGCGAGGTATATGGGAAGGGCGAGGATAGAGAGATGGGTTAGGGTAAGGGATGGTGTAAAGGATGATGTAAGGCGAGGTATATGGGAAGGGTGAGGATAGAGAGAAGGGTTAGGGTATGGGATGGTATAAAGGATGATGTAAGGCGAGGTATATGAGAAGGGTCAGGATAGAGAGAAGGGTTAGGGTATGGGATGGTATAAAGGATGATGTAAGGCGAGGTAAATGGGAAGGGTGAGGATAGAGAGAAGGGTTAGGGTATGGGATGGTTTAAAGGATGATGTAAGACGAGGTATATGGGAAGGGCGAGGATAGAGAGGAGGGTTAGGGTAAGGGATGGTATAAAGGATGATGTAAGGCGAGGTATGTGGGAAGGGCGAGGATAGAGAGGAGGGTTAGGGCATGGGATGGTTTAAAGGATGATGTAAGGCGAGGTATATGGGAAGAGCTAGGATAGAGAGAAGGGCTAGGGTATGGGATGGTATAAAGGATGATGCAAGGCGAGGTATATTGGAAGGGCGAGGATAGAGAGAAGGATTAGGGTATGGGATGGATAAAGGATGATGTAAGGCGAGGGTATGTGAAGGGCAAGGATAGAGAGACGGTTATGGTATGGGATGGTAAAAAGGATGATGTAAGGCACGGTATATGGGAAGGGCAAGGATAGAGAGAAGAGTTAGGGTATGGGATGTTTAAGGATGATGTAAGGCGAGGTATATGGGAAGGGCGAGGATAGAGAGAAGGGTTAGGGTAAGGGATGGTGTAAAGGACGATGTAAGGCGGGGTATATGGGAAGGGTGAGGATAGAGAGGAGGGTTAGGGTATGGGATGGTAGAAAGGACGATGTAAGGCAAGGTATATGGGAAGGGTGAGGATAGAGAGATGGGTTAGGGTATGAGATGGTGTAAAGGATGATGTAAGGCGAGGTATATGGGAAGAGCTAGGATAGAGAGAAGGGTTAGGGTATGGGATGGTATAAAGGATGATGTAAGGCGAGGTACATGGGAAGGGCGAGGATAGAGAAGAGGGTTAGGGTATGGGATGGTATAAAGGATGATGTAAGGCAAGGTATATGGGAAGGGCGAGGATAGAGAGATGGGTTAGGGTATGGGATGGTATAAAGGATGATGTAAGGCGAGGTATATGGGAAGGGCGAGGATAGAGAGAAGGGCTAGGGTATGGGATGGTATAAAGGATGATGGAAGGCGAGGTATATGGGAAGGGCGAGGATAGAGAGAAGGGTTAGGGTATGGGATGGTTTAAAGGATGATGTAAGACGAGGTATATGGGAAGGGTGAGGATAGAGAGATGGGTTAGGGTATGGGATGTTTAAAGGATGATGTAAGGCGAGGTATATGGGAAGGGCGAGGATAGAGAGGAGGGTTAGGGTAAGGGATGGTTTAAAGGATGATGTATGACGAGGTATATGGGAAGGGTGAGGATAGAGAGAAGGGTTACGGTATGGGATGGTATAAAGAATGATGTAAGGCGAGGTATATGAGAAGGGTCAGGATAGAGAGAAGGGTTAGGGTAAGGGATGGTTTAAAGGATGATGTAAGGCGAGGTATATGGGAAGGGCGAGGATAGAGAGGAGGGTTAGGATATGGATTGGCATAAAGGATGATGTAAGGCGAGGTATATGGGAAGGTCGAGGATAGAGAGAAGGGTTAGGGTATGGGATGGCATAAAGGATGATGTAAGGCGAGGTATATGGGAAGGGCGAGGATAGATAGAAGGGTTAGGGTATGGGATGGTATAAAGGATGATGTAAGGTGAGGTATATGGGAAGGTCGAGGATAGAGAGAAGGGTTAGGGTATGGGATGGTATAAAGGATGATGTAAGGCGAGGTATATGGGAAGGGTGAGGATAGAGAGGAGGGTTAGGGCATGGGATGTTTAAAGGATGATGTAAGGCGAGGTATATTGGAAGGGCGAGGATAGAGAGAAGGGCTAGGGTATGGGATGGTATAAAGGATGATGTAAGGTGAGGTATATGGGAAGGTCGAGGATAGAGAGAAGGGTTAGGGTATGGGATGGTATAAAGGATGATGTAAGGCGAGGTATTTGGGAAGGGCGAGGATAGAGAGGAGGGTTAGGGCATGGGATGTTTAAAGGATGATGTAAGGCGAGGTATATGGGAAGGGCGAGGATAGAGAGAAGGGCTAGGGTATGGGATGGTATAAAGGATGATGTAAGGCGAGGTATATGGGAAGGGCGAGGATAGAGAGAAGGGCTAGGGTATGGGATGGTGTAAACGATGATGTAAGGCGAGGTATATGGGAAGGGCGAGGATAGAGAGAAGGGCTAGGGTATGGGATGGTATAAAGGATGATGTAAGGCGAGGTATATGGGAAGGGCGAGGATAGAGAGAAGGATTAGAGTATGGGATGGTATAAAGGATGATGTAAGGCAAGGTATATGGGAAGGGCGAGGATAGAGAGGAGGGTTAGGGTGTGGGATGGTGTAAAGGATGATGTAAGGCGAGGTATATGGGAAGGGCGAGGATAGAGAGAAGGGTTAGGGTATGGGATGGTATAAAGAATGATGTAAGGTGAGGTATATGGGAAGGTCGAGGATAGAGAGATGGGTTAGGGTATGGGATGGTATAAAGGACGATGTAAGGCGAGGTATATGGGAAGGGTGAGGATAGAGAGAAGGGTTAGGGTATGGGATGGTATAAAGGACGATGTAAGGCGAGGTATATGGGAAGGGCGAGGATAGAGAGAAGGGTTAGGGTATGGGATGGTATAAAGGATGATGTAAGGCGAGGTGTATGGGAAGGGTGAGGATAGAGAGAAGGGTTAGGGTATGGGATGGTATAAAGAATGATGTAAGGCGAGGTATATGGGAAGGGTGAGGATAGAGAGAAGGGTTAGGGTATGGGATGGTTTAAAGAATGATGTAAGGTGAGGTATATGGGAAGGGCGAGGATAGAGAGGAGGGTTAGGGTATGGGATGGTATAAAGAATGATGTAAGGCGATGTATATGGGAAGGGCGAGGATAGAGAGAAGGGCTAGGGTATGGGATGTTTAAAGGATGATGTAAGGCGAGGTATATGGGAAGGGCGAGGATAGAGAGATGGGTTAGGGTAAGGGATGGTGTAAAGGATGATGTAAGGCAAGGTACATGGGAAGGGCGAGGATAGAGAGAAGGGTTAGGGTATGGGATGTTTAAGGATGATGTAAGGCGGGGTATATGGGAAGGTCGAGGATAGAGAGAAGGGTTAGGGTAAGGGATGGTGTAAAGGATGATGTAAGGCGAGGTATATGGGAAGGGTGAGGATAGAGAGATGGGTTAGGGTATGGGATGGTATAAAGGATGATGTAAGGCGAGGTATGTGGGAAGAGCAAGGATAGAGAGAAGGGTTAGGGTAAGGGATCGTGTAAAGGATGATGTAAGGTGTGGTATATGGGAAGGGCGAGGATAGAGAGAAGGGTTAGGGTATGGGATGGAATAAAGGATGATGTAAGGCGAGGTATATGGGAAGGGCGAGGATAGAGAGAAGGGCTAGGGTTTGGGATGGTATAAAGGATGATGTAAGGCGAGGTATATGGGAAGGGCGAGGATAGAGAGAAGGGTTAGGGTAAGGGATGGTGTAAAGGATGATGTAAGGCGAGGTATATGGGAAGGGTGAGGATAGAGAGATGGGTTAGGGTAAGGGATGGTGTAAAGGATGATGTACGGCGAGATATATGGGAAGGGCGAGGATAGAGAGATGGGTTAGGGTAAGGGATGGTATAAAGGATGATGTAAGGGGAGGTATATGGGAAGGGCGAGGATAGAGAGAAGGATTAGGGTAAGGGATGGTATAAAGGATGATGTAAGGTGAGGTATATGGGAAGGGTGAGGATAGAGAGAAGGGTTAGGGTATGGGATGGTATAAAGGATGATGTAAGGCGAGGTGTATGGGAAGGGTGAGGATAGAGAGAAGGGTTAGGGTATGGGATGGTATAAAGGATGATGTAAGGCGAGGTATATGGGAAGGGTGAGGATAGAGAGAAGGTTAGGGCATGGGATGGTTTAAAGGATGATGTAAGGCGAGGTATATGGGAAGGGCGAGGATAGAGAGAAGGGCTAGGGTATGGGATGGTATAAAGGATGATGTAAGGCGAGGTATATGGGAAGGGCGAGGATAGAGAGAAGGGCTAGGGTATGGGATGGTATAAAGGATGATGTAAGGCGAGGTATATGGGAAGGGTGAGGATAGAGAGAAGGGCTAGGGTATGGGATGGTATAAAGGATGATGTAAGGCGGGGTATATGGGAAGGGCGAGGATAGAGAGAAGGATTAGGGTATGGGATGGTATAAAGGATGATGTAAGGCAGGGTATATGGGAAGGGTGAGGATAGAGAGAAGGATTAGGGTAAGGGATGTTTAAAGGATGATGTAAGGCGAGGTATATGGGAAGGGCGAGGATAGAGAGATGGGTTAGGGTATGGGATGGTATAAAGGATGATGTAAGGCGAGGTATATGAGAAGGGTCAGGATAGAGAGAAGGGTTAGGGTATGGGATGTTATAAAGGATGATGTAAGGCGAGGTATATGGGAAGGGCGAGGATAGAGAGAAGGGTTAGGGTAAGGGATGGTGTAAAGGATGATGTAAGGCGAGGTATATGGGAAGGGCGAGGATAGAGAGAAGGGTTAGGGTATGGGATGGTATAAAGGATGATGTAAGGCGGGGTATATGGGAAGGGCGAGGATAGAGAGAAGGGTTAGGGTAAGGGATGGTTTAAAGGATGATGTAAGACGAGGTATATGGGAAGGGTGAGGATAGAGAGATGGGTTAGGGTATGGGATGGTATAAAGGATGATGTAAGGCGAGGTATATGGGAAGGGCGAGGATAGAGAGGAGGATTAGAGTATGGGATGGTATAAAGGATGATGTAAGACGAGGTATATGGGAAGGGTGAGGATAGAGAGATGGGTTAGGGTAAGAGATGGTGTAAAGGATGATGTAAGACGAGGTATATGGGAAGGGTGAGGATAGAGAGAACGGTTAGGGTATGGGATGGTATAAAGGATGATGTAAGACGAGGTATATGGGAAGGGTGAGGATAGAGAGAAGGGTTAGGGTATGGGATGGTATAAAGGATGATGTAAGGCGAGGTATATGGGAAGGGTGAGGATAGAGAGAAGGATTAGGGTATGGGATGGTTTAAAGGATGATGTAAGGCGAGGTATATGGGAAGGGCGAGGATAGAGAGAAGGGTTAGGGTATGGGATGGTAGAAAGGATGATGTAAGGCGAGGTATATGGGAAGGGCGAGGATAGAGAGAAGGGTTAGGGTATGGGATGGTAGAAAGGATGATGTAAGGCGGGGTATATGGGAAGGGCGAGGATAGAGAGATGGATTAGGGTAAGGGATGGTATAAAGAATGATGTAAGGTGGGGTAAATGGGAAGGGCGAGGATAGAGAGATGGGTTAGGGTATGGGATGGTATAAAGGATGATGTAAGGCGGGGTATATGGGAAGGGCGAGGATAGAGAGAAGGGTTAGGGTATGGGATGGTATAAAGGATGATGTAAGGCGGGGTATATGGGAAGGGCGAGGATAGAGAGAAGGGTTAGGGTAAGGGATGGTTTAAAGGATGATGTAATACGAGGTATATGGGAAGGGTGAGGATAGAGAGAAGGGTTAGGGTATGGGATGGTATAAAGGATGATGTAAGGTGAGGTATATGGGAAGGGCGAGGATAGAGAGAAGGGCTAGGGTATGGGATGGTATAAAGGATGATGTAAGGTGAGGTATATGGGAAGGGCGAGGATAGAGAGAAGGATTAGGGTACGGGATGGTATAAAGGATGATGTAAGGCGAGGTATACGGGAAGGGCGAGGATAGAGAGAAGGATTAGGGTACGGGATGGTATAAAGGATGATGTAAGGCGAGGTATACGGGAAGGGCGAGGATAGAGAGATGGGTTAGGGTATGGGATGGTGTAAAGGATGATGTAAGGCGAGGTATATGGGAAGGGTGAGGATAGAGAGATGGGTTAGGGTATGTGATGGTATAAAGGATGATGTAAGGCGAGGTATATGGGAAGGGCGAGGATAGAGAGAAGGATTAGGGTAAGGGATGGTATAAAGGATGATGTAAGGCGAGGTATATGGGAAGGGCGAGGATAGAGAGAAGGATTAGGGTATGGGATGGTATAAAGGATGATGTAAGGCGAGGTATATGGGAAGGGCGAGGATAGAGAGAAGGGTTAGGGTATGGGATGGTATAAAGGATGATGTATGGCGGGGTATATGGGAAGAGCAAGGATAGATAGAAGGGTTAGGGTATGGGATGGTGTAAAGGATGATGTAAGGCGAGGTATATGGGAAGGGCGAGAATAGAGAGAAGGGCTAGGGTATGGGATGGTATAAAGGATGATGTAAGGCGAGGTATATGGGAAGGGCGAGGATAGAGAGGAGGGTTAGGGTATGGGATGGTATAAAGGATGATGTAAGGCGAGGTATATGGGAAGGGTGAGGATAGAGAGAAGGGTTAGGGTATGGGATGGTATAAAGGATGATGTAAGGCGAGGTATATGGGAAGAGCTAGGATAGAGAGAAGGGTTAGGGTATGGGATGGTATAAAGGATGATGTAAGGCGAGGTATATGGGAAGGGTGAGGATAGAGAGAAGGGTTAGGGTATGGGATGGTCTAAAGGATGATGTAAGGCGAGGTATATGGGAAGGGCGAGGATAGAGAGAAGGGTTAGGGTATGGGATGTTTAAGGATGATGTAAGGCAAGGTATATGGAAAGGTCGAGGATAGAGAGAAGGGTTAGGGTATGGGATGGTATAAAGGACGATGTAAGGCGAGGTATATGGGAAGGGCGAGGATAGAGAGGAGGGTTAGGGTATGGGATGGTATAAAGGATGATGTAAGGCGAGGTATATGGGAAGGGCGAGGATAGAGAGAAGGGTTAGGGTATGGGATGGTATAAAGGATGATGTAAGGCGAGGTATATGGGAAGGGCGAGGATAGAGAGGAGGGTTAGGGTATGGGATGGTATAAAGGATGATGTAAGGCGAGGTATATGGGAAGGGCGAGGATAGAGAGAAGGGTTAGGGTATGGGATGGTATAAAGGATGATGGAAGGCGAGGTATATGGGAAGGGCGAGGATAGAGAGAAGGGTTAGGGTAAGGGATGGTTTAAAGGATGATGTAAGGCGAGGTATATGGGAAGGGCGAGGAGAGAGAGAAGGGTTAGGGTATGGGATGGAAAAAGGATGATGTAAGGTGTAGTATATGGGAAGGGCGAGGATAGAGAGATGGGTTAGGGTAAGGGATGTTTAAAGGATGATGTAAGGCGAGGTATATGGGAAGGGCGAGGATAGAGAGAAGGGTTAGGGTATGGGATGGTATAAAGGATGATGTAAGGCGAGGTATATGGGAAGGGCGAGGATAGAGAGAAGGGTTAGGGTATGGGATGGTATAAAGGATGATGTAAGGCGAGGTATATGGAAAGGGCGAGGATAGAGAGAAGGGTTAGGGTAAGGGATGGTTTAAAGGATGATGTAAGGCGAGGTATATGGGAAGGGCTAGGATAGAGAGGAGGGTTAGGGTAAGGGATGGTGTAAAGGATGATGTAAGGCGAGGTATATGGGAAGGGCGAGGATAGAGAGAAGGATTAGGGTATGAGATGGTGTAAAGGATGATGTAAGGCGGGGTATATGGGAAGGGTGAGGATAGAGAGATGGGTTAGGGTAAGGGATGGTATAAAGGATGATGTAAGGCGAGGTATATGGGAAGGGCGAGGATAGAGAGAAGGGTTAGGGTATGGGATGGTATAAAGGATGATGTAAGGCGAGGTATATGGGAAGGGCGAGGATAGAGAGAAGGGTTAGGGTATGGGATGGTTTAAGGATGATGTAACACGAGGTATATGGGAAGGGTGAGGATAGAGAGAAGGGTTAGGGTAAGGGATGGTATAAAGGATGATGTAAGGCGATGTATATGGGAAGGGTGAGGATAGAGAGGAGGGTTAGGGTATGGGATGGTATAAAGGATGATGTAAGGCGGGGTATATGGGAAGGGCGAGGATAGAGAGGAGGGTTAGGGTATAGGATGGTATAAAGGATGATGTAAGGCGAGGTATATGGGAAGGGTGAGGATAGAGAGATGGGTTAGGGTATGGGATGGTATAAAGGATGATGTAAGACGAGGTATATGGGAAGGGCGAGGATAGAGAGAAGGGTTAGGGTATGGGATGGTTTAAAGAATGATGTAAGGCGAGGTATATGGGAAGGGCGAGGATAGAGAGAAGGGTTAGGGTATGGGATGGTATAAAGGATGATGTAAGGCGAGGTATATGGGAAGAACGAGGATAGAGAGAAGGGTTAGGGTATGGGATGGTATAAAGGATGATGTAAGGCGGGGTATATGGGAAGGGCGAGGATAGAGAGAAGGGCTAGGGTATGGGATGGTATAAAGGATGATGTAAGGCGGGGTATATGGGAAGGGCGAGGATAGAGAGATGGGTTAGGGTAAGGGATGGTGTAAAGGATGATGTAAGGCGAGGTATATGGGAAGGGCGAGGATAGAGAGAAGGGTTAGGGTATGGGATGGTATAAAGGATGATGTAAGGCGAGGTATATGGGAAGGGCGAGGATAGAGAGAAGGGTTAGGGTATGGGATGGTATAAAGGATGATGTAAGGCGAGGTATATGGGAAGAACGAGGATAGAGAGAAGGGTTAGGGTATGGGATGGTATAAAGGATGATGTAAGGCGAGGTATATGGGAAGGGCGAGGATAGAGAAGAGGGTTAGGGTAAGGGATGGTATAAAGGATGATGTAAGGCGAGGTATATGGGAAGGGTGAGGATAGAGAGATGGGTTAGGGTATGGGATGGTATAAAGGATGATGTAAGGCGAGGTATATGGGAAGGGCGAGGATAGAGAGGAGGGTTAGGGTATGGGATGGTATAAAGGATGATGTAAGGCGAGGTATATGGGAAGGGTGAGGATAGAGAGAAGGGTTAGGGTATGGGATGGTATAAAGGATGATGTAAGGCGAGGTATATGGGAAGAACGAGGATAGAGAGAAGGGCTAGGGTATGGGATGGTATAAAGGATGATGTAAGGCGAGGTATATGAGAAGGGTGAGGATAGAGAGAAGGATTAGGGTATGGGATGGTATAAAGGATGATGTAAGGCGGGGTATATGGGAAGGGTGAGGATAGAGAGATGGGTTAGGGTAAGGGATGGTATAAAGGATGATTTAAGGCGAGGTATATGGGAAGAGCTAGGATAGAGAGAAGGGTTAGGGTATGGGATGGTGTAAAGGATGATGTAAGGAAAGGTACATGGGAAGGGTGAGGATAGAGAAATGGGTTAGGGTAAGGGATGGTATAAAGGATGATTTAAGGCGAGGTATATGGGAAGAGCTAGGATAGAGAGAAGGGTTAGGGTATGGGATGGTATAAAGGATGATGTAAGGCGAGGTATATGGGAAGGGCGAGGATAGAGAGATGGGTTAGGGCATGGGATGTTTAAAGGATGATGTAAGGCGAGGTATATGGGAAGGGCGAGGATAGAGAGATGGGTTAGGGTAAGGGATGGTGTAAAGGATGATGTAAGGCGAGGTATATGGGAAGGGTGAGGATAGAGAGAAGGGTTAGGGTATGGGATGGTATAAAGGATGATGTAAGGCGAGGTATATGAGAAGGGTCAGGATAGAGAGAAGGGTTAGGGTATGGGATGGTATAAAGGATGATGTAAGGCGAGGTATATGGGAAGGGTGAGGATAGAGAGAAGGGTTAGGGTATGGGATGGTTTAAAGGATGATGTAAGACGAGGTATATGGGAAGGGCGAGGATAGAGAGGAGGGTTAGGGTAAGGGATGGTATAAAGGATGATGTAAGGCGAGGTATGTGGGATGGGCGAGGATAGAGAGGAGGGTTAGGGCATGGGATGGTTTAAAGGATGATGTAAGGCGAGGTATATGGGAAGAGCTAGGATAGAGAGAAGGGCTAGGGTATGGGATGGTATAAAGGATGATGCAAGGCGAGGTATATTGGAAGGGCGAGGATAGAGAGAAGGATTAGGGTATGGGATGGATAAAGGATGATGTAAGGCGAGGGTATGTGAAGGGCAAAGATAGAGAGACGGTTATGGTATGGGATGGTAAAAAGGATGATGTAAGGCACGGTATATGGGAAGGGCAAGGATAGAGAGAAGGGTTAGGGTATGGGATGTTTAAGGATGATGTAAGGCGAGGTATATGGGAAGGGCGAGGATAGAGAGAAGGGTTAGGGTAAGGGATGGTGTAAAGGACGATGTAAGGCGGGGTATATGGGAAGGGTGAGGATAGAGAGGAGGGTTAGGGTATGGGATGGTAGAAAGGACGATGTAAGGCAAGGTATATGGGAAGGGTGAGGATAGAGAGATGGGTTAGGGTATGAGATGGTGTAAAGGATGATGTAAGGCGAGGTATATGGGAAGAGCTAGGATAGAGAGAAGGGTTAGGGTATGGGATGGTATAAAGGATGATGTAAGGCGAGGTACATGGGAAGGGCGAGGATAGAGAAGAGGGTTAGGGTATGGGATGGTATAAAGGATGATGTAAGGCAAGGTATATGGGAAGGGCGAGGATAGAGAGATGGGTTAGGGTATGGGATGGTATAAAGGATGATGTAAGGCGAGGTATATGGGAAGGGCGAGGATAGAGAGAAGGGCTAGGGTATGGGATGGTATAAAGGATGATGGAAGGCGAGGTATATGGGAAGGGCGAGGATAGAGAGAAGGGTTAGGGTATGGGATGGTTTAAAGGATGATGTAAGACGAGGTATATGGGAAGGGTGAGGATAGAGAGATGGGTTAGGGTATGGGATGTTTAAAGGATGATGTAAGGCGAGGTATATGGGAAGGGCGAGGATAGAGAGGAGGGTTAGGGTAAGGGATGGTTTAAAGGATGATGTATGACGAGGTATATGGGAAGGGTGAGGATAGAGAGAAGGGTTACGGTATGGGATGGTATAAAGAATGATGTAAGGCGAGGTATATGAGAAGGGTCAGGATAGAGAGAAGGGTTAGGGTAAGGGATGGTTTAAAGGATGATGTAAGGCGAGGTATATGGGAAGGGCGAGGATAGAGAGGAGGGTTAGGATATGGATTGGCATAAAGGATGATGTAAGGCGAGGTATATGGGAAGGTCGAGGATAGAGAGAAGGGTTAGGGTATGGGATGGCATAAAGGATGATGTAAGCCGAGGTATATGGGAAGGGCGAGGATAGATAGAAGGGTTAGGGTATGGGATGGTATAAAGGATGATGTAAGGTGAGGTATATGGGAAGGTCGAGGATAGAGAGAAGGGTTAGGGTATGGGATGGTATAAAGGATGATGTAAGGCGAGGTATATGGGAAGGGTGAGGATAGAGAGGAGGGTTAGGGCATGGGATGTTTAAAGGATGATATAAGGCGAGGTATATTGGAAGGGCGAGGATAGAGAGAAGGGCTAGGGTATGGGATGGTATAAAGGATGATGTAAGGTGAGGTATATGGGAAGGTCGAGGATAGAGAGAAGGGTTAGGGTATGGGATGGTATAAAGGATGATGTAAGGCGAGGTATATGGGAAGGGCGAGGATAGAGAGGAGGGTTAGGGCATGGGATGTTTAAAGGATGATGTAAGGCGAGGTATATGGGAAGGGCGAGGATAGAGAGAAGGGCTAGGGTATGGGATGGTATAAAGGATGATGTAAGGCGAGGTATATGGGAAGGGCGAGGATAGAGAGAAGGGCTAGGGTATGGGATGGTGTAAAGGATGATGTAAGGCGAGGTATATGGGAAGGGCGAGGATAGAGAGAAGGGCTAGGGAATGGGATGGTATAAAGGATGATGTAAGGCGAGGTATATGGGAAGGGCGAGGATAGAGAGAAGGATTAGAGTATGGGATGGTATAAAGGATGATGTAAGGCGAGGTATATGGGAAGGGCGAGGATAGAGAGGAGGGTTAGGGTGTGGGATGGTGTAAAGGATGATGTAAGGTGGAGTATATGGGAAGGGCGAGGATAGAGAGAAGGGTTAGGGTATGGGATGGTATAAAGAATGATGTAAGGTGAGGTATATGGGAAGGTCGAGGATAGAGAGATGGGTTAGGGTATGGGATGGTATAAAGGACGATGTAAGGCGAGGTATATGGGAAGGGTGAGGATAGAGAGAAGGGTTAGGGTATGGGATGGTATAAAGGACGATGTAAGGCGAGGTATATGGGAAGGGCGAGGATAGAGAGAAGGGTTAGGGTATGGGATGGTATAAAGGATGATGTAAGGCGAGGTGTATGGGAAGGGTGAGGATAGAGAGAAGGGTTAGGGTATGGGATGGTATAAAGAATGATGTAAGGCGAGGTATATGGGAAGGGTGAGGATAGAGAGAAGGGTTAGGGTATGGGATGGTTTAAAGAATGATGTAAGGTGAGGTATATGGGAAGGGCGAGGATAGAGAGGAGGGTTAGGGTATGGGATGGTATAAAGAATGATGTAAGGCGATGTATATGGGAAGGGCGAGGATAGAGAGAAGGGCTAGGGTATGGGATGTTTAAAGGATGATGTAAGGCGAGGTATATGGGAAGGGCGAGGATAGAGAGATGGGTTAGGGTAAGGGATGGTGTAAAGGATGATGTAAGGCAAGGTACATGGGAAGGGCGAGGATAGAGAGAAGGGTTAGGGTATGGGATGTTTAAGGATGATGTAAGGCGGGGTATATGGGAAGGTCGAGGATAGAGAGAAGGGTTAGGGTAAGGGATGGTGTAAAGGATGATGTAAGGCGAGGTATATGGGAAGGGTGAGGATAGAGAGATGGGTTAGGGTATGGGATGGTATAAAGGATGATGTAAGGCGAGGTATGTGGGAAGAGCAAGGATAGAGAGAAGGGTTAGGGTAAGGGATCGTGTAAAGGATGATGTAAGGTGTGGTATATGGGAAGGGCGAGGATAGAGAGAAGGGTTAGGGTATGGGATGGTATAAAGGATGATGTAAGGCGAGGTATATGGGAAGGGCGAGGATAGAGAGAAGGGCTAGGGTTTGGGATGGTATAAAGGATGATGTAAGGCGAGGTATATGGGAAGGGCGAGGATAGAGAGAAGGGTTAGGGTAAGGGATGGTGTAAAGGATGATGTAAGACGAGGTACATGGGAAGGGTGAGGATAGAGAGATGGGTTAGGGTAAGGGATGGTATAAAGGATGATGTAAGGCGAGGTATATGGGAAGGGCGAGGATAGAGAGAAGGGTTAGGGTATGGGATGGTATAAAGGATGATGTAAGGCGAGGTATATGGGAAGGGTGAGGATAGAGAGATGGGTTAGGGTAAGGGATGGTGTAAAGGATGATGTAAGGCGAGATATATGGGAAGGGCGAGGATAGAGAGATGGGTTAGGGTAAGGGATGGTATAAAGGATGATGTAAGGGGAGGTATATGGGAAGGGCGAGGATAGAGAGAAGGATTAGGGTAAGGGATGGTATAAAGGATGATGTAAGGTGAGGTATATGGGAAGGGTGAGGATAGAGAGAAGGATTAGGGTATGGGATGGTATAAAGGATGATGTAAGGCGAGGTGTATGGGAAGGGTGAGGATAGAGAGAAGGGTTAGGGTATGGGATGGTATAAAGGATGATGTAAGGCGAGGTATATGGGAAGGGTGAGGATAGAGAGAAGGTTAGGGCATGGGATGGTTTAAAGGATGATGTAAGGCGAGGTATATGGGAAGGGCGAGGATAGAGAGAAGGGCTAGGGTATGGGATGGTATAAAGGATGATGTAAGGCGAGGTATATGGGAAGGGCGAGGATAGAGAGAAGGGCTAGGGTATGGGATGGTATAAAGGATGATGTAAGGCGAGGTATATGGGAAGGGTGAGGATAGAGAGAAGGGCTAGGGTATGGGATGGTATAAAGGATGATGTAAGGCGGGGTATATGGGAAGGGCGAGGATAGAGAGAAGGATTAGGGTATGGGATGGTATAAAGGATGATGTAAGGCGGGGTATATGGGAAGGGTGAGGATAGAGAGAAGGATTAGGGTAAGGGATGTTTAAAGGATGATGTAAGGCAAGGTATATGGGAAGGGCGAGGATAGAGAGAAGGGTTAGGGTATGGGATGGTATAAAGGATGATGTAAGGCGAGGTATATGAGAAGGGTCAGGATAGAGAGAAGGGTTAGGGTATGGAATGTTATAAAGGATGATGTAAGGCGAGGTATATGGGAAGGGCGAGGATAGAGAGAAGGGTTAGGGTATGGGATGGTATAAAGGATGATGTAAGGCGGGGTATATGGGAAGGGCGAGGATAGAGAGAAGGGTTAGGGTAAGGGATGGTTTAAAGGATGATGTAAGACGAGGTATATGGGAAGGGTGAGGATAGAGAGATGGGTTAGGGTATGGGATGGTATAAAGGATGATGTAAGGCGAGGTATATGGGAAGGGCGAGGATAGAGAGGAGGATTAGAGTATGGGATGGTATAAAGGATGATGTAAGACGAGGTATATGGGAAGGGTGAGGATAGAGAGATGGGTTAGGGTAAGAGATGGTGTAAAGGATGATGTAAGACGAGGTATATGGGAAGGGTGAGGATAGAGAGAACGGTTAGGGTATGGGATGGTATAAAGGATGATGTAAGACGAGGTATATGGGAAGGGTGAGGATAGAGAGAAGGGTTAGGGTATGGGATGGTATAAAGGATGATGTAAGGCGAGGTATATGGGAAGGGTGAGGATAGAGAGAAGGATTAGGGTATGGGATGGTTTAAAGGATGATGTAAGGCGAGGTATATGGGAAGGGCGAGGATAGAGAGAAGGGTTAGGGTATGGGATGGTAGAAAGGATGATGTAAGGCGAGGTATATGGGAAGGGCGAGGATAGAGAGAAGGGTTAGGGTATGGGATGGTAGAAAGGATGATGTAAGGCGGGGTATATGGGAAGGGCGAGGATAGAGAGATGGATTAGGGTAAGGGATGGTATAAAGAATGATGTAAGGTGGGGTAAATGGGAAGGGCGAGGATAGAGAGATGGGTTAGGGTATGGGATGGTATAAAGGATGATGTAAGGCGAGGTATATGGGAAGGGCGAGGATAGAGAGAAGGGTTAGGGTATGGGATGGTATAAAGGATGATGTAAGGCGGGGTATATGGGAAGGGCGAGGATAGAGAGAAGGGTTAAGGTAAGGGATGGTTTAAAGGATGATGTAATACGAGGTATATGGGAAGGGTGAGGATAGAGAGAAGGGTTAGGGTATGGGATGGTTTAAAGGACGGTGTAAGGTGAGGTATATGGGAAGGGTGAGGATAGAGAGATGGGTTAGGGTATGGGATGGTATAAAGGATGATGTAAGGCGGGGTATATGGGAAGGGCGAGGATAGAGAGAAGGGTTAGGGTATGGGATGGTATAAAGGATGATGTAAGGCGAGGTATATGGGAAGGGCGAGGATAGAGAGAAGGGTTAGGGTATGGGATGGTATAAAGGATGATGTAAGGCGAGGTATACAGGAAGGGTGAGGATAGAGAGAAGGATTAGGGTAAGGGATGGTGTAAAGGATGATGTAAGGCGAGGTATATGAGAAGGGTCAGGATAGAGAGAGGGGTTAGGGTATGGATGGTATAAAGGATGATGTAAGGCGGGGTATATGGGAAGGGCGAGGATAGAGAGAAGGGTTAGGGTATGGGATGGTATAAAGGATGATGTAAGGCGAGGTATATGGGAAGGGTGAGGATAGAGAGAAGGGTTAGGGTATGGGATGGTATAAAGGATGATGTAAGGCGAGGTATATGAGAAGGGTCAGGATAGAGAGAAGGGTTAGGGTATGGGATGGTATAAAGGATGATGTAAGGCGAGGTATATGGGAAGGGTGAGGATAGAGAGGAGGGTTAGGGTATGGGATGGTATAAAGGATGATGTAAGGCGAGGTATATGGGAAGGGCGAGGATAGAGAGGAGGGTTAGGGTATGGGATGGTATAAAGGATGATGTAAGGCGAGGGATATGGGAAGGGTGAGGATGGAGAGAAGGGTTAGGGTAAGGGATGGTATAAAGGATGATGTAAGGCGAGGTATATGGGAAGAGCAAGGATAGATAGAAGGGTTAGGTTATGGGATGGTAGAAAGGACGATGTAAGGCGAGGTATATGGGAAGGGCGAGGATAGAGAGAAGGGTTAGGGTATGGGATGGTATAAAGGATGATGTAAGACGAGGTATATGGGAAGGGCGAGGATAGAGAGATGGGTTACGGTAAGGGATGGTGTAAAGGATGATGTAAGGCGAGGTATATGGGAAGGGCGAGGATAGAGAGAAGGGTTAGGGTATGGGATGGTATAAAGGATGATGTAAGGCGGGGTATATGGGAAGGGCGAGGATAGAGAAGAGGGTTAGGGTATGGGATGGTATAAAGGATGATGTAAGACGAGGTATATGGGAAGGGCGAGGATAGAGAGGAGGGTTAGGGTATGGGATGGTATAAAGGATGATGTAAGGTGGGGTATATGGGAAGGGCGAGGATAGAGAGAAGGGTTAGGGTATGGGATGGTATAAAGGATGATGTAAGGCGAGGTATATGGGAAGGGCGAGGATAGAGAGAAGGGTTAGGGTAAGGGATGGTTTAAAGGATGATGTAAGGCGAGGTATATGGGAAGGGCGAGGAGAGAGAGAAGGGTTAGGGTATGGGATGGAAAAAGGATGATGTAAGGTGTAGTATATGGGAAGGGCGAGGATAGAGAGATGGGTTAGGGTAAGGGATGTTTAAAGGATGATGTAAGGCGAGGTATATGGGAAGGGCGAGGATAGAGAGAAGGGTTAGGGTATGGGATGGTATAAAGGATGATGTAAGGCGAGGTATATGGGAAGGGCGAGGATAGAGAGAAGGGTTAGGGTATGGGATGGTATAAAGGATGATGTAAGGCGAGGTATATGGGAAGGGCGAGGATAGAGAGAAGGGTTAGGGTAAGGGATGGTTTAAAGGATGATGTAAGGCGAGGTATATGGGAAGGGCTAGGATAGAGAGGAGGGTTAGGGTAAGGGATGGTGTAAAGGATGATGTAAGGCGAGGTATATGGGAAGGGCGAGGATAGAGAGAAGGATTAGGGTATGAGATGGTGTAAAGGATGATGTAAGGCGGGGTATATGGGAAGGGTGAGGATAGAGAGATGGGTTAGGGTAAGGGATGGTATAAAGGATGATGTAAGGCGAGGTATATGGGAAGGGCGAGGATAGAGAGAAGGGTTAGGGTATGGGATGGTATAAAGGATGATGTAAGGCGAGGTATATGGGAAGGGCGAGGATAGAGAGAAGGGTTAGGGTATGGGATGGTTTAAGGATGATGTAACACGAGGTATATGGGAAGGGTGAGGATAGAGAGAAGGGTTAGGGTAAGGGATGGTATAAAGGATGATGTAAGGCGAGGTATATGGGAAGGGTGAGGATAGAGAGGAGAGTTAGGGTATGGGATGGTATAAAGGATGATGTAAGGCGGGGTATATGGGAAGGGCGAGGATAGAGAGGAGGGTTAGGGTATAGGATGGAATAAAGGATGATGTAAGGCGAGGTATATGGGAAGGGTGAGGATAGAGAGATGGGTTAGGGTATGGGATGGTATAAAGGATGATGTAAGACGAGGTATATGGGAAGGGCGAGGATAGAGAGAAGGGTTAGGGTATGGGATGGTTTAAAGAATGATGTAAGGCGAGGTATATGGGAAGGGCGAGGATAGAGAGAAGGGTTAGGGTATGGGATGGTATAAAGGATGATGTAAGGCGAGGTATATGGGAAGAACGAGGATAGAGAGAAGGGTTAGGGTATGGGATGGTATATAGGATGATGTAAGGCGGGGTATATGGGAAGGGCGAGGATAGAGAGAAGGGCTAGGGTATGGGATGGTATAAAGGATGATGTAAGGCGGGGTATATGGGAAGGGCGAGGATAGAGAGATGGGTTAGGGTAAGGGATGGTGTAAAGGATGATGAAAGGCGAGGTATATGGGAAGGGCGAGGATAGAGAGAAGGGTTAGGGTATGGGATGGTATAAAGGATGATGTAAGGTGAGGTATATGGGAAGGGCGAGGATAGAGAGAAGGGTTAGGGTATGGGATGGTATAAAGGATGATGTAAGGCGAGGTATATGGGAAGGGCGAGGATAGAGAGAAGGGTTAGGGTATGGGATGGTATAAAGGATGATGTAAGGCGAGGTATATGGGAAGAACGAGGATAGAGAGAAGGGTTAGGGTATGGGATGGTATAAAGGATGATGTAAGGCGAGGTATATGGGAAGGGCGAGGATAGAGAAGAGGGTTAGGGTAAGGGATGGTATAAAGGATGATGTAAGGCGAGGTATATGGGAAGGGTGAGGATAGAGAGATGGGTTAGGGTATGGGATGGTATAAAGGATGATGTAAGGCGAGGTATATGGGAAGGGCGAGGATAGAGAGGAGGGTTAGGGTATGGGATGGTATAAAGGATGATGTAAGGCGAGGTATATGGGAAGGGTGAGGATAGAGAGAAGGGTTAGGGTATGGGATGGTATAAAGGATGATGTAAGGCGAGGTATATGGGAAGAACGAGGATAGAGAGAAGGGCTAGGGTATGGGATGGTATAAAGGATGATGTAAGGCGAGGTATATGAGAAGGGTGAGGATAGAGAGTAGGATTAGGGTATGGGATGGTATAAAGGATGATGTAAGGCGGGGTATATGGGAAGGGTGAGGATAGAGAGATGGGTTAGGGTAAGGGATGGTATAAAGGATGATTTAAGGCGAGGTATATGGGAAGAGCTAGGATAGAGAGAAGGGTTAGGGTATGGGATGGTGTAAAGGATGATGTAAGGAAAGGTACATGGGAAGGGTGAGGATAGAGAAATGGGTTAGGGTAAGGGATGGTATAAAGGATGATTTAAGGCGAGGTATATGGGAAGAGCTAGGATAGAGAGAAGGGTTAGGGTATGGGATGGTATAAAGGATGATGTAAGGCGAGGTATATGGGAAGGGCGAGGATAGAGAGATGGGTTAGGGCATGGGATGTTTAAAGGATGATGTAAGGCGAGGTATATGGGAAGGGCGAGGATAGAGAGATGGGTTAGGGTAAGGGATGGTGTAAAGGATGATGTAAGGCGAGGTATATGGGAAGGGTGAGGATAGAGAGAAGGGTTAGGGTATGGGATGGTATAAAGGATGATGTAAGGCGAGGTATATGAGAAGGGTCAGGATAGAGAGAAGGGTTAGGGTATGGGATGGTATAAAGGATGATGTAAGGCGAGGTATATGGGAAGGGTGAGGATAGAGAGAAGGGTTAGGGTATGGGATGGTTTAAAGGATGATGTAAGACGAGGTATATGGGAAGGGCGAGGATAGAGAGGAGGGTTAGGGTAAGGGATGGTATAAAGGATGATGTAAGGCGAGGTATGTGGGATGGGCGAGGATAGAGAGGAGGGTTAGGGCATGGGATGGTTTAAAGGATGATGTAAGGCGAGGTATATGGGAAGAGCTAGGATAGAGAGAAGGGCTAGGGTATGGGATGGTATAAAGGATGATGCAAGGCGAGGTATATTGGAAGGGCGAGGATAGAGAGAAGGATTAGGGTATGGGATGGATAAAGGATGATGTAAGGCGAGGGTATGTGAAGGGCAAAGATAGAGAGACGGTTATGGTATGGGATGGTAAAAAGGATGATGTAAGGCACGGTATATGGGAAGGGCAAGGATAGAGAGAAGGGTTAGGGTATGGGATGTTTAAGGATGATGTAAGGCGAGGTATATGGGAAGGGCGAGGATAGAGAGAAGGGTTAGGGTAAGGGATGGTGTAAAGGACGATGTAAGGCGGGGTATATGGGAAGGGTGAGGATAGAGAGGAGGGTTAGGGTATGGGATGGTAGAAAGGACGATGTAAGGCAAGGTATATGGGAAGGGTGAGGATAGAGAGATGGGTTAGGGTATGAGATGGTGTAAAGGATGATGTAAGGCGAGGTATATGGGAAGAGCTAGGATAGAGAGAAGGGTTAGGGTATGGGATGGTATAAAGGATGATGTAAGGCGAGGTACATGGGAAGGGCGAGGATAGAGAAGAGGGTTAGGGTATGGGATGGTATAAAGGATGATGTATGGCAAGGTATATGGGAAGGGCGAGGATAGAGAGATGGGTTAGGGTATGGGATGGTATAAAGGATGATGTAAGGCGAGGTATATGGGAAGGGCGAGGATAGAGAGAAGGGCTAGGGTATGGGATGGTATAAAGGATGATGGAAGGCGAGGTATATGGGAAGGGCGAGGATAGATAGAAGGGTTAGGGTATGGGATGGTTTAAAGGATGATGTAAGACGAGGTATATGGGAAGGGTGAGGATAGAGAGATGGGTTAGGGTATGGGATGTTTAAAGGATGATGTAAGGCGAGGTATATGGGAAGGGCGAGGATAGAGAGGAGGGTTAGGGTAAGGGATGGTTTAAAGGATGATGTATGACGAGGTATATGGGAAGGGTGAGGATAGAGAGAAGGGTTACGGTATGGGATGGTATAAAGAATGATGTAAGGCGAGGTATATGAGAAGGGTCAGGATAGAGAGAAGGGTTAGGGTAAGGGATGGTTTAAAGGATGATGTAAGGCGAGGTATATGGGAAGGGCGAGGATAGAGAGGAGGGTTAGGATATGGATTGGCATAAAGGATGATGTAAGGCGAGGTATATGGGAAGGTCGAGGATAGAGAGAAGGGTTAGGGTATGGGATGGCATAAAGGATGATGTAAGCCGAGGTATATGGGAAGGGCGAGGATAGATAGAAGGGTTAGGGTATGGGATGGTATAAAGGATGATGTAAGGTGAGGTATATGGGAAGGTCGAGGATAGAGAGAAGGGTTAGGGTATGGGATGGTATAAAGGATGATGTAAGGCGAGGTATATGGGAAGGGTGAGGATAGAGAGGAGGGTTAGGGCATGGGATGTTTAAAGGATGATATAAGGCGAGGTATATTGGAAGGGCGAGGATAGAGAGAAGGGCTAGGGTATGGGATGGTATAAAGGATGATGTAAGGTGAGGTATATGGGAAGGTCGAGGATAGAGAGAAGGGTTAGGGTATGGGATGGTATAAAGGATGATGTAAGGCGAGGTATATGGGAAGGGCGAGGATAGAGAGGAGGGTTAGGGCATGGGATGTTTAAAGGATGATGTAAGGCGAGGTATATGGGAAGGGCGAGGATAGAGAGAAGGGCTAGGGTATGGGATGGTATAAAGGATGATGTAAGGCGAGGTATATGGGAAGGGCGAGGATAGAGAGAAGGGCTAGGGTATGGGATGGTGTAAAGGATGATGTAAGGCGAGGTATATGGGAAGGGCGAGGATAGAGAGAAGGGCTAGGGAATGGGATGGTATAAAGGATGATGTAAGGCGAGGTATATGGGAAGGGCGAGGATAGAGAGAAGGATTAGAGTATGGGATGGTATAAAGGATGATGTAAGGCGAGGTATATGGGAAGGGCGAGGATAGAGAGGAGGGTTAGGGTGTGGGATGGTGTAAAGGATGATGTAAGGCGGAGTATATGGGAAGGGCGAGGATAGAGAGAAGGGTTAGGGTATGGGATGGTATAAAGAATGATGTAAGGTGAGGTATATGGGAAGGTCGAGGATAGAGAGATGGGTTAGGGTATGGGATGGTATAAAGGACGATGTAAGGCGAGGTATATGGGAAGGGTGAGGATAGAGAGAAGGGTTAGGGTATGGGATGGTATAAAGGACGATGTAAGGCGAGGTATATGGGAAGGGCGAGGATAGAGAGAAGGGTTAGGGTATGGGATGGTATAAAGGATGATGTAAGGCGAGGTGTATGGGAAGGGTGAGGATAGAGAGAAGGGTTAGGGTATGGGATGGTATAAAGAATGATGTAAGGCGAGGTATATGGGAAGGGTGAGGATAGAGAGAAGGGTTAGGGTATGGGATGGTTTAAAGAATGATGTAAGGTGAGGTATATGGGAAGGGCGAGGATAGAGAGGAGGGTTAGGGTATGGGATGGTATAAAGAATGATGTAAGGCGATGTATATGGGAAGGGCGAGGATAGAGAGAAGGGCTAGGGTATGGGATGTTTAAAGGATGATGTAAGGCGAGGTATATGGGAAGGGCGAGGATAGAGAGATGGGTTAGGGTAAGGGATGGTGTAAAGGATGATGTAAGGCAAGGTACATGGGAAGGGCGAGGATAGAGAGAAGGGTTAGGGTATGGGATGTTTAAGGATGATGTAAGGCGGGGTATATGGGAAGGTCGAGGATAGAGAGAAGGGTTAGGGTAAGGGATGGTGTAAAGGATGATGTAAGGCGAGGTATATGGGAAGGGTGAGGATAGAGAGATGGGTTAGGGTATGGGATGGTATAAAGGATGATGTAAGGCGAGGTATGTGGGAAGAGCAAGGATAGAGAGAAGGGTTAGGGTAAGGGATCGTGTAAAGGATGATGTAAGGTGTGGTATATGGGAAGGGCGAGGATAGAGAGAAGGGTTAGGGTATGGGATGGTATAAAGGATGATGTAAGGCGAGGTATATGGGAAGGGCGAGGATAGAGAGAAGGGCTAGGGTTTGGGATGGTATAAAGGATGATGTAAGGCGAGGTATATGGGAAGGGCGAGGATAGAGAGAAGGGTTAGGGTAAGGGATGGTGTAAAGGATGATGTAAGACGAGGTACATGGGAAGGGTGAGGATAGAGAGATGGGTTAGGGTAAGGAATGGTATAAAGGATGATGTAAGGCGAGGTATATGGGAAGGGCGAGGATAGAGAGAAGGGTTAGGGTATGGGATGGTATAAAGGATGATGTAAGGCGAGGTATATGGGAAGGGTGAGAATAGAGAGATGGGTTAGGGTAAGGGATGGTGTAAAGGATGATGTAAGGCGAGATATATGGGAAGGGCGAGGATAGAGAGATGGGTTAGGGTAAGGGATGGTATAAAGGATGATGTAAGGGGAGGTATATGGGAAGGGCGAGGATAGAGAGAAGGATTAGGGTAAGGGATGGTATAAAGGATGATGTAAGGTGAGGTATATGGGAAGGGTGAGGATAGAGAGAAGGATTAGGGTATGGGATGGTATAAAGGATGATGTAAGGCGAGGTGTATGGGAAGGGTGAGGATAGAGAGAAGGGTTAGGGTATGGGATGGTATAAAGGATGATGTAAGGCGAGGTATATGGGAAGGGTGAGGATAGAGAGAAGGTTAGGGCATGGGATGGTTTAAAGGATGATGTAAGGCGAGGTATATGGGAAGGGCGAGGATAGAGAGAAGGGCTAGGGTATGGGATGGTATAAAGGATGATGTAAGGCGAGGTATATGGGAAGGGCGAGGATAGAGAGAAGGGCTAGGGTATGGGATGGTATAAAGGATGATGTAAGGCGAGGTATATGGGAAGGGTGAGGATAGAGAGAAGGGCTAGGGTATGGGATGGTATAAAGGATGATGTAAGGCGGGGTATATGGGAAGGGCGAGGATAGAGAGAAGGATTAGGGTATGGGATGGTATAAAGGATGATGTAAGGCGGGGTATATGGGAAGGGTGAGGATAGAGAGAAGGATTAGGGTAAGGGATGTTTAAAGGATGATGTAAGGCGAGGTATATGGGAAGGGCGAGGATAGAGAGAAGGGTTAGGGTATGGGATGGTATAAAGGATGATGTAAGGCGAGGTATATGAGAAGGGTCAGGATAGAGAGAAGGGTTAGGGTATGGAATGTTATAAAGGATGATGTAAGGCGAGGTATATGGGAAGGGCGAGGATAGAGAGAAGGGTTAGGGTATGGGATGGTATAAAGGATGATGTAAGGCGGGGTATATGGGAAGGGCGAGGATAGAGAGAAGGGTTAGGGTAAGGGATGGTTTAAAGGATGATGTAAGACGAGGTATATGGGAAGGGTGAGGATAGAGAGATGGGTTAGGGTATGGGATGGTATAAAGGATGATGTAAGGCGAGGTATATGGGAAGGGCGAGGATAGAGAGGAGGATTAGAGTATGGGATGGTATAAAGGATGATGTAAGACGAGGTATATGGGAAGGGTGAGGATAGAGAGATGGGTTAGGGTAAGAGATGGTGTAAAGGATGATGTAAGACGAGGTATATGGGAAGGGTGAGGATAGAGAGAACGGTTAGGGTATGGGATGGTATAAAGGATGATGTAAGACGAGGTATATGGGAAGGGTGAGGATAGAGAGAAGGGTTAGGGTATGGGATGGTATAAAGGATGATGTAAGGCGAGGTATATGGGAAGGGTGAGGATAGAGAGAAGGATTAGGGTATGGGATGGTTTAAAGGATGATGTAAGGCGAGGTATATGGGAAGGGCGAGGATAGAGAGAAGGGTTAGGGTATGGGATGGTAGAAAGGATGATGTAAGGCGAGGTATATGGGAAGGGCGAGGATAGAGAGAAGGGTTAGGGTATGGGATGGTAGAAAGGATGATGTAAGGCGGGGTATATGGGAAGGGCGAGGATAGAGAGATGGATTAGGGTAAGGGATGGTATAAAGAATGATGTAAGGTGGGGTAAATGGGAAGGGCGAGGATAGAGAGATGGGTTAGGGTATGGGATGGTATAAAGGATGATGTAAGGCGGGGTATATGGGAAGGGCGAGGATAGAGAGAAGGGTTAGGGTATGGGATGGTATAAAGGATGATGTAAGGCGGGGTATATGGGAAGGGCGAGGATAGAGAGAAGGGTTAGGGTAAGGGATGGTTTAAAGGATGATGTAATACGAGGTATATGGGAAGGGTGAGGATAGAGAGAAGGGTTAGGGTATGGGATGGTTTAAAGGACGGTGTAAGGTGAGGTATATGGGAAGGGTGAGGATAGAGAGATGGGTTAGGGTATGGGATGGTATAAAGGATGATGTAAGGCGGGGTATATGGGAAGGGCGAGGATAGAGAGAAGGGTTAGGGTATGGGATGGTATAAAGGATGATGTAAGGCGAGGTATATGGGAAGGGCGAGGATAGAGAGAAGGGTTAGGGTATGGGATGGTATAAAGGATGATGTAAGGCGAGGTATACAGGAAGGGTGAGGATAGAGAGAAGGATTAGGGTAAGGGATGGTGTAAAGGATGATGTAAGGCGAGGTATATGAGAAGGGTCAGGATAGAGAGAGGGGTTAGGGTATGGATGGTATAAAGGATGATGTAAGGCGGGGTATATGGGAAGGGCGAGGATAGATAGAAGGGTTAGGGTATGGGATGGTATAAAGGATGATGTAAGGCGAGGTATATGGGAAGGGTGAGGATAGAGAGAAGGGTTAGGGTATGGGATGGTATAAAGGATGATGTAAGGCGAGGTATATGAGAAGGGTCAGGATAGAGAGAAGGGTTAGGGTATGGGATGGTATAAAGGATGATGTAAGGTGAGGTATATGGGAAGGGTGAGGATAGAGAGGAGGGTTAGGGTATGGGATGGTATAAAGGATGATGTAAGGCGAGGTATATGGGAAGGGCGAGGATAGAGAGGAGGGTTAGGGTATGGGATGGTATAAAGGATGATGTAAGGCGAGGGATATGGGAAGGGTGAGGATGGAGAGAAGGGTTAGGGTAAGGGATGGTATAAAGGATGATGTAAGGCGAGGTATATGGGAAGAGCAAGGATAGATAGAAGGGTTAGGTTATGGGATGGTAGAAAGGACGATGTAAGGCGAGGTATATGGGAAGGGCGAGGATAGAGAGAAGGGTTAGGGTATGGGATGGTATAAAGGATGATGTAAGACGAGGTATATGGGAAGGGCGAGGATAGAGAGATGGGTTACGGTAAGGGATGGTGTAAAGGATGATGTAAGGCGAGGTATATGGGAAGGGCGAGGATAGAGAGAAGGGTTAGGGTATGGGATGGTATAAAGGATGATGTAAGGCGGGGTATATGGGAAGGGCGAGGATAGAGAAGAGGGTTAGGGTATGGGATGGTATAAAGGATGATGTAAGACGAGGTATATGGGAAGGGCGAGGATAGAGAGGAGGGTTAGGGTATGGGATGGTATAAAGGATGATGTAAGGTGGGGTATATGGGAAGGGCGAGGATAGAGAGAAGGGTTAGGGTATGGGATGGTGTAAAGGATGATGTAAGGCGGTGTATATGGGAAGGGCGAGGATAGAGAGAAGGGCTAGGGTATGGGATGGTATAAAGGATGATGTAAGGCGAGGTATATGGGAAGGGCGAGGATAGAGAAGAGGGTTAGGGTAAGGGATGGTATAAAGGATGATGTAAGGCGAGGTATATGGGAAGGGTGAGGATAGAGAGATGGGTTAGGGTATGGGATGGTATAAAGGATGATGTAAGGCGAGGTATATGGGAAGGGCGAGGATAGAGAGGAGGGTTAGGGTATGGGATGGTATAAAGGATGATGTAAGGCGAGGGATATGGGAAGGGTGAGGATGGAGAGAAGGGTTAGGGTAAGGGATGGTATAAAGGATGATGTAAGGCGAGGTATATGGGAAGAGCAAGGATAGATAGAAGGGTTAGGTTATGGGATGGTAGAAAGGACGATGTAAGGCGAGGTATATGGGAAGGGCGAGGATAGAGAGAAGGGTTAGGGTATGGGATGGTATAAAGGATGATGTAAGACGAGGTATATGGGAAGGGCGAGGATAGAGAGATGGGTTACGGTAAGGGATGGTGTAAAGGATGATGTAAGGCGAGGTATATGGGAAGGGCGAGGATAGAGAGAAGGGTTAGGGTATGGGATGGTATAAAGGATGATGTAAGGCGGGGTATATGGGAAGGGCGAGGATAGAGAAGAGGGTTAGGGTATGGGATGGTATAAAGGATGATGTAAGACGAGGTATATGGGAAGGGCGAGGATAGAGAGGAGGGTTAGGGTATGGGATGGTATAAAGGATGATGTAAGGTGGGGTATATGGGAAGGGCGAGGATAGAGAGAAGGGTTAGGGTATGGGATGGTGTAAAGGATGATGTAAGGCGGTGTATATGGGAAGGGCGAGGATAGAGAGAAGGGCTAGGGTATGGGATGGTATAAAGGATGATGTAAGGCGAGGTATATGGGAAGGGTGAGGATAGAGAGATGGGTTAGGGTATGGGATGGTATAAAGGATGATGTAAGGCGAGGTATATGGGAAGGGTGAGGATAGAGAGATGGGTTAGGGTATGGGATGGTATAAAGAATGATGTAAGGCGGGGTATATGGGAAGGGCGAGGATAGAGAGAAGGGCTAGGGTAAGGGATGGTTTAAAGGATGATGTAAGGCGGGGTATATGGGAAGGGTGAGGATAGAGAGTAGGGTTAGGGTATGGGATGGTATAAAGGATGATGTAAGGCGAGGTATATGGGAAGGGTGAGGATAGAGAGATGGGTTAGGGTAAGGGATGGTTTAAAGGATGATGTAAGGCGGGGTATATGGGAAGGGCGAGGATAGAGAGAAGGGTTAGGGTAAGGGATGGTTTAAAGGATGATGTAAGGCGAGGTATATGGGAAGGGTGAGGATAGAGAGATGGGTTAGGGTAAGGGATGGTATAAAGGATGATGTAAGGCGAGGTATATGGGAAGGGCGAGGATAGGGAGAAGGGTTAGGGTATGGGATGGTATAAAGGATGATGTAAGACGGGGTATATGGGAAGGGCGAGGATAGGGAGAAGGGTTAGGGTATGGGATGGTATAAAGGATGATGTAAGGCGGGGTATATGGGAAGGGCGAGGATAGAGAGGAGGGTTAGGGTATGGGATGGTATAAAGGATGATGTAAGGCGGGGTATATGGGAAGGGCGAGGATAGAGAGAAGGGCTAGGGTATGGGATGGTATAAAGGATGATGTAAGGCGAGGTATATGGGAAGGGCGAGGATAGAGAGAAGGGCTAGGGTATGGGATGGAATAAAGGATGATGTAAGGCGGGGTATATGGGAAGGGCGAGGATAGAGAGAAGGGTTAGGGTAAGGGACTTTTGCCATCACTCTCTTTGCCCAGCATCATTTTCGACCTTCCTGCATGGGCACTAAGATAAGCCTTATCTGACTTATCCTGTGTTTTGGGGCATGGCAGTCTTCCAGATAAAGTAAAATTACTAAATGAGTGTCTGCCCAGGGTCTCCAGCCTTTTCTGTAGTGAGAGCTACTTTTGATCAGTGAAAGTCATCATCATCATTGTTACCAGATGCCCAGATGCCCAGCTTCACTGGCTTTAAATCTAATGTCTATAAATCCAGATGCTGGCAGCAGAATGACCTTTTTCGTTCCATTTTAGGTTACTGAGTTGCCCGCGTCTGGCAGTGGTTCATAGAGCTAGTCCTTTTTTAGTGTTTGGGCGTGCCTCGCAACACGCGATGGCCTTTCTTTTGTCTTCAGTGTTCCCCCTCCACGTGACAAGGAGCGACTAATCGTAGCTCCAGGAACACTTCCTGGTTTCGTGTCGCCCATCCTCTACTTCCCTTAAAATACACTCTGCGTGCGTTCCATCACTTCTTGCAAGAACGCGGCCCTCGGGTAGGTCCCCGGCTACTGGCAGGCGAGACGCGAGTAAGTACTTCTTCGCGGTTGGCTAGCCAGGACGTTTCCGGTATAGTTTCTTCGCGATTACATGATCGCTTTACTGAAGCGGCTTGAGACAAGGTTGTGTGCCACATTAATGACCCTTCTATTTTTTGCCTGACGTTGTGGGGTTAATATCTTGATTGCGTTACCAGTCGGCACTCGCCACATGGCTAGATTAAAACTCTTTAACGCCACCTGAGTGCTAACAAGAGATGATACGCCTGACAAACTGTTTATTTTTCCTGAAATTACGAAGAGCCGTGTGCTGATAATTACATTTTCCCCAGAAGGATTTACTCAGTGAGTGCAGTTCAGGAATGAGATGTCTAACCCCTGATACTGAAATTATTTTCTCTTTATTTTTCTCAATATATCTTCTTCAGTAATGTGCACCTGTTGGTGGGCATGTGTGTTCCTAGGGAGCCGTTATCATAATTTGGGACGGTAAGCCTATGCATATTTATTTATCTGTTTTTTCCACACTACTTTTGAGCACAATATTACTATAGTGTTTTCCAAATGCTATCAGACTGTTGTCATTGAGGTCTATGTATTGTTCTTAGAAGTTAAGGTTATGTTTTTGGTCCTGATGAAGCGTCATTGGATCCGGGGTGACCCATGAGACGCGAAACATGTCGACCCAGTATTAGAGGAGATAGGATCATCTCCTGTTTCTCTCGATTGAACTCATATGAGAGTGAATATGAACATTACCTCTTCCAGCACTCTCTTTACCGTTTCTTTTAATCTTGGCCTAAGCCTACTTCTGACCTACTAAACTTGATGTTTTTTGGTTTAGAGCCAATTTTATCCTCTGTTTTTCTGCTCTCCTGTGCCTAGAGGTTGTAGTTATCCTCAGCATAACTACATTGGGTAAAAGATCTCCGGTTAAGAGCCCCCCTTTTTAGGGGTGCCCGTCAGACATTGCAGGGCCGGTCTGACGAGGAGCAGGCCCAGTGATGAAGCTTGACATCCTATCGGATGTGTGAGTGCTATTACTCCTGATAAGAGAGTCTCCCTGTGTTTCCTTCTTTCATTGTTGGAACAGTGTACCTTATATTAGTTGCATAAAGCCAGATACTCTGGTTTGAACAAAATCCTCTGAATAGGGGCACCGACAGGGCCACCGTGTGTGTTAGTGACATCATGGTCTTTGGAGATGTATGAACGTGTGCACATGGAAGTGACATATCTGGATTGGTAACAGAGTCTGTGCCATAAGTACTTGTGGCACAGGACATACCTTTCGCCATATGTTGCACTGTTAGATGTATAACACAAACATACAATCGTTTTTTTAAATAGGAGAAATTTAAAGTGAAAAAATGTTGCTAATGTGGAAACATTTCCTGCACTGTAGATTTCTCCCATTTAAAAATGACTGTATTTTTCATCTACAATATGGCACTGTGTTCTGCTGCCCACTGGGAGCAAGAGGCCTGCTGTTTTTAAATGCAGCCCTTTGAAAAAAATGAGAAAATAAAATGAAAAGTTAACTTAATTATAATGTAACATTTCATTTTAATTGTCTCCAATTTAAAAGCATTGAGAATTATCATTTTGTTCTCATCTCCAATACTGACTAGACAAGGACTTTTATTTAAGTGTTAAATACCTCAGTGTGTCAGTTCTTCACCTCAGTGCCCTGGGTCATAAATCTAACTCCAGCACTGCCCATTATCAGGCCCTGCTATCTGCACCCTGATTATGAAATGTAAAATGAACACAGCCTTTCCTTTACTTTAAAAGGAAAGGCAACCCTGTGCTTATTTAAAAATTAACTCCAGGCTGTGAGCTACTCTGGAGGGGTCTGGGAGCTACTGGAAGCTCCCGAGCTACTGATTAGAGACACCAGGTTTATGCAAAGTGGGGCCTATGATTGATAGGCCTCTACCTTTTAAAGACACGCAGAGCTGGGACCTGGGAAGAAGATAACTGTTCCTTGTAGACAGGAGACTGATGGGGAGTGACCACTTGTTAAGTCTTGGTGAAAGTTCTTCAGGGATGTGTTAGGCGGCAGTCAGGGGTAGGAGGCGATCTTTTGTATTTTTATTTAATTATTTATAGAGCGCATTCAGCGTATTGAAGCTCTAGGAGAGTGAAAAGAGACTGATGCAGAACAGAAACCTATAGTGAGAAGAACCAAGTCTTCGGATGCTTTCGAAATGGCAGGAGGGGAGAGATCTCCCTGATTTTAGTGGGGAGTGAGATCCATCACTTGGCCGCAGCTACAGAAAAGGCTTTGTCTCCCCATCTAGCTATTTTGCTCCTTCCAGTCCGTGCCAGCGTCAGCCCGGCCGATCTTAGAGGGCGGTTGGGAGCGTACCAATTAATGGCGGCTTGCAAATATCCCAAGCTTGAGACTGGAGGACCTTGTGAGTCAGGCACAATGCCTTGAAGATGATACGCTTCCTAATAGATGGCCAGTGAGGGGTCTTCAAGCCTTCCTTAATGGAGGTAAACGTAGGTAATCCTAACACCAGCCGAGCGGCAGCATTTTGGATCAGCTGCAGCTTGTACAGGGATGATTGGTTTATGTTTAAATATAAGGCATTGCAGTAGTCCAATCTAGATATAAGGAGGGCCAGCACTACGGTCGCCCTGAGGTTTGGTGGTATGAATGGTAGAATTGTTCTTCAGATTCTGACTATCCAGAGACAGGAGTTAGTAAGTTTGTTTATCTGTACATCAAAAGTCAGATCTGAATCACAGATGATTCCAAGATTCTTGGCCTCGGAGATGGAAGTGGGTAGGGATGATTCCAAATAGAGGTGTTTGCCCCAAAGATGATGACCTCCATTTTATCCCCGTTCATTTTCAGCCAGTTATGGCTCATCCAATTGCTGATTTCTTTCACACAGGATTGAAACCTGTCTGCCATGATATGCACATTATCTTGAAAGTTTACAATAATGTGGGTGTCCTCAGCATATGACAACACCTGGAAGTTGAAGGATCGGATAATTTTAGCCAGAGGAGCCACCTACAAATTTAAAAGGGTTGGGCTTAAAGATGATCCCTTTGGAATTCTACAGGGAAGCTGAAAAGGAGCTGAACTAAAGTTCTGTAGAACTGAACTTGTTTGTTTAAATGTTGGGGCCTTAGGTAGAACACTAGGTAGGTAGCTCTCGACAGGGTGTCCTCCCCACCGATGTACTAAGTATCTGCTAGGCCGAGGCAAAATGTAAATTACTCCAGCATAATTCATGTAATCTATGACATTTTGCATGATGCTTGCTATGTGAAACTCTCAAATGACACCATTATGACACTGCGTAGTTTTACGTCATCCACACAAACAATTTGTTGGGAAACGCATGTTAAAGATTTAAAGTGAATGCACACAAACAACAGAATGCAAACGGCTGTTGTGTTTTGTCAAAAGGCATCATCAAGTCAAAAATTTCACATTAGGACGAATTTCGTACTAAAATAGAGCACAAAATGGCAGATTTGCATTTTGATTAATTATGCATTAGTTTACGTAATTTTGCTAAAATTGAATGTCGTTGCATAAAGGCAAATTACGCAGATTTTGCACACTCCTACTCTGTGCATGTTTCCAATCCCACCACAGGCGCACGCAGACACACACTGTTTCACAAATCAAGTGATACCTATATATGTAAGTTGACTATTCAGTGACGATTATGTTGTGCATATTTACTATTCTAACCCCATGAGCGTCTTGTTACAGGATTAGGTGATAGACTGAGATGAAGAAACATAACTAAACTTTTAATTTATCGATGGGCTCAGTCAAAAGTCCCAAAACACACTACAGAGACTAGTCACCATAGCGTAATAGTCCTCCTTGAGATGGTGTTTGCCTTATTTTGAAAGGGTTTACCAACACTGGGCCCAATTCACAAAGATAAACGTACACTTTTGGTCTCAGTTTAGACCAAAAGTGTAAGTTTACGATTGTCGGGTATTCACAAAGGTAAGTTAGGAGTAGTATCTTCATGTCCGTACTCGAGGCGGATTATCCGCACGCAGGGTAGATCGTCTGCACTTAGGCCAGATCATCCGCACTCAGGCCAGATGAGGCAAAAATGCATAGTGACACACTTGTGTAAGGGCCTACCACCCCCCACCCAGCTCCAGCTGAAACTCCTCAGCCCACACCCAGTCCCAGCCTTGCTGCACACATAAAAGCAGAGCTGGTACAAGCAAACCTTTTCAGGCCTTTAAACATGTCGTTGAATGTGTTTGTTGGTTTGTCCCTTGTTGTGCGACAGGATGATTTGGGGAGGAGGAGGAGAATAGAGAAGATCTTCAGACAAAAAATCAACCTCTTTGGGGTGTCCAGCCAAGATGCCACGGCCAGCTACCATATTTCCCTGATACCATCTTGGAAATGGTTTGTGAGTGGGAGCAGGATCTTGACTCTGTGACCTGCTGCTCCCACGCCATCCCAGCCTATCCTAAGATCCTAGCTGCTCTCCATTTCATTGCTGCGCGGTCAGTCCAGAGGGTCTCCGGTGACGGTGTGGGCATCTCCCAGACAACCCAGTCCTGATGCCTGCATCAGGCGCTGAGCTGCATCAGTAGGGGAGCTAATTGCCACACACAGATGCCCCATAGACTGGTCAGAAGGCAAAGGGCAGCTAGGGATTTCTACCTCATTTCCTGCTCCCACGTGTGCTGGGTGCAACTGATTGCACTCATGTGGATCTTCAGCCACCGTACCCAATGCACACATCTTCTGCAACAGACAGTGTGGTACTCCATCAACGCGCAGGGTGTCTTTGATGCCGGTGGTAGCTTCATTGATGTGCATGCCGTGGTCCCAGGCAGTACCCATGAGAGCTATGTATTCAACAGGTCTCCTCTTGACCGGCGTATTAAGTGGGAGAATTTGGCAACATGTGGCTACTGAGTAAGTACCAAGCACCACACAAGTATTGTATGTATAATTGTGTTTGTACATGTGCACAACCATTAGACAACACTAATCCTCATGCCACATCCATGCCCCCAACAGACACATCATTCACGTATCATTTCATACAGCAAGTACTGTACAGATGCATGAGGGACATTTACATAGATCACTCCATTTCCCTCCTCAGGTGATGCTGCATATGCACTCTCCCCTCATCTCCTCACACCATACAGACGTGCAACCGTTATACCTCAGCAGAGGTACATTAGGGCACACAGACACACACGAGCCATCAGTGAGTGCAGTTTTGGGCTCCTGAAGTCAAGATTCAGATGTCTTGACCGTACAAGGGGGTGGGGTGCTGCTGTACTCCCCTCAAGTTCTGTGCAAGCTCGCAGTAGCCTGCTGTACTTTCCACAACGTAGCATTAAATCATGGCTTACACATACCTCTGGACCCTCAGCTAGGTCTGAATCTGGGCAACCTTACCATTATACAAAACAGAGGGCAGGGTATCCAGGTACCCGACCATCTGGTTCACCTGAGCAACATGTGTCATGGCCTTCATTCGGTTTTCAGTCTGTTGTCAATGATGATTGGTGGACTTTTAGCACTCTGTACACATATGCCATCCTGAGACTACTTTGTAAGCCATACATGATATCTGTATACTACAGCCATTGCGCCATTGCCAAGAGTCAAAAGATTGGCCATGCATTACGTCATGAGTACATGTCAGGGGTTAGCGTGGACAACATCTCTTAGGGCTTCATTGACTCTGTGGATCACATATCTGCATGTGTGAGACCTCCCTGGACAGTGTCACAAGAGGGGTCTACTTCACAAATACCCTCACCCATTGGCGTGAACGTGCCACATCAGAGGGTGAGTACCTGTAACCAAGGGGAAATTCCTGCTATGTGATTTCACAGTGTAGTGATCCTGCCCCTTGTGTGGTGAATCACCTACAACTGTGTGGCCTCTGCCCCAGGGGCAGTGGCCCCTTGTGAACCAGTCCCCCTGCATGTGTGTGTGGCAAATCATATGGCAGTGTGCAGATATGTCTGACATAGGTACACCATGGAACAAGTGGACAGGTTTTGAGACATGGATAGTCCATGCTCATAGCTGACATGTTTAGCAGCTGCACCTGGGATGTCCACTCTAGGCCTATGGTGATTTATAGTGGAGATTGGGCATTTTGTCCCTGTTTCTCCATGGAATGACTGAGACTACAAGACCCAGAATACATTATCATCATCTGGCCCAAATCAGCACATCATGAATAGACCCAGTAAATTTTGCAGGGCTCCATGATCACAAAAGGTCTTCCTCATGATCATACAAACACCTACTGGTCACATTCAAAATGTGTAGCCATTTTGTATTGTGTGTAATGGAGAGTGCATCCCACATGGAGGTCT
Organism: Pleurodeles waltl; assembly: GCF_031143425.1. Lineage (NCBI taxonomy): Eukaryota > Metazoa > Chordata > Amphibia > Caudata > Salamandridae > Pleurodeles > Pleurodeles waltl. The sequence continues at coordinate 13,703,719 of NC_090448.1, read as the reverse complement.
CATGTTTCTCTATGACAGGGGCTTCAAACTCGGGGGCGGGCCGCCCTCCGGGGGCCTCAAGGGATCCCTGAGGTGCCAAGCTCAGGCCAAAAGAAACATTACACAGATAACAATGTTTTATTTTAAGTAGAAAATTTTATTGCATTTAAAAAAAGGTAACAGTACTTAACTGCAATGTTTAAATACATCTTTAAAGCTTGCCATCTTTATAAAATATTTGTGAAAAATTCCTAGGGGGGGGCCAATGATTTTTATTTTTCAACTGGGGAGAGCACGGCATTGAAAAGTTTGGAGACCACTGCCCTATGATCACATGTCACTGTCTCCTGTCAAACCGGCAGGCACCTTGGGAGACACGTGACATGGCGTGACTGCCACTATCTGTGCAGGTAATGTTAGTCTAACACATACCCTGCCCCAAAGGTACATGTCGGACTATTGCAGGTAACAAGACGCACAACCCTGCAGCATGCAGTCAGTAAACTCCATTGGCTGTCTCCTGCAAAGTGCCCCAGGTATGTGTCGTGAAGGTGCACCCGCTCTGTGCACCCCCAAGGCACATCTGTAGTGCAGAAAGGGCAGTAGATGCTCCTGCTGCCCATTCTGCAAAAGGGATGGTGCTGGTGGGGATATGGTGCCTGCACTAGGACCAGTGGGTGTACACTCATTGGAATGGGGCACAGCCTTGTGCTGATGATGGAAAAACTTTGTCACTGCAGCCACAGCACAGATTAGATGCAGTGCAAAGAAAAAGATGCTGTCAGGGGGTGCACTGATAGAGCGCCACATAAGAGGGGACCCGCTGTCAGTGCATACCCTGATGGGAGCCCCATGTAGGGGAGACTGGGGGTCCTACAGACCCCACAGACATACCTTTGAAGGTGGGTCTAGTCACCCACTGCACCTGCCAGCAAGGGCAGCTCTAATTCCCCCTCAAATGTGCCTGCGGGTCGACATCTGCGCAGTGCTACATGGACCGGCTGCTATACGACAGCTCATTTGTCAACATGACTGGGCTGCACCCAGGGCAGCGTGAGTGTGCAGCTGCCCTGGGGGTACTGCATTCGTTGTGATGCCGCTCACTTTCCCACACTGCACCTTTTGAGCTGCCTCGTGGTGCAGACAGTGTGTGTCCCACGTACAATCATGCCACAGTCATCAATGTGGACAGCAGCATGCATCTGTTTCCCTGGGCCCACATAATACTGGGACTACCAAGCAAACACCCTCTCAGTGTGTAAGTCCATATCAGTTTCACTGACTTTGTGGGTGCCTCATCCACGGATCTCTCAGGCATGCTGGGTGAGGCTGGAACAGTGCAACAGGAAGGCAGGGGATCCTGCTTGGAGGTTAGGCTGACTCTGAATAAACATGAAATGGATGTCAGCCCCCCAGATATTGAAGGGGAGTTGGAGTGCTGTTCACTACCGATGGTGGATGAAATTCCAAAACACAGATCTGAGCCTGAGTCACAATGGGCCCCCGCACTTGGATGTCTCATTGTGGAGATTGAGCCCCAAGTGCAATAACTGAGGAGACTCTGCACTGGTGCGTAGGTCGTGGGCATGGCCAGACTGGCCAGGGGGATTTTGGGGCATTTGCCGGGGGCTGGAGGAGTGGGAGCAGGTCTCATTACTGTGTTTCGGTACAGAACTGGCACTGCAGTATGTGCCCTCACTTACAAAGCAGCAATCCTGCATGATCCGCACACTAGTGTTTACTGTCTCTGTGTTGGTGCCGGTATGACAAACTTGACAGTGCTGCTATGGGTTCCCAGTCGTGCTCAGTACCACTGACCCTTAGTGTACTTGGCACTATGGCCCTCATTCCGACCCTGGCGGTCCGCGGGTGACCGAAGCACCGCCAACAGGCTGGCGGTGCTTCCTTGCCCATTCTGACCGTAGCGGTAAAGCCGCGGTCAGAAAACCGAGTCCGGCGGTTTCCCGACGGATTTCCCCCGGCTGGGCGAATCCGCCATGGCGGCGCTGCAAGCAGCGCCGCCATGGGGATTCTGACCCCCTTACCACCAGCCTGTTTCTGGCGGTCTTTACCGCCAGGAACAGGATGGCGGGAACAGGTGTCTTGGGCCCCTGGGGGCCCCTGCACTGCCCATGCCACTGGCATGGGCAGTGCAGGGGCCCCCTAACAGGGCCCCAGCATGCTTTTCACTGTCTGCCTAGCAGACAGTGAAAAGAGCGACGGGTGCAACTGCACCCGTCGCACACCTGCAACTCCGCCGGCTCCATTCGGAGCCGGCTTCAGTGTTGCAGGCCCCTTTCCCGCTGGGTAGGCGGGCGCTACCTTAGGTAGCGCCCGCCGGCCCAGTGGGAAAGTTGGAATGGCCCCAGCGGTCTTTTGACCGCGGGGCAGCCAAATGGCGGTTTCCTCCAGGATCCTGCATGATCCGCACACTAGTGTTTACTGTCTCTGTGTTGGAGCCGGTATGACAAACTTGCCAGTGCTGCTATGGGTTCCCAGTCATGCTCAGTACCACTGACCCTTAGTGTACTTGGCACTATGGCCCTCATTCCGACCCTGGCGGTCCGCGGGTGACCGAAGCACCGCCAACAGGCTGGCGGTGCTTCCTTGCCCATTCTGACCGCGGCGGTAAAGCCGCGGTCAGAAAACCGGGTCCGGCGGTTTCCCAACAGATTTCCCCCGGCTGGGCGAATCCGCCATGGCGGCGCTGCAAGCAGCGCCGCCATGGGGATTCTGACCCCGTTACCACCAGCCTGTTTCTGGCGGTCTTTACTGCCAGGAACAGGATGGCGGGAACGGGTGTCTTGGGCCCCTGCACTGCCCATGCCACTGGCATGGGCAGTGCAGGGGCCCCCTAACAGGGCCCCAGCATGCTTTTCACTGTCTGCCTAGCAGACAGTGAAAAGAGCGACGGGTGCAACTGCACCCGTCGCACACCTGCAACACCGCCGGCTACATTCGGAGCCGGCTTCAGTGTTGCAGGCCCCTTTCCCGCTGGGCCGGCGGGCGCTACCTTAGGTAGCGCCCGCCGGCCCAGTGGGAAAGTTGGAATGGCCCCAGCGGTCTTTTGACCGCGGGGCAGCCAAATGGCGGTTTCCTCCAGGCGGGCGGCAACCGCCGCCCGCCGGGGTCAGAATGACCCCCTATGTGTCCAGGGATTGACCTCATTGCACATACTTTGGTGATACAGTAGAGTCTACTTAGCTGTAAGCAAGATATACCATAATGCAATGCAAAGGGCCAAACTGTGCTGGGAAGTGCTGTAGTGTGGAGTATATCTACAAAACCTTCCTTCCTCCCTTAGTATTCCTGCCCTTCTTACACATGCTTGCATATGTCACGCATCTTTTTTTTCTATTGCCCTCTGATTGTGTTATCCTATGCCCCACATGCGGGTCCTGCAGCTCGTATGCGGATCCTATAGTCCGCATGTTGAGCGTACGCTCCGGGTGCAGATGATCTGCACGTGTGGCGTAGAATCCGCAGACCGGTCGGAACCCAATATATTTGTCCAGGAAATGACACAGAGAAAGTGCAAGGCAAGAAGTCAATGACCGGAAGTTGCAGGCAGCCATTTTATCGTCATTCTGAGTCATCCCCACCTACAGATAGGAACCTCTGACATCCTGCTGCTCTGTTTACCCTAATAGCCCCCAACATGGCTGAGGGAGTTGATGAGAGGGCATCCCTTTGGACATTTTAGCTGTGAGGGTGTGGACAATTACCCTCAGCTTTATGGGGCACTCAAGGACCAGCTGAGCAATGCATCGCACACCTGACTCTGGGAGGAGATTGCGCAGCTCTGCAGTGCAGTGGGAGTCTATATGCCGCAAGCGTTAGACCTGACTGAGGGCCCAAGAACCATTGGGTGAGTCCTCTCAGCCCCACGTGCACCGGACCCGCCTCACGCCACTATACAGCCTGGCCGACCCTCCATGCCCATCTGGAAGAGTTGGTGCAGCAGAGACCTGGTAAGTGCATGGAATGCATACTATGTCTGATAGTATGATGTGAGTGGTGACTAAGCTGTACCAACATGTAACACATGTCACCGTGTACACATTCTGAGCAATTGCTGTAGCAGTCAAAAGGCCAATGCCCCCTGGGAGTACATTGGAAGCACTAACCAGAGTGCATCCTGGGGCTTGTAGTGTACTGACAACTACAGGGTCAATAGCCATCACTACCTCAATTATATGAAGAAAATGCAATGCCAGCACCATGACTGGAGAATCAAGGGCCTTATCACTGCTGGGTGCAATGGCAAAGGGATGGTCCAAACACTGCCCAGTGTGGGGTTAAGATGTTTTTTTTGGTGTTGGATGCCATATACTGCATGTGTTTTGGTGTGTGTTTCATCAGTGTAAATTATCATTTCATGTATCTTGAAGTAAAGGCTGTCTTTGGAATACCTGTCTCATACACAATGGTACCAACATTTCCAAAGGAAAACAAATGCACGTCTTCACAACAGTGGCTCTTAAGTCCAAGGTAACATCTAGCTTGCAGAGGCATCTTTGCACATGTGGCAACTGGTGCGCAGCACTGACAAATAGGGGGTCATTCTGACCTCGGCGGTAAAAGGCCCTTACCGCCGGTCAGAAGTCCGCCATTCTACCGCCGCGGCCGCGGTAACCCGCCACGGTCATTCTGACCACCAACTGTGAAACCGCCAACAATCCGACATCCAAAGAAGGCCGCCTCATCAGCGGGCCGCGGAAAACTGGAGATGACCAAACCTCCACCGTCACGCCAACACAAACATGCCCATGCCATTCTGACCCACGAATCCACGCGGCGGTCTTTCAACCGCGGTATTCCATTGGCGGTACACACTGCCGCGCTCAAAATACACACACAGCTCCAAAACACAGCCACATTGGACAATTTGAAATACGCACACCTGACACACATACAAACAACACTCCCACACATCCAATCAACTATAAAACACACACCCACATCACCCACAAACCCCCACGAGTTGGAAATCGGAGAGAAGGCGATAGAGATAGAGATAGAGAGAGCGAGCACAGCAATAGAAAACCCCAACACACACAGGAACCCAACTTCATCAACCACACCACATCTACGCACACATCACCACATATCACCACGCACATCACCACAAACACCACCCCCGCACCTCATCCACACCACCCCATGGCACCCCAAAGACACCCCAGGTTCTCGGACCAAGAACTCAGGGTCATGGTGGAGGAAATTATAAGGGTTGAGCCCCAGCTCTTCGGCACACAGGTGCAGCACACCACTATAGCAAGGAAGGCTGAGCTATGGCAAAGGATTGTAGACAGGGTCAACGCTGTGGGACAGCATCCCAGAAATCGGGAAGATATCAGAAAGCGATGGAACGACCTACGGGGGAAGGTGCGCTCGATGATCTCCAGGCACAACATCGCTGTGCAGAAGACTGGCGGCGGACCCCCACCCACTCCACCCCAATTCACAGCATGGGAGCAAGAGGTGGTAAACATCCTGCATCCTGATGGCCTCGCTGGAGTAGGCGGAGGAATGGACTCTGGTAAGTCGAATCTCAACTACTTCACCCCCCCTCCAACCACCAGCATGCCAACCCCCCCCCCTCACCCCCAATCTCAACCCCCCAGCACACAACCTCCCTGCCAATGTCTCACCAGCACAACCCACCCTAAACAACACCAACCCCTGAATGCCAACACAAACCATAGACAGCCACCACCAAAGCATGACCATTGCACATACCCATACACCCCGCCCCCACCACCCTCACAACACCTCCCACAAGGGAATGCCAGCACTGGGGGACAAGGGCACTCAAAATGCACGCCATGGCACACACAGAAACAATAACCATACTCCTTTACCCCTGCAGGGCCCGAACGCCAACACACCGCCACAGAGGGTCCAGATTTGTCCATCCCACCCCCAGAACAGGCCCCCAGCGAGGACAGCAGCTCTGTCGACCTAGAACCTGATGACCAGCCTGGACCATCGGGGACCTCTGGACAGTCGGTTCCCCACACACAGACACAGGCCCCAGCAGACCCAACCCCCTCTGGGAACACCAGCACAGCTCCCACCCAGCGGGCTCATGCCTCTGTCTCGCGGACGCGTCAATCAGCGGTGTGTCCGCCACTACAGGGCACCCAGGCTGACCCAACACCCCAACAACAACAGGGACCTGGGGGCAGTGGTAGTGGGCACACCGTCCAGGGGACAGAGGCCCGGGGAAACAGGGCAACTGGGAGGGCTGCTGTGCGACAGGGGGGGGAGGACAGGCCCAGGGAACCGACTCTCCAAGAGGCCCTCACCACCATCATGGGAGCATACCATCACTCCCAGGAGACGATGGCTACGGTACTGGCCAGGTTCACCGAGATCCAGGCACAACAGGAGCGGTACATGGGGTTCAGCAATGAACTCAGGAACATCGCTACCGCTATGGGGACCATAGTCCAGGCCCTCAACCGGATAGAAACCACATTGCGGGACCATGTGGCACCACAAAGGGCCCCTGTCACTAGCCAGGAACAGCCTACCACCTCCGCCGGCGCTAGTGGTCAGGAGGCCCCCACAGAACGACGGGCCACCAGAACCCCACCTCCTGCTGAAGAACAACCACCCCGCAAGAGGAACCTGAGATCTCAAAGGAAGACAGAGTAGGATGCCAAGACCCCCGCCAGCCTAATATCCCCCCGGATGTCATTCCACTGTCCCACAGTGTCACCCTGTCCAACCTTGAACTGCCCCTGCTCCATCCTTCCACAGGCATATGGACAATGCACCTGTGCGACCGAGAACTGGACTCTGCCATGGACATAACTCCACCCTCACCCATCACCGTTTTAATATCATGTACCAATATCTAGCACTAAAAATAAATCACTCATTGCACTGAAATCATTCAGGAGTCAGCCTGTATTATTTACAAATGTATAACACATTACTGATCAATAATGTTCTGTTATTGTTGTGATGACAACATACCGATGTCAATAAGCATTAGTCCATGGGCTAACCAAGCAGAAGTCACGCAGTGGGTCATACAGCACTGAAAAGGGAAGGGAAAATCAAACATCAGTTTAAAAGAACTGGGGGGAAATACACAAAGTAAAGATGCAGGGGGCTTTCAGTAAATGTTAAATGGCGTGGGTGATTCTTACCTGGGTGCTACTGAAAATACTGTTGGATAACTCTGTCCCTGTTGTCTGGGTCGTCCTCTTCACCTTCCTCCTCTTCACTCTCTGCAGGCTCCACAGCTGCTTCAACGCCACCATCTGGACCATCCTCCTGCAGGAAAGGCACCTGACGTCGCAATGCCAGATTGTGAAGCATACAGCAGGCCACGATGATCTGGCACACCTTCTTTGGTGAGTACATCAGGGATCCCCCTGTCATATGCAGGCACCTAAACCTGGCCTTCAGGAGGCCAAAGGTTCTTTCTATGATCCTCCTAGTTCGCCCATGGGCCTCATTGTACCGTTCCTCTGCCCTGGTCCGGGGATTCCTCACTGGGGTCAATAGCCAAGGCAGGTTGGGGTAACCAGAGTCACCAATTAGCCACACACGGTGTCTCTGTAGCTGTTCCATCACATAAGGGATGCTGCTATTTCGCATCACATACGCGTCATGCACTGACCCAGGGAACTTGGCATTCACATGGGAGATGTACTGGTCAGCCAAACAGACCACCTGGACGTTCATAGAATGGTAACTTTTCCTGTTTCTGTACACCTGCTCATCGTCTTTTGGGGGTACTAAAGCCACATGGGTCCCATCAATGGCACCAATTATGTTGGGGATATGTCCAAGGGCATAAAAATCACCCTTCACAGTGGCCAAATCCACCTCCTCAGGGAATACAATGTAGCTCCGCATGTGTTTCGTCAGGGCAGACAACACCCTAGACAAGATTTTTGAAAACATAGGCTGAGACATTCCAGATGACATGGCCACTGTTGTCTGGAATGAGCCACTTGCCAAAAAATGGAGGACTGACAGAACCTGCACTAGAGGGGGAATTCCTGTGGGTTGGCGGATGGGGGACATCAGGGCTGGCTCCAGCTGGGCACACAGTTCATGTATAGTGGCTCGGTCAAGTCGGTATCGTAGTATGATATGGCGTTCTTCCATTGTCGACAGGTCCACCAGCGGTCGGTACACGCGAGGATTCATCCTTCTCCTCGCAAGTCCCAGCGGACGGTGCCTAGGAAGGACAACATGGAGCACAGAGTCAAGCAAATCACAGGTACGTTCACCACAGCATGCATAGCACACGATTATCTATGTATTGAAAGGCGTGTATGTGTGGCAATGCAAGGCCTAGGCCTGTGTGACGCAGTACAAATTATGCCATGTGGGCCCGTGAAATGGCGGCTGCCTGACCTGTGAAGTGGGACAATGGGATGTGAGGTCAATGCGCTGGCATGGCACACCGTGGCGGTAGGCGGTCGAAGACCGCTATACGAAGCCGCATTGGCTAACATTGAAGCCTATGGGTTTCAGGAGCCAATGACGAGGTGCGCCGGCGGTCGCGGTACGCACCGCCGCGGGCGTGACCGCCATTTTCTATCTGCTTAATCACTCGAGACCTGATCATCCACAGGAGAGGACCTATACTGCAAGTGCTGCTGTGACCTCGGTATGGAAGTGACAATGGCTGCTGCGACTGGGGAAAGGGCCCCTGCCTTCACGTCTGAGGAGTTGGAGAAACTTGTGGATGGGGTCCTCCCCCAGTATGCGTTACTCTACGGTCCTCCAGACCAACAGGTAAGTACACTGGGTGCACATTGAATGGGCTATGCCTGTGTGGAGTGGGGTGGATGTAAGTTGGTGGGGTGGGGGGCGAATGAGGAGTGCAACGCACGACAGATGAGAGCATGTGCCATATGGCAAGGTGGGGGAGGGGGGGCCAATCGCATCTAACATGCAGAAAATTGATGAATTTTTCCTTCCCACCCTGTACATGTCAAATAAGTCAGCGCCCATCAGAAAGTGGACATTTGGCGTGCCATCGCCAAGCAAGTCCGGGCCCTGGGGGCCCACGTCAGACGGGACACCCACTGCCGCAAGAGGTGGGAGGACATCCGCCGCGGGACCAGGAAGACCGCCGAGTCACTGCTGGGGATGGCCTCCCAACCTAGGAGGGGTGCCAGTCGTACCCTGACCCCCCTGATGTCCCGGATCCTGGCGGTGGCCTACCCTGATTTGGATGGGCGCTTGAGGACATCACAGCAGACACAAGGGGGTGAGTATCAGCACATTCTGCTATCTCTCTGGCAGTGGAGGCGTCTGGGTGGGGGAGGAGGGTTGTGGGTGACATTAGGCCAGGGCGCTTTCTGTAGTGTAGTCCTCTCCTTTAGGCATGGCCCTGTGCTCCCGGCCCCCAACTCTGTAGGGTGACAAGTACAGCTATCGATGGTCCAGCATCACACATGTGCGCGTTTGTCGTCTCTAGACCTGTTGTCCTAGTCAGAAGTACTGAGTAGTGTACCCCGAATGCGCGGCTTAGTGCATGAGGCTCCTGTGTCTGTCCTCTCCGCCAACAGTGTTGACATTGCATGCACTCAACCTGGTCTTCGTTTTTCTCCCCCCACCCTTCTTATTCATCTTCTTGTGCATGTGTGCATCAGCATCATCAGGCGGAGGAGAATTGGCATCGGAGCACAAGGGAACTGCAAGTCACAAGGCCCCGGTGGGACCAGGAACAGACACCGAGGGCACCAGTGATCCGGAGGGCGAGGGGAGCACCACAACGGGGACCGGTGGTGACACCAGCGACAGCGACACGTTCTCGGATGGGAGCTCCCTAGCGGTGGCGGCAACATCCGGGCCCCCCACCCAGCGCACCAGCCCCGCCCTCCTAGCAGCCCCTCAGCCTATGCTCCGTGCCCGCTCACCCAGGAAGGCGGGCGTCTCCTTCGCCCCAGGCACCTCAGCCCCTGCCCCTGTTACCCCTGCTGCCCTCAGTGAGGAGGTCATTGACCTCCTTCAGACCATCATTGTTGGGCAGACTACCCTTTTGAATGCCATCCAGGGGGTAGAAAGGGAGGTGCATCGGAGCAATGCCTACCTGGAGGGCATTCATTCGGGTCAGGCTGCCCATCAACGATCGTTCAATGCTCTGGCCTCAGCACTGACGGCAGCCATTGTCCCTGTTTCCAGCCTCCCTCTTCTGACTGCCTCCACCCTGTCTCTGTCTCCTGTTCCTCAGCCTATCCCATCCACACCATCAGACCAGCCTGCACACACCTCAACACCCAAGGGCAGCTCATCCAGACACAAGCACCACAGAACCCACAAGCATTCACGCAAGCAACACCCAGATGCAGACATTCCAACAGTCACTACCACCTCTGTGTCCCCCTCCTCCTCGTCTCCCTCCTCCCTCCCTGTGACGTCTACACTCACACCTGCATGCACACCACCATCAGCCAGTGCTTCCATCACCAGCACACCCTCCAGTCCAGTCCGCACACGTGCAGTCACCACCCCCACTACCATTTACACGTCCCCTGTGTCCTCTCCCACTGTGTCTGTCACCCCCTCTTCCAAGACACACAAACGCAGGCAGACACCCACCCAACAGCCATCCACCTCACGACAGCCTCCAGCACAAGCACCTGCACCCAAAGACAGCACACCTGACTCTCCTACAACCACATCCTCTTCCTCCACTCCCATCACCACTTCTCCTACCTTTTACCTTGGTCCTAAGAAAGTTTTCCTCGCTAATCTTGACCTCTTTCCCTACACTGACCCACCCCCTCCATCTGCAAAGAGTCCCAAAAGCACCTCAGCCACCACCAGCCCAGCTTCGAGTGTCACTGTGGTGTATGGGTTCTGGAGTCCACCCTTTGCCAGCAGTGACACTTCAATCAGCAGCAAGGGGACAGCCAGCCCCCCACCAGGCAAGAGGACCAGGAAACTAAAGGGCCGCCGTGAGAGGACTGACACGGCTGCCCCCAAGGAGCAAAGTTCGCCCACTTCACCAGCCACAACATCTAGGGGAGGCAAGGGCCCGAGAGCCCCATCTAAGGAGAGAAAGAGCAGCAGGGCGGAAAAGTCAGCCAGCAGGAGCGCGGAGCAGGAGGGGCCCACAAGCCCCATCCCGGGTGTTAGAGAGAACACCAAAGGGCCCAGGACTCCGTCACCGAAGGGTCCAGCAACAGCACGGTCGGAGGGCGACTGAGCAGGGAGTCCAGGCCAGGTCTGGCTCCCTTGACTTACTGGACGAGCACCGCTGAACAGGGCCCCGCCGTGCAGAAGAGCACCACTGAAGAGGGCCCCGCCGTGCAGAAGAGCACCGCTGAACAGGGCCCCGCCGTGCAGAAGAGCACCGCTGAACAGGGCCCCGCCGTGCTGAAGAGCACCGCTGAAGAGGGCCCCGCCGTGCTGAAGAGCACCGCTGAACAGGGCCCCGCTGTGCAGAAGAGCACCGCTGAACAGGGCCCCGCCGTGCAGAAGAGCACCGCTGAAGAGGGCCCCGCCGTGCAGAAGAGCACCGCTGAAGAGGGCCCCGCCGTGCAGAAGAGCACCGCTGAAGAGGGCCCCGCCGTGCAGAAGAGCACCGCTGAAGAGGGCCCCGCCGTGCAGAAGATCACCGCTGAACAGGGCCCCGCCGTGCAGAAGAGCACCGCTGAACAGGGCCCCGCCGTGCAGAGGAGCACCGCTCTGCTGGGCCCCGCCGTCTCAAGCACCGCTCCGCTGGGCCCCGCCGTCTCAAGCACCGCTCCGCTGGGCCCTTCCTGTCAAGCACCGCTCCGCTGGGGCCCGCCGTCTCAAGCACCGCTCCGCTGGGCCCCGCCGTCTCAAGCACCGCTCCGCTGGGCCCTTCCTGTCAAGCACCGCTCCGCTGGGCCCCGCCGTCTCAAGCACCGCTCCGCTGGGCCCTTCCTGTCAAGCACCGCTCCGCTGGGCCCTTCCTGTCAAGCACCGCTCCGCTGGGCCCCGCCGTCTCAAGCACCGCTCTGCTGGGCCCCGCCGTCTCAAGCACCGCTCCGCTGGGCCCTTCCTGTCAAGCACCGCTCCGCTGGGCCCTGCCGTCTCAAGCACCGCTCCGCTGGGCCCTTCCTGTCAAGCACCGCTCCGCTGGGCCCCGCCGTCTCAAGCACTGCTCCGCTGGGCCCTTCCTGTCAAGCACCGCTCCGCTGGGCCCCACCGTCTCAAGCACCGCTCCGCTGGGCCCTTCCTGTCAAGCACCGCTCCGCTGGGCCCCGCCGTCTCAAGCACCGCTCCGCTGGGCCCTTCCTGTCAAGCACCGCTCCGCTGGGCCCTGCCGTTTCAAGCACCGCTCCGCTGGGCCCCGCCGTCTCAAGCACCGCTCCGCTGGGCCCTTCCTGTCAAGCACCGCTCCGCTGGGCCCCGCCGTCTCAAGCACCGCTCCGCTGGGCCCCGTCGTCTCAAGCACCGCTCCGCTGGGCCCTTCCTGTCAAGCACCGCTCCGCTGGGCCCTTCCTGTCAAGCACCGCTCCGCTGGGCCCCGCCGTCTCAAGCACCGCTTCGCTGGGCCCTTCCTGTCAAGCACCGCTCCGCTGGGCCCCGCCGTCTCATGCACCACTGGCACAATGACAGTGCCGGATCTGTCTCGAGCTACTGTTCACGGTTCACTGTGCCCACCATGCCTCTTCCTTGACCGGTGGAGACTGTTATCCACCTGATGGACTGTGGCTTTGCACTCCCCAGGATGGCACAGTGGGCAAGCCACCCACTGTAGAGACTTGAGAGACTGTGGCTTTGCACTCCCCAGGATGGCACAGTGGGCAAGCCACCCACTGTAGAGACTTGAGAGACTGTGGCTTTGCACTCCCCAGGATGGCACAGTGGGCATGGTGGCCCCTTCGTGGATCTGGCGTCGTGGACTCATGTGGCTGTGGTGCCCCCCCCTTTCCCTTCCCCCTGAGGTGCCTGTAGTTTTTTCATCAGATGCCCCTGCAGTGTTCTCTCCAAAGGACTCAGGTCTCCTGTGTGGGCTTTGCCCTTGTGTTGATACACTTTGGCCCACGGACACTTGGAATTTCGTTAGATGTGCAGGACTTATTGCCTCGGTTTATCGTATGCACTGAATATTGAATTGATTTTTTTGAATTGTTATTGCTATTTGACCGTGACTTATCAGTGGTTTTTATTTCCCATAAATTTCGAATCACAATTTAATTATGTCCTTGCTTTTTTCACGGGGGGTTGGGTGGTGTCACTGTGACTTGTTGCTCTGCATTGGTGTGTACATGGTTTGGGGGGGGTGGGTGTATCGCGTATGTGTGTGCACGTAACCTTTCGTCCTCCCCCCTCCCCTGTGTCGTAGGTGCAGTGCTCACCGTTGTCGTCTGCGCCGGCGTTTGTACTCGTGGTAGATGAGCAGGTAGACGAGAGCAGGTAGGATGTTTAATTCGGGTTCCATGCTGTCCTCCTTCCTCGTGGAGTGCGTAGAGGTGCGCGTTTTCCCGTTCGTAGTCTGTTTCCGCCGTGTTTTTATCGGCGTTGCTCCCGCCCCGGAAAAGGTGGCGGATTGGCCGGTCATAATAGTGTGGGCGGTACATTGTCTGCCGCCTGTCTGTTGGCGGTGACCGCCGCGCTGTTTGTTTGTACCGCCGTGGCGGTCGGAGTGTTAATGTGGCGGGCTGTGTTGGCGGTTCTCGCCAGGGTCAGAATTCCATTTTTTGGACCGCCGGCCTGTTGGCGGGTTGGCCGCCGCTTTATCACCGACCGACAGGGTTAGAATCACTCCCATAGTCTTGACATGCCAAATGTGGCAAATGCCATGTAGATTGGCTGATATTTTCAGGGATCCTCCAATACATAGACTCACTGCTTAGCAAGGTCAGAACCAAGGCTTGGTTTTTACATGTACACCCATTCTAGCATTTATGTGGAATCAAACCATGCTACACATCAGGTGACATACGATATTTTGAGACTATCAAGTCTGCACTTGACAGGGTGATCATGGACACATGCTTCGGGGTGGACAGCTCCATCAAGACTGTGTCCCAGCTCCACTCGTAGACTGACTTGAGAAGATGACTAGGAAGCAAGCACAGGAAACCCTTGGCACAGTTTACTTCGGTGAACTTGGACTTCTGTCCAGTCTTTCACGCATACAGCTTTTATGGTTTTTGTGGATCTGGCCTAGATATTGCAATATTACTTAAGGTTAGGCTTTGTCACTGCAGGAGGGTATACTCCCCACAATTGTGACAGATGTCAATGTGTGAGTTATGTCTGGAGATCACAGTGATAGTACACATACATTTGGGATCCAAGTCCCCTGGAATTGGTTAGTGAGATCAAAGGAGGACACAGCACTTCTTGTACTCATCTACCTTGTCCTGATTTGGACACCAACTACATAATGTTCTCACTTCTATTTCAGGTGCCCCGGCTGACCAGGAAGACCGCTAGAGGACCAGGGACAGAGAAGCGCTTCCTGGGGACGTTGGCGGGAACGGCCTCTTTCGTCCATGGAAGAGGAGGAGGAGGGACAAGGACCGTCAACAGGCAGGGTGGATGTGCCCACTGGGATGGACACAACAGCAGACAATGACCGGGTGGAAGCTGCAGAAACTGTTGGGGGGCCTTGAACTGGACACCTCTGGTTGGGGGGGGAGGATATCACCTCTCCCTCGGACACTGAAGAACTTGACCTGCTGGAGGTCTCCCCAGAGTAGAATTTGTCAACACCTGGGCCTGCATCCGACCCCTCCCTATCACATGGAGCCCCCAGTCCATCGGGGCACCCAGCTGCAAACCCTGCCACCAGTCCCCCTCCAAGTGCCTGCCTCAGTCCCCTGAGGAGCCTCCATGTCCCTGGCATCCCACATCCCTTGTGTTCCACACAAACCGCTCCCTGTGTTGTCACCCCTGTGGCTGCATCCCATGAGGGCATAGTGGCATCTGAAGGGGACCAGGGTATCTTCTCTCAGCCTCTACAGCAGATCCTTGAGGAACAGCACGGGTCCCGAGAGGTGATTACCTGTTCCTTGGATGCGATCAATTCCACCCTCACTTCCTTGGGTGCACTCATGACAGCAGCCCTCCCATACCACCCTCCAAGTGTCTCCCTGTTTGTCCTCCCACTCTGTTCCCCCCCATACCCCTCGTACCCCAAGTGTATCCCAGTCCTGTGGGGTGTCAGGTCCTCCACTGGCCAGCCAGGAAGTGGCCACCACTGCAGAGGATCTTGTTGTCGTGCAGAAGAATGACCAGGATGACGTTTGACTGGACAATACGAGTTGACTGGACATTTGTTTTTGCCCCTGTACATAGAATCATTTCCCTGAGGTTTTTTTTTGTCCCAGCACCTCCAAGTACCCTGCCCATACTCAGTGAAGACCATTATTTGATTTTGTTTCTCCCCTCCCAATTGATGTTTTTTGTTTAAGTTACTGCCATATTTCTATAAACACAAAGAAAACAAAAAATATGTGTTGTGTAGTTCATTGTCTGTGCTGAAACCAAAGCATGGAAGTATACGTCTGGAGTTGGTTAGCTATGGCTGCCAAATGACACAACTGTACACTGATGGTTCTAGTGATTGACATGTCTTACTCACGTTGTTGACACATATTTGGTCTACAGCCACAGTAAGAATTTGACCATCATCAACTAATGCTGAACTCAATTTAAATGTGGATTATGTTTTTTGTTTACATAGTCCTGTGCAAACATACTTTTCTGTGCTCATAGGGGAATTTGCCTGTGTCTTCTCAGTTTTGGTGTTGAGGATCATTGTGATGTGGCAAGGTTCCTGGGGTTCCTAGTTGCAGGTGTGTGTGGTTTCTGTACAGGGTGAGGGTCTACCTGGACAAGGTGGGGGTCTAAATAGATGGGTGTTGGTGATCCCTGGACAGGTGGTGGTGATCCCTGTACAGGGTGGGGGTCTTCCTGGACAGGGGTGGTGACCCATTGACAGAGTGGGGGTCTACCTAGACAGGTGGTGGTGATCCCTGGACAGGGGGTGGTGATCCCTGTACAGGGTGGGTGTCTTCCTGGACAGATGGTGGTAATCCCTGTACAAGGTGGGGGTCTTCCTGGACAGGGAGTGGTGATCCCTGTACAGGGTGGGGGGTCTTCCTGGACATGTGGTGATGATCCTTGTACAGGATGGGGGTCTACCCAGACATGTGGTGGTGATCCCTGACAGGGTGGGGGGTCTTCCTGGACAGGTGGTGGTGATCCCTCTACAGGGTGGGGGTCTTCCTGGACAGGTGGTGGTGATCCCTGTACAGGGTGGGGGTCTTCCTGGGCAGGTGGTGGTGATCCCTGTACAAGGTGGGGGGTCTACCTGGACAGGTGGTGGTGATCCCTCTACAGGGTCATCCCTGTACACGGTGGGGGTCTACCTGGACAGGTGGTGGTGATCCCTGTACACGGTGGGGGTCTACCTGGACAGGTGATGGTGATCCCTCTACAGGGTGGGGGTCTTCCTGGACAGGAGGTGGTCATCCCTGTACACAATGGGGGTCTTCCTGGACAGGGGGTGGTGATCCCTGTACAGGGTGGGTGTCTTCCTGGACAGGTGGTGGTGATCCCTGTACAAGGTGGGGGGTCTTCCTGGACAGGTGGTGGTGATCCCTGTACAGGGTGGGGTTCTTCCTGGGCAGGTGGTGGTGATCCTTGTACAAGGTGGGGGGTCTACCTGGACAGGTGGTGGTGATCCTGTACAAGGTGGGGGGTCTTCCTGGACAGGTGGTGGTGATCCCTCTACAGGTTGGGGGTCTTCCTGGACAGGTGGTGGTGATCCCTGTACAGGGTGGGGGTCTTCCTGGGCAGGTGGTGGTGATCCCTGTACAAGGTGGGCGGTCTACCTGGACAGGTGGTGGTGATCCCTCTACAGGGTCATCCCTGTACACGATGGGGGTCTTCCTGGACAGGGGGTGTCGGACCCTGTACAGGGAAAGGACGTGACTGTGCAGTGGAGGGCGTGTGCATGGAGACTGTTCCCGTAGTGGATTGCTGGGGCTCTGTGCAGGTTTCCTAACCAGGGGTTGGGGGTGAGGTGGTGCAGGTAGATGTGCTGGCTTTCCTCCATGCATTGGCTGTGAAGGATTTTGTTTCATCTTGAGTATCTCCTCCATCATCTTCATAGCCCATGCATGGTGTCTGGCACTCTCTTTCCTCTGGATGGCCATGATGTCATTCAGCCTCTTCCTCATGTTTTTCCAGGATGCATCCATCCTCTCCAACATCTGGGTCATTCTGTCCCCAACTGTGGGAGTTGGCGCACGTCCTGCAGTGCGGCAGACATGTTAGGCAGTGTATCCCCTATGTCACAAATGTCCTGCCTCACATCTGACTGCTGCTGTAAAATATCTTCATCCACTGTCCAACATGAATATCTGCTAGCCCTCTCCGCTTGAGACGGCCTTTGATGTGACCGGCAGGTCCACCATCAGGGGGAGGGTGGCAGGTGAGATGTTGTGAGGAGGAGATTTCTACCTAGGGCTCACCTGTCCCTCACCAGGGTTGGCATGTCCCTCAGATGATGGAGAGAAGTCTTGGGAGACAATGTCAGAGGAGGAGTGTGTAGGGGAACCAACATGTCTAACCTGGTTGTTGGGACTGTGAGGAGGTGAGGTTTGGGCTGTAGCGTGTAGGGAATGGGCAATCCTTCGGGTGTAGGATGAGGCACCATGCCAACCACAGCAGATGTGGGTTTTGTTGGTAAGCTGCACATCTCTTGAAATCGGCCCCTGGTCTTTCATCCTGACTGGATTCATCCTCCTCACCACCTGTAAGACAGAGGTTGCAACAGGCTAAGTATTTGCCTCACAATATCATGCGGTGTAACACAATTATCTGCACACCAACAGATGTTAAACATGTGATCTGGTTTGTGTACACCTACATGTGACAGCTGACACTGTGGCATTGAGGTGCTCAATGCAGATGTACAATGCAAAAGCAAACTCACCAGTTCCAACCACAGGTCTGTGTGGTACTGAGATCCCCCTAAATGTCAGCTGCTAGACCAGGCTCCTTGAGTGTGTAGCAGAAGAACTGGTCCCTGATCCAGCAGCTTTGGAAAGAAATTACACCATGGTTAATGTACTACATGAATCATATGTGAATAGGCACACCTGACACACCCATCACTGATCTTGTTGGGTACATTGTACACACCAACTTCAGATGTAATGCTAAAATGGCAATATCTGCCCATCCACGTCCCCATGGATTTCAATCTTGTTCATTGATAGGGTATCAATAGACTACAACACTATATGGCACACTTACCTGACAGGCCGATGGCAGTGGGTTTGACTGCTGCAGCCAGGATGTGTCCTAATCCCCTGGATGGTGTCTTCCTTATCACTGATGTAGTCCTGGGAGCAGCTGTAATGTGACCTACGTATCCATTACTGATAGTAAAGGATGATGGTGATGATTCAAAATGTAGATGTCAGAGGAATGGACCAGTGATCTACAAGTTACAAGTGGCCTTCAGATCACTCAGGTATCACACTTACAGGCAAACATGTATTTGGAGGTTACTTGTAGTTATGTGATGGAAATAACTAGAGTGTCCTGCATTGGTTACCTTTGGACACACCTTTGTTTTCAGGGGCATCATGCATCCTACGTGTGATGTGGTATCTGCTAATTTGTAAAGGAGTCTTCCAGAACATGCAGAGCTGGTTCATCTTTGCACATCAGATTGTGTCAGTACATTGACAAGTACATGTTTGATACACACAATTATCAACCAAGGTATGGGTAACATTTATTCAAACCCTCCACGTCCCCACTACCAGGACAACATTGCTAAGTTTGTACTGTAAGGTCAGCCCTTTCTACTGTGCACTTTTCCTCTGGCCTGTGTTTCCAATGTACGTGTACAACATCATGGTCTATTTTACCTGACACTGAATATGGTCATGTACAGCACACATCCTCTAGTCCTCTATCCGGTGGTTCACTCATTTGTGATCATGGTGGCAAAGTGAAATTAACATTGTCCTATGATCCCATTATTTGGTCAAGTAGAAAAGCTGGGCTGATCTCCCCCTTACCTGTTTTCTCGTTGTGCAGTTCAACCACTAAATGTCTAGGGTTCCCTCCTCTACACCCACCTGGCCAGCCACTACCACACTCCCACAATGCAAGCCAGCTGGTATCACGCACCCCTCATCCACATCATTACTTTAGAGGTTGTTTACTAGCATTTTGTCACCAAGTATCCATGTCATGAACTAGGCACAGGCTGTGACTCCTCTCTATTAAGGACTAGGGGACAGACTTATGAGTCCCTCAAGGCACGGAGCATCACTCTTTGTACAACTCCAGCTGCACACACCAGTAAATCATGTCTATGAGGCCACAGCAAGACATGTTGCATGGTGTGAAATGGCCTCCTGGAGTACGTCAGGGCTGAACAAATCACTGTGTTGCCTCAGTCTGCACTTGGATGACATTCCATGAACACTGGGGACACTTTTGACACTTCTCCAACATTACCTAGTTCATTTCACAGGTTTGGCACGGTTTATGGATTCCATGTAATGTAACTGTGAGTTAACTGATAGCAATGTGGGAGATAATACCCTCCCCTAGCCATATTTAGGTACCAGTTTGTATCTGATGTATGGGTTGCTGTGCTCTGTGATGTTGCCTCCCTGATGGTGCAGGGACCTGTGCTCCAGTGTGTAACTGTTCTCTGGCTGTATGTGGCAACAAAAGGGAAAGGGCATCAGACACAACCCAGATATTTGATTGTGTGCAACCTGTCACATAACTACACATTTGCATGTACAAACCAACTGCAGTAGTAAATGAATTAGGGACATTATCTAGGACCATGTACCAGTGTTAAGTGGATGAGGCAGCAGTGATGGGTCTCTATGGGACTGAGGGTTTGTAATCTGCAATTGCCATAACAAAGGATTCTGGTACTTGTAGTATAATGAGCTAGCTGAGACACAGGAGGGTCTGGGTCACCATATAGATTGAACTTACTTGGAACAACTTTCATCGTCACATTTTTTGAGTATCACAAACATTACTCATTTGGTGTCATTGTTGTTATCATTGCATGTTACCTGGCACCACATTGAGGTCATCACTCACTGGCAGTCCATGGAGCAGCTGGGGGTCTATGGTGGAGAGGACATCACTCGCAAGTGGGGTGAGTCGGAGGCGGGCTCCAGTTGATACACCTGGGAGAGCTCAGGCCACCTCTATCCTGGTGTATTTCTCTATCACCCTCCTCTTGTCATCCTGCCACTTCTTCTTGATGTCATTCAGGGTCCGTATGTTGCCATAAGGCTGCCTTCTGTGGGGAACTGCTGCTCTGGGGTGGGAGACCATGCAGTCTCTTGTGGCTCCTCACAACATATTTCAGTAGCATGGTGGTCTCCTCCTCTGTACAGCTTATTTTGCTCATGGTGGGCAGCATGGCTTCCGAATTTGCCGAGCAGGCAGGCACAGTGTGGAAGTGGAGAAACTAGGCCCTTGCTGTGTGCAGCTTTTATCTGGTTTGTGGAGCTGGGTTGCAGGTGGGATTGATGATCTGCGGGTGTATGTAATTACACTGATTCCCGCCCAGGGTCGGATGATCTGCCCGGAGTGCTGAAGTAAAGATACTACTCATAACTCACCTTTGTGAATACCTGCTAATCAAAAACTTACACTTTTGTGCTAAACTTAGACCAAAAGTGTACGTTTACCTTTGTGAATGGGGCCCAGTATAAGGATGGGTTGTGTTGCTGCAGTATGTGTTAAATATGCACACACACACAACACACACACACAACAATATTATATTGCACCATATTTTACTCACAGCTTTCCCGACACCAGCTTAGACATACAGGGGATGGGACACACAGGACAGTACACACCAGCTCAGACACACAGGGGATGGAACACACAGGACAATACACACCAGCTCAGACGCACAGGGGATGGGGACGCACAGGACAGCACACACCAGCTCAGACGCACAGGGGATGGGGACGATCAGGACAGCACACACCAGCTCAGACACACAGGGGATGGGACACACAGGACAGTACACATCAGCTCAGACACACAGGGGATGGGACACACAGGACAGCACACACCAGCTCAGACACACAGGGGATGGGACACACAGGACAGTACACACCAGCTCAGACGCACAAGGGATGGGACACACAGGACAGTACACACCAGCTCAGACGCACAGAGGATGGGGACGCACAGGACAGCACACACCATCTCAGACACACAAGGGATGGGGACACACAGGACAGTACACATCAGCTCAGACACACAGGGGATGGGACACACAGGACAGCACACACCAGCTCAGACATACAGAGGATGGGGACACGCAGGACAGCACGCACCAGCCCAGACACACAGGGGATGAGGACACACAGGACAGTACACACCAGCTCAGACACACAGGGGATGGGGACACTCAGGACAGCACACACCAGCTCACACACACAGGGGATGGACACATACAGGACAGCACACACCAGCCCAGACACACAGGGGATGAGGACACACAGGACAGTATACACCAGCTCAGACACACAGGGGATGGCGACACTCAGGACAGTACACACCAGCTCAGACACAGAAGCGATGGGGACGCACTGGTCAGTACACACCAGCTCAGACACGCAAGGGATGGGGACACACAGGACAGTGCACACCAGCTCAGACACACAAGGGATGGGGACACACAGGACAGTACACACCAGCTCAGACACACAAGGGATGGGACACCCAGGACAGAACACACCAGCTCAGACACACAAGGGATGAGGACACAGAGGACAGATCACACCAGCTCAGACACACAGGGGATGGCGACACTCAGGACAGTACACACCAGCTCAGACACAGAAGGGATGGGGATGCACTGGTCAGTACACACCAGCTCAGACACGCAAGGGATGGGGACACACAGGACAGTGCACACCAGCTCAGACATACAGGGGATGGGGACGCACAGGACAGTACACACCAGCTCAGACACACAAGGGATGGCACACACAGGACAGCACACACCAGCTCAGACACACAAGGGATGAGGACACAGAGGACAGATCACACCGGCTCAGACACACAGGGGATGGGGACACACAGGACAGATCACACCAGCTCAGACATACAGGGGATAGGGACGCACAGGACAGTACACACCAGCTCAGAAACATAAGGGATAGGGATGCACAGGACAGTACACACCAGCTCAGACACATAAGGGATGAGGACACACAGTACAGTACACACCAGCTCAGACACACAGGGGATGGGGACACACAGGACAGGACACACCAGCTCAGACACAGAAGGGATGGGACACCCAGGACAGTATACACCAGCTCAGACATACAGGGGATGGGGACGCACAGGACAGTACACACCAGCTCAGAAACATAAGGGATAGGGATGCACAGGACAGTATACACCAGCTCAGACACATAAGGGATGAGGACACTCAGTACAGTACACACCAGCTCAGACACACAGGGGATGAGGACACACGGGACAGTACACACCAGCTCAGACACAAATGGGGATGGGGACACACAGGACAGGACACACCAGCTCAGACACAGAAGGGGTGGGACACCCAGGACAGTACACACCAGCTCAGACACACAGGGGATGGGGACACACAGGACAGTACACACCAGCTCAGACACAGAAGGGATGGGGACGCACAGGTCAGTACACACCAGCTCAGACGCACAAGGGATGGGGACACACAGGACAGTGCACACCAGCTCAGACACACAAGGGATGGGGACACACAGGACAGCACACACCAGCTCAGACACACAGGGGATGGGGACACACAGGACAGTGCACACCAGCTCAGACACACAAGGGATGGGGACACACAGATCAGTATACACCAGCACACAGGTTGGGGACACACAGGACAGCACACACCAGCTCAGATACACAGGGGATGGGACACACAGGACAGATCACACCAGCTCAGACACACAAGGGACGGGGATGCACAGGTCAGTACACACCAGCTCAGACACACAAGGGATGGGACACACAGGACAGCACACACCAGCTCAGACACACAAGGGATAGGGACACACAGGACAGATCACACCAGCTCAGACACACAAGGGACGGGGACGCACAGGTCAGTATACACCAGCACACAGGATGGGGACACACAGGACAGTACACACCAGCTCAGACACACAGGGGATGGGACACACAGGACAGCACACACCAGCTAAGACACACAAGGAGTGAGGACACACAGGACGGCACACACCAGCTCAGACACACAGGGGATGGGGACACACAGGACAGTACACACCAGCTCAGACACACAGGGGATGGGACACACAGGACAGCACACACCAGCTCAGACACACAAGGAGTGAGGACACACAGGACGGCACACACCAGCTCAGACACACAGGGGATGGGGACACACAGGTCAGTATACACCAGCTCACACACACAGGGGATGGGGACACAAACAACAGCACACACCAGCTCAGACGCACAAGGGATGGGGACATGCAGGACAGCACACACCAGCTCAGAAACATAAGGGATGGGGACACACAGGACAGCACACACCAGCTCAGACATACAGGGGATGGGACACACAGGACAGCACACACCAGCTCAGACACACAAGGGATGGGATACACAGGACAGCACACACCAGCTCAGACACACAGGGTATGGGACACACAGGACAGCACACACCAGCTCAGACACACAGGGGATGGGACACACAGGACAGCACACACCAGCTCAGACACACAGGGGATGGGACACACAGGACAGCACACACCAGCTCAGACACACAAGGGATGAGGACACAGAGGACGGATCACACCAGCTCAGACACACAAGGAGGGAGGACAAACACACTCACTCAGCCACACAAGCCACCGGCACGTGCAGGATGCCACACGACTCCGTCCCCATCCATCTTCCAGTCAGTATACAAATGTGTGACTGACATCGCCCCAGCCCTATTGACATGTCTGGGGAGTTCAGTCAGACACGGGGGGTGGGGGGGGGGGGTTTCTGCCCTCCTTACCTTTCAGAGGGATGTGAGTGACGCTGTCTCATGTTTCCTGTCCCAGTTCTTCCAGGGTCCGCACTGCTGTGATCGAGGGGTGAATAGAAACGAGTCTTCCAGTTATAATACCCCGTGTGCGCCCCCAGCTGACTCTTGGCGCCCCGGGCCTCAGCACCCTCACGTGCAGTGAAGGCACGCGGCCTGGTCTGCACCAGCAGCGTGCACGCACCTCTAATTGGGTTAAAGAGACCCCGTGTGTGCTATATGCATTGACTGCCCTGCTCCTTGCAGCACAGGGGATAATGGGGGCATGCCACATAGCGCCTCGCAGGTCATTTATTCCGCCGAGGCGGGACGTGGCTCTCCTTCTCCTACATAACCCACCCCACAGGTGGCGATGGAGCCCCCGGGGGGAGTCGTGTGTCCCCAGACAGCATATATGTTATTCATGTGCCCCCCTGGAGAGATAGAATATCCGATGCATTTACAGTAAAGCTGATACCCGGGTATCACTGGCGGGGTTACTCGGGTGTCTATTTACAGCAGCGCGTGCGTGGAGTAAGTAAAGTCAGCTGTGCCCACGGTGTCTTTTACTGTAGGGGAGGCTGGCACCCTGCCATGCCATCACGGTTCCTGTGCTAGGGGGCAGAGGCCAGGTCAAGGCGCTACAGCCCACAGGGTGGAGGGGTCAGTGTTCTCTATAAAGAAATATGAGACCCTGACAGGGCAGTGTGCCACCAAGGGACCAACACGTGCAAGGGCAAGGTGCCACCCAGACATCAGAACACAAGAGGGCAGTGTGCCACCCAGACATCAGGACACAAGAGAGTAGAGTGCCTCCCCGGGACCAACACGTGCAAGGGCATTGTGCCACCCGGACATCAGGACACAAGAGAGCAGTGTGCCACCCGGACATCAGGACACAAGAGAGTAGTGTGCCATCCAGGGACCAACACGTGCAAGGGCAATGTGCCACCCAGACATCAGGACACAAGAGGGCAATGTGCCACCCGGACATCAGGACACAAGAGGGCAATGTGCCACCCGGACATCAGGACACAAGAGGGCAATGTGCCCCCCTGACATCAGGACACAGAGAGAAGTGTGTAATCCAGAGACCAACACGTGCAAGGGCAATGTGCCACCCAGACATCAGGACACAAGAGGTCAATGTGCCACCCAGACATCAAGACACAAGAGGTCAATGTGCCACCCAGACATCAGGACACAGGAGGGCAATGTGCCACCCAGACATCCGGACACAAGAGGGTAGTGTGCCACCAGGGGATCAATGTGCCATCCAGGGAGCAGACAACAGGAGAACAAGGCCCAAATGAACAAAGCCATTTAGCATTCTTTAATGCACCAAATCGCTATTTTGGTCCATTAAGAAATGCTAAGCAGGCTTTCCATATGTACAAAGGGCTCTGAGGCCTCGCAAATTGCAATTTCTACCCCATGAAAATCACATTTAACAATTACCAAAATAAGATATCACAAATAGGGATTTCCTATTTGAGATTTCCTAAGCACATGTACAAAGCTTTTCTAAATGCGAAATGGACATTTAGGAAATGGTATTACAATCAAATCCAATTGGATGGCAACCGTGCACAAGTTCCAAAAAGGCACAAAAATGAACTTTTTTGCAGTTTCTTGAAGCACTCACTAGCACTGAGGGCATACGAGCGCTTTACTAGAGCACCATGATTTAACAACTTACATTTCATAGGGGCCTTAGCCCTATAGGTAGAGAATATTTTGCATTTCCGAAATTGTGATTCCTAAGGCCCATTGGTGGGAATTGGTTTGCATTTACTAAATTTTGGTTTCCTAAAAGAAAATTTGACTCCGTAAGAACTGCTATTAGGAAATCACAATTTTCTTACATTCCTTTTTGTATTTCCTAAATAGCAATTTCTTTGGATTCTCATATTTATGAAGTGCAAAATGGAACTTTCATACTTATGGGTCCAAGTGTCATGTATGGGCGAGCCCATACGAGAGCAGCGTTCTACCTGGAGATGAAGAGTTCTGAGACAAACATGACACCTAGAGATGAAGAGGTGAGAGCAGTGTGCCACCTGGCGATCAGACACAAGAGACGACTGTGCCACCTGGGGC
Organism: Pleurodeles waltl; assembly: GCF_031143425.1. NCBI lineage: Eukaryota > Metazoa > Chordata > Amphibia > Caudata > Salamandridae > Pleurodeles > Pleurodeles waltl. The sequence continues at coordinate 13,677,609 of NC_090448.1, read as the reverse complement.
TCCTCGCGTGGGATGATACTGTGCCACCATGGAATCCGGACATATGGCAGCAAGTGCCCTGTGTTGGTGAGACCATGTGAGACCAGCGTTCTACCTGGAGATGAAGAGTTCTGAGACAAACATGACACCTAGAGATGAAGAGGTGAGAGCAGTGTGCCACCTGGCGATCAGACACAAGAGACGACTGTGCCACCTGGGGCTCCTCGCGTGGGATGATACTGTGCCACCATGGAATCCGGACATATGGCAGCAAGTGCCCTGTGTTGGTGAGACCATATGAGAGCAGCGTTCTACCTGGAGATGAAGAGTTCTGAGACAAACATGACACCTAGAGATGAAGAGGTGAGAGCAGTGTGCCACCTGGCGATCAGACACAAGAGACGACTGTGCCACCTGGGGCTCCTCGCGTGGGATGATACTGTGCCACCATGGAATCCGGACATATGGCAGCAAGTGCCCTGTGTTGGTGAGACCATGTGAGACCAGCGTTCTACCTGGAGATGAAGAGTTCTGAGACAAACATGACACCTAGAGATGAAGAGGTGAGAGCAGTGTGCCACCTGGCGATCAGACACAAGAGACGACTGTGCCACCTGGGGCTCCTCGCGTGGGATGATACTGTGCCACCATGGAATCCGGACATATGGCAGCAAGTGCCCTGTGTTGGTGAGACCATGTGAGATCAACGTGCCTCCTGGGGGTTCAGGCATGTGGCTCAGTGTGCCTCATTTGGATTGTATATATACAGTAAAGGAATGTGCCTTGAGGGGATCAGGACATGCGGGCAATGTGCCACGTGAGGATCAATAACAGTATTAAATCTATGAGACTCACTAGGAACGTGAGGTATAGAAGTAATAAAGAGAACACTGGTCCCTTATAACAATAATAACAATGTTTATTAATCAAAACACAAAATGAAAAACCATCATAAAAGCAGCGATACAGTGGGTACTTGTGCAAAAAAGTGCTTGGTGCTCTCCTATATGTGATACTTAAATGTGATAAAGCTTGATCAATATATGCATCAAGGAAACAAGAATAGCACGGCCTGTCAATATAATACTGTAGGAGGCTGGACTGGCTTGTAGTGAGTACCAAGGGGTACTTGCACCTTGCACCAGGCCCAGTTATCCCTTATTAGTGTATAGGGTGTCTAGCAGCTTAGGCTGATAGATAATGGTAGCTTAGCAGAGCAGCTCAGGCTGAACTAGGAGACGTGTGAAGCTACTACAGTACCACTTAGTGTCATATGCACAATATCATAAGAAAACACAATACACAGTTATACTAAAAATAAAGGTACTTTATTTTTATGACAATATGCCAAAGTATCTTAGAGTGTACCCTCAGTGAGAGGATAGGAAATATACACAAGATATATATACACAATAGCAAAAATATGCAGTATAGTCTTAGAAAACAGTGCAAACAATGTATAGTTACAATAGGATGCAATGGGGAAACATAGGGATAGGGGCAACACAAACCATATACTCCAGAAGTGGAATGCGAACCACGACTGGACCCCAAACCTATGTGACCTTGTAGAGGGTCGCTCGGACTATTAGAAAATAGTGAGAGTTAGGAAAATAACCCTCCCCAAGACCCTGAAAAGTGAGTGCAAAGTGCACCAAAGTTCCCCTAAGGACAAAAGAGTCGTGTTAGAGGAATAATGCAGGAAAGACACAAACCAGCAATGCAACAACGGTGGATTTCCAATCTAGGGTACCTGTGGAACAAGGGGACCAAGTCCAAAAGTCACAAGCAAGTCGGAGATGGGCAGATGCCCAGGAAATGCCAGCTGCGGGAGCAAAGAAGCTTCGACTGGACAGAAGAAGCTGAGGTTTCTGCAGGAACGAAAAGGGCTAGAGACTTCCCCTTTGGTGAACGGATCCGACTCGCCTTGGAGAGTTGTGCAGAAGTGTTTTCCCGCCGGAAGGACGCCAACAAGCCTTGCTACACGCAAATCATGCGTTTGGCGTTTTTGGACGCTGCTGGGGCCCAGGAGGGACCAGGAGGTCGCAAATTGGACCTGCAGAGAGATGGGACGTCGAGCAAGACAAAGAGCCCTAACTGAAGCAGGTAGCACCCGGAGAAGTGCCAGAAACAGGCACTACGAGGATGCGTGAAACGTGCTCGCCGAAGTTGCACAAAGGAGTCCCACGTCGCCGGAGACCAACTTAGAAAGTCGTGCAATGCAGGTTAGAGTGCCGTGGACCCAGGCTTGGCTGTGCACGAAGGATTTCCGCCAGAAGTACACAGGGGCCGGAGTAGCTGCAAAGTCGCGGTTCCCAGCAATGCAGCCCAGCGAGGTGAGGCAAGGACTTACCTCCACCAAACTTGGGCTGAAGAGTCACTGGACTGTGGGGGTCACTTGGACAGCGTCGCTGGATTCGAGGGACCTCGCTCGTCGTGCTGAGAGGAGACCCAAGGGACCGGTAATGCAGCTTTTTGGTGCCTGCGGTTGCAGAGGGAAGATTCCGTCGACCCACGGGAGATTTCTTCGGAGCTTCTGGTGCAGAGAGGAGGCAGACTACCCCCACAGCATGCACAAGCAGGAAAACAGTCGAGAAGGCGGCAGGATCAGCGTTACAGAGGCTTCCAGCGCGGTCAGCGGTCGATTCCTTATCAGAAGGTGAAGAGAGAGATGCAGAGGAACTCGGCTGAGCTCATGCATTCGTTATCTAAAGTTTCCCCAGAGACAGAGACCCTAAATAGCCAGAAAAGAGGGTTTGGCTACCTAGGAGAGAGGAAAGGCTACTAACACCTGAAGGAGCCTATCAGCAGGAGTCTCTGACATCACCTGGTGGCACTGGCCACTCAGAGCAGTCCAGTGTGCCAGCAGCACCTCTGTTTCCAAGATGGCAGAGGTCTGGAGCACACTGGAGGAGCTCTGGACACCTCCCAGGGGAGGTGCAGGTCAGGGGAGTGGTCACTCCCCTTTCCTTTGTCCAGTTTCGCGCCAGAGCAGGGGCTAAGGGGTCCCTGAACCGGTGTAGACTGGCTTATGCAGAATTGGGCACATCTGTGCCCAACAAAGCATTTCCAGAGGCTGGGGGAGGCTACTCCTCCCCTGCCTTCACACCATTTTCCAAAGGGAGAGGGTGTCACACCCTCTCTCAGAGGAAGTTCTTTGTTCTGCCATCCTGGGCCAGGCCTGGCTGGACCCCAGGAGGGCAGCTGCCTGTCTGAGGGGTTGGCAGCAGCAGCAGCTGCAGTGAAACCCCAGGAAGGGCAGTTTGGCAGTACCAGGGTCTGTGCTACAGACCACTGGGATCATGGGATTGTGCCAACTATGCCAGGATGGTATAGAGGGGGCAATTCCATGATCATAGACATGTTACATGGCCATATTCGGAGTTACCATGGTGAAGCTACATATAGGTAGTGACCTATATGTAGTGCACGCGTGTAATGGTGTCCCCGCACTCACAAAGTTCAGGGAATTGGCTCTGAACAATGTGGGGGCACCTTGGCTAGTGCCAGGGTGCCCTCACACTAAGTAACTTTGCACCTAACCTTTACCAGGTAAAGGTTAGACATATAGGTGACTTATAAGTTACTTAAGTGCAGTGTAAAATGGCTGTGAAATAACGTGGACGTTATTTCACTCAGGCTGCAGTGGCAGGCCTGTGTAAGAATTGTCAGAGCTCCCTATGGGTGGCAAAAGAAATGCTGCAGCCCATAGGGATCCCCTGGAACCCCAATACCCTGGGTACCTCAGTACCATATACTAGGGAATTATAAGGGTGTTCCAGTAAGCCAATGTGAATTGGTAAAATTGGTCACTAGCCTGTTAGTGACAATTTAAAAGTAATGAGAGAGCATTACCACTGAGGTTCTGGTTAGCAGAGCCTCAGTGAGACAGTTAGGCACCACACAGGGAACATATACATGCACACCTATGAGCACTGGGGCCCTGTGTGACAGGGTCCCAGTGACACATACATATAGGCCACAAACCTATGAGCACTGGGGTCCTGACCAGCAGGATCCCAGTAACACATAACAAACATACTGAAAACATAGGCCCTCATTCTGACCCTGGCGGTCTTTGACCGCCAGGGCGGAGGACCGCGGGAGCACCGCCGACAAGCCGGCGGTGCTCCAATGGGGATTCCGACCGCGGCGGTAAAGCCGCGGTCGGACCGGCACCACTGGCGGGGTCCCGCCAGTGTACCGCGGCCCCATTGAATCCTCCGCGGCGGCGCAGCTTGCTGCACCGCCGCGGGGATTCTGACCCCCCCTACCGCCATCCAGATCCCGGCGGTCGGACCGCCGAGATCCGGATGGCGGTAGGGGGGGTCGCGGGGCCCCTGGGGGCCCCTGCAGTGCCCATGCCACTGGCATGGGCATTGCAGGGGCCCCCGTAAGAGGGCCCCTACATGTATTTCACTGTCTGCTGCGCAGACAGTGAAATACGCGACGGGTGCAACTGCACCCGTCGCACAGCTTCCACTCCGCCGGCTCGATTCCGAGCCGGCTTCATCGTGGAAGCCTCTTTCCCGCTGGGCTGGCTGGCGGTCTGAAGGAGACCGCCCGCCAGCCCAGCGGGAAAGTCAGAATTACCGCCGCGGTCTTTCGACCGCGGAACGGTAACCTGACGGCGGGACTTTGGCGGGCGGCCTCCGCCGCCCGCCAAGGTCAGAATGAGGGCCATAGTGTTTTCACTATGAGCACTGAGGCCTGGCTATCAGGATCCCAGTGAGACAGTGAAAACAGTGACAAACACCCTGACATACACTCACAAACAGGCCAAAAGTGGGGGTAACAAGGCTAGAAAGAGGCTACCTTCTCACAAATACACAAAATGCAAAGGGTCCACGTTCAAAGTCAGCAACGTTTCGATCCCTTCAAGAATGTTGGGATCTTCATCAGGGCTCAAAATGTGTGGGGAGCCTAATAGAAAGATATAGACGTGTGCAGGTCGCACTTCAACGAGGAATGGAAAAGAGGTATAGAGGACAATTAGATGATCCCAAATAAGAGTCCATTCATATGGAGCCAAGATGAGTGACCCAGGATGGGGACTCAGGAGTTTGACAGAGTCAGATGGCGCAGTATGAAGGTAGAGACAGTGAGAAGTAAGAGATCACGCAGACCAAGGAGAATCCAAGCAGGCTCTACACAGATGCAGGTTCCCGAATCTGAATCATGAAACTCCTTAAGCCGCGTCTTGGGTCAGGTACCCTTGTTACACTATGGGCTCTAACAATGATGATGCAAAAGTGCCTTTTTCCCTTCATTGTTGAATACCCTCTCAAAAAGTTGGCTTTGCACTGTTACTGCATAAATGAAGGAATGTGCCACGAAGCGCTGGCCCTGCCCTTCTATTCACCAGACCGCAGGCCGACAACAATGTTTAATGTCTATTTGTGATTAGGGGTGGGCAAAAAACTCCTCTCTGCCGGCGGAGTTGGCAGAGTTTTTTCCACTTTGCGTTCTGCTTGGAGCACGGACTTCGGCCAAAACTGTGCCAAGCCCTTCATGGAGGAGTTTTTTTCTTGCACATGGCTCACCAATGTTAAGTTGATGAGTGAGAATTTACCTCATCTAGTATGATTTTCGGGTGTAGAATGCCTCCTTCTGTCGCAATTTCTCAATGCGGGCAGTCGTGGCGGGTCGCTACCACTCACATTGAGAAAGCTGCGGCTCGAGTAGAAAATCTACTCGAGAGGCAAAAAAAAGCAGCCGCTTGGGGCAGTTTGCACTAATTTTGCAGCACAGGACAAGAACCCGGTGCTGAAAATTAGCATGAGCAGCATGACGTATTAGAAGTCTGCCGCTTGCTGGACTCCGCGTTATCTTGCAGAGTTTTTTAGGTAACTCCGAGGAATTCCGCAGAGTGAAACTCCACAAGTTCCGCCCAGGCCTACTTTTAGCAGCATCTTTTCTAAAAACGTTATTTTAAAGGCAGTCCTCATTACGTGAAATTACAGCTAAAGTGTGATTATGTCGTCCTGAAAGGTGGTGCTGTCAAGAGGGGGTCCTTGCTCACTGTGGTTGCAGGTGGGAGTCACCAGGCTGAAGCCTGCTGCAGTATGGATTCAGCTGCTGGGCCTCCCTGCATGGTATTGCATAGATTGGGACTGTCAGGCTCCTATTTTCATTGACACAGACATGAATGAGGGTTTACAATAGTGACGGAGAAAGAGGAACAGTGTTTCTGAGTCTCATAATCTGCTGCTTTCTTCATCAGTACTGACAGAGAATTTACCAGCTTCGTGGAAAGAGAAAAATCATGAATACGAACCAAATACATGCAAACAAACACAGAGGAGCATTTTGTCAGCATTCTTCACCCATTGGTCTGTTTAACTGTTATTCACATCTTAGGTCAGCCCACCACACCACAAGGGCGGGGCAATGAGTCTTCCCACTTCAGACATTGATTGTCCGGCACAGCGAGTGACGCCATGTGGCTCACACGTGCACGTCCGCCTTTAAAGACGTGCACTCAGTGCCGTGGGGGGGACGAATGCTTTACACTGGAACTTCTGTTTAATTTCCACTCTTTATCCTTTTTATTATTTTTTATCTTCAATGTGTGTTGAAACTATGGGCCTCATTACGAGGCCACCAGCCACGAAGTGGTGGTTGGATCGCCGCACTCCGGGTGGTCCAACTTCCATATTACGACCCTGATGGTTGGACTGCCAAGGGACCGCTGTCCCCGCCGTCTCTGCCAGGAACATGGTTCCCGACAGAATGTATGTCTGAACAACGCATGCCTGAACAACGTGGCCGGCACAACGACCGCGTGGTTACTACGAATGCCTTTACCACGAATGCCTTAACAACGTTTTTTCGTTGTAAAGGCATTCCTGGTAAAGGCATGCGTGGAATGGCATGCATGGTTCCAACATGCGACCCCCCTGACCCCTCCACCCTGCCCCTAAAACTACCACGACCCCCCACCCTGCCACTAAAACCACCCCAACCCCCCACCCCGCCCCTAAAATTGTAGCAACCCCTACCCCGCCCCTAAAACCTAAAACTACCTGCCCCTAAATTTACCGCAACCCACAACCCTAGCCTCTAAAACCTAAAACCACCCCAACCCCCCAACCTGCCCCTAAAATTATCACGACCCCCACCCGCGCCCCTAAAACCACCCCAACCCCACACCCAGGCCCTAAAACCACCCAAACCCCCACCCCTGCCCCCAAAACCACCCCAACCCTCACCCCGCCCCTAAATTTACCGCGACCCCCCACCCTGCCCCTAAAACCTAAACTACCCCAACCCCCACCCCAAAACTACAGCGACCCCACCCCTAAAACATTAAACACCCTTGCCCCCCCACCCCACCACTAAAACCTAAACTACCCCAATCTAAACTACACCGACCCCCCACCCCGCCCCTAAAACCTAAACTACACCAACCCCCACCTCCAAAACTACAGCGACCCGCTCCTAAAACCTAAAACACCCTCGACCCCATCCCAACCCCCACCCCTAAAACTACCACGACCCCCCACCCCGCCCCAAAAACCTAAAATTACCCCAACCCTCTCCCCTCAAATTACCACGACCCCCCACCCTGCCCCTAAAACCTAAAACCACCCCAACCCACCACCCCGCCGCTAAAATTACCGCGACCCCGCCCCTAAAACCTAAAACCACCCCAACCCCCCACCCCGCCCCTAAAACCTAAACTTCCCCAAACCCCCACCCCGCCCCTAAAACTACTGTGACCCCACCCCGTCCCTAAAACCTAAAACCACCCCAACCCCCACCCCTGCCCCTATAATTACCGCGACCCCCCACACCTGCCCCTAAAACCTAAAACCACCTTAACCCCCCACACCCACCCCTAAAATTACCGCAACCCCCTCCCCGCTCCTAAAATTACCGCGACCTCACCATCCCCACGTCTAAAACCTAAAACCACCCCAACCCCCCACCCTGCCCCTAAAATTACTGCGACCCCACCTGCCCGACCCTAAAATTACCGAAACCCCCCCACCCCTGCCCCTAAAACTTAAATTAAGTCCCGCCCCTAAAACTACTCCCCAACCCTACCCCAGCCCCACTTACCTGACCGCGTCCTCTCTGATCTGGATTCTGATTTCCTCTGCCTTAACCACGCATGTTTGTTTTTCCAGACATGTGTGGTTAATGCAGAGGAAAACAGGGTCGTTGTTCAGGAAAGCGTTGTTCCGCTTTCGTGGACAATGACCCTTGTTGTTCCAGCGTCGTTCTTCAGGCTGCTTCCCGTCCCGACGGGCTGACGGTAGTCAGATTTGGGGTCAGTCACGGCGGCGCTGAACTCAGTCCTCTTCCACCAGCCTTTTTATGGTGGTTTAACCACCATGAAAAGGCTGGCAGAAAGGAAGTGCTGGGGGCCACAGGGGGTAGTGCAGGAGGCAACCTGTGCCCCCCAGCACTGGCTTTCCGTCGTCCTTTCCATGGCAGGGACCCCACCATGGAAAGGGTGGAAGAAAGTGAAGTTGTGATTAGCACATCGGTGCTGCTTGAAGCACCACCGTGGCAGAGCAAGACTTAGACAGCCCCCCTACACATTGGGATCTATGATCCTGGCAGTGGTCCCCTGGTGGTTGGACCGCCAGGGTCGTAGTATGGTGGTCGGGGCTGCTTGGTGTGCGGCTGTCTCATCGCCACCGTAGGTTTGACGATCCTCAGACCGCCAAACTCATAATGAGGCCCAAAGCTATCTTATCTCACCGTACCTTATCTTATCTAGCACCTGCTTACCATAAGGCTTCTGAGCGCTGTGAATCAGAACCAGCATCTACCAATCTGCAGTTAGTTCAGCTAGTTAGGATAGAGCCGGGTTTTGAGACTTTTTACTAAATTTGACTTCATCTGGCTCTGTTCTCAGAGTGGTTGGTAGTGTGCTGTACTATGTTTGCAGAGTTGTACTGTTATGTTTGTATTGTGTTTGGGATGTATATATAGTGAAGATGGTTATTTAATTTGTATTTATTTTTACAGGTAAGAAAGTCAGAGTTAAACGTTTGCTATTATCTTTAATGTGTTTTTTTAAAGGAACTTGATTTGGTTTGTTTGAAACCAAGATTAATATTTTGTTAATTTCCTTTGTTTTTTTTTATTTGTTGGAGAGGTTTTTACTTTACATTTTTTGGGGCTGTTTTATGGTTTCCAACGACTGTGAGTTACTTTGGTGGATTTTGTTTGGGCATTTTATAGTTGCATTTGCATTTATTTGTGGTTTTCTTACTTTTTAATTTTGCCTTTTTTGTAGATTGGATTTTTTTGTAAAGAAAAGTAAGATCAAGAATATTAGCTACACAACTGCAAGTACAATATATTTTGTCTTTTTGTGTAGGAAATGTTATATTTCGATAAGTATATATATTTTGCTTTTATTCAATTGAGATGTTTTATTTGATACTGTGCATCTTAGTTAATCAGCTGCTTTTTACATTTCTTTTATTGTATGTTTCTTGTGTTCCTAGGAGTATTTTATAATACATATTATAATTAAATATTGTTTATCAGTCTTGTTTTGTAGTTGTTCCATACTGTTTCTTTTGGCTGTTTTATAAAATATACATATATATTATTTAAAATTGTTTATATAGCAGTGATGTTGTTTTTTGTTTTATTTTATTTATGAGTATATTGAAACATAGGTGGTTTATTGTAGTGGTTTAGCTATAATTTCTAGGCCGTAAACACTTTAGTTATTTACAAACAGTCTTTCTTAAAATTGCACCTTTACATACACTTTCCTGATTTGTTTAGTTATTTTATGATTGATCTGGTTTCCTGACTGTTCTGTCCTCAGTTATCGATAGCTTTGTTCTTTTTGGAGAGATTCTAGGAATTTGTAGAGTGTTGGTTGGATTCTTCCTTGTGTGGTTTCGAAGGCATTGTGCCATTGTTGCACTGTGTTTTTTTTTAGCTCATTGAGCCATAGTGCTCTCGTAGACATTCCAAAATGGGTTTTGGGATTTGAGTTGGCGTCTGTGTCCGGAGTGATGCAATCTTCCAACCCAAGTTTCTTTGAAGTAGTCCATTAGTGGACTTTGTTTTTGTCATTTTGTTGGCACAAGAGGATTTTACTAGCATGTTGTAGTAGTTAGATACATCTGTTACAGGTGAGACAGAGCTGTTATTTTTTGTTTTAATTTCAAAAGCAAACTGGCTGCTAGTTGCATATTCTACACTTACTGCAGATTTTTGCAGATGTTTCCAAATGCTTTGGTTGAACTGGGAATAGCAGCCTTTTATGGCTGAATGTGGGTATAGTTTAAGTATTGTTTGCGTCATGGCCTGTTCAGAGTCTATTATAACTTTGTGTGGAGAGTAGCTGTTAGTTTTTAGTTTGATATGATTTAATAGTTAATTTAACACGTCGCACTTTTCTTTTGACGGGCAGCACTTCCTGTATGAGGGGTAAGTTAGTGTTATCATATTAACCATGTATGGTGTATATCCCTGGGAACGGTGGAGGGTATATTTTGAAAGTTCCATTCATCATTCGCACTTCACATTGGCCTAGTCTTAAGGTGTTGCCTTCAGTTGCAAATATGATTCATCTTCTATTGTTATCTCGATTGGCATGCAGGAGCGAGGGTTCATCCTTATGTGTAGTGGACAGATGTTCTGGAAATGCAGAGAAGCGCCCTTTGTGTACATAATAGCATCCAGAATAAGACGCTAGAGTGAAACAACAGAGTTATATTTACATTTTGATTACAATTTGAATTATATTTATAATTGCATTAAACAGCAGGGCACATACCTAGTGTGAAAGGACAGAGAATGCTTAAGTGTTCAACACAAATGGACTGGGCACTCTGACAGGATTTCCAAAAAAAAAGTAGGCGAATGCCGATGAAATGGTGTTCCTAATACAAGTTGGAGGACAAAACAGAATTGCAAATGGTATGTAAATGGTACAGAATTCTTTTGCTTGACTAATAATATCACAGATATAAGAAAAAACCCTTTATGGGAATAAACACTGACAAATGTTTAATAAGAGGTACTACTATGGTAAAGAGCTAATGATAGCTCAGAGGGAAATATAAAGTACAGGTTGATCTGGGTTGACGAGCGAACAACATACAGCTATTGTCTTAGTAGATTAACCTAGAACTTTACAATAATTGGGTGTCACTCTGGGTAGCATTAATAAATATCTGTTATCTAAATCCTGTGATATCATATTAGGAAGTACAGATCTTCCTTGGGGCCTGGAACTTGGAAAAGACCCATTAGTACGCTCAGGGCCTGATTATGACCTTGGCTGAGGGGATTACTCTGACCCAAACGTGATGGATATCCCACCCACTATTTTACGAGTTCCATAGGACATAATGGAACTTGTAATATGGCGGGCGGGATATCCGTCATATTTAGGACGGAGTAATCCCCTCCGCCAAACTCATACGGAGGCCCTCAGTGTAGGTTCTCTTTTCCAATCTGTGATGTTTATTGACTAGGCTGTGTGCTTGCCAAGTGTTTACGCTGCTGCGTTCCGACTCTTGGAAGTGGATACTGCTCTTCCTCAGGTAAAGTACTAATGGTAGCACTGATGGAGAGGGAAGTAAAAAGTACAAGTTTAGGTGGGTTGATTTTTGGAATAACTTTCAGTTACTGTCTGAGTACATGAACCTAGCACCTTACTAAGGTTGTGTGTCACCCTAGGTAGCATTAATAAATATCTGTTATCTAAATCGTGTGATATCATGTTGAAAAGTGCAGTCCTTTTTGGGGAACCTGGGAAGGAACTCGCTAGTACACTCAGTGTAGGTTCTCTTGTCCAGTCTTTGATTTTTACTGACCAGGTTGTATTCCTGCCAAGTGTTTATGTAGATGTGTTTCAACCCTTGGAAGTGGACGCCACTGTTTCTCAGGACTAAAAAGGGCTGCCTTACAGAGTACAACTTCCTATTCAGAATGGTGAATGACCTGCACAAGTATTGGAAATGTAGCTGTCATTGCTGAGTAATACAGGACGCCCCAACGAACGGTAGTCCTGACAATGTTTTCATTTTTTTTACATCTAGTCATGGACTCACAAGATTCAGCAGAAGAATACATACTGTTGATAAGACCTATATAGGTGACATGTAAACCATCCACTCTCCGGTACGCACCCTTCTTCACCGTGATTTTAAGATTAGGCCTGGGTGGAGTTTGCAGAGTGCTGCTACGCGAAACTCCGTGAAGTGCCAAAAAAACTCTGCTGCACTACACAGAGTTCCGCGAGTGGTGGAGTTTGGGTAAGGCGCACTGTTCGCACTGATTTTCAGCTCAGGAGTTTCTCCCACACTGTAAAATCAGTGTGAACGTTATCACGTGGGTCGCCAGAGGGCGCTAACTTCTTTTTGCCCCTCGAGTAGATTTTCAACTTGAGCGGCAGCTTCTGCAGTGTAAGCGGCAGCTTTCTCAACGCGAGCAGCAGCTTTCTCAACGCGAGCGGTCACGACCTACTACGACAACTCGTGTTCAGAAATCTCACTCGCGCTCGCCAGCTTAGTGATCTCTCTCGCTCACCAACTTGACGTTGGCGAGAGCGAGCAAGAGCAAAAACTCCACTCTGGGTCACTTCGCAGAGTTTTCAGAACTCTGCGCTCCGGGTGGAATGCAGAGAGGGGAAACCTCCGCGAACTCTGCCAGCAGAGAGGAATTCTTTGCCCACCCCTATTTAAGATCAGTAGTTGCTAAGGTCTTATTTTCGGTATATGTGGAAATCTCACTCCCAATATTTGAGCAGGACATTCATCGCTTTTCGTAGGAAATTACATTTTTTAAAGACTTGCTCTGTAAGGAAACCCCATTTAGCCCTGAGGAAGAACCCATTCAATCCTAGGTTGAAACGTGTCGGCTAAAAAACTCCTAGCTAGCACATAACATTGTTCGTAAACACAAAAGACCTGGCAAGAGAACGTATCCTGGATATACTAGAGCATCCTTACCCAGCATCTAAAAATTTCACTTTCTAATACCACAGCATTAAGATAAGAGACTAATAAAAAAGGCAATGATATTGTATTCTTTATAAAGAGGGTCCTTGATAAAAAATAGTAATTGCATTTTATCTGTGTAAAGTTTGTACATTTCCTCACAGTCTGTCACAATCTGTAGAAAGACCCAGTGTTAAGATGGAGTGAACGTGAGTACATTGCACATTGAAGTGAGGCACACAAATGCCCTTTTCTTTTATCAAAGATTGTGTACATGGCTTAACGCAGCGGCTTTGGCCTGATAGCCCGAGTAACATATGCTTTGTGAACTGTTCAAAGAATTCCGGCACAACATTAAGTTATGTCTCACTTAATTAACAACTGGTTAAAATGTACTGCACAATCAAGTTACTCAACCTTTGTGCATAGTTTACTATTTCATTAGCCTATCAATGGTTGAGTAAGGATGCTTCTTTTTTACAAGACATATTATTTACACGAAATGTATAGCAATTTAAATTTTAAACACTGTCTCGGGAACTTTACAATAAATTAATATGAAATTAGTTTCATAATTTGTCTATGTTGGGTGCATGTTAGGAGTTCTGTCTTGACACGTTCTGTTGTGTAGCAGTGAGTCTTGTTTCCTGGTAGAGAGTGAGTTTCTGAGATGTTGTGAACATGTTACTAGTCAGCTGCATAGTACGTCTGTCCCGCGTAGGTAGTATGAGCAGAGCTCTGTCTAAGGTGTCCCATTGGGTGCTGCATGTTTGACCATGCCCAGCAAGGCTGAGAGAAATTAACGTAAAGCTGGAGACCAAACATGCACAGACAAAGTGTGGGAGCAAGTGGCCAGAAACTACAAAATGATGCTGGCATGAGGGGAGCATGGGGTGAGGTGGGGGCCTGGGGCCTGGAAGAAAGAGAAGAAATGGGGGGTAATGCAGAGAGTGCTGGGAGCAGGGGGCTTCAGAATGGATTAGAAGAGATCAGATTAGAATTTTAAGAAAGAGAGGGCTTCATGACTTCTGGGAAGAGGGGTGATTGTGACTTTTTGTGAAAAAGGGGCTTATGGCCTCTGGGAAGAGGGGGAATCATGGCCTGCTGGGAAGAGGTAGGATCATAGCCTTTTGTGGAGAGAGGGGGTCATGAACTCTGGGAAGGGAGGAATAGTGGCCTGCTGGGAAGGGAGGGAATCATGACCTGCTTAGAAGAGGGGGATCATGACCTGTCAGGAAGAGGGGGGAACATGATCTGTTGGGAAGATGGGGGTATCATGACCTTTTGGGAAGAGGGGGGATCGTGACCTGTTAGGAAGAGGAGGGAACTTGACCTGTTGGGAAGAGCGGGGATCATGACCTTTTGGGGAGGGGGGGTCTTGACCTGTTAGGAAGGGGGAGGATCCTGACCTGTTGGGAAGAGGGGAGTTCTTGACCTGTTGGGAAGAAGGGAGCGGGGACTACGGGGAAGGGGATTGATTGGCTGCAGTGGCAACATCAGCTGTTCACTCATCTAATTCTGTATATAAAAGGTTGCAGAGCATTGTTTCCACAGGGGTCCTGAACATTTAAGGGACCTTGCAAAGGGCATATAGTTGTAACATTTTGTATTCACAATATCAGCAGCTTGTCTTGTATTAAAAAAAGTATATTTTACATTTAGCAGAGTAAATGGTGTGCCTGAAGTATGCTGGTTAAATAGATTATTCCTCATAAATAACTGACTTCCTACATTCAGCCACCTCTTAATACTGGCAATAATGTTATTTTTGAACACCCCCCCAGTCTTGCAGAAAAGAGAATTGATACAAAGAGTCAAGGAGATTTTCCCAGGATCACAGGGAGTGGTGGAGTTTGCAAATTATGATTAAAACTCGGTCTCCTGTTCCCACAGTCACAGTCTAAGTTTACTGTGCTCAACTTAAGAGTACAACTTACTGTACTGTGGTAGATGTTCAATGGGGCCTCTAAAAAAGTCGACACATACTTATTTAACTAAACTCATGGAGTTCCACTCTGCAGAAAAAGTCCACGAGATTCCACGTAGTTCCGCGAGCGGGCAGAATCAGGTGCATTTGCTGCTTGTGCTGATTTTTAGCGCTGGGAGCTGCTTCCGCACTGTAAGTTCAGCGCGAGTGGCACCACGCGGTACGCCACAGGGAGCTGCTTCTTTCTGCCCCTCAAGTAGACGTTCTACTCGAGCGGCAGATTTCTCAGCTCGTACAGTCGTGAGCAGCTGTGACCGCCTGCAGTGAGAAATCTCGCCGGGAGGTGTTCTAGCGTCTGAAAATCACTCTTAGGGATGCAAATGCTCCCTCGCCAACGTAACTTTGGTGAGCCACGCACGAGATAAAACTCCACCATGTGACAGTTGGTGGAGATTTCCCAGGAGTCCATGTTCCAAGTGGAGTGGGCAACAATCCGCGAACTTTGCTGGCGGAGTGGTTTTTTTCCCACCGCTAAACTAAACACCTTGATCAAGCACCCTACAGCCCTTCTGGAAAAACATTTAACTAATCTATAATCAATGGCCTGCGTGCTTCCAGTGGCTTCGAAGCGCAGAATTGTTTCTTTTCTACTGTTATGGTGAACTAGATTTTTTCCTTGCTACATTCTTTAAGTTTTGAAGTAAGGAATTAATGTTCCCACGGGCTCTAAACTCTTAAGCACATTTCATATCCATTTGTGCTTTTTTCCGAGCAGATTTGTGACTAATTGAAGCTTCCCTCGGTTGCCACATCCTGTACTTCCCGATGCAGACATTTGTTCCAGTAATTTGTCATCCCAAGCCCTCGGAGGTACTTTGCAGCCAAGTAAGGTTTTAATGTTGTTGTTTGCTTAATATGTTTACATTAACCCTTCCAACCCTTTAAATTACTGCTTGTTATGTTTTTTAAGCTGGCTGCTCTTGTGTTCCTCTTTGTCATTTTATTCCACTCACTTCCCTGTCACTTCCTCGTCTCTTGTATATGACATGGTGCGCTGTCTATTTACATCTGCAGTGTGATGAGGGCGTGAGGCGGGCGTGAGGCGGGCGTGAGGCGGGCGTGAGGCGGGCGTGAAGCGGGCATGAGGCAGGCGTGAGCTCTTCTAAAGCAACAGGTACAGTTCTTGTCAGGGTGAACCACAAAAGTCACTAAATTAACCTGTGCGTAACCCTCTGGCAGCTTGACACAAAAGCATCAGGCTTACCTCAAAGCAATGTCTAAAGCATTTATGACGCACTCAAACAGTAGTAAAGTGAAAACACTGCACAAGAAAAATCCCACACCAATGAGGAAAAATAGAGCAAATATAATAAATAATTTTATATCAGAACAACACAAATCCAATCAGTGGAACGGGAGATATGTAATTTCAAAGATTTAAGTAGGTTTAGCGCCTACGCAGCACGAGGTGCCAGTTGCAGTCACCAGGTTGTGCTAGAACAGTGGAACGTCACAAGTTGAAGCCGACCACGACGGGGCATAGGCTGGATACAGGGACCAGGTCAGTCTGTTGAAAAAGTTACCTTCTCAAAGTCCCCTGCTAGAAGTCCAGTTTGTGGTGGAGGAAGCCGCGAGGAGCAGGGACAGCATTGCAGATGGTGGTCACTGCAGCACGAAGAGCAGGCCGGGTGTCACGGAGAGTCGTCCCTGTAGAGGGAAGATCCTTCAGGCATCGCCGATGGTTGTTGCTGGAGCTTCTGTTGATGGGCACTGCGAGCTGTTGATGCTGTAGTGCAAAGTGCGAATCTCTCACTGCTGGTCGTCGCTGGCAGTGGCTGTAGAGAATAGAGTCGGGTCCCGTAGGGCTTCAGGTTGGCAGTCGGCATCGGCTCAAGATCTTGGAACGAACGGGCTTGTTTGTAGTTGCTAGAAACCCAAAACGTTCGTCTTTCTCCTTTTTGGTCAGATGAGTGCGTTCTGATGCCAACCAAGGGACCCAGGGAGGCGCCTTTTGGGGTTCTGGGACTCACTTTTGCAGAGGCCAGTAGGGCTCAGGCAGGTCTAGTGCAGCAGGTCAGCAAGGCAGTTGCAGGGAGGCCTCTGGAATATGTTATGTCTCTGTCGCTCTGAACAGGTGGTCAGTCAGCTGACACTGGAGTCCCTTCAGGTGACATGGGACGAAGGGAGCAGGTCCATTCTTCTTTCTCAGATAGTACGAGATCTACAGCAGCAGGGACGGCCTCCGGCAGCAGGACAGTTCCTCTTCTGCAGTGTCTACAGATCCTGGAGCGCACTAAAGAGTGGGTCTGAGTGTTGTATTTTTATACGGGGTGCCAGCTTTTAAGTGGATGAAACCTCTGGAGTCCTCCCTCTACAGAGGTTTCTGGAATTTCCTACTTCCCTGCCCAGCCTCCACTGGTTATGGGGTGACAAACAGCTAGTGTGCAAATCTTTGTGTGTCTGGTTTGGCAATTTCTATAAAGTGTAAGTATGGCTGAGCACAACCCAGCTCTCCCCCATCCTGCCCCATCATGCCAACACCCAGGAAAACACAAAAGCCAACTGCCAACTACACCTAGTCATGTGATCGAGGAACAGGCTGCAGGCACCAAACAGGACAAGAAAATGCCAACTTTCTAAAAGTGGCACTTTCAGGACCGTGACTCTAGAAACCAATCATGACATTTCTACCTGCTGTCAAACAAAACATATCACTTTCTAAATGTAATATTCTAAATGTAATAAGGTAACCCAGTGTTATCCAAAGGGAGAGGTGGGTCTCACAGCAGTAGTGAAGAATGAATTTGTGAGTTTTTCACTACCAGGACGCATACAACTTAAAAGTACATGTCCAACTTTTGAAATGCAATGCACCCTGCCCCATGGGCTGTTTAAGTGGTGTTTGTGTGGTGATCTCTATGTATTAAAAAGTGAGTTTTATGTTTGGCAAAAAGTTTATTTTGCCAAGTCGAAGTTGCAGTTTTAAACTGCATAAAGACTTAAAATAGCAAACCTGAGGTATGTTTAAAAGGTACTTAAAAGGGGCACACAATAAGTGCTGTAGGCTGCTAGTAGTATTTAATGTTCCAGCCCTGTGTATATGGTGGACTACTCTACATATAGGTAAATTAAATATTCAAATCAAGTGAAGCCAATTTTTCTAAGTTTTAGGGAGTGAGCACAATCACAGGTTAGTAGTGGTAAAGGGCATAGAGTAAAAAAGGCCAACAAAAAGGAATTCAGCAAAACAGGAGGGGAGAAGATAAAATGTTTTGAGGGAGCCTGACAGGTCTACATCAAGATACTGCAGACAGAAAGCTGTCCAACTATTACAAACCACTTCCCTTGAAAAAACCCAAAGCTATTGCCAGTGCTAGTTGGTATCTGTTTCTGTGCAAATGTAACCTTTTCTTTGGGCTTTGTTATTTATCCAAATGACCTACCTACACTATTTATTACTAGATTTCTTTTGAAAGGTGCAATACGTTTTTTTCATCCCAAGATTTTGAGCTCAGCTGCCCAGGTCACCATCACTGTTTAATGAACTCCATTGCCTTTGGTCCATGCTGCTCCTGCCAGGCAGGCTTACGATGGCACTGACCGGTAAAACCCTGGCAGGCCCGTGGGCTGATCAATTTAATTACATTTAAGCTGATGCAACGTTTGTAAGTGTTTGTATATTTAATGTGGGTGAGGCGGGCATTGGTGGTGCACGGGGAGGGGGTGACAGGAGGGCTGAGGCAGGCATGGGTCTAGTGGAAGGAAAAAAGGATTCCCTGTCTGACTTATAAAATACAGCAATAATCAGGGTTCAGTGGGCCCCGCAGACGTCTGGGTCCCGGTGACACTGGACCTGCTGAACCAGTGGAAGCTACACCCCTGGTGACAGCCTGCATTTCTATCTAGTTGCCACCTCCCCTGAGATATAGAATGTCCATAAATGATGCATCACTCAAGCAGTATGAACACTCTATCTGTCAAGAGAGGTGGCTGAGGGTAGAAACTAGACTGCTCCTTGTCATACAGTTCTATCACCTTCCATGCCTCAGACAAGACAGGCCAAGGGGTGCAAATAAAGTCATGTGTAGTTAAGATAAGGGTATGCAGTTTTAGGCTCATGCCCATTTCACTGCCAACTTTTAATAGCCATCCCAGTTTCTGCAAATTGTCCTGCAGGCTGCTAAATTTTATTTAGAATTCTTGTATAGTGCACTAACAGCAGGCCTTTTAGGTGCTTTACATTTAAGAAGCCTGTGCGTGAAACAAGCTGGCAGAATAGCACATTGGGGAAATACCTGTCAACACAGGGAACAGAAGGAGGCTGTTTCTGCTACAGGAAAGAAGCGAAGCAGAGGGGATGGGTAGGTGGTAAGAGAGGGAGCCGGGTTGAGGAGATTCCACTCAAAATCCAAATGTATGAATTTGAAATGTGTTGGAAAGCAGGAGGTCTCCACACGTTAAAATGTTGAGTAGTTTATTTATTACATAAATAGGATCCACACAAGGAGAAGCACACGTGTGTGCCATTAAATATCTTGCCACCACTCAACTGACTCTACTATCCTTCTCTCCTAGATCCCCACATCAAGATTCCACATTGTATGTTGGATCACATCCACTCATTCTATGTTTTCTCTCCCTAGCTCTATCCCACGCACCGTCACTCCAAAACAAAACAAAACAGGATACAACAAAACAAATCTAAATGATAAAACAATTACCAGAATAAAAGAACAAGAATATAAAAGTACTCTGAATTACATGCACAATTAATGTAACATCTAAGATACAAGAATATTTTATCCTAAGTGGTAACCATCAAAGCGGACAGGAGGTTTCCTCACTCTAGCCCCCCGCCGTACACCCTCATTCACTCCAGACGCATTAACTCTTCCATTTACACCACAACCACTTCCTTCACCATCCCTACTTCTCAACACATCCACAACCACATTCTTCCCCAAAAGATAACCACTACCACTACCACTGCTCATGTCCCTCTTAGGAACATCACAAGTCATAGTACTACATCCCTTTGTTCCACATAAACTCCCTCATAGCAAATTCCACACTTTCCATCATCCAATTTTACAGTACTTCCCAATATTTTTATAACCTTCAACAGTTCCAACCAATTGTCTGCACTCCTCTCAACAAACCTGGGTTTCTTACACGCACATATTGCCCAACTTCCACCATAGGCAATTTAGTATTGATATTTCATTCCAGTTTGGAACGTTCCTATGAAGTTTCCACTGTCCTTCACTGTGAGAAGGTAGCCTCTTTCTAGCCTTGTTACCCCCACTTTTGGCCTGTTTGTGAGTGTATGTCAGGGTGTTTGTCACTGTTTTCACTGTCTCACTGGGATCCTGATAGCCAGGCCTCAGTGCTCATAGTGAAAACACTAGGTTTTCAGTATGGTTGTTATGTGTCACTGGGATCCTGCTAGTCAGGACCCCAGTGCTCATAGGTTTGTGGCCTATATGTATGTGTCACTGGGACCCTGTCACACAGGGCCCCAGTGCTCATAGGTGTGCATGTATATGTTCCCTGTGTGGTGCCTAACTGTCTCACTGAGGCTCTGCTAACCAGAACCTCAGTGGTTATGCTCTCTCATTACTTTCAAATTATCACTAACAGGCTAGTGACCAATTTTACCAATTTACATTGGCTTACTGGAACACCCTTATAATTCCCTAGTATATGGTACTGAGGTACCCAGGGTATTGGGGTTCCAGGAGATCCCTATGGGCTGCAGCATTTCTTTTGCCACCCATAGGGAGCTCTGACAATTCTTACACAGGCCTGCCACTGCAGCCTGAGTGAAATAACGTCCACGTTATTTCACAGCCATTTTACACTGCACTTAAGTAACTTATAAGTCACCTATATGTCTAACCTTTACCTGGTAAAGGTTAGGTGCAAAGTTACTTAGTGTGAGGGCACCCTGGCACTAGCCAAGGTGCCCCCACATTGTTCAGAGCCAATTCACTGAACTTTGTGAGTGCGGGGACACCATTACACGTGTGCACTACATATAGGTCACTACCTATATGTAGCTTCACCATGGTAACTCCGAATATGGCCATGTAACATGTCTATGATCATGGAATTGCCCCCTCTATGCCATCCTGGCATTGTTGGTACAATTCCATGATCCCAGTGGTCTGTAGCACAGACCCTGGTACTGCCAGACTGCCCTTCCTGGGGTTTCTCTGCAGCTGCTGCTGCTGCCAACCCCTCAGACAGGCAGCTGCCCTCCTGGGGTCCAGCCAGGCCTGGCCCAGGATGGCAGAACAAAGAACTTCCTCTGAGAGAGGGTGTGACACCCTCTCCCTTTGGAAAATGGTGTGAAGGCAGGGGAGGAGTAGCCTCCCCCAGCCTCTGGAAATGCTTTGTTGGGCACAGATGTGCCCAATTCTGCATAAGCCAGTCTACACCGGTTCAGGGACCCCTTAGCCCCTGCTCTGGCGCGAAACTGGACAAAGGAAAGGGGAGTGACCACTCCCCTGACCTGCACCTCCCCTGGGAGGTGTCCAGAGCTCCTCCAGTGTGCTCCAGACCTCTGCCATCTTGGAAACAGAGGTGCTGCTGGCACACTGGACTGCTCTGAGTGGCCAGTGCCACCAGGTGACGTCAGAGACTCCTGCTGATAGGCTCCTTCAGGTGTTAGTAGCCTTTCCTCTCTCCTAGGTAGCCAAACCCTCTTTTCTGGCTATTTAGGGTCTCTGTCTCTGGGGAATCTTTAGATAACGAATGCATGAGCTCAGCCGAGTTCCTCTGCATCTCCCTCTTCACCTTCTGATAAGGAATCGACCGCTGACCGCGCTGGAAGCCTGCAAACCTGCAACATAGTAGCAAAGACGACTACTGCAACTCTGTAACGCTGATCCTGCCGCCTTCTCGACTGTTTTCCTGCTTGTGCATGCTGTGGGGGTAGTCTGCCTCCTCTCTGCACCAGAAGCTCCGAAGAAATCTCCCGTGGGTCGACGGAATCTTCCCCCTGCAACCGCAGGCACCAAAAAGCTGCTTTACCGGTCCCTTGGGTCTCCTCTCAGCACGACGAGCGAGGTCCCTCGAATCCAGCGACACCGTCCAAGTGACCCCCACAGTCCAGTGACTCTTCAGCCCAAGTTTGGTGGAGGTAAGTCCTTGCCTCACCTCGCTGGGCTGCATTGCTGGGAACCGCGACTTTGCAAGCTACTCCGGCCCCTGTGCACTTCCGGCGGAAATCCTTCGTGCACAGCCAAGCCTGGGTCCACGGCACTCTAACCTGCATTGCACGACTTTCTAAGTTGGTCTCCGGCGACGTGGGACTCCTTTGTGCAACTTCGGCAAGCACCGTTTCACGCATCCTTGTAGTGCCTGTTTCTGGCACTTCTCCGGGTGCTACCTGCATCAGTGAGGGCTTTTTGTCTTGCTCGACGTCCCCTCTCTCTGCAGGTCCAATTTGCGACCTCCTGGTCTCTTCTGGGC
This sequence comes from Pleurodeles waltl, assembly GCF_031143425.1. Lineage (NCBI taxonomy): Eukaryota > Metazoa > Chordata > Amphibia > Caudata > Salamandridae > Pleurodeles > Pleurodeles waltl. The sequence goes on along the minus strand of NC_090448.1, from coordinate 13,655,298 downwards.
CCCAGCAGCGTCCAAAAACGCCAAACGCACGATTTGCGTGTAGCAAGGTTTGTTGGCGTCCATCCGGCGGGAAAACACTTCTGCACGACTCCCAAGGCGTGGGGGATCTATCCTCCAAAGGGGAAGTCTCTAGCCCTTGTCGTTCCTGCAGTATTCACAGTTCTTCAGCCTAGTAAGAGCTTCTTTGCACCAACCGCTGGCATTTCTTGGGCATCTGCCCATCTCCGAGCTGCTTGTGACTTTTGGACTTGGTCCCCTTGTTCCACAGGTACCCTCAGTCAGGAATCCATCGTTGTTGCATTGCTGATTTGTGTTTTCCTTGCATTTTCCCTCTAACACGACTATTTTGTCCTTAGGGGAACTTTGGTGCACTTTGCACTCACTTTTCAGGGTCTTGGGGAGGGTTATTTTTCTAACTCTCACTATTTTCTAATAGTCCCAGCGACCCTCTACAAGGTCACATAGGTTTGGGGTCCATTCGTGGTTCGCATTCCACTTCTGGAGTATATGGTTTGTGTTGCCCCTATCCCTATGTTTCCCCATTGCATCCTATTGTAACTATACATTGTTTGCACTGTTTTCTAAGACTATACTGCATACTTTTTCTATTGTGTATATATATCTTGTGTATATTTCCTATTCTCTCACTGAGGGTACACTCTAAGATACTTTGGCATATTGTCATAAAAATAAAGTACCTTTATTTTTAGTATAACTGTGTATTGTGTTTTCTTATGATATTGTGCATATGACACTAAGTGGTACTGTAGTAGCTTCACACGTCTCCTAGTTCAGCCTAAGCTGCTCTGCTAAGCTACCATTATCTATCAGCCTAAGCTGCTAGACACCCTATACACTAATAAGGGATAACTGGGCCTGGTGCAAGGTGCAAGTACCCCTTGGTACTCACTACAAGCCAGTCCAGCCTCCTACATTGGTTGTGCAGCGGTGGGATAAGTGCTTTGAGACTACTTACCACTCTTGTCATTGTACTTTTCATAAGAGAAAAATATACAAAACAAGGTCAGTGTATATACACATAGCCAAAAAGTTTTGCATTTCCTCTTTTCACTCTTTTATAAGTGCTGAAAAGTACTTCTAAACTTTCAAAAAGTTCTTAAAAGTTTAAAAAGTTTTTTTCTGTCTCTCCAAAAAGTTCTGAAAACTTTTTTCTCTTTATCTATCACTTTAACTCTCTCTAAAAAATGTCTGGCACAGGCCAAAAAGTTGAACTGTCCAAACTTGCATATGATCACCTTAGCTGGAAAGGAGCAAGGAGTCTCTGCATAGAGAGAGGTTTGAGTGTAGGGAAGAATCCTTCCTTAGAACTGTTAATTAATATGCTTAGAGTACAGGATAAGGCCATAAGTGCCCAATCTGTAGAAAAAGTAGCTAATGGTTCTCAATCTGATCCAGGGACTCCCCCAGGAAAAGGTTCAGGAAAGAAACTTCTCAGCCTGCCCATTACTAGACAGTCTAGCATAGTTGGTACAGAGGTTGAATCACATCATACTGATGATGTGCTCTCACATTATGCTGGTAGCCAAGCTGTTAGGGTGCCCTTGGTAAGGAACAGGTCTCCTTCTGTTCATTCCCATCATACCTCTGTATCTAGAAATGTCCCTCCCACCCACCCTGATGACAGATTGTTAGAAAGGGAGCTCAATAGATTGAGAGTGGAGCAAACTAGACTGAAGCTCAAGAAGCAACAGCTGGATTTGGATAGACAGTCTTTAGAAATAGAGAGGGAAAGACAGAAGATGGGTTTAGATACCCATGGTGGCAGCAGCAGTATTCCCCATAGTCATCCTGCAAAAGAGCATGATTCCAGGAATCTGCATAAGATAGTTCCCCCTTATAAGGAGGGGGATGACATTAACAAGTGGTTTGCTGCACTTGAGAGGGCCTGTGCTGTACAGGATGTCCCTCAAAAGCAGTGGGCTGCTATCCTATGGCTATCATTTAGTGGAAAAGGTAGGGATAGGCTCCTTACTGTAAAAGAAAATGATGCTAATAATTTCAAAGTTCTTAAGAATGCACTCCTGGATGGTTATGGCTTAACCACTGAACAGTACAGGATAAAGTTCAGAGAGACCAAAAAGGAGTCTTCACAAGACTGGGTTGATTTCATTGACCATTCAGTGAAGGCCTTGGAGGGGTGGTTACATGGCAGTAAAGTTACTGATTATGAAAGCCTGTATAACACAATCCTGAGAGAGCATATACTTAATAATTGTGTGTCTGATTTGTTGCACCAGTACCTGGTAGACTCTGATCTGACCTCTCCCCAAGAATTGGGAAAGAAGGCAGACAAATGGGTCGGAACAAGGGTGAACAGAAAAGTTCATACAGGGGGTGACAAAGATGGCAATAAGAAGAAAGATGGTGAAAAATCTCAAGATAAGCATGGGGATAAGGGTAAAACCAAAGATCCCACTTCAAATCTTAAACACTCTTCAGAGGGTGGGGATAAAACAAATTCTTCCTCTTCTTCCCAACCTGCACACATTAAAAAGCCTTGGTGCTTTGTGTGTAAAAACAGAGGCCATAGGCCAGGGGATAAGTCCTGTCCAGGTAAACCCCCTGAGCCTACCACCACTAATACATCAAGCTCTAGTGCCCCTAGCAGTAGTGGTACTAGTGGTGGGACTGCTGGCAACAGTCAAGCAAAGGGTGTAGTTGGGTTCACTTATGGGTCCATAGTGGAAACTGATGTAATCAGTCCCAAGACAGTTTCTGTCACACCTAGTGGCATTGGCCTTGCCACACTGGCTGCTTGTCCCCTTACAATGGATAAGTACAGGCAGACAGTTTCAATAAATGGTGTTGAGGCCTTGGCCTACAGGGACACTCGTGCCAGTTTCACTTTGGTGACTGACAACCTAGTGCACCCTGATCATCACATCATTGGACAACAGTATAAGATTATTGATGTCCATAACTCCACTAAGTTTCTTCCCTTAGCTATAATTCAGTTTAGTTGGGGTGGAGTTACTGGCCCTAAGCAGGTGGTGGTATCACCTAGCTTACCTGTAGACTGTCTCTTAGGTAATGACCTAGAGGCCTCAGGTTGGGCTGATGTAGAGTTTTATGCCCATGCAGCCATGCTGGGCATCCCTGAGGAATTGTTACCTCTCATTTCAAGTGAAATGAAAAAGCAAAGGAGAGAAGGCCTGAAAACTCAGGATCCCTCTCCATCAACAGGTAAAAAGGGTATCACAGTATCCCCTAACCACCCTACCATTCAGGATACCATTCCTGTGGTGGGAGAAACCTCTCCTGGGGTGGCACCTGTTCCAAGGGAATCATCAGTTGGCAAAACTGTACTCCCTGAGGTGGAAGTACCTCTCTGTGGGATAACTAACATTGGTGAGAAAAAGAGCACCATTTTAGTTAACATGGAGCATCCCTCCAACCCTCCCAGAGAAACTTTAGTGCAGAAACTCTGCACTGCCTCACAACACTTAGGACAGCATCCCTGCCCTAGTGTGGAGCTGATAGGACAGCATCCCTGCCCTGCTCCAACTCAAGAGAAACAGCATCCCTGTTCTCTCTTCCAGCCAGATGGACAAAGTTTTTGCCCAGCTATGGCTTTTCTGAGACAGCATCCCTGTCTGGCATTTCCATCACTACAAATAGGTTCAGTGGACAATTCCCACTGCTCTAAACTAAAACATACTGATAGAAACTCTGAAAATACATCTTCACATTGTTGCTTAGCTAAAAAACTTCAAACAGGGTGGTTTACATCCCCACAGGGAAGTAACCATATAGTGGATGATAAAGGGAGTAACCAGTCTATTGCAGAGCTACTCTCTACTTATCACCACTTAGACAATAAAGTCTCAACTGGCCAAGGTTAGCCTTATTGTCCTTCGTTTGGGGGGGGGTTGTGTGAGAAGGTAGCCTCTTTCTAGCCTTGTTACCCCCACTTTTGGCCTGTTTGTGAGTGTATGTCAGGGTGTTTGTCACTGTTTTCACTGTCTCACTGGGATCCTGATAGCCAGGCCTCAGTGCTCATAGTGAAAACACTAGGTTTTCAGTATGGTTGTTATGTGTCACTGGGATCCTGCTAGTCAGGACCCCAGTGCTCATAGGTTTGTGGCCTATATGTATGTGTCACTGGGACCCTGTCACACAGGGCCCCAGTGCTCATAGGTGTGCATGTATATGTTCCCTGTGTGGTGCCTAACTGTCTCACTGAGGCTCTGCTAACCAGAACCTCAGTGGTTATGCTCTCTCATTACTTTCAAATTATCACTAACAGGCTAGTGACCAATTTTACCAATTTACATTGGCTTACTGGAACACCCTTATAATTCCCTAGTATATGGTACTGAGGTACCCAGGGTATTGGGGTTCCAGGAGATCCCTATGGGCTGCAGCATTTCTTTTGCCACCCATAGGGAGCTCTGACAATTCTTACACAGGCCTGCCACTGCAGCCTGAGTGAAATAACGTCCACGTTATTTCACAGCCATTTTACACTGCACTTAAGTAACTTATAAGTCACCTATATGTCTAACCTTTACCTGGTAAAGGTTAGGTGCAAAGTTACTTAGTGTGAGGGCACCCTGGCACTAGCCAAGGTGCCCCCACATTGTTCAGAGCCAATTCACTGAACTTTGTGAGTGCGGGGACACCATTACACGTGTGCACTACATATAGGTCACTACCTATATGTAGCTTCACCATGGTAACTCCGAATATGGCCATGTAACATGTCTATGATCATGGAATTGCCCCCTCTATGCCATCCTGGCATTGTTGGTACAATTCCATGATCCCAGTGGTCTGTAGCACAGACCCTGGTACTGCCAGACTGCCCTTCCTGGGGTTTCTCTGCAGCTGCTGCTGCTGCCAACCCCTCAGACAGGCAGCTGCCCTCCTGGGGTCCAGCCAGGCCTGGCCCAGGATGGCAGAACAAAGAACTTCCTCTGAGAGAGGGTGTAACACCCTCTCCCTTTGGAAAATGGTGTGAAGGCAGGGGAGGAGTAGCCTCCCCCAGCCTCTGGAAATGCTTTGTTGGGCACAGATGTGCCCAATTCTGCATAAGCCAGTCTACACCGGTTCAGGGACCCCTTAGCCCCTGCTCTGGCGCGAAACTGGACAAAGGAAAGGGGAGTGACCACTCCCCTGACCTGCACCTCCCCTGGGAGGTGTCCAGAGCTCCTCCAGTGTGCTCCAGACCTCTGCCATCTTGGAAACAGAGGTGCTGCTGGCACACTGGACTGCTCTGAGTGGCCAGTGCCACCAGGTGACGTCAGAGACTCCTGCTGATAGGCTCCTTCAGGTGTTAGTAGCCTTTCCTCTCTCCTAGGTAGCCAAACCCTCTTTTCTGGCTATTTAGGGTCTCTGTCTCTGGGGAAACTTTAGATAACGAATGCATGAGCTCAGCCGAGTTCCTCTGCATCTCCCTCTTCACCTTCTGATAAGGAATCGACCGCTGACCGCGGTGGAAGCCTGCAAACCTGCAACATAGTAGCAAAGACGACTACTGCAACTCTGTAACGCTGATCCTGCCGCCTTCTCGACTGTTTTCCTGCTTGTGCATGCTGTGGGGGTAGTCTGCCTCCTCTCTGCACCAGAAGCTCCGAAGAAATCTCCCGTGGGTCGACGGAATCTTCCCCCTGCAACCGCAGGCACCAAAAAGCTGCATTACCGGTCCCTTGGGTCTCCTCTCAGCACGACGAGCGAGGTCCCTCGAATCCAGCGACACCGTCCAAGTGACCCCCACAGTCCAGTGACTCTTCAGCCCAAGTTTGGTGGAGGTAAGTCCTTGCCTCACCTCGCTGGGCTGCATTGCTGGGAACCGCGACTTTGCAAGCTACTCCGGCCCCTGTGCACTTCCGGCGGAAATCCTTCGTGCACAGCCAAGCCTGGGTCCACGGCACTCTAACCTGCATTGCACGACTTTCTAAGTTGGTCTCCGGCGACGTGGGACTCCTTTGTGCAACTTCGGCGAGCACCGTTTCACGCATCCTTGTAGTGCCTGTTTCTGGCACTTCTCCGGGTGCTACCTGCTTCAGTGAGGGCTCTTTGTCTTGCTCGACGTCCCCTCTCTCTGCAGGTCCAATTTGCGACCTCCTGGTCCCTTCTGGGCCCCAGCAGCGTCCAAAAACGCCAAACGCACGATTTGCGTGTAGCAAGGCTTGTTGGCGTCCATCCGGCGGGAAAACACTTCTGCACGACTCTCCAAGGCGTGGGGGATCCATCCTCCAAAGGGGAAGTCTCTAGCCCTTGTCGTTCCTGCAGTATTCACAGTTCTTCAGCCTAGTAAGAGCTTCTTTGCACCAACCGCTGGCATTTCTTGGGCATCTGCCCATCTCCGAGCTGCTTGTGACTTTTGGACTTGGTCCCCTTGTTCCACAGGTACCCTCAGTCAGGAATCCATCGTTGTTGCATTGCTGATTTGTGTTTTCCTTGCATTTTCCCTCTAACACGACTATTTTGTCCTTAGGGGAACTTTGGTGCACTTTGCACTCACTTTTCAGGGTCTTGGGGAGGGTTATTTTTCTAACTCTCACTATTTTCTAATAGTCCCAGCGACCCTCTACAAGGTCACATAGGTTTGGGGTCCATTCGTGGTTCGCATTCCACTTCTGGAGTATATGGTTTGTGTTGCCCCTATCCCTATGTTTCCCCATTGCATCCTATTGTAACTATACATTGTTTGCACTGTTTTCTAAGACTATACTGCATACTTTTGCTATTGTGTATATATATCTTGTGTATATTTCCTATTCTCTCACTGAGGGTACACTCTAAGATACTTTGGCATATTGTCATAAAAATAAAGTACCTTTATTTTTAGTATGACTGTGTATTGTGTTTTCTTATGATATTGTGCATATGACACTAAGTGGTACTGTAGTAGCTTCACACGTCTCCTAGTTCAGCCTAAGCTGCTCTGCTAAGCTACCATTATCTATCAGCCTAAGCTGCTAGACACCCTATACACTAATAAGGGATAACTGGGCCTGGTGCAAGGTGCAAGTACCCCTTGGTACTCACTACAAGCCAGTCCAGCCTCCTACATTCACATATCTTGATCGTGTTCCACCATGCTTAAATTCTCAATCTTTCTCTTTCACCACCATGGCCCCAATTTAGCAGATGGTTTTCTTCCCCTTAATAACTCAAATGGTATCTTACCTGTCACAGAATGGGGAGTAACTCTGTAAGAAAGCAATCTCTCCTGCAACGATTTGTACCATGGCAAGCCAGTAATTAGGGCTAAGTGGATGGCCTCCTTTACCACTCAATTTAAACGCTCTACCTCGCTATTACCTTCTGGGTGATATAATGATGTTTTCACATGTTTAGTACCAGGATTCATTGAAAACCTCTGCATTTTGCTAGATATCATTTGCACCCCATTCTCCAAAACTAACACTCCCAGAATGTCTTCCCATTAAAGTACACTCTTTTCACTTGCACGACAAGCCTTGCAATTCCTCACCCAATGGACCACCATCACATCCACTCCTGGCCACCAAATGTTTCCTTTTTTTCTTCTTTTTATACTTGACATCATCCCACTATACCCCTCAGGCCCAATTGTTATGACATAATCATGTACTCCATCCACTGGTACTATCCTGTCCCCTCCCAAAATGATATCCTTGCACACAGAAAGTTCATCCCTGATTTTCCAAAATGCACTACACTACACTCACCTTGCAATTGCCCTTGTTTGGGCCAACCACTCAAAATGTACCCTTTCACCACCTTCAGGATGACATCTCTTTCCATTTCTTGTATCCACATACTTTCTGTCAATTCCTGCTCTCCCCAACAAGCTCTATCTCCACATTCCACAACATTCTCATAAGTAAATGCAACACCCCACTCATCATCATTCTTTATTCATTCATCCTTCCGGTCACTCGGTAACCTCGATAAGCCATTATGTAATAGAATTATTTTCCCAGGAGCATATTTAGTCTCTCAGTTTTTGTCTAACAGGAACAGCATCACTACGTAAAATGATTTTAAGCTTGAACCCTTGCATTCTACCCAAATGATCACAGAATACATCAGGATAATTTATTTTCAAACTTCCATATTCCCCTTCGGTGTCACAATTTTTTCCAATTCCCATCTCCTTCATGTGTACAGAAAATGCAGGAGGATTAACACACGGATCAATTTTCATCCCCATTTCCGTTCTATGTGGCCAACCTAGAATCATGGCTCTCTTATTAGCTACATATACTTTCCTACAACATTTGTTGAAACCAAATTCAATATCAGCCCATGTAAATCTTTGCATCGGAATCTTATGACCAGAATAGCTACCTGGACTTACATCTGGTTCACACAGCTTCCTGCAAGGCCACAATTTCTCAAACATATTTGTTCCCTGTGATGGTATCCCATGCGCATAAATCTACCATAGCCTCCACATGTTCATCTTCAATACATACTACACAACTTGGTATTTCATGACCTTCTTACTTGCACAAGCTTGTTCATCTTGCACACGGAGTACCACAGCCTGTAAACTCTCTTCCACATCCTTGACATCTTACACAATTTGGTTTACCTTTTTACCCACATTCTTCCATACGTTGCTAAAATGGCCTTTTTTCTTGTAAGTGCTACATAGTTTGTTTAATGCTGCAGACATTGTATAGTTAGCCAAGTGGCTACTCAAACCACATCTAAAACACAGAAATCCTTTTCAAGGTGTATGATCACCTTCATTTGTTCTCACCTCTCCAGATTTATCCTTGTATCTAGTATCCTTCCCTGCCCCATGGTACTTATGTGTGCATTACTGCCACTTGCGCTTCTTACTGTTTGAATGCATTTAGCAGAAACCTCTAGCCACACCAACAGCTGCCTTCAATGTTATCGCCCTGCACCACCATAACTTTTCTTGAATTATTTTAGATTTGGTCTTCATGAGGATTTGGTAACACCTGGCCATACGACATATGCTCAAAATCACAGGTTACCTCTAAACCCCTTAGAGCAGCCACAAATTGATTAATAGTTTCATCTTGTTTCTGGGCCCATGAATAGAATTTAAACAGTTACCACTTTAATTTTTCTATGGAATCTTTCCTGCATTTGTTTAATTGGAAATTGGTAAACACCTATATCACTAGCATTCTCTATCGAGGGTGAATTTTTAAATTGTGTCAGCCATATAGAACTTAACCTGTGTTTCAATAGTGACAAAAGTCTTTCATCCAAACATTCATCCTCCTTTGGTACCTCCACATATGCTTCAAACATATCTAACCATAAATCCCATAATATAGGTGGTATCCAGGCTCTGACAAAAATGGAGAAGCTTGGATACTCTGCATAATGTAAGTACTAGTTTATCTGTCAATAAAAACTAAGTATAGCAATATTCCACACATAAATCCACCTAAATACAAAAATGAAAATTGCCGAGCTAGGAATTGTATAAATTGATAAAACACAGGTTCCCCTCCTCTTTAAGATACAGAAATGAATATTAGCAGGAAATGTGCCAACAGTTATTATAATTGGCAAGGTGTTCCAATCATGCAGAATTCTGTGTCAGGACCGGAGGCTCCGATTATGCTTCTCTTTCCATGCTTTATTTGTTACAGCAGCGAATAAAAATGCTTTATTTAAAAAACGACACTTCCCAGTAAAACATACTGATCACATGACCAACCATAGAGTATCCCCCCTATAAAAGCTGGTGACATGAATACACGTCCTCTCTTTGCTGCTCCGCAGTGAGTTAAGTCACCATATTTCTTCCTTGATGTATGATTACCCACATGAGATTTGTTTCAACCCTTCGGGTCACGCTGTCAGTAGTGCTATGCTCTGGTTCGCGCTGTGTTTTTGCATAATTCTGTTCACTTTTCGCTTTGCAGACGAGCGCTACGGCCTCCAGGGTCACCAAGACGTTTGTGTGCCTTTTGTATGTGGAGCAGGAGAGGAGCTGATAGCGGCCGCCATCAATCATCTAATCATCCTAGTCCTCTGGGACCTTCAGCAACGTGCGCGCGTGCACATGAAAGCCGCGCGCATTCCAAAGTGCCGAGGAGGCTTGGGACAGCGTCAGGCGGTGCACTTCACAGTTCTGCACTTCTTATTCAGCCCAAATGTGCCTCTTCCCTCGTCTGTGCTGAATTTTGGCTCCTGACGCCCTGAGACATCGGAGAGTGTCCAGGGTAGTAAAATCTGGCATAGGCTCTGCCTAGAGTGTTAGCACTGTCTCCCTCCACTTTTTAACGCTAATCTCGCCTGCAGGGGCCATACTCCCCCTTAGTAATAGCTTCTGGCTATTTTTTTAGGCAAATTGCTGGGTGACTTTACCTTGCTCTGACATTATGGCCCAATATGACCCTTATGAAGAACATGAGGCGAAGGCAAAAAATGTGGCCCTTCATTTGAAGACAGCCTCGTTGAGGCGCTTGATTCTAATGTGCAGCTCTCAGTCAACAAGGCCTTGGCTAAAGCTTTAGGCCCTCTCACATCTCATCTTATGGATTTGCATGCCAGCAGGGCTAGCTCCCGCCTCTTCCTGCCGCGTCACAGCCCATTTCTCAACCTGTCAATCCATCTGGGGGAAAGGCCAAAGGGAAGTCAAAGTGGAAGCACTCTGATGCTTTCAAGACATTTTCGGCTTCTATCATGCAAGAACATGGTTACAGCCATTCACAACCCCAGGCTTCAACTTCAGATGATGCTTTCAGATTCTCAGACCCAGTGGGGTCAGTCTCTTCTTCTGGTAGCTCATCAGACGGCAATCAGGATGACGCACCAGGCCCTACTAAGAAAAGGCATCAAGATCGCGGATCGGGTCCCGACCCAAGTCCTCCTAAAGTTCTTACTTTTGATACCACCGAGATTTTGCACCCTAGGTCCACCAATTGGTCTCCCCTGCTGGAGGTCGCTAATTATGTCCAATCTCATCTTACAGGGTTTCAACAAGGAAGTCAGGGTAAGGCTCCGCTCTGAATGCCCCAGACCAGACCTGGCCAGAAAGGTCTCAGATACTCCAGAGGTGGATCCGGCAATGGTAAATTTCATGAAAAAGTGGGCCAAAGATCCCAAAAAGGGTCTTGACAGAGCCTGGCAGTCGTGCCAGGACAAGTTACTGGATATGTCAGGACTCCTTACCCAGATCCTAGAGATTGGGCTTCAAGCCAAAGAATCAGCTGTTGAACCGGACATCTTGATCGGTTGGGCGCAATGCACAGTCTGCCTGTTGGGTAACACCAATGTGGCAATGTCAACAGAGAGGCGCAGATCTCTCCTGATGCGCATTGATCCTAAACTTAATGACTTAGGCCCATATTTATACTTTTTGACGCAAAACTGCGCTAACGCGGTTTAGCGCCAAAAAAATTTGCGCCGGCTAACGCCATTCTGAAGCGCCATGCGGGCGCCGTATTTATTGAATGGCGTTAGCCGACCGGCGCTGCCTGGTGTGCGTGAAAAAAAACCACGTACACCAGGCAGCGCCGGCGTAGGGAAAAATGGCGTTTGGGCGTCCAAAAATGGGGCAAGTCAGGCTGAGGCAAAAAAAACGTCTTAACCCGATTTGCGCCATTTTTTTAGGGCGCCCAGACGCCATTAACATGACTCCTGTCTTAGCAAAGACAGGAGTCATGCCCCCTTGCCCAATGGCCATGCCCAGGGGACTTCTGTCCCCTGGGCATGGTCATTGGGCATAGTGGCATGTAGGGGGGCACAAATCAGGCCCCCCTATGCCAAAAAAAAATTAAAAAGAAATATTTACCACAACTTACCTTCTCTTCCCTGGGGTGGGTCCCTCCATCCTTGGGTGTCCTCCTGGGGTGGGCAAGGGTGGCAGGGGGTGTCCCTGGGGGCTTGGGAGGGCACCTCTGGGCTCATTCGGAGCCCACAGGTCCCTTAACGCCTGCCCTGACCCAGGCGCTAAAATCCGGCGCAAATGCGGGTTTTTTAGTCCCGCCCACTCCCGGGCGTCATTTTTGCCCGGGAGTATAAATCCGACGCAATAGCATCGCAGTCATTTTTTTAGACGGGAACGCCTACCTTGCATATCATTAACGCAAGGAAGGTGTTCACGGAAAAAAATGACGCTAACTCCATGAACTTTGGCGCTAGACGCGTCTAACGCCAAAGTATAAATATGGAGTTAGTTTTGCGTCTAATTTGCGTCGAAAAAAACGACGCAAATTCGGCGCAAACGGAGTATAAATATGCCCCTTAGCGTCTTCCGAATCTGGTCCTGTGGCACAGGGTCTCCTTTTCGGAGGTCCTTTTGTTAAAGATTTGTCGAAATTTGCTGCCACTTATAACACCCTAAGTAAGGCACAATTGTCGCTGAAAAAGGTTTTTCGCAATATCCTTTTTGAAAGGGCTGGACGATTTGGGGCCTGTTCGTCAGGCCGAGGATTTTACCACGGTCCCCCTCAAGAGAATTTCAACTGCTCCAGCGTAACTGGCAAGACTAGTCAGCTGACCAGACTTTCTACCCCTCCCGTCTTCCTGGAGGACATCAACGGTTCCGCAGGGGCGATGGTAGAGGTCATCAGAGAGGCTCCCAGGAGTCGGGATATTCAGGTGAGCATTCTACCTTGTTCAGAAGTGATATTGGGGGGAAGAATTCAATATTTTGTGAACAATTGCATACAGCTGACACAGGATCCCTGGGTTCTAGAATCCATTCGAGGGTACAAACTGGAATTTTACAGCTCCCCGACTCAGGACATTCTTCCCCAAGTTCTGTCTTGTTCCCTACATGATCAAAACCTCAGAGGAAATCCTTGAGTTGCTCCAGAAAGATGCGATCGCCTGTCCAGTCCACATCCAAAAGTCTTTGTCAGCTCCATTTTCTTGGTCAACAAATGGGGAGGAGGTTCTCGTTTGGTGCTCAGTCTCAAGAATTTCAATTCTTGGATAGTCTACAGGCATGTCAAGATGGAAGGCATCCATCTCCTCAGAGACTTGCTTCAAGAGGGCGACTGGATGGTCTGCCCAGATCTAAGGACGCTTATCTTTCAGTTTCTATTTTCACTCCCCACTGGCACTTTCTGCAGTTCTTTTGGCAAGGGAAATGTTACGAGTACAAGGTTCTTCCTTTTGGTCTCTCGTCGGCCCGTGGTGTTTCACCAAACTGATGAGGCCAGTGGTGGAAGCGCCCGCACCAGAAGCGTCCGGTTAATAGTCTACCTCGACGATCTCATTCTGATGGCCCAGGACCCTCCTAGGTTACGCAACACCTATCATGGACAGTTCAACTTTTGCAGGACTTGGGATTTGTCATCAATCAACCAAAGTCCTGTTTAGTCCCATCCCAGCGGATGGAAATCTTAGGGGTTCCAGATAGATTCAGTCTTGTCTCAATTGATCCTTCCTCAACAAAAGATTCAGAACATCAAGAGGGAGTTGAGGTCAGCTTTACAAGCCCAGACAATTTCGTTGGGATCAGTGGCTCGGATTGTATGTCTTTTGCTTTCATCCATCCATCCAATTTTCCCGGGTACCCTTCATTACAGGGCTCTTCAGAATCTGAAGATTTGGCACCTGCAGAAGGGGTTAGCACATGCAGACCAGATTCAGCTGTCACAGGATGCCCAGATGGAGATGAATTGGTGGTTGGACCACATGGAAGCCTGGAATGGCAGGGCGATATATGGCAACGCCCCGGATGTCAATCTAGAATCTGATGCCCAGCAGGTGGGGCTGGAATACCAGGAGTGATCCCCTCTCCACCGGAGGTCGTTGGTGGGAGTCAGAGCTGCAACTCCACATCAACTGTCTGGAACTGCTGGCTGGTTCCTTTGCGATCAGGAGCCTGTCTCCTGTCATGACCGATTGTTGCATTCTGTTGAGAATGGACAACATTTCAGCAGTGCGTTATGTCAACAGACTCGGGGGTACGAGTTCTCGGATGTTGGCAGAGAAATCCAAAGATCTATAGCATTATTGCCTTCAACATTGGATTTCAATCATAGCGAGTATCTGCCGGGGTCCACGAATTCGGTGGCAGACTGGTATTCCCATCATCTTTGGGACTTCAGCGACTGGAGATTACACCCACGGGCTTTTGCCCTGCTCAATCGCTATTGGGGTCCATGCTCTGTGGATCTGTTTGCTTCCCGTCTCAATCGGCAAATTCCTGCCTTTTTCAGTTGGTGTCTGGATCCGGAAGCACTAGCGATGGATGCGTTCTTGCAGGATTGGTCCTCCCTCAGAGGGTATGCCTTTCCCCCTTTCAGCATGATTCCCAGGGTTCTCGCCGAGGTACGTTGTCAGAAGGTGGACCTGGTGTTGGTGACTCCGCTGTGGAGGGCTTAACCTTGGTTCCCCTTAATTCTGGAGATGTTATTCGATTTTCCCCTCCTTATTCCTCATTGTCAGAACCTGTTGCTGGACCCAGTAGGTCTTCCACATCTTCTAATTCTCTCAGAACAACTGCGGTTGGTGGCCTGGAGGGTTTCAGGGGTAGATGGAAAGTGCCAGGCATTTCACCACAAGCTTCAGCGTACATCGAACAATCTTGGTCCAATAATACCAACAAACTATATGCTTCGGCATGGTGGAGATGGGTTAATTGGTGTGGTGAAAGGGGTCTCGATCCCTCTCAGGCTGAGGCTGACCTAAGGGTAGGTCACTCCCCCTGCCACTGCAGCTCCTCCAGCCCAGGTTCCTGAGACCTCCCAGCAAGCCCAGCTACCTCGCAGTAAGTACCCCCCACCTCCCAGCCACTCGCCCTGCCCCGCGCTACTCACCCTCTCTCCTGCTTCTTTTCTTCTTCTCTGTTCTTCCTCTGCGCTCTCCTTCTGTAGTCTTCTTCTGTACTCTTCTTTCCCTCCTGCTCCCCGTCTTCTCTCTTCATCTGTGTGCTTCTCTCTCTCTCCTTTGCACCGCGACCCGCGTGTGCCTCTTCTTCTCTGTCCCTCTTCTTGGCTCCTTCCTCTGCTGCTCGCTGCCCCTCTTCTTCACCTTCATCTGTATTCTTCTGTCTTCTGTGCTCCTCTTCCTCACCTTCATCTGTATTCTTCTGTCTTCTGCGCTCCTCTTCTTCACCTTCATCTGTATTCTTCTTGGGGAAGCGCAAGGAGGTCCCGAGAGGCGTGTCAAGGGCAGGAGCCCTTTAAATTTCTTATCGCGCTCCCGCCGTCGCGGGAAGCGCAAGGAGGTCCCGAGAGGCGTGTCAAGGGCAGGAGCCCTTTAAATTTCTTATCGCGCTCCCGCCGTCGCGGGAAGCGCAAGGAGGTCCCGAGAGGCGTGTCAAGGGCAGGAGCCCTTTAAATTTCTTATCGCGCTCCCGCCGCGCGGGACGCGCCCGGGCAAAGCCCGGGCCAAGGGCGGGCCCGTCCTTGCCCGTCATTGCCAGGAAGAGGCAGGGCAGGGCCACCCTCCTGACATTCATCTAAAGCTGCATGGGCACGTATGGCTGCCTGAAGGTACTGTGTTGATACTTACTCCTAAATAGGTCCTTTTATAGAGGGCCTTTGGACCGTATTCTCCACCTATTGTTGCGACGCTCGACTAGCCCTTCTCCTACTCTCCTTTATAATTACATATTGGGGTCTGGTTCACAGAGCCAAAGCACTATTTAGGCAGCTTAATCCATGGGAAAACGCAAGGCATCAGAACCCCCAAGGGGAAAGATGAATTCTGTAAAAAAACTTAGGAATGCGGGTGAGAACTGCACAATAGCTGAAATAGACGATCTTATCGAGGAGGTAGAGTCACTACTATGCAGTAGGACCACCATTCGGGACGGTCCCGATAAAAAGATTACCTCCTATTATACGAAGAAAATCAGACCAGTGGAAGATAAAGCGATAGAGATTGTTTCCCAGCAAGAGGGGGAGGCACCATCTGATGTCAGGACCGATAGCCCTAGGGTTGCTGCAACTAGACCCATACACCTATGCACCATTGATAATGGTAGGAAGAAGGGCCATATCCAGGAGTGCGAAGTTAGGTGCTCCAATAAATATGCAGTCCTGGCAGAACTCGATAGTAGTAACATACAGAATACACAAGAGGGGGAACCCGTGGATGAATTACACCCATTTATCCCAACTGTACAGCTAGATAGTGAAAGGACCACTCCTCTCAATTCAGAATCAGGGAACCCTCTAAAAAATAAAACAAGATCTATAGCAGACCTTTACGATCTAATCACCGGATTAATCCAGGAAGTTAGGGATTTGAAACTTGAAGTAAGAACCTTAACAGATATTGTGGAAAAGGAGGGGGGTAGGGGTACCTATAGAGCCCAATGCGAAAGGGAGTCCCCCCCCATATCACGCCATCTACAAGGTAGACCCACATATCCTCAAAACTTGATTACTAACCCTAACCTTACCCCAGCTACAGCTAAGATTGTACAACAACCACAGGTATGCACGATAGGGGTCAATGTGGAACATATTGGTTCACGCAATTCCCAGAGAAGAATTGATAGTAACTTATGCCAAGGAACAGGGAAACCACAAAGAGATGCCCGTTTGGTAAAAGGACCCCAAAAAGGAAATTTGGAACTTACTCTGAACTCCTATCCCCAAGTATCTAATGACTATAACAAAAACACTATGGCCCTCATTCTGACCTTGGCGGGCGGCGGAGGCCGCCCGCCAAAGTCCCGCCGTCAGGTTACCGTTCCGCGGTCGAAAGACCGCGGCGGTAATTCTGACTTTCCCGCTGGGCTGGCGGGCGGTCGCCTTCAGACCGCCAGCCAGCCCAGCGGGAAAGAGGCTTCCACGATGAAGCCGGCTCGGAATCGAGCCGGCGGAGTGGAAGCTGTGCGACGGGTGCAGTTGCACCCGTCGCGTATTTCACTGTCTGCGCAGCAGACAGTGAAATACATGTAGGGGCCCTCTTACGGGGGCCCCTGCAATGCCCATGCCAGTGGCATGGGCACTGCAGGGGCCCCCAGGGGCCCCGCGACCCCCCCTACCGCCATCCGGATCTCGGCGGTCCGACCGCCGGGATCTGGATGGCGGTAGGGGGGGTCGGAATCCCCGCGGCGGTGCAGCAAGCTGCGCCGCCGCGGAGGATTCAATGGGGCCGCGGTACACTGGCGGGACCCCGCCAGTGGTGCCGGTCCGACCGCGGCTTTACCGCGGCGGTCGGAATCCCCATTGGAGCACCGCCGGCCTGTCGGCGGTGCTCCCGCGGTCCTCCGCCCTGGCGGTCAAAGACCGCCAGGGTCAGAATGACCACCTATATGGAATCCATACTCTGAGGAGGATAGGTTTCCTACTAGGACAAATGTTGTTCATCTGTTAAATGTTCCAAAATTGCCCTTAAATAGCAGAGAAGATGAGGACTCCTTAAAAAACAAACTTATACATTGGATTAGGGCCAAAAGACACTGTTTATCCATAATTCGATCAGATATTAGGGGGGCAGAAAGAATCCCTGGACAGAGGGGCCAACTTGACGTCATTGCATTAACACTCAAGGATGGAAGATTAATCAGAGGTTTGATTGACATGGAACAGAGAACCCCCGCCCCTAATTCCAATGCCATGAGGTTTAGCTTGGATCCATTAATTACCAAACTTCGAGTACAAAGGCATAAACACAATTACAATGAGGGACTGCAAAAGAGAAATTATGATTCAAACCTTGAGAGAGTGGATTGACTAATCCAGATAGATCAGGCACAAGTGGAACCCAATGGGGACCCAATAGTAGGGGAGCCCGATGAAGGGAATGATCTTCATGCTATAGGGGCAGGGAGCGCAGTGGAGCTCTTGTATGGTAGGAAAAATTTAACAACTCATCCGAGCCATACTTCCAATGCCACAAGCCTAAACGGAAGGGGTCCTATCACCATGATTTCATGGAATGTAGCTGGCTTAAAAAATAAGCTTATAGACCCCGAATGGCAGGACTATATTGATCGACACCATGTCTGTCTCTTCCAAGAGACGTGGTTTAAAGATCCACCGTATAAAGTAGGATATAAAACCTACTTTATCAGTGCAACTTCAGCTGCCAGAGGGAGACCATCTGGGGGGTTGGTTGTATGGGCGAAGATCTCATTAAATGTGGAGATACGCATGCAAGCCACTGAGTCGGAGGACATTTTATGGTTGATAATGGGAAAAAAAAATAAGATAATAACCCACTTGTTTAATGTATATATAAGACCTAGAAAGTCAAACGTGGAGTCTCCAGAAATAACTCTACTAGACGACCTGCTCAAAAAAATCCCAGTAGGTGAGACAATTATGATAGGGGGTGACCTCAATTGTAATTATGAACCTATAACTGGATTCGAACATTTAGCAGAAGAGGAAGACCGAATGAGAACAATTCCTTAACTAACAATAGAAAAAACTGTCCCAGGCACAGTGGCCGCATTGCAAATCATGAGCCTTACATTAAACCATGGACTGAGGGCATGTAATGGCAGAGTGGGTGAAGTCGGCCTTAATCTGGTTACTTTCCAGAGAGGCAACTCAACTTCAAAAATAGATTACATTCTGCATAGTATAAATACATGGGAAAGACTAGCGACCTTTAAAATCGATAAAAGAAGGGATAGCGATCACTTCCCGCTAATAATTGAATTCAAGGCACACTTCTTAGATTTGGACTCGAAATATATAGAACATGACAAGGTGGAGTTACAACCCACCCTCAGTAACAACAGAAGGGTTGTAAAATGGCCAGCAATATTAGGCAATCAGGTCACTATGATAAATATTTACAACATATTTTCTGATCTCCTGGAGCCTTATGCAGAAAATAAACCTAGTGACATTCCTATTACGGCTATCCACCATTCATTGAGCACAATGTTAAGACCTGTCCTGACCAAACAGCTACAGAATAAGCACAAAAAGGAGAAGGCCCAAACCACCTCTAATAGTCCATGGTATACTATCAGATGTAGAGAGAGGAAAAGAGTACTGGTAGAGGCACTAAAGCAAAAAAATCAATTAGCCGTACAGCAGGCAAGGGCCAGTTATAAGAAAACGCTGGCTACTGCCCAACGCAACTGGGAGGACCAAAAATGGCAAGACCTGCTGGTAGCAGCAAAAAGCAATGATGCAAGGACCTTCTGGAAAATAGTTACCCATGGTAGCAAAGAGGGGATATTTACTACAGACCATCACATAGACCCCAAAACATGGGTTAACTACTTTACACATCTTTACTCTGACCCCCCCACCTTCGATTTTTATCCCTCAAGACATAAAACCCCAGTTACTTGGGGTATTTTACCCGAGTTACAGTTTAGTCTGGAGGAGACGGTGATTGCCATTGAAGCAATCAAGCCAGGAAAAGCCCCCGGTTTGGATAAGATTCCGGGGGATATGTTCAAACATAGCATGGAAATCTGGGCACCTTATCTAAACCTTCTAAGTAACGCCATAGCAAGGGGAGGCCTAATGCCCGAGACATGGACAGGGGCAGAAATAATCCCAATCCACAAAAAAGGATCCAGGGAAGACCCAGGGAATTATAGACCAATTAGCCTCATAGACGTCACACAAAAAATTTATGCTAGACAGATCCTGAATAGAATCAATACCTGGATAGAAGAGAACAGCATAATGTCTATATACCAAGCAGGCTTTTGACTACAGACCAGTACAGTCGACCAGGCCTTTAGGCTATTGACAATAATATGGAAATACACTAGACTAAAGAAAGGCCACCTGTATATTGCGTTTGTGGACCTGCGCGCAGCTTTTGATCTGGTGCCGAGAGACTCCTTATGGGCAGCATTAGGAAAACAGGGCATGCCAGGGAACCTCCTGGGCCAGCTGGAGAGGCTACATGAAAATACATTCGCAAAGGTCCGGTGGGGGCCAAAAGGAGAGCTGACAGACCCAATACCTATCAAGAGGGGGGTGAGACAGGGCTGTGTGCTCGCCCCAACACTTTTCTCATTATACATCAATGATCTGGTTCATCATCTGAAACAAAGTAACCACGACTCACCAAGACTGAATGATGATCCAGTCCCCGCCCTCCTTTTTGCAGATGACACCATCCTCTTGTCTCAAACTCCAATGGGCCTGCAAACTCTACTAGATAAATTCAGTGAGTATTGCAGCTTGAAGGGGTTAGAAATAAATGCAAACAAGACTAAATACTTAACTGTTAACCCCCACAAAGCGCTCAAGAGAAACATTTGGATTAGAGGGCAGGTACTGGAACGAGTTAAAAATTTCAACTACCTAGGGATACTGCTTGATGCCAAATTGTCATGGGCGCCGCACATCAACAAAGCTGCTATCTCCTTATCTCATAGCTCCATGGCAATTAGTAAAAATTACAAATGTTCAAGGTCGAGCACTGTGTCACCAGTATTCGAGATCTATAGGTGCAAAGCACAGGCCGCTGCTCTGTATGGCGCAGAACTCTGGGGATTCACAAAACTAACTCCATTGGCCACTCAGGAAAATAACTTCATGAGGGGGGTACTGGGCCTCCCTCCATCCACTCCGTTGATTCCCTTAGCCTATGACACTAATATGAAACAAATAGGCAAATTGGCAGCCCTGAGGCCCCTGCTCTATTGGTGTAGACTTTGGACAACCCCTGAACTGATCCAATACAGGCAAGCATTAATTGAGATCATGGGCTTGGACAAGACTATTTCCCTCCCGTGGCTTCATTATATCAGGCAAAGCTTTTACAATTTAGGGCTGAAATTCTATTGGGATGAACCGCATATACTCACAACCCAATCAAAGATCCGACTAAAGCAAGTATTTTGGGACTTCATCTTTAATAGCCCTTTTCATAGCAAAGACTCAGGTAGACTAACCTTAAGTTTTCTGGATTTTAAACCATTACCGAGCGCTGAGGAATGGATCGATACTATTCAACCTAGACGAGCAAAAGTTTTATTTATGAAGTATCGATATGGGATTCTCCAGGTCAAGGCTTTTACCGTTAAATGGGGCCTCCTGAATGGGAGTAATCATGAGGCGACCTGCGAGCTATGTAATATGGAGACACCAGAAACGACGGATCATGTCCTTTTAAATTGCATTGCCTACGATAAACTAAGGAAGAAATGGATCCGACCCATCTGCAGGGACGCTGGAATCAGGAACCACAATGAAGCTGCCAGATTCTTGAGATCCAGCTCGACACCATATGTTGTTTTTGGTCTAAGCCGATTCTTAATAGCAATTTCATTCATCAGAGACAAGGCGGGCCTGAGGTTGTAGGCGCTTTAATTCAGGCAAAACTCCCAAACTTAACCTATGGTCCTGAAATCGATAATTGGGAGTCACCCTCTGCAATTCAATGGCCTTGGGACCTACAATCAGCCAAGGATATATCTAGCCCAGGGGACATTGTCTATGCCCGGGAGGACCTAGAATGGTCATTGTCACCTATGAAACTTGCTCCTGGATTCTGATATTTATCTACTTTTATCCCAAAAAATCTCCTCTTAGTTAGGCAAACAAGTGCCTGATGGCACGGGAGGTAAATTTTATGGGTCCTACAAATGAAATACTGTAATCGACTTTTATCTATTGTTTTTAAGACCAACATCAGATAACTTGTCTCTAGTAGTTAAGTGAATATTAGCTGCTGCTAGAACAATGTGCCTTTTTGTATTACTTGATTGCATATGACCTCTAAGTAATATAGGCACGCAAGAAAGAAAGGAAACGTTGGGCCCTAGGGATTGTTAATCATTTCTTAAAAATTAAGTCAAATAACCCCTCACGTGATGATGGTATCTATACTGCTAAGATTGTAGAGGCAACTTGAACCTACTAGAGGCAAATAATCATTCAAAAGCATATATCCTATTTTCATAATGGTCACTTTTTGAGCTAGTCCATAGTTAATGCTACTACTACTGAGATACCAATTTTTAACTGTCTTTTGTATAAAGGTTTATATTTTAGGGGAATTTTATAAAATTTTATAATATTTATATGGTGATTTGCATGATGATGTGTACTGTATATTTTATAGTGTTTTATGGATTAATTGTTGATTTTTAACAACATCTATACCCATAACTTGCCTATTTGCACTGTATGGCCCTGAGGGAGCCCTGGTCTCGATCTGTTTTTAGTGCTTTTTTTTTTTTTTCTCTCTTTTTTTTGTCCTTTGTCTTTTTTCTTTCTTTTAAAAAGTGTTTTTGTTCCTTTTAGAAATGTAAGAATTTTGCCAGTATGGTTTTATGGTATTGTTTTACCGAAATAAAGCTGGAAATTGAAATTGAAAAAAAAAAAAATTGTATTCTTCTGTCTTCTGCGCTCCTCTTCTTCACCTTCATCTGTACTTTTCTGTCCTCTGCGCTCCTCTTCTTCTGTAGCTTCTTCTGTGGTCTTCTGTCTTCTGTGTATTCGGCTCCTCTTCTTCTGTGGTCTTCTGTTCTTCTTCTGTGGTCTTCTGTCTTCTGTTCTTCGGCTCTTCTGTCTTCTGTTCTTCTGTGGTCTTCTGTCTTCTGTTCTTCTTCTGTGGTCTTCTGTCTTCTGTTCTTCCGTCTTCTATTCCTCCTATTCTCTTCTTTCCCTCCTGCTCCCCGCTCCTCTTCCTCTGTTAGCTCTGTTTCCCAACAGAGCTAACTGCTACCTACTCCCTGGTTCTTCCCGCTCCTGACTCGTCTCTCCCCCTCTCTATCACCCCTATCTACCCCCATCTCTATCTACCTATCTCTCTATCTCTTTCTCTGTCTCCCTCACTCACCACCTCCTCCTAACTACCTATCTCTCTATCTTTCCCCCCCACCCCCTCTGTTACCACCCCTATCTTCCTATCCTTTCACTCTATCTCTCACCCTCACCCACCTCTACAACCCCCCCTCCCCTATCTTCCCAACCTTACTCCTATCTCTCTTCTCTCCCTAAACTCCTAAACTTCCTAAAACTCACCCCCCACCACCCTTAACCCCCCTCCCCCAGCTCTTCTCCCCTCTACCTGTCCCCCCTCCCTCCGCTTTCCCGCCGCCACCTCCTGCACGCCCCGGCCCCCAGCTCCCATTCGCCCCCAGCTGACCCCTCCCCCCCCTCCTCCCTCTTATGGCGGCCGCTGCGCGACCGCGCTGCTGGAGCGCCAGAGGCAAGCCCGTCTGCGTCTGTCCGCGCCTGGCCCGCACCCAGCACCACGACCCCTGGTCCTCAGCACTCCCAAACCCCTCTGCTCCGCTACGACCCCACCACCCTCCATGCCCTCAACCTAGGTCGCTCCAACACCTGCTTCCAAGCTAACCCTAAACGTACCCATGGACCCTTCGCCTGCAACTCCTGCAAACGCATCTTCCACCACGCAAATACCACGACCACCAGCCCACGCGCCATCAACCACCTCAAATGCATCCTGGTCAACGCTCGATCCGTCCACAAGCACGCCGTTGAACTCTGGGACCTCCTGGTCTCCACAGCACCAGACGTCGCCTTCATCACGGAGACCTGGATGAACGCCTCTTCGGCCCCAGACATCGCCATAGCCATCCCCGAAGGCTACAAGATTTCCAGAAAAGACCGCACCAACCAAGTAGGAGGAGGAATTGCCATCGTCTTCAAAGACTCCATCAGCGTCACCACCTCCACCGAAGACACCCCCCTCGCTGCAGAACACCTGCATTTCCAGATTCGCACCGACCCCAGGACCACCCTCAGAGGATCCCTCATCTACCGTCCCCCCGGACCGCGCGCCCCTTTCAGTGACTCCATCACCGACTTCATCTCCCCGCACGCTCTCGCCTCGCCGGACTACATCCTCCTAGGCGACCTCAACTTCCATCTGGAACACAACAACGACCCCAACACCACCGCCCTGCTCGACAACCTCGCCAACCTCGGCCTCAAGCAACTGGTGAACACCGCCACCCACATCGCCGGACACACGCTTGACCCCATCTTCTCCGCCAGCAAACACGTCTCCTTCAGCCACGCCTCCGCTCTAAACTGGACCGACCACAGCTGTGTCCACTTCACATTCCGACGCGAGACCCGCCACCTCCGCACTCAACCCATCCCTCGTCGACAGTGGAACAAAATCCCCGAAGAACAGCTCTTCTCCGCACTCACCGTCAACCAACCTACCCTTACCACTGACGACCCCAACGACGCAGCCCTCAGCCTCACGAACTGGATCACCAACTGCGCAGACAACCTTGCTCCCCTCAGACGCACGCATCGACAGGCCAACACCAAAAAACCTCTCTGGTTCTCTGACACCCTTAAGGAATCGAAGAAAACCTGCAGCGCCCTCGAGAAAGCCTGGCGCAAGGACCACACCGCTGACAACATGACGGCCCTCAAGAACGCGACCCGCGAACACCACCACCTGATCCGCGCAGCCAAAAGGAATTTCTTCACGGACAGACTGGACAAAAACAGCCACAACAGCAGAGAACTCTTCAGCATCGTTAAAGAGTTCTCCAACCCCAACGCCAACGCCATCACGCCCTCACAAGACCTGTGCAACTCCCTCGCCACCTTCTTCCATCGCAAGATCACCGACCTCCACGACAGCTTTGGACACCAGACCCAGCCAAGCAACACCGAATCCACACCCCCTGCCATCACCCTCAAAGCCTGGACCCACATCAACACTGAAGAGACCAAAACCACCATGAACTCTATCCACTCCGGCGCCCCCTCGGACCCCTGCCCTCACTTCATCTTCAATAAAGCTGACGACATCATCGCCCCGAACCTCCAGACCATCATCAACTCCTTTTTTTCATCTGCTACCTTCACCGAAAGCTGGAAACACGCCGAAGTCAACGCCCTACTAAAGAAACCTACGGCTGACCCAAGCGACCTGAAGAACTTCCGCCCCATCTCGCTCCTCCCCTTCCCTGCCAAGGTAATAGAGAAGACCGTCAACAAACAGCTTACCAATTTCCTGGAAGACAACAACCTTCTCGACCCTTCACAATCCGGATTCCGAACCAACCACAGCACTGAAACCGCCCTCATCTCAATCACAGACGACATCAGAACCCTGATGGACAACGGTGAAACAGTCACCCTCATCCTCCTCGACCTCTCGGCTGCCTTCGACACCGTCTGTCACCGCACCCTAATAACCCGCCTCCGCTCCACCGGGATCCAAGGCCAGGCCCTGGACTGGATCACCTCCTTCCTCTCCAACCGCTCTCAAAGAGTCTACCTCCCACCTTTTCGCTCAGACCCCACCGAGATCATCTGCGGCGTCCCTCAAGGCTCCTCGCTCAGCCCGACACTCTTCAATGTCTACATGAGCCCCCTCGCCGACATCGTATGCAAGCACATCATCATCACCTCCTACGCCGACGACACTCAACTTATACTTTCCCTCACCAAGGACCCCGCCAGCGCTAAGACCAACCTACAAGATGGCATGAAGGACGTCGCAGATTGGATGAGGCTCAGCCGTCTAAAACTGAACTCAGACAAAACGGAAGTCCTCATCCTCGGCAACACCCCGACCGCATGGGACGACTCCTGGTGGCCCACGGCCCTTGGCACCGCACCAACCCCCTCAGACCACGCCCGCAACCTCGGGTTCATCTTGGACCCTCTGCTCACCATGACCAAACAAGTCAACGCCGTGTCCTCCTCCTGCTTCCTCACCCTCCGCATGCTCCGCAAGATCTTCCGCTGGATCCCCACCGACACCAGAAAAACCGTGACCCACGCCCTAGTCACTAGCCGCCTGGACTACGGCAACACCCTTTATGCTGGGACCACCGCAAAACTCCAAAATCGCCTGCAACGCATTCAAAACGCCTCGGCCCGCCTCATCCTCGACGTACCCCGCACACCTGAGACACCTGCATTGGCTCCCAGTCAGCAAAAGGATCACCTTCTGACTTCTCACCCACGCACACAAAGCCCTCCACGACAAGGGACCTGAATACCTCAACCGACACCTCAGCTTCTACGACCCCACCCGTCTCCTCCGTTCCACCGGCCTCGCGCTCGCTGCCGTCCCTCGCATCCGCTGCTCCACGGCGGGTTGGAGGTCTTTCTCCTACCTGGCAGCCAAGACCTGGAACAGCCTCCCCACCAGCCTGAGGACTACCCAGGACCACTCCGCATTCCGGAGACTCCTCAAGACCTGGCTCTTCGAGCAGCAGTAACCCCCTTCCCCCTAGCGCCTTGAGACCCGCACGGGTGAGTAGCGCGCTTTATAAATGTTAATGATTTTGATTTTTTGATTTTTGTTTTGTAATAAATTTCCTGTCCTCTTTATCTGAAGCAGGCCTCGCTTATAGATCAGTGAATAACTACAGATCCTCTATTTCGGCAGGTCATGTTCAGTTTACTGGTAAACCAATTGGAGAAGATACGTTGGTGTGCAAATTACTCAGGGGCATTTGATTTTCGAATCCGCCTCAGCCAAAATATACCTCTTTATGGGATGTAGATATTGTACTCAAATTTTTGAAGTCTTGGCCTGATAATAAGTACTTAGCACGCAAACAGTTACCGGCCAAGTTGACTTTGTTATTATGCCTGAGTTCCGGTAAATGGGTCTCGGATGTGCGAGCGTTGGAACTCAAGGGCAGTCTTTTTTCTCCGGAGGGAGTATCTTTTTCTGTGTCTAGGAGAACCAAAACTAATACAAGGTTGATTTCTTACCCGTGTTTCCCTCCAGATTATAAGCTCTGTATGGTACAGTGTCTTAAGGCTTATTAAGTGGCTACCTGTGAATTTCGTTTAGACCCTCAGGGGCAACTGCTCATCACTTTGCAGAAGCCATTTTAACCAGTTTCCTCTGCCACTCTGCCAGATGGATGCGTTGGTTACTATCTGAAGCCGGTATTGATGTTTTAGAGTTTGGTGCTCACTCTGCCAGGGGCAATACGGCTTCAAAATCTTTTTTCTCTAGGTTCCAGTTTGAATGAAATCATGAAGGCAGCAGATTGGTCTTCCGAGTCTACTTTTAAGTCTTTTTACTACAAAGACGATTGCGGCTGTAGCGTCAGTGGTGGTTGCACAGCTTTGAACAAGTATAATCGGAGCCTCCGGTCCTGAGATTGAATATAAAATTTTCTAGCTTTTGCGTCAAGAATTTTCAATTCTA
This sequence comes from Pleurodeles waltl, assembly GCF_031143425.1. Classification (NCBI taxonomy): domain Eukaryota; kingdom Metazoa; phylum Chordata; class Amphibia; order Caudata; family Salamandridae; genus Pleurodeles; species Pleurodeles waltl. The sequence continues at coordinate 13,628,331 of NC_090448.1, read as the reverse complement.
TTAGGGACACTGAGGCGAGGATTATCCCACCCAAAGAGATGTGTTCATACGTCGTAAGGTCTAAGTACAACGTTCAAGTATTTCTGAATGCTCCTAGTGTTAAGTTTTCCCCCGTTATGGCATTGATGTATGGGATTCTTGGGAAATAGCTTTTATAGTTTTCCTCTTTATTCTAGGCAATGAGCAGAAGCAAACTTGAGGTTCGTCGGACGATCGTATTATTTTCTCACAATCCTCGTGTTTGGAGTAAATTTTCCATGGATTTCAAGAGGTCTTGGGTGGGCCTGGTTCCGGTCCCTGCCTGTTAAGGATGGTCTAAGTTTCTGAGACTGTTCGTGCTTGTTTGTCTCACGTTGAGGCATCGTTGAATATTCAGTTGCAAAGGAAGAAGGCGTGTAGTCATGTCGCCAGGTTTTATAGGGGGGATACTCTATGGTTGGTCATTTGATCACTATGTTTTACTGAGAAATATATTTTTTTAATAAAGTCTATTTATTGGCTACTGTAAAAAATAAAGCATAATAAGAGAAGCATAATCCTCGCCTCCGTGTTCTTAATAGAATTGAAAATTCTTGATGCGATAGCTAGAACATTTTATATTGTTTCACAACGTTTACAATAACACAGTAGGCGTAATTGGCAGACTGTGTGCCGATCACTGGAGAAGTGTCTGGCTGCAATACCTCTGGCTCGAGTAAATTCACCTGTTGTGGAGCCAGAGGTAAAAGCTCTGAGGAGCATGAGTCATAAGCTTTTCAAACAATATAATTGTTGACACAGAAAGTGCTGTCAGGCAGGAGGAAGCCACTGCAGGAAAAACTAAAAGGCCTCTGACGTCACAGCCACAACTAGAATAGCAACCGCCGATACATCAAATTTGATTGTATGGGAAAATGGCCACCGGCGAATGTCACTACACAGCCACAACTAGAACGGCAACCTCTGAAAATGGCCGCTTGCAAACGTCACTACACAGTGACACTTAACTTGACTATTCCTCTGGAGATGGCCGCCTGCGTAAGCATCACTACGCTATAATCGTTAAAGTATTCACCCTTCCGATGCACTCAATATGTCCGCCTCCAAAAAGACTAGACCGGTAACCGTACACTACACAATGCTTTGGGCATCGGTGGCCCAATCATTCGTAGGTCAATGGATCACCCAGCCAAACAGCAAATACCACAAAGGTTACTCCAGGGTCCTTGTTCAGACAATTGCAGCTTGAAGGAATTCCACTAAGCACAAAACATCCACACATCGTCTTTGGCACTGACTCCAGAATCTCAATGGACATCCACGCATATTGTATGCGCCACTGACTATTTACAACGATCCCTCAACTGCCAGCTCTGCTCCATCCTATCCTTGTCACAATTGTTGGAAAGCAGGAGGTCTTCCACATGGTAAGATGTCGAGTAGCTTGTTTGTTGCATAAATTGGATCCACGCAAGAAGCAGCGCCAGTGTGTGGCATGAAATAAATTGCCACCGCTCAACCATCTACACCAACCATCTCTCCTAGAGCCCCACATCAGGGTTACACAGTCTATGTTCTGTTGCATCCACACCTTCTCTGCTTTCCCTGCCTAGCTCTATCCCACAAAATCTATATTCCAAACTCAAAACTTTAGCTCACAATCCAACACAGAATGGTCTAACTCAGTGGTTCCCAACCTGTGGCCCGTGGACCCCGGGGGGTCCACAAAGCCTCCTCAGGGAGTCCGCAACTGCTTAGAAAATTAAATATTATTAACAAATTAGGTCCCCACCTTTCAGTAATGACTCAGTGGGGGGTCCCTGTGAGAAAGTAGCCTCTTTCTAGCCTTGTTACCCCCACTTTTGGCCTGTTTGTGAGTGTATGCCAGGGTGTTTTCACTGTCTCACTGGGATCCTGCTAGCCAGGGCCCAGTGCTCATAGTGAAAACCCTATGTTTTCAGTATGTTTGTTATGTGTCACTGGGACCCTGCTAGTCAGGACCCCAGTGCTCATAAGTTTGTGGCCTATATGTATGTGTTCCCTGTGTAGTGCCTAACTGTCTCACTGAGGCTCTGCTAACCAGAACCTCAGTGGTTATGCTCTCTCATTTCATCCAAATTGTCACTAACAGGCTAGTGACCAATTTTACCAATTTACATTGGCTTACTGGAACACCCTTATAATTCCCTAGTATATGGTACTGAGGTACCCAGGGTATTGGGGTTCCAGGAGATCCCTATGGGCTGCAGCATTTCTTTTGCCACCCATAGGGAGCTCTGACAATTCTTACACAGGCCTGCCACTGCAGCCTGAGTGAAATAACGTCCACGTTATTTCACAGCCATTTTACACTGCACTTAAGTAACTTATAAGTCACCTATATGTCTAACCTTTACCTGGTAAAGGTTAGGTGCAAAGTTACTTAGTGTGAGGGCACCCTGGCACTAGCCAAGGTGCCCCCACATTGTTCAGAGCCAATTCCCTGAACTTTGTGAGTGCGGGGACACCATTACACGCGTGCACTACATATAGGTCACTACCTATATGTAGCTTCACAATGGTAACTCCGAATATGGCCATGTAACATGTCTAAGATCATGGAATTGCCCCCTCTATGCCATCCTGGCATTGTTGGTACAATTCCATGATCCCAGTGGTCTGTAGCACAGACCCTGGTACTGCCAAACTGCCCTTCCTGGGGTTTCACTGCAGCTGCTGCTGCTGCCAACCCCTCAGACAGGCATCTGCCCTCCTGGGGTCCAGCCAGGCCTGGCCCAGGATGGCAGAACAAAGAACTTCCTCTGAGAGAGGGTGTGACACCCTCTCCCTTTGGAAAATGGTGTGAAGGCAGGGGAGGAGTAGCCTCCCCCAGCCTCTGGAAATGCTTTCTTGGGCACAGATGTGCCCAATTCTGCATAAGCCAGTCTACACCGGTTCAGGGGACCCCTTAGCCCTGCTCTGGCGCGAAACTGGACAAAGGAAAGGGGAGTGACCACTCCCCTGACCTGCACCTCCCCTGGGAGGTGTCCAGAGCTCCTCCAGTGTGCTCCAGACCTCTGCCATCTTGGAAACAGAGGTGCTGCTGGCACACTGGACTGCTCTGAGTGGCCAGTGCCACCAGGTGACGTCAGAGACTCCTTGTGATAGGCTCCTTCAGGTGTTGCTAGCCTATCCTCTCTCCTAGGTAGCCAAACCCTCTTTTCTGGCTATTTAGGGTCTCTGTCTCTGGGGAAACTTCAGATAACGAATGCATGAGCTCAGCCGAGTTCCTCTGCATCTCTCTCTTCACCTTCTGATAAGGAATCGACTGCTGACCGCGCTGGAAGCCTGCAAACCTGCAACATAGTAGCAAAGACGACTACTGCAACTCTGTAACGCTGATCCTGCCGCCTTCTCGACTGTTTTCCTGCTTGTGCATGCTGTGGGGGTAGTCTGCCTCCTCTCTGCACCAGAAGCTCCGAAGAAATCTCCAGTGGGTCGACGGAATCTTCCCCCTGCAACCGCAGGCACCAAAAAGCTGCATTACCGGTCCCTTGGGTCTCCTCTCAGCACGACGAGCGAGGTCCCTCGAATCCAGCGACTCTGTCCAAGTGACCCCCACAGTCCAGTGACTCTTCAGTCCAAGTTTGGTGGAGGTAAGTCCTTGCCTCACCTCGCTGGGCTGCATTGCTGGGAACCGCGACTTTGCAGCTACTCCGGCCCCTGTGCACTTCCGGCGGAAATCCTTTGTGCAAAGCCAAGCCTGGGTCCACGGCACTCTAACCTGCATTGCATGACTTTCTAAGTTGGTCTCCGGCGACGTGGGACTCCTTTGTGCAACTTCGGCGAGCACCGTTTCACGCATCCTCGTAGTGCCTGTTTCTGGCACTTTTCCGGGTGCTACCGGCTTCAGAGAGGGCTCCTTGTCTTGCTCGATGTCCCCTCTCTCTGCTGGTCCAATTTGCGACCTCCTGGTCCCTCCTGGGCCTCAGCAGCGTCCAAAAACGCTAACCGCACGATTTGCAGCTAGCAAGGCTTGTTGGCGATCTTTGGGCGGGAAAACACTTCTGCACAACTCTCCACGGCGAGAGGGATACGTCCACCAAAGGGGAAGTCTCTAGCCCTTTTCGTTCCTGCAGAAACCTCAGCTTCTTCTGTCCAGTAGAAGCTTCTTTGCACCCGCAGCTGGCATTTCCTGGGCATTTGCCCATCTCCGACTTGCTTGTGACTTTTGGACTTGGTCCCCTTGTTCCACAGGTACCCTAGATTGGAAATCCACAGTTGTTGCATTGCTGGTTTGTGTCTTTCCTGCATTATTCCTCTAACACGACTTCTTTGTCCTTAGGGGAACTTTAGTGCACTTTGCACTCACTTTTCAGGGTCTTGGGAGGGTTATTTTTCTAACTCTCACTATTTTCTAATAGTCCCAGCGACCCTCTACAAGGTCACACAGGTTCGGGGTCCATTCGTGGTTCGCATTCCACTTTTGGAGTATATGGTTTGTGTTGCCCCTATCCCTATGTTTCCCCATTGCATCCTATTGTAACTATACATTGTTTGCACTGTTTTCTAAGACTATACTGCATATTTTTGCTATTGTGTATATATATCTTGTGTATATTTCCTATCCTCTCACTGAGGGTACACTCTAAGATACTTTGGCATATTGTCATAAAAATAAAGTACCTTTATTTTTAGTATAACTGTGTATTGTGTTTTCTTATGATATTGTGCATATGACACTAAGTGGTACTGTAGTAGCTTCACACGTCTCCTAGTTCAGCCTAAGCTGCTCTGCTAAGCTACCATTATCTATCAGCCTAAGCTGCTAGACACCCTATACACTAATAAGGGATAACTGGGCCTGGTGCAAGGTGCAAGTACCCCTAGGTACTCACTACAAGCCAGTCCAGCCTCCTACATTGGTTGTGCAGCGGTGGGATAAGTGCTTTGAGACTACTTACCACTCTTGTCATTGTACTTTTCATAAGAGAAAAATATACAAAACAAGGTCAGTGTATATACACATAGCCAAAAAGTTTTGCATTTCCTCTTTTCACTCTTTTCTAAGTGCTGAAAAGTACTTCTAACTTTCTAAAAAGTTCTAAAAAGTTAAAAAAGTTTTTTTTCACTGTCTTTCTAAAAGCTCTGACAAACTTTTTATCTTTTACTATCACTTTAACTCTCTCTAAAAAATGTCTGGCACAGGCCAAAATGTTGATCTGTCCAAACTTGCATATGATCACCTTAGCTGGAAAGGAGCAAGGAATCTCTGCATAGAGAGAGGTTTGAGTGTAGGGAAGAATCCTTCCTTAGAACTGTTAATTAACATGCTTAGAGTACAGGATAAGGCCATAAGTGCCCAATCTGTAGAAAAAGTAGCTAATGGTTCTCAATCAGATCCAGGGACTCCCCCAGGAAAAGATTCAGGAAAGAAACTTCCTAGCCTGCCCATTACTAGACAGTCTAGCATAGTTGGTAATGATGATGAGCCACACCATATAAATAGTGTTGTCTCACATCATAGCAAAAGCATTTATTCTCACCATACTGGTAGTGATGTTTCTGTTAGCCAAGCTGTTAGGGTGCCCTCTGTAAGGGACAGGTCTCCTTCTGTTCATTCCCATCATACCTCTGTATCTAGAAATGTCCCTCCCACCCACCCTGATGACAGATTGTTAGAAAGGGAGCTCAATAGATTGAGAGTGGAACAAACCAGACTGAAGCTTAAAAAGCAACAGCTGGATTTGGATAGACAGTCTTTAGAATTAGAGAAGGAAAGACAGAAGTTGGGTTTAGAAACCCATGGTGGCAGCAGCAGTATTCCCCATAGTCATCCTGCAAAAGAGCATGATTCCAGGAATCTGCATAAGATAGTTCCCCCTCATAACAAGGGGGATGACATTAACAAGTGGTTTGCTGCACTTGAGAGGGCCTGTGTTGTACAGGATGTCCCTCAAAGGCAGTGGGCTGCTATCCTATGGCTATCATTTAGTGGAAAGGGTAGGGATAGACTCCTTACTGTGAAAGAAAGTGATGCCAATAATTTTACAGTTCTTAAGAATGCACTCCTGGATGGTTATGGCTTAACCACTGAACAATACAGGATAAAGTTCAGAGAGACCAAAAAGGAGTCTTCACAAGACTGGGTTGATTTCATTGACCATTCAGTGAAGGCCTTTGAGGGGTGGTTACATGGCAGTAAAGTTACTGATTATGAAAGCCTGTATAACACAATCCTGAGAGAGCATATACTTAATAATTGTGTGTCTGATTTGTTGCACCAGTACCTGGTAGACTCTGATCTGACCTCTCCCCAAGAATTGGGAAAGAAGGCAGACAAATGGGTCAGAACAAGGGTGAACAGAAAAGTTCATACAGGGGGTGACAAAGATGGCAATAAGAAGAAAGATGGTGAAAAATCTCAAGATAAGCATGGGGATAAGGGTAAAACCAAAGATCCCACTTCAAATCTTAAACACTCTTCAGAGGGTGGGGATAAAACAAATTCTTCCTCTTCTTCCCAACCTGCACACATTAAAAAGCCTTAGTGCTTTGTGTGTAAAAACAGAGGCCATAGGCCAGGGGATAAGTCCTGTCCAGGTAAACCCCCTGAGCCTACCACCACTAATACATCAAGCTCTAGTGCCCCTAGCAGTAGTGGTACTAGTGGTGGGACTGCTGTCAACAGTCAAGTTAAGGGTGTAGTTGGGTTCACTTATGGGTCCATAGTAGAAACTGGGGTAGTCAGTCCCAAGACAGTTTCTGTCACACCTAGTGGCATTGGCCTTGCCACACTGGCTGCTTGTCCCCTTACAATGGATAAGTACAGGCAGACAGTTTCAATAAATGGTGTTGAGGCCTTGGCCTACAGGGACACAGGTGCCAGTATCACTTTGGTGACTGAAAACCTAGTGCACCCTGATCAGCACATCATTGGACAACAGTATAAGATTATTGATGTCCATAACTCCACTAAGTTTCTTCCCTTAGCTATAATTCAGTTTAGTTGGGGTGGAGTTACTGGCCCTAAGCAGGTGGTGGTATCACCTAGCTTACCTGTAGACTGTCTCTTAGGTAATGACCTAGAGGCCTCAGGTTGGGCTGATGTAGAGTTTTATGCCCATGCAGCCATGCTGGGCATCCCTGAGGAATTGTTCCCTCTCATTTCTACTGAAATGAAAAAGCAAAGGAGAGAAGGCCTGAAAACTCAGGATCCCTCTCCATCAACAGGTAAAAAGGGTATCACAGTATCCCCTAACCACCCTACCATTCAGGATACCATTCCTGTGGTGGGAGAAACCTCTCCTGGGGTGGCACCTGTTCCAAGGGAATCATCAGTTGGCAAAACTGTACTCCCTGAGGTGGAAGTACCTCTCTGTGGGATAACTAACATTGGTGAGAAAAAGAGCACCATTTTAGTTAACATGGAGCATCCCTCCAACCCTCCCAGAGAAACTTTAGTGCAGAAACTCTGCACTGCCTCACAACACTTAGGACAGCATCCCTGCCCTAGTGTGGAGCTGATAGGACAGCATCCCTGCCCTGCTCCAACCCAAGAGAAACAGCATCCCTGTTCTCTCTTCCAGCCATATGGACAAAGTTGTTGCCCAGCTATGGCTTTTCTGAGACAGCATCCCTGTCTGGCATTTCCATCACTACAAATAGGTTCAGTGGACAATTCCCACTGCTCTAACCTAAAACTTACTGATAGAACCTCTGAAAATACATCTTCACATTGTTGCTTAGCTAAAAAACTTCAAACAGGGTGGTTTACATCCCCACAGGGAAGTAACCATATAGTGGATGATAAAGGGAGTAACCAGTCTATTGCAGAGCTACTCTCTACTTATCACCACTTAGACAATAAAGTCTCAACTGGCCAAGGTTAGCCTTATTGTCCTTCGTTTGGGGGGGGGGGGGTTGTGTGAGAAAGTAGCCTCTTTCTAGCCTTGTTACCCCCACTTTTGGCCTGTTTGTGAGTGTATGCCAGGGTGTTTTCACTGTCTCACTGGGATCCTGCTAGCCAGGGCCCAGTGCTCATAGTGAAAACCCTATGTTTTCAGTATGTTTGTTATGTGTCACTGGGACCCTGCTAGTCAGGACCCCAGTGCTCATAAGTTTGTGGCCTATATGTATGTGTTCCCTGTGTAGTGCCTAACTGTCTCACTGAGGCTCTGCTAACCAGAACCTCAGTGGTTATGCTCTCTCATTTCATCCAAATTGTCACTAACAGGCTAGTGACCAATTTTACCAATTTACATTGGCTTACTGGAACACCCTTATAATTCCCTAGTATATGGTACTGAGGTACCCAGGGTATTGGGGTTCCAGGAGATCCCTATGGGCTGCAGCATTTCTTTTGCCACCCATAGGGAGCTCTGACAATTCTTACACAGGCCTGCCACTGCAGCCTGAGTGAAATAACGTCCACGTTATTTCACAGCCATTTTACACTGCACTTAAGTAACTTATAAGTCACCTATATGTCTAACCTTTACCTGGTAAAGGTTAGGTGCAAAGTTACTTAGTGTGAGGGCACCCTGGCACTAGCCAAGGTGCCCCCACATTGTTCAGAGCCAATTCCCTGAACTTTGTGAGTGCGGGGACACCATTACACGCGTGCACTACATATAGGTCACTACCTATATGTAGCTTCACAATGGTAACTCCGAATATGGCCATGTAACATGTCTAAGATCATGGAATTGCCCCCTCTATGCCATCCTGGCATTGTTGGTACAATTCCATGATCCCAGTGGTCTGTAGCACAGACCCTGGTACTGCCAAACTGCCCTTCCTGGGGTTTCACTGCAGCTGCTGCTGCTGCCAACCCCTCAGACAGGCATCTGCCCTCCTGGGGTCCAGCCAGGCCTGGCCCAGGATGGCAGAACAAAGAACTTCCTCTGAGAGAGGGTGTGACACCCTCTCCCTTTGGAAAATGGTGTGAAGGCAGGGGAGGAGTAGCCTCCCCCAGCCTCTGGAAATGCTTTCTTGGGCACAGATGTGCCCAATTCTGCATAAGCCAGTCTACACCGGTTCAGGGGACCCCTTAGCCCTGCTCTGGCGCGAAACTGGACAAAGGAAAGGGGAGTGACCACTCCCCTGACCTGCACCTCCCCTGGGAGGTGTCCAGAGCTCCTCCAGTGTGCTCCAGACCTCTGCCATCTTGGAAACAGAGTTGCTGCTGGCACACTGGACTGCTCTGAGTGGCCAGTGCCACCAGGTGACGTCAGAGACTCCTTGTGATAGGCTCCTTCAGGTGTTGCTAGCCTATCCTCTCTCCTAGGTAGCCAAACCCTCTTTTCTGGCTATTTAGGGTCTCTGTCTCTGGGGAAACTTCAGATAACGAATGCATGAGCTCAGCCGAGTTCCTCTGCATCTCTCTCTTCACCTTCTGATAAGGAATCGACTGCTGACCGCGCTGGAAGCCTGCAAACCTGCAACATAGTAGCAAAGACGACTATTGCAACTCTGTAACGCTGATCCTGCCGCCTTCTCGACTGTTTTCCTGCTTGTGCATGCTGTGGGGGTAGTCTGCCTCCTCTCTGCACCAGAAGCTCCGAAGAAATCTCCAGTGGGTCGACGGAATCTTCCCCCTGCAACCGCAGGCACCAAAAAGCTGCATTACCGGTCCCTTGGGTCTCCTCTCAGCACGACGAGCGAGGTCCCTCGAATCCAGCGACTCTGTCCAAGTGACCCCCACAGTCCAGTGACTCTTCAGTCCAAGTTTGGTGGAGGTAAGTCCTTGCCTCACCTCGCTGGGCTGCATTGCTGGGAACCGCGACTTTGCAGCTACTCCGGCCCCTGTGCACTTCCGGTGGAAATCCTTTGTGCAAAGCCAAGCCTGGGTCCATGGCACTCTAACCTGCATTGCACGACTTTCTAAGTTGGTCTCCGGCGACGTGGGACTCCTTTGTGCAACTTCGGCGAGCACCGTTTCACGCATCCTCGTAGTGCCTGTTTCTGGCACTTTTCCGGGAGCTACCGGCTTCAGAGAGGGCTCCTTGTCTTGCTCGATGTCCCCTCTCTCTGCTGGTCCAATTTGCGACCTCCTGGTCCCTCCTGGGCCTCAGCAGCGTCCAAAAACGCTAACCGCACGATTTGCAGCTAGCAAGGCTTGTTGGCGTTCTTTCGGCGGGAAAACACTTCTGCACAACTCTCCACGGCGAGAGGGATCCGTCCACCAAAGGGGAAGTCTCTAGCCCTTTTCGTTCCTGCAGAAACCTCAGCTTCTTCTGTCCAGTAGAAGCTTCTTTGCACCCGCAGCTGGCATTTCCTGGGCATTTGCCCATCTCCGACTTGCTTGTGACTTTTGGACTTGGTCCCCTTGTTCCACAGGTACCCTAGATTGGAAATCCACAGTTGTTGCATTGCTGGTTTGTGTCTTTCCTGCATTATTCCTCTAACACGACTTCTTTGTCCTTAGGGGAACTTTAGTGCACTTTGCACTCACTTTTCAGGGTCTTGGGAGGGTTATTTTTCTAACTCTCACTATTTTCTAATAGTCCCAGCGACCCTCTACAAGGTCACACAGGTTCGGGGTCCATTCGTGGTTCGCATTCCACTTTTGGAGTATATGGTTTGTGTTGCCCCTATCCCTATGTTTCCCCATTGCATCCTATTGTAACTATACATTGTTTGCACTGTTTTCTAAGACTATACTGCATATTTTTGCTATTGTGTATATATATCTTGTGTATATTTCCTATCCTCTCACTGAGGGTACACTCTAAGATACTTTGGCATATTGTCATAAAAATAAAGTACCTTTATTTTTAGTATAACTGTGTATTGTGTTTTCTTATGATATTGTGCATATGACACTAAGTGGTACTGTAGTAGCTTCACACGTCTCCTAGTTCAGCCTAAGCTGCTCTGCTAAGCTACCATTATCTATCAGCCTAAGCTGCTAGACACCCTATACACTAATAAGGGATAACTGGGCCTGGTGCAAGGTGCAAGTACCCCTAGGTACTCACTACAAGCCAGTCCAGCCTCCTACATTGGTTGTGCAGCGGTGGGATAAATGCTTTGAGACTACTTACCACTCTTGTCATTGTACTTTTCATAAGAGAAAAATATACAAAACAAGGTCAGTGTATATACACATAGCCAAAAAGTTTTGCATTTCCTCTTTTCACTCTTTTCTAAGTGCTGAAAAGTACTTCTAACTTTCTAAAAAGTTCTAAAAAGTTAAAAAAGTTTTTTTTCACTGTCTTTCTAAAAGCTCTGACAAACTTTTTATCTTTTACTATCACTTTAACTCTCTCTAAAAAATGTCTGGCACAGGCCAAAATGTTGATCTGTCCAAACTTGCATATGATCACCTTAGCTGGAAAGGAGCAAGGAATCTCTGCATAGAGAGAGGTTTGAGTGTAGGGAAGAATCCTTCCTTAGAACTGTTAATTAACATGCTTAGAGTACAGGATAAGGCCATAAGTGCCCAATCTGTAGAAAAAGTAGCTAATGGTTCTCAATCAGATCCAGGGACTCCCCCAGGAAAAGATTCAGGAAAGAAACTTCCTAGCCTGCCCATTACTAGACAGTCTAGCATAGTTGGTAATGATGATGAGCCACACCATATAAATAGTGTTGTCTCACATCATAGCAAAAGCATTTATTCTCACCATACTGGTAGTGATGTTTCTGTTAGCCAAGCTGTTAGGGTGCCCTCTGTAAGGGACAGGTCTCCTTCTGTTCATTCCCATCATACCTCTGTATCTAGAAATGTCCCTCCCACCCACCCTGATGACAGATTGTTAGAAAGGGAGCTCAATAGATTGAGAGTGGAACAAACCAGACTGAAGCTTAAAAAGCAACAGCTGGATTTGGATAGACAGTCTTTAGAATTAGAGAAGGAAAGACAGAAGTTGGGTTTAGAAACCCATGGTGGCAGCAGCAGTATTCCCCATAGTCATCCTGCAAAAGAGCATGATTCCAGGAATCTGCATAAGATAGTTCCCCCTCATAACTAGGGGGATGACATTAACAAGTGGTTTGCTGCACTTGAGAGGGCCTGTGTTGTACAGGATGTCCCTCAAAGGCAGTGGGCTGCTATCCTATGGCTATCATTTAGTGGAAAGGGTAGGGATAGACTCCTTACTGTGAAAGAAAGTGATGCCAATAATTTTACAGTTCTTAAGAATGCACTCCTGGATGGTTATGGCTTAACCACTGAACAATACAGGATAAAGTTCAGAGAGACCAAAAAGGAGTCTTCACAAGACTGGGTTGATTTCATTGACCATTCAGTGAAGGCCTTTGAGGGGTGGTTACATGGCAGTAAAGTTACTGATTATGAAAGCCTGTATAACACAATCCTGAGAGAGCATATACTTAATAATTGTGTGTCTGATTTGTTGCACCAGTACCTGGTAGACTCTGATCTGACCTCTCCCCAAGAATTGGGAAAGAAGGCAGACAAATGGGTCAGAACAAGGGTGAACAGAAAAGTTCATACAGGGGGTGACAAAGATGGCAATAAGAAGAAAGATGGTGAAAAATCTCAAGATAAGCATGGGGATAAGGGTAAAACCAAAGATCCCACTTCAAATCTTAAACACTCTTCAGAGGGTGGGGATAAAACAAATTCTTCCTCTTCTTCCCAACCTGCACACATTAAAAAGCCTTAGTGCTTTGTGTGTAAAAACAGAGGCCATAGGCCAGGGGATAAGTCCTGTCCAGGTAAACCCCCTGAGCCTACCACCACTAATACATCAAGCTCTAGTGCCCCTAGCAGTAGTGGTACTAGTGGTGGGACTGCTGTCAACAGTCAAGTTAAGGGTGTAGTTGGGTTCACTTATGGGTCCATAGTAGAAACTGGGGTAGTCAGTCCCAAGACAGTTTCTGTCACACCTAGTGGCATTGGCCTTGCCACACTGGCTGCTTGTCCCCTTACAATGGATAAGTACAGGCAGACAGTTTCAATAAATGGTGTTGAGGCCTTGGCCTACAGGGACACAGGTGCCAGTATCACTTTGGTGACTGAAAACCTAGTGCACCCTGATCAGCACATCATTGGACAACAGTATAAGATTATTGATGTCCATAACTCCACTAAGTTTCTTCCCTTAGCTATAATTCAGTTTAGTTGGGGTGGAGTTACTGGCCCTAAGCAGGTGGTGGTATCACCTAGCTTACCTGTAGACTGTCTCTTAGGTAATGACCTAGAGGCCTCAGGTTGGGCTGATGTAGAGTTTTATGCCCATGCAGCCATGCTGGGCATCCCTGAGGAATTGTTCCCTCTCATTTCTACTGAAATGAAAAAGCAAAGGAGAGAAGGCCTGAAAACTCAGGATCCCTCTCCATCAACAGGTAAAAAGGGTATCACAGTATCCCCTAACCACCCTACCATTCAGGATACCATTCCTGTGGTGGGAGAAACCTCTCCTGGGGTGGCACCTGTTCCAAGGGAATCATCAGTTGGCAAAACTGTACTCCCTGAGGTGGAAGTACCTCTCTGTGGGATAACTAACATTGGTGAGAAAAAGAGCACCATTTTAGTTAACATGGAGCATCCCTCCAACCCTCCCAGAGAAACTTTAGTGCAGAAACTCTGCACTGCCTCACAACACTTAGGACAGCATCCCTGCCCTAGTGTGGAGCTGATAGGACAGCATCCCTGCCCTGCTCCAACCCAAGAGAAACAGCATCCCTGTTCTCTCTTCCAGCCATATGGACAAAGTTGTTGCCCAGCTATGGCTTTTCTGAGACAGCATCCCTGTCTGGCATTTCCATCACTACAAATAGGTTCAGTGGACAATTCCCACTGCTCTAACCTAAAACTTACTGATAGAACCTCTGAAAATACATCTTCACATTGTTGCTTAGCTAAAAAACTTCAAACAGGGTGGTTTACATCCCCACAGGGAAGTAACCATATAGTGGATGATAAAGGGAGTAACCAGTCTATTGCAGAGCTACTCTCTACTTATCACCACTTAGACAATAAAGTCTCAACTGGCCAAGGTTAGCCTTATTGTCCTTCGTTTGGGGGGGGGGGTTGTGTGAGAAAGTAGCCTCTTTCTAGCCTTGTTACCCCCACTTTTGGCCTGTTTGTGAGTGTATGCCAGGGTGTTTTCACTGTCTCACTGGGATCCTGCTAGCCAGGGCCCAGTGCTCATAGTGAAAACCCTATGTTTTCAGTATGTTTGTTATGTGTCACTGGGACCCTGCTAGTCAGGACCCCAGTGCTCATAAGTTTGTGGCCTATATGTATGTGTTCCCTGTGTAGTGCCTAACTGTCTCACTGAGGCTCTGCTAACCAGAACCTCAGTGGTTATGCTCTCTCATTTCATCCAAATTGTCACTAACAGGCTAGTGACCAATTTTACCAATTTACATTGGCTTACTGGAACACCCTTATAATTCCCTAGTATATGGTACTGAGGTACCCAGGGTATTGGGGTTCCAGGAGATCCCTATGGGCTGCAGCATTTCTTTTGCCACCCATAGGGAGCTCTGACAATTCTTACACAGGCCTGCCACTGCAGCCTGAGTGAAATAACGTCCACGTTATTTCACAGCCATTTTTCACTGCACTTAAGTAACTTATAAGTCACCTATATGTCTAACCTTTACCTGGTAAAGGTTAGGTGCAAAGTTACTTAGTGTGAGGGCACCCTGGCACTAGCCAAGGTGCCCCCACATTGTTCAGAGCCAATTCCCTGAACTTTGTGAGTGCGGGGACACCATTACACGCGTGCACTACATATAGGTCACTACCTATATGTAGCTTCACAATGGTAACTCCGAATATGGCCATGTAACATGTCTAAGATCATGGAATTGCCCCCTCTATGCCATCCTGGCATTGTTGGTACAATTCCATGATCCCAGTGGTCTGTAGCACAGACCCTGGTACTGCCAAACTGCCCTTCCTGGGGTTTCACTGCAGCTGCTGCTGCTGCCAACCCCTCAGACAGGCATCTGCCCTCCTGGGGTCCAGCCAGGCCTGGCCCAGGATGGCAGAACAAAGAACTTCCTCTGAGAGAGGGTGTGACACCCTCTCCCTTTGGAAAATGGTGTGAAGGCAGGGGAGGAGTAGCCTCCCCCAGCCTCTGGAAATGCTTTCTTGGGCACAGATGTGCCCAATTCTGCATAAGCCAGTCTACACCGGTTCAGGGGACCCCTTAGCCCTGCTCTGGCGCGAAACTGGACAAAGGAAAGGGGAGTGACCACTCCCCTGACCTGCACCTCCCCTGGGAGGTGTCCAGAGCTCCTCCAGTGTGCTCCAGACCTCTGCCATCTTGGAAACAGAGTTGCTGCTGGCACACTGGACTGCTCTGAGTGGCCAGTGCCACCAGGTGACGTCAGAGACTCCTTGTGATAGGCTCCTTCAGGTGTTGCTAGCCTATCCTCTCTCCTAGGTAGCCAAACCCTCTTTTCTGGCTATTTAGGGTCTCTGTCTCTGGGGAAACTTCAGATAACGAATGCATGAGCTCAGCCGAGTTCCTCTGCATCTCTCTCTTCACCTTCTGATAAGGAATCGACTGCTGACCGCGCTGGAAGCCTGCAAACCTGCAACATAGTAGCAAAGACGACTATTGCAACTCTGTAACGCTGATCCTGCCGCCTTCTCGACTGTTTTCCTGCTTGTGCATGCTGTGGGGGTAGTCTGCCTCCTCTCTGCACCAGAAGCTCCGAAGAAATCTCCAGTGGGTCGACGGAATCTTCCCCCTGCAACCGCAGGCACCAAAAAGCTGCATTACCGGTCCCTTGGGTCTCCTCTCAGCACGACGAGCGAGGTCCCTCGAATCCAGCGACTCTGTCCAAGTGACCCCCACAGTCCAGTGACTCTTCAGTCCAAGTTTGGTGGAGGTAAGTCCTTGCCTCACCTCGCTGGGCTGCATTGCTGGGAACCGCGACTTTGCAGCTACTCCGGCCCCTGTGCACTTCCGGTGGAAATCCTTTGTGCAAAGCCAAGCCTGGGTCCACGGCACTCTAACCTGCATTGCACGACTTTCTAAGTTGGTCTCCGGCGACGTGGGACTCCTTTGTGCAACTTCGGCGAGCACCGTTTCACGCATCCTCGTAGTGCCTGTTTCTGGCACTTTTCCGGGAGCTACCGGCTTCAGAGAGGGCTCCTTGTCTTGCTCGATGTCCCCTCTCTCTGCTGGTCCAATTTGCGACCTCCTGGTCCCTCCTGGGCCTCAGCAGCGTCCAAAAACGCTAACCGCACGATTTGCAGCTAGCAAGGCTTGTTGGCGTTCTTTCGGCGGGAAAACACTTCTGCACAACTCTCCACGGCGAGAGGGATCCGTCCACCAAAGGGGAAGTCTCTAGCCCTTTTCGTTCCTGCAGAAACCTCAGCTTCTTCTGTCCAGTAGAAGCTTCTTTGCACCCGCAGCTGGCATTTCCTGGGCATTTGCCCATCTCCGTCTTGCTTGTGACTTTTGGACTTGGTCCCCTTGTTCCACAGGTACCCTAGATTGGAAATCCACAGTTGTTGCATTGCTGGTTTGTGTCTTTCCTGCATTATTCCTCTAACACGACTTCTTTGTCCTTAGGGGAACTTTAGTGCACTTTGCACTCACTTTTCAGGGTCTTGGGGAGGGTTATTTTTCTAACTCTCACTATTTTCTAATAGTCCCAGCGACCCTCTACAAGGTCACATAGGTTTGGGGTCCATTCGTGGTTCGCATTCCACTTTTGGAGTATATGGTTTGTGTTGCCCCTATCCCTATGTTTCCCCATTGCATCCTATTGTAACTATACATTGTTTGCACTGTTTTCTAAGACTATACTGCATATTTTTGCTATTGTGTATATATATCTTGTGTATATTTCCTATCCTCTCACTGAGGGTACACTCTAAGATACTTTGGCATATTGTCATAAAAATAAAGTACCTTTATTTTTAGTATAACTGTGTATTGTGTTTTCTTATGATATTGTGCATATGACACTAAGTGGTACTGTAGTAGCTTCACATGTCTCCTAGTTCAGCCTAAGCTGCTCTGCTAAGCTACCATTATCTATCAGCCTAAGCTGCTAGACACCCTATACACTAATAAGGGATAACTGGGCCTGGTGCAAGGTGCAAGTACCCCTAGGTACTCACTACAAGCCAGTCCAGCCTCCTACATTGGTTGTGCAGCGGTGGGATAAGTGCTTTGAGACTACTTACCACTCTTGTCATTGTACTTTTCATAAGAGAAAAATATACAAAACAAGGTCAGTGTATATACACATAGCCAAAAAGTTTTGCATTTCCTCTTTTCACTCTTTTCTAAGTGCTGAAAAGTACTTCTAACTTTCTAAAAAGTTCTAAAAAGTTAAAAAAGTTTTTTTTCACTGTCTTTCTAAAAGCTCTGACAAACTTTTTATCTTTTACTATCACTTTAACTCTCTCTAAAAAATGTCTGGCACAGGCCAAAATGTTGATCTGTCCAAACTTGCATATGATCACCTTAGCTGGAAAGGAGCAAGGAATCTCTGCATAGAGAGAGGTTTGAGTGTAGGGAAGAATCCTTCCTTAGAACTGTTAATTAACATGCTTAGAGTACAGGATAAGGCCATAAGTGCCCAATCTGTAGAAAAAGTAGCTAATGGTTCTCAATCAGATCCAGGGACTCCCCCAGGAAAAGATTCAGGAAAGAAACTTCCTAGCCTGCCCATTACTAGACAGTCTAGCATAGTTGGTAATGATGATGAGCCACACCATATAAATAGTGTTGTCTCACATCATAGCAAAAGCATTTATTCTCACCATACTGGTAGTGATGTTTCTGTTAGCCAAGCTGTTAGGGTGCCCTCTGTAAGGGACAGGTCTCCTTCTGTTCATTCCCATCATACCTCTGTATCTAGAAATGTCCCTCCCACCCACCCTGATGACAGATTGTTAGAAAGGAAGCTCAATAGATTGAGAGTGGAACAAACCAGACTGAAGCTTAAAAAGCAACAGCTGGATTTGGATAGACAGTCTTTAGAATTAGAGAAGGAAAGACAGAAGTTGGGTTTAGAAACCCATGGTGGCAGCAGCAGTATTCCCCATAGTCATCCTGCAAAAGAGCATGATTCCAGGAATCTGCATAAGATAGTTCCCCCTCATAACTAGGGGGATGACATTAACAAGTGGTTTGCTGCACTTGAGAGGGCCTGTGTTGTACAGGATGTCCCTCAAAGGCAGTGGGCTGCTATCCTATGGCTATCATTTAGTGGAAAGGGTAGGGATAGACTCCTTACTGTGAAAGAAAGTGATGCCAATAATTTTACAGTTCTTAAGAATGCACTCCTGGATGGTTATGGCTTAACCACTGAACAATACAGGATAAAGTTCAGAGAGACCAAAAAGGAGTCTTCACAAGACTGGGTTGATTTCATTGACCATTCAGTGAAGGCCTTTGAGGGGTGGTTACATGGCAGTAAAGTTACTGATTATGAAAGCCTGTATAACACAATCCTGAGAGAGCATATACTTAATAATTGTGTGTCTGATTTGTTGCACCAGTACCTGGTAGACTCTGATCTGACCTCTCCCCAAGAATTGGGAAAGAAGGCAGACAAATGGGTCAGAACAAGGGTGAACAGAAAAGTTCATACAGGGGGTGACAAAGATGGCAATAAGAAGAAAGATGGTGAAAAATCTCAAGATAAGCATGGGGATAAGGGTAAAACCAAAGATCCCACTTCAAATCTTAAACACTCTTCAGAGGGTGGGGATAAAACAAATTCTTCCTCTTCTTCCCAACCTGCACACATTAAAAAGCCTTGGTGCTTTGTGTGTAAAAACAGAGGCCATAGGCCAGGGGATAAGTCCTGTCCAGGTAAACCCCCTGAGCCTACCACCACTAATACATCAAGCTCTAGTGCCCCTAGCAGTAGTGGTACTAGTGGTGGGACTGCTGTCAACAGTCAAATTAAGGGTGTAGTTGGGTTCACTTATGGGTCCATAGTAGAAACTGGGGTAGTCAGTCCCAAGACAGTTTCTGTCACACCTAGTGGCATTGGCCTTGCCACACTGGCTGCTTGTCCCCTTACAATGGATAAGTACAGGCAGACAGTTTCAATAAATGGTGTTGAGGCCTTGGCCTACAGGGACACAGGTGCCAGTATCACTTTGGTGACTGAAAACCTAGTGCACCCTGATCAGCACATCATTGGACAACAGTATAAGATTATTGATGTCCATAACTCCACTAAGTTTCTTCCCTTAGCTATAATTCAGTTTAGTTGGGGTGGAGTTACTGGCCCTAAGCAGGTGGTGGTATCACCTAGCTTACCTGTAGACTGTCTCTTAGGTAATGACCTAGAGGCCTCAGGTTGGGCTGATGTAGAGTTTTATGCCCATGCAGCCATGCTGGGCATCCCTGAGGAATTGTTCCCTCTCATTTCTACTGAAATGAAAAAGCAAAGGAGAGAAGGCCTGAAAACTCAGGATCCCTCTCCATCAACAGGTAAAAAGGGTATCACAGTATCCCCTAACCACCCTACCATTCAGGATACCATTCCTGTGGTGGGAGAAACCTCTCCTGGGGTGGCACCTGTTCCAAGGGAATCATCAGTTGGCAAAACTGTACTCCCTGAGGTGGAAGTACCTCTCTGTGGGATAACTAACATTGGTGAGAAAAAGAGCACCATTTTAGTTAACATGGAGCATCCCTCCAACCCTCCCAGAGAAACTTTAGTGCAGAAACTCTGCACTGCCTCACAACACTTAGGACAGCATCCCTGCCCTAGTGTGGAGCTCATAGGACAGCATCCCTGCCCTGCTCCAACTCAAGAGAAACAGCATCCCTGTTCTCTCTTCCAGCCATATGGACAAAGTTTTTGCCCAGCTATGGCTTTTCTGAGACAGCATCCCGGTCTGGCATTTCCATCACTACAAATAGGTTCAGTGGACAATTCCCACTGCTCTAACCTAAAAATAACTGATATAACCTCTGAAAATACATCTTCACATTGTTGCTTAGCTAAAAAACTTCAAACAGGGTGGTTTACATCCCCACAGGGAAGTAACCATATAGTGGATGATAAAGGGAGTAACCAGTCTATTGCAGAGCTACTCTCTACTTATCACCACTTAGACAATAAAGTCTCAACTGGCCAAGGTTAGCCTTATTGTCCTTCGTTTGGGGGGGGGGTTGTGTGAGAAAGTAGCCTCTTTCTAGCCTTGTTACCCCCACTTTTGGCCTGTTTGTGAGTGTATGCCAGGGTGTTTTCACTGTCTCACTGGGATCCTGCTAGCCAGGGCCCAGTGCTCATAGTGAAAACCCTATGTTTTCAGTATGTTTGTTATGTGTCACTGGGACCCTGCTAGTCAGGACCCCAGTGCTCATAAGTTTGTGGCCTATATGTATGTGTTCCCTGTGTAGTGCCTAACTGTCTCACTGAGGCTCTGCTAACCAGAACCTCAGTGGTTATGCTCTCTCATTTCATCCAAATTGTCACTAACAGGCTAGTGACCAATTTTACCAATTTACATTGGCTTACTGGAACACCCTTATAATTCCCTAGTATATGGTACTGAGGTACCCAGGGTATTGGGGTTCCAGGAGATCCCTATGGGCTGCAGCATTTCTTTTGCCACCCATAGGGAGCTCTGACAATTCTTACACAGGCCTGCCACTGCAGCCTGAGTGAAATAACGTCCACGTTATTTCACAGCCATTTTACACTGCACTTAAGTAACTTATAAGTCACCTATATGTCTAACCTTTACCTGGTAAAGGTTAGGTGCAAAGTTACTTAGTGTGAGGGCACCCTGGCACTAGCCAAGGTGCCCCCACATTGTTCAGAGCCAATTCCCTGAACTTTGTGAGTGCGGGGACACCATTACACGCGTGCACTACATATAGGTCACTACCTATATGTAGCTTCACAATGGTAACTCCGAATATGGCCATGTAACATGTCTAAGATCATGGAATTGCCCCCTCAATGCCATCCTGGCATTGTTGGTACAATTCCATGATCCCAGTGGTCTGTAGCACAGACCCTGGTACTGCCAAACTGCCCTTCCTGGGGTTTCACTGCAGCTGCTGCCAACCCCTCAGACAGGCATCTGCCCTCCTGGGGTCCAGCCAGGCCTGGCCCAGGATGGCAGAACAAAGAACTTCCTCTGAGAGAGGGTGTGACACCCTCTCCCTTTGGAAAATGGTGTGAAGGCAGGGGAGGAGTAGCCTCCCCCAGCCTCTGGAAATGCTTTCTTGGGCACAGATGTGCCCAATTCTGCATAAGCCAGTCTACACCGGTTCAGGGGACCCCTTAGCCCTGCTCTGGCGCGAAACTGGACAAAGGAAAGGGGAGTGACCACTCCCCTGACCTGCACCTCCCCTGGGAGGTGTCCAGAGCTCCTCCAGTGTGCTCCAGACCTCTGCCATCTTGGAAACAGAGGTGCTGCTGGCACACTGGACTGCTCTGAGTGGCCAGTGCCACCAGGTGACGTCAGAGACTCCTTGTGATAGGCTCCTTCAGGTGTTGCTAGCCTATCCTCTCTCCTAGGTAGCCAAACCCTCTTTTCTGGCTATTTAGGGTCTCTGTCTCTGGGGAAACTTCAGATAACGAATGCATGAGCTCAGCCGAGTTCCTCTGCATCTCTCTCTTCACCTTCTGATAAGGAATCGACTGCTGACCGCGCTGGAAGCCTGCAAACCTGCAACATAGTAGCAAAGACGACTACTGCAACTCTGTAACGCTGATCCTGCCGCCTTCTCGACTGTTTTCCTGCTTGTGCATGCTGTGGGGGTAGTCTGCCTCCTCTCTGCACCAGAAGCTCCGAAGAAATCTCCCGTGGGTCGACGGAATCTTCCCTCTGCAACCGCAGGCACAAAAAGCTGCATTACCGGTCCCTTGGGTCTCCTCTCAGCACGACGAGCGAGGTCCCTCGAATCCAGCGACTCTGTCCAAGTGACCCCCACAGTCCAGTGACTCTTCAGTCCAAGTTTGGTGGAGGTAAGTCCTTGTCTCACCTCGCTGGGCTGCATTGCTGGGAACCGCGACTTTGCAGCTACTCCGGCCCCTGTGCACTTCCGGCGGAAATCCTTTGTGCACAGCCAAGCCTGGGTCCACGGCACTCTAACCTGCATTGCACGACTTTCTAAGTTGGTCTCCGGCGACGTGGGACTCCTTTGTGCAACTTCGGCGAGCACCGTTTCACGCATCCTCGTAGTGCCTGTTTCTGGCACTTTTCCGGGTGCTACCGGCTTCAGAGAGGGCTCCTTGTCTTGCTCGACGTCCCCTCTCTCTGCTGGTCCAATTTGCGACCTCCTGGTCCCTCCTGGGCCTCAGCAGCGTCCAAAAACGCTAACCGCACGATTTGCAGCTAGCAAGGCTTGTTGGCGTTCTTTCGGCGGGAAAACACTTCTGCACAACTCTCCACGGCGAGAGGGATACGTCCACCAAAGGGGAAGTCTCTAGCCCTTTTCGTTCCTGCAGAAACCTCAGCTTCTTCTGTCCAGTAGAAGCTTCTTTGCACCCGCAGCTGGCATTTCCTGGGCATTTGCCCATCTCCGACTTGCTTGTGACTTTTGGACTTGGTCCCCTTGTTCCACAGGTACCCTAGATTGGAAATCCATCGTTGTTGCATTGCTGGTTTGTGTCTTTCCTGCATTATTCCTCTAACACGACTTCTTTGTCCTTAGGGGAACTTTAGTGCACTTTGCACTCACTTTTCAGGGTCTTGGGGAGGGTTATTTTTCTAACTCTCACTATTTTCTAATAGTCCCAGCGACCCTCTACAAGGTCACACAGGTTTGGGGTCCATTCGTGGTTCGCATTCCACTTTTGGAGTATATGGTTTGTGTTGCCCCTATCCCTATGTTTCCCCATTGCATCCTATTGTAACTAAACATTGTTTGCACTGTTTTCTAAGACTATACTGCATATTTTTGCTATTGTGTATATATATCTTGTGTATATTTCCTATCCTCTCACTGAGGGTACACTCTAAGATACTTTGGCATATTGTCATAAAAATAAAGTACCTTTATTTTTAGTATAACTGTGTATTGTGTTTTCTTATGATATTGTGCATATGACACTAAGTGGTACTGTAGTAGCTTCACACGTCTCCTAGTTCAGCCTAAGCTGCTCTGCTAAGCTACCATTATCTATCAGCCTAAGCTGCTAGACACCCTATACACTAATAAGGGATAACTGGGCCTGGTGCAAGGTGCAAGTACCCCTAGGTACTCACTACAAGCCAGTCCAGCCTCCTACAGTCCCGGATTCCAAAAATGATTCAGTGGGGTCCCTGGGTTCCAGTAACGATAAAGTGGGGGCCCACAGAACTCAAAAGGTTGGGAACCACTGGTCTAACTTAACCTTGATCTGGACGTCTGATTCACAACGCTACCTCCAGGCTCTGCTCTGTAACGGCGACTTTTCACCACCCGCCGCCTCGTTTTAGTGAATTGGAGAATCGCCCATTGCTTGCCCTGTGGACTGTGTAGGTAAGGTCTCTGTGCCAGGCTGGGGAAGGAGGAGGTGCCCAACACATTGGTAGGTCTTGAGTACAGGAAGGTACGAGCGAGAGAGGACGATGGCACCAAAGCAGCCCCTCAAGTACAAGGGATGAACAGTGTTTACTGTGGCAGACCCAATACGTCTGGGCCTGGTTGCTGGGTTTTGCCTTTGTCAATGCTTTTTTTGGTGAGTGGGGACTGGGGGACTGCTGCACCCTCAACAATATATTTCAAAGTATTTGGCTAAAAGATAAACTATTTTTGGTCTCAAAAAGCACACACTGACACAGTAAGTAATGTATTTTAACCTGACTCTAAAAAAGATGTGGCTGTTTCTCAGCAGTGGAATTAACTGTTACAAGTACCTCAGTCATGGCACTCAGTTGCCAACCTTCCTGGCCAAGATTTGAACCAACAACCCCCAAAAGGCCACTTTTGTCAGAGTTCAGCTTTCATTACACTGAGACATTCTTTCTACTAATCTGAAGCATAAAATGTGAACTTCACTCATAGAAAGTACAGTTCCAAGCGAAGCACACGTGGTAGATGCCAGCCATGCAGAGCGAGCCGATATGTTTCAGCCCTCAGAGAAAGTATGACAATGTGGGCTTTCATCAGGAAATAAAGCTGGCATGGGCGCACATTTACAAGCAGCAATCCCAGCAAGAATGAAAGAAGCTGCTGTGGTAGAAGTCCAATTTGTCAACAAAAGGCAGTTGTACTCACAGAACCTCAAAGGCAACTTTCCCCTTCTGACCTGTGTAGTACAATGCCCACGAGGCGCTTCCCCGTGCCCTTTAGATACGCAGGCTAATTGTGAAAATTAATCTATTACCCAGTTGTTCGAACAAACTACACGTTTCAGAGACAGGTCGGTAACAGAAGTTGCCAATCAATCTTGTTTGACAGTGCTTCTTAATTAAAGGCTGCCATTAGCTGATTCTTGAACTAAAAGGAGCTCCATGCAAATGTAAACAAGCATTGGAAAAACCAATTGATCTGGCATTAGCCACAAACCTTCTGGCTTTCTCGGTGATTGTTTTGCTTTTTCGTGGTCTTTACAAATTCTTGTGGTGGTGGAAGCTGCCAGCTCCTGATCAATCTAAAAAAAGGGCTGTAAGGTGGATTTTTAAAGCACTTTGTCACCTGAGAGGGTATCCAGATGCTCAGTAGGTGTGTGTAGATCCGTGGTCAGACTGGGCCTGAATACAAGCAGTCTTGATGGTCCTGCAAGAAGACTAATTGATAGCCAGGTCTTCAGCTTCTTGTGGAATTCAAGAAGTGAGAAGGAGGCCCTGATGTGTTGGGGGGTCATCATTTGAGAATTTGGTGGCTTGGTAGGAGAATGATCAACCTGCCGTTCTTCTTTTGTGGGTGCACAGTGTGTGTTCAAGTGAGAGTGATGCTGAGTGAATCTGTCTGGTGGGTTGGTGGAAGTGAAGCTGGTGACTGAGGTATGCAGATCCTGTGTTGTGCAGGGATTTGAATGAAAGTGTGAGAAGTTTTAAAGGCAGTTCTTCTGGATGGAGTTCTCTGAGGAGTACTGTGGTGTAGGATCGGTGTGGGGGGTCAAGGACGAGTCTAGCGGTGATGTTCAGGATATTTTGAAGTCTGTGAAGAAGATGAGTTGAGATATTGGCATAGTATGCATTGCCGTAGTGCAATCTGGTTGTGATTAGGGCCTACATGATGGTGCGTCTGGTGTCACTTGAAACTTTTACGCAGCATGCAGAGGATGTGGAAGCATGAGGAGGTGACACCGATCGCCTGGGAGGACTTCATTGTGTCCAAGATGAGGCCTAGGTCCTAGGTTGGCCGGTTGGGGTAGACGTGCATCGGGCCACCAGTTGGAGCCCCACCAAGACTTTTTATTCCTGAAGATCAGCATTTCAGTTTTGTCTGAGCTGAGAATGAGTCAGTTTTTTTTCATCCAATTGGCTATTCTCATCATACATTGTTTGAAGCTTGTCCAAAAGTAAAAGTATGTTTTAGTCTAAAAAAAAGCGCACATTGCCAAAGTGGGCCCAGGAATTAAAGAGGACTACTATTTTGTGTAAGGAGCGCAGAATGTCATGAGCCACACTGAGGTTAACCAATGACTGAAGTGGGCCAACCCACGGCCCCAGGCCACATGCTGTAGAGGAAGAAAATTAAGAATGACACAAAACAAGTGAATGGATGAAGAAGGCTGTGAACAGCCGTAAAAGTAAGTATACTCTACATATAATTGTAGTGAAATTAAAAGGTCCTTCACATCAAGGTTGAACCCACTCAAACCGGTGCCAATACCATTCAGATAAAGATATTCCAGCGAAATGTAAACTTGAATATTTTCTTCTTTATTTAAAAGAAATGTAAGTAATATTTATTTCCTGAAGGAAACAGTGTGTCTTGCAAATCTATAAAATAAATAAATCAACAGTTCAAAAACAATGGAGAAATCAACTTCTACATTTTTTTTTAATGGAAGGAGAGAACGAGACTAAATTCAATCGTGTCACTTCCATTCATTTCGTAGATTCCATTACCTGCCTTAGGAAGACAGTAGTTATTATAAATTGTGATATTTTAAAAAGTGTCTGAGCACCCATCACTGCACCAGCGAATGGCAGCTCTCACAATAATCACTAAAGAACAAGTATCCGGCGCGGTGAAAATTGTAACTCCGTAGTCTGTCTTCACTTTGTACTTACTACATAGGGGGTTATTCTAACTTTGGAGGAGGTGTTAATCCGTCCCAAAAGTGACGGAAAAGTGACGGATTTACCACCAGCCGTATTACGAGTCCATTATATCCTATGGAACTCGTAATACGGCTGGTAGTATATCCGTCACTTTACCGTCACTTTTGGGACGGATTAACACTCCTCCAAAGTTAGAATAACCCGCATAGTCTTTCCACCATCCTAATTATGAGCAAACCACAGTCCAAGAAATTAAGGGTGGCGAAGGCCGTCCTTACTCATAAAACTGAGTTTACAGAAATGTGAGCAAATGCAGTAAAACTCTGTTATTTATTCCATGTAATTAATGTAATCAGAGACAAAGAGAGGTTTCCAACACAATGTCCAAAGAGAGTTCCACTAGATCTATGAGTTGGAAACAGAACTAAATATATTTATGGAGACATATATGTTCAAAAGGTATTTTGACAACCGATATTTTTGGGTCTGTTTTTTTCATAATACATATTCACACAGACCTGGCACAATTATTGCTTGAAACGTATTATACTTCCCATTAGCTATGATTACCAGAGGTCTCTGTGTCAACAGCAAACCCTTGCCCTAGTCTGAGCTTTGGTGTCACAAACAAGTCCATGGAATCAGCCAATTAGATTAAAGTCCCACCTTACCATGCAAGAGCAAACCCCTGGACTGGAACACAATGTCGCAGGTGACGCGGAGTCATCAATCGGCTCTGGGAGACAGCC
This sequence comes from Pleurodeles waltl, assembly GCF_031143425.1. Taxonomy (NCBI): domain Eukaryota; kingdom Metazoa; phylum Chordata; class Amphibia; order Caudata; family Salamandridae; genus Pleurodeles; species Pleurodeles waltl. The sequence goes on along the minus strand of NC_090448.1, from coordinate 13,601,532 downwards.
TGGCTCTTTTAGAAGTGAACCAGTCCCACTACTTGACCACAAGCAGGTCTAATCCCTCCAAATTTGAACAAATCCAGGTTCCTTGTTCACCTCCTCAGTGCAGGTATGAGTCATCAAACAGGTATTTGACTCATGAGTTATTGATGCTCAACATAGGGATCTACCAAAAACCATTTACTTATTGATATAACTGAATAGAAAAGCTCCCTGGGCCAATGGACTAAAACTGCATCTCTCCGACGAGGCCCGGTAAGGCTGAGGCACGTCTCTCATTGCTGTAGGACTCAAGATGCACCAAGCTCACGAGGCCCAGTAAGGCTGAAATATGTCTCCAATTGTCGTAAGACTCGAGCCACACCTGACTGACAAGCCTGGTAAGGCTGAAGCATGTCTCCCTTTACCGTCAGACTCAAGCTGTACCTGACTGACAAGCCCAGTAAGGCTGATACATGTCTCCCTTTGCCGTAAGACTCAATCTCTACCTGACCAACAAGGCCCAGTAAGGCTGAGGCATGTCTCTCATTGCTGTAGGACTCAAGATGCACCGAGCTCACGAGGCCCGGTAAGGCTGAAGTATGTCTCCAATTGCCGTAGGACTCAAGCTGTACCTGACTGACAAGCCTGGTAAGGCTGAGGCATGTCTCCCATTTCTGTAGGACTCAAGATGCACCGAGTTCACGAGGCCTGGTAAGGCTGAGGCATGTCTCCCTTTGGCGTAGGACTCATGCTGCACCTGACCGACGAGGCCCGGTAAGGCTGAGGCATGTCTCCCTTTGCCGTAGGACTCATGCTGCACCTGACCGACGAAGCCCGGTAAGGCTGAGGCATGTCTCCCTTTGCTGTAGGACTCAATCTGTACCTGACTGACAAGACCCGATAAGGCTGAGGCATGTCTCCCATTACCATAGGACTCAAGCTGCACCTGACCGACGAGGTCCGGTAAGGCTGAGGCATGTCTCCCATTGCCGTACGACTCAAGCTGTACCTAACGAGACCCGGTAAGGCTGAGGCAAGTCTCCCATTGCCGTACGACTCAAGCCCTACTTGACTGGCAAGACCCGGTAAGGCTGAGGCATGTCTCCCATTGCTGTAGGGCTCAAGCCCTACTTGACTGGCAAGACCCGGTAAGGCTGAGTCATGTGTCCCATTGCCATAGGACTCAAGCCCTACTTGACTGGCAAGACCCCGTAAGGCTGAGGCATGTCTCCCTTTGCTGTAGGACTCAAGTTGCACCTGACTAACGAGGCCCGGTAAGGCAGAGGCATGTCTCCTGTTACTGTAGGATTCAAGATGCAGCTGACTAACGAGGCCCGGTAAAGCAGAGGCCCATCTCTCATTACCGTAGGACTGAAGCTGCACCTGACCGACGAGGCCCAGTAAGGTGGAGGCTACTCTCCCAGTGCTGTAGGACTCAAGCCACACCTTACAGACGAGGCCCGGTAACGATGAGGCATATCTCCCATTGCTGTAGTACTGAAGCTGCACCTGACTGACCAAGCCTGGTAAGGCTGAAGCATGTCTCCCTTTGCCGTAGGACTCATTCTGCACCTGACCGACGAGGCCCGGTAAGGCTGAGGCATGTCTCCCTTTGCTGTAGGACTCAATCTGTACCTGACTGACAAGACCCGATAAGGCTGAGGCATGTCTCCCATTACCATAGGACTCATGCTGCACCTGACCGACGAGGCCCGGTAAGGCTGAGGCATGTCTCCCTTTGCCGTAGGACTCATGCTGCACCTGACCGACGAGGCCCGGTAAGGCTGAGGCATGTCTCCCTTTGCTGTAGGACTCAATCTGTACCTGACTGACAAGACCCGATAAGGCTGAGGCATGTCTCCCATTACCATAGGACTCAAGCTGCACCTGACCGACGAGGTCCGGTAAGGCTGAGGCATGTCTCCCATTGCCGTACGACTCAAGCTGTACCTAACGAGACCCGGTAAGGCTGAGGCAAGTCTCCCATTGCCGTACGACTCAAGCCCTACTTGACTGGCAAGACCCGGTAAGGCTGAGGCATGTCTCCCATTGCTGTAGGGCTCAAGCCCTACTTGACTGGCAAGACCCGGTAAGGCTGAGGCATGTGTCCCATTGCCATAGGACTCAAGCCCTACTTGACTGGCAAGACCCCGTAAGGCTGAGGCATGTCTCCCTTTGCTGTAGGACTCAAGTTGCACCTGACTAACGAGGCCCGGTAAGGCAGAGGCATGTCTCCTGTTACTGTAGGATTCAAGATGCAGCTGACTAACGAGGCCCGGTAAGGCAGAGGCCCATCTCTCATTACCGTAGGACTGAAGCTGCACCTGACCGACGAGGCCCAATAAGGTGGAGGCTACTCTCCCAGTGCTGTAGGACTCAAGCCACACCTTACAGACGAGGCCCGGTAACGATGAGGCATATCTCCCATTGCTGTAGTACTGAAGCTGCACCTGACTACCAAGCCTGGTAAGGCTGAAGCATGTCTCCCGTTGCCGTAGGACTCAAGGTGCACCTGACTGACCAAGCGTGGTAAGGGTGAGGCACATCTCCTGTTGCCGTAGGACTCAAGCTGCGCCTGACTGACCAAGCCTGGTAAGGGTGAGGTACGTCTCCCGTTGCCATAGGATTCAAGCTGCGCCTGACTGACCAAGCCTGGTAAGGCTGAGGCACGCCTCCCGTTGCCGGCGGACTCAAGCTGTACCTGACTGACCAAGCCTGGTAAGGCTGAGGCAGGTCTCCCGCTGCCGTAGGACTCAACCTACACCTGACGGACCAAGCCTGGTAAGGCTGAGGCACGTCTCCCGTTGCCGTAGGAATCAAGCTGTGCCTGACTGACCAAGCGTGGTAAGGCTGAGGCACGTCTCCCGTTGCCGTAGGACTCAAGCTGCACCTGACTGACCAAGCCTGGTAAGGCTGAGGCACGTCTCCCTTTGCCGTAGGACTCAAGCTGCACCTGACTGACCAAGCCTGGTAAGGCTGAGGCACGTCTCCCGTTGCCGTAGGACTCAAGCTGCACCTGACTGACCAAGCCTGGTAAGGCTGAGGCACGTCTCCCGTTGTCGTAGGACTCAAGCTGCACCTGACTGACCAAGCCTGGTAAGGCTGAGGCACGTCTCCCGTTGCCGTAGGACTCAAGCTGCACCTGACTGACCAAGCCTTGTAACGCTGAGGCACGTCTCCTGTTGCCGGAGGACTCAAGCTGCGCCTGACTGATGATGCCTGGTAAGGGTGAGGCATGTCTCCCATTGCCGTGGGACTCAAACTGCGTCTGACTGACCAAGCCTTGTAAGGGTGAGGCATGTCTCCCGTTGCCAAAGGACTCATGCTGCACCTGACTGACCAAGCCTGGTGAGGCTGAGGCACGTCTCCCGTTGCCGTAGGACTCCAGCTGCACCTGACTGACCAAGCCTGGTAAGGGTGAGGCACGTCTCCCGTTGCGTTAGGACTCAAACTGCACCTGACTGACCAAGCCTGGTAAGGCTGAGGCATGTCTCTCTTTGCCGTAGGACTCAAGCTGCGCCTGACTGACCAAGCCTGGTAAGGCTGAGGACCGTCTCCCGTTGCCATAGGACTCAAGCTGAACCTGACTGACCAAGCCTGGTAAGGCTAAGGCACGTCTCCTGTTGACGGAGGACTCAAGCTGCGCCTGACTAATGATGCCTGGTAAGGGTGAGGCATGTCTCCCGTTGCCGTAGGACTCAAGCTGCGCCTGACTGACCAAGCCTGGTAAGGCTGAGGCACGTCTCCCGTTGCCGTAGGACTCAAGCTGCGCCTGACTGATGATGCCTGGTAAGGGTGAGGCATGTCTCCCGTTGCCGTAGGACTCAAGCTGTGCATGACTGACCAAGCCTGGTAAGGGTGAGGCATGTCTCCCGTTGCCGTAGGACTCAAGGTGCACCTGACTGACCAAGCGTGGTAAGGGTGAGGCACGTCTCCCGGTGCCGTAGGACTCAAGCTGCGCCTGGCTGACCAAGCCTGGTAAGGCTGAGGCAAGTCTCCTGTTGCCATAGGACTCAAGCTGCACCTGACTGACCAAGACTGGTATGGCTGAGGCACATCTCCCGCTGCCGTAGGACTCAAGCTGCACCTGACTGACCAAGCCTGGTAAGGCTGAGGATGTCTCCAGCTGTCGTAGGATTCAAGCTGCACCTGACTGACCAAGCCTGGTAAGGGTGAGGCATGTCTCCCTTGCCACAGTACTGAAGCTGCATCAGACTGACCAAGCCTAGTAAGGGTGAGGCATGTCTCACGTTGCTGTAGGACTCCAGCTACCCCTGACTGACCAAGCCTGGTCAGGATGCGGCACGTCTCCCGTTGCCGTGGGACTCAAGCTGCGCCTGACTGACCAAGCCTGGTAAGGCTGAGGCACGTCTCTCGTTGCCGTAGGACTCAAGCTGCACTTGACTGACCAAGCCTGGTAAGGCTGAGGCATGTCTCCCCTTGCCGTAGGACTCCAGCTGCACCTGACTGACCAAGCCTGGTAAGGGTGAGGCACGTCTCCCGTTGCCGTAGGACTCAAGCTGCACCTGAGTGACCAAGCCTGGTAAGGTAGAGGCACGTCTAATGTTGCCGTAGGACTCAAGCTGCACCTGAGTGACCAAGCCAGGTAAGGCTGAGGCACGTCTCCCTTTGCCGTAGGACTCAAGCTGCACCTGACTGACCAAGCCTGTTAAGGGTGAGGCACGTCTCCCGTTGCCGTAGGACTCAAACTGCATCTGACTGACCAAGCCTGGTAAGGCTGAGGCACGTCTCCCGTTGCTGTAGGACTCAAGCTGCACCTGACTGACCAAGCCTGGTAAGGCTGAGGCACGTCTCCCGTTGCCGTAGGACTCAAGCTGCACCTGACTGACCAAGCCTTGTAACGCTGAGGCACGTCTCCTGTTGCCGGAGGACTCAAGCTGCGCCTGACTGATGATGCCTGGTAAGGGTGAGGCATGTCTCCCATTGCCGTGGGACTCAAACTGCGCCTGACTGACCAAGCCTTGTAAGGGTGAGGCATGTCTCCCGTTGCCAAAGGACTCAAGCTGCACCTGACTGACCAAGCCTGGTGAGGCTGAGGCACGTCTCCCGTTGCCGTAGGACTCCAGCTGCACCTGACTGACCAAGCCTGGTAAGGGTGAGGCACGTCTCCCGTTGCGTTAGGACTCAAACTGCACCTGACTGACCAAGCCTGGTAAGGCTGAGGCATGTCTCTCTTTGCCGTAGGACTCAAGCTGCGACTGACTGACCAAGCCTGGTAAGGCTGAGGCACGTCTCCCGTTGCCGTAGGACTCAAGCTGAACCTGACTGACCAAGCCTTGTAACGCTGAGGCACGTCTCCTGTTGCCGGAGGACTCAAGCTGCGCCTGACTAATGATGCCTGGTAAGGGTGAGGCATGTCTCCCATTGCCGTGGGACTCAAACTGCGCCTGACTGACCAAGCCTTGTAAGGGTGAGGCACGTCTCCCGTTGCCGTAGGACTCAAGCTGCGCCTGACTGATGATGCCTGGTAAGGGTGAGGCATGTCTCCCGTTGCTGTAGGACTCAAGCTGCGCCTGACTGACCAAGCCTGGTAATGATGAGGCATGTCTCCCGTTGCTGTAGGACTCAAGCTGCGCCTGACTGACCAAGCCTGGTAATGGTGAGGCATGTCTCCCGTTGCCGTAGGACTCAAGCTGCGCCTGACTGACCAAGCCTGGTAAGGGTGAGGTACGTCTCCCGTTGCCATAGGACTCAAGCTGCGCCTGACTGACCAAGCCTGGTAAGGCTGAGGCACGCTTCCAGTTGCCGGCGGACTCAAGCTGTACCTGACTGACCAAGCCTGGTAAGGCTGAGGCAGGTCTCCCGCTGCCGTAGGACTCAACCTACACCTGACTGACCAAGCCTGGTAAGGCTGAGGCACGTCTCCCGTTGCCGTAGGAATCAAGCTGTGCCTGACTGACCAAGCCTGGTAAGGCTGAGGCATGTCTCCCGTTGCCGTAGGACTCAAGCTGCACCTGACTGACCAAGCCTGGTAAGGCTGAGGCACGTCTCCCGTTGCCGTAGGACTCAAGCTGCACCTGACTGACCAAGCCTGGTAAGGCTGAGGCACGTCTCCCGTTGCCGTAGGACTCAAGCTGCACCTGAATGACCAAGCCTGGTAAGGCTGAGGCATGTCTCCCGTTGTCGTAGGACTCAACCTGCACCTAACTGACCAAGCCTGGTAAGGCTGAGGCACGTCTCCCAATGCTGTAGGACTCAAGCTGCTCCTGACTGACCAAGCATGGTAAGGGTGAGGCACGTCTCCAGTTGCCGTAGGATTCAAGCTGCACCTGAGTGACGAGACCAGATAACGATGAGGCATATCTCCCACTGCTGTAGTACTGAAGCCGCACCTGACTGACCAAGCCTGGTAAGGGTGAGGCACGTCTCCCGTTGCCAAGGGACTCAAGCTGCACCTGACTGACCAAGCCTGGTGAGGCTGAGGCACGTCTCCCGTTGCCGTAGGACTCAAGCTGCACCTGACTGACCAAGCCTGGTAAGGCTGAGGCACGTCTCCCGTTGCCGTAGGACTCAAGCTGCACCTGAATGACCAAGCCTGGTAAGGCTGAGGCATGTCTCCCGTTGTCGTAGGACTCAACCTGCACCTAACTGACCAAGCCTGGTAAGGCTGAGGCACGTCTCCCAATGCTGTAGGACTCAAGCTGCTCCTGACTGACCAAGCATGGTAAGGGTGAGGCACGTCTCCAGTTGCTGTAGGATTCAAGCTGCACCTGAGTGACGAGACCAGATAACGATGAGGCATATCTCCCACTGCTGAAGTACTGAAGCCGCACCTGACTGACCAAGCCTGGTAAGGGTGAGGCACGTCTCCCGTTGCGTTAGGACTCAAACTGCACCTGACTGACCAAGCCTGGTAAGGCTGAGGCATGTCTCTCTTTGCCGTAGGACTCAAGCTGCGCCTGACTGACCAAGCCTGGTAAGGCTGAGGCACGTCTCCCGTTGCCGTAGGACTCAAGCTGAACCTGACTGACCAAGCCTGGTAAGGCTAAGGCACGTCTCCTGTTGCCAGAGGACTCAAGCTGCGCCTGACTAATGATGCCTGGTAAGGGTGAGGCATGTCTCCCGTTGCCGTAGGACTCAAGCTGCGCCTGACTGACCAAGCCTGGTAAGGCTGAGGCACGTCTCCTGTTGCCGTAGGACTCAAGCTGCGCCTGACTGATGATGCCTGGTAAGGGTGAGGCATGTCTCCCGTTGCTGTAGGACTCAAGCTGTGCATGACTGACCAAGCCTGGTAAGGGTGAGGCATGTCTCCCGTTGCCGTAGGACTCAAGGTGCACCTGACTGACCAAGCGTGGTAAGGGTGAGGCACGTCTCCCGGTGCCGTAGGACTCAAGCTGCGCCTGGCTGACCAAGCCTGGTAAGGCTGAGGCATGTCTCCCGTTGCCATAGGACTCAAGCTGCACCTGACTGACCAAGACTGGTATGGCTGAGGCACATCTCCCGTTGCCGTAGGACTCAAGCTGCACCTGACTGACCAAGCATGGTAAGGCTGAGGATGTCTCCCGTTGTCGTAGGATTCAAGCTGCACCTGACTGACCAAGCCTGGTAAGGGTGAGGCATGTCTCCCTTGCCACAGTACTGAAGCTGCATCAGACTGACCAAGCCTAGTAAGGGTGAGGCATGTCTCCCGTTGCTGTAGGACTCCAGCTACCCCTGACTGACCAAGCCTGGTCAGGATGCGGCACGTCTCCCGTTGCCGTGGGACTCAAGCTGCGCCTGACTGACCAAGCCTGGTAAGGCTGAGGCACGTCTCTCGTTGCCGTAGGACTCAAGCTGCACTTGACTGACCAAGCCTGGTAAGGCTGAGGCATGTCTCCCCTTGCCATAGGACTCCAGCTGCACCTGACTGACCAAGCCTGGTAAGGGTGAGGCACGTCTCCCGTTGCCGTAGGACTCAAGCTGCACCTGAGTGACCAAGCCTGGTAAGGCAGAGGCACGTCTAATGTTGCCGTAGGACTCAAGCTGCACCTGAGTGACCAAGCCTGGTAAGGCAGAGGCACGTCTAATGTTGCCGTAGGACTCAAGCTGCACCTGAGTGACCAAGCCTGGTAAGGCTGAGGCACGTCTCCCGTTGCTGTAGGACTCAAGCTGCGCCTGACTGACCAAGCTTGGTAATGGTGAGGCATGTCTCCCGTTGCTGTAGGACTCAAGCTGCGCCTGACTGACCAAGCCTGGTAATGGTGAGGCATGTCTCCCGTTGCCGTAGGACTCAAGCTTCGCCTGACTGATGATGCCTGGTAAGGGTGAAGCATGTCTCCCGTTGCTGTAGGACTCAGGCTGCGCCTGACTGACCAAGCCTGGTAAGGCTGAGGCACGCCTCCCGTTGCCGGCGGACTCAAGCTGTACCTGACTGACCAAGCCTGGTAAGGCTGAGGCAGGTCTCCCGCTGCCGTAGGACTCAACCTACACCTGACGGACCAAGCCTGGTAAGGCTGAGGCACGTCTCCCGTTGCCGTAGGAATCAAGCTGTGCCTGACTGACCAAGCCTGGTAAGGCTGAGGCACGTCTCCCGTTGCCGTAGGACTCAAGCTGCACCTGACTGACCAAGCCTGGTAAGGCTGAGGCACGTCTCCCGTTGCCGTAGGACTCAAGCTGCACCTGACTGACCAAGCCTGGTAAGGCTGAGGCACGTCTCCCGTTGCCGTAGGACTCAAGCTGCACCTGACTGACCAAGCCTGGTAAGGCTGAGGCACGTCTCCCGTTGTCGTAGGACTCAACCTGCACCTAACTGACCAAGCCTGGTAAGGCTGAGGCACGTCTCCCATTGCTGTAGGACTCAAGCTGCTCCTGACTGACCAAGCATGGTAAGGGTGAGGCACGTCTCTCATTGCCGTAGGATTCAAGCTGCACCTGAGTGACGAGACCAGATAACGATGAGGCATATCTCCCACTGCTGTAGTACTGAAGCCGCACCTGACTGACCAAGCCTGGTAAGGGTGAGGCATGTCTCCCGTTGCCAAAGGACTCAAGCTGCACCTGACTGACCAAGCCTGGTGAGGCTGAGGCACGTCTCCCGTTGCCGTAGGACTCCAGCTGCACCTGACTGACCAAGCCTGGTAAGGGTGAGGCACGTCTCCCGTTGCGTTAGGACTCAAACTGCACCTGACTGACCAAGCCTGGTAAGGCTGAGGCATGTCTCTCTTTGCCGTAGGACTCAAGCTGCGCCTGACTGACCAAGCCTGGTAAGGCTGAGGACCGTCTCCCGTTGCCATAGGACTCAAGCTGAACCTGACTGACCAAGCCTGGTAAGGCTAAGGCACGTCTCCTGTTGACGGAGGACTCAAGCTGCGCCTGACTAATGATGCCTGGTAAGGGTGAGGCATGTCTCCCGTTGCCGTAGGACTCAAGCTGCGCCTGACTGACCAAGCCTGGTAAGGCTGAGGCACGTCTTCCATTGCCGTAGGACTCAAGCTGCGCCTGACTGATGATGCCTGGTAAGGGTGAGGCATGTCTCACGTTGCTGTAGGACTCAAGCTGTGCATGACTGACCAAGCCTGGTAATGATGAGGCATGTCTCCCGTTGCCGTAGGACTCAAGGTGCACCTGACTGACCAAGCGTGGTAAGGGTGAGGCACGTCTCCCGGTGCCGTAGGACTCAAGCTGCGCCTGGCTGACCAAGCCTGGTAAGGCTGAGGCAAGTCTCCTGTTGCCATAGGACTCAAGCTGCACCTGACTGACCAAGACTGGTATGGCTGAGGCACATCTCCCGCTGCCGTAGGACTCAAGCTGCACCTGACTGACCAAGCCTGGTAAGGCTGAGGATGTCTCCAGTTGTCGTAGGATTCAAGCTGCACCTGACTGACCAAGCCTGGTAAGGGTGAGGCATGTCTCCCTTGCCACAGTACTGAAGCTGCATCAGACTGACCAAGCCTAGTAAGGGTGAGGCATGTCTCACGTTGCTGTAGGACTCCAGCTACCCCTGACTGACCAAGCCTGGTCAGGATGCGGCACGTCTCCCGTTGCCGTGGGACTCAAGCTGCGCCTGACTGACCAAGCCTGGTAAGGCTGAGGCACGTCTCTCGTTGCCGTAGGACTCAAGCTGCACTTGACTGACCAAGCCTGGTAAGGCTGAGGCATGTCTCCCCTTGCCGTAGGACTCCAGATGCACCTGACTGACCAAGCCTGGTAAGGGTGAGGCACGTCTCCCGTTGCCGTAGGACTCAAGCTGCACCTGAGTGACCAAGCCTGGTAAGGCAGAGGCATGTCTAATGTTGCCGTAGGACTCAAGCTGCACCTGAGTGACCAAGCCAGGTAAGGCTGAGGCACGTCTCCCTTTGCCGTAGGACTCAAGCTGCACCTGACTGACCAAGCCTGTTAAGGGTGAGGCACGTCTCCCGTTGCCGTAGGACTCAAACTGCATCTGACTGACCAAGCCTGGTAAGGCTGAGGCACGTCTCCCGTTGCTGTAGGACTCAAGCTGCACCTGACTGACCAAGCCTGGTAAGGCTGAGGCACGTCTCCCGTTGCCGTAGGACTCAAGCTGCACCTGACTGACCAAGCCTTGTAACGCTGAGGCACGTCTCCTGTTGCCGGAGGACTCAAGCTGCGCCTGACTGATGATGCCTGGTAAGGGTGAGGCATGTCTCCCATTGCCGTGGGACTCAAACTGCGCCTGACTGACCAAGCCTTGTAAGGGTGAGGCACGTCTCCCGTTGCCGTAGGACTCAAGCTGCGCCTGACTGATGATGCCTGGTAAGGGTGAGGCATGTCTCCCGTTGCTGTAGGACTCAAGCTGCGCCTGACTGACCAAGCCTGGTAATGATGAGGCATGTCTCCCGTTGCTGTAGGACTCAAGCTGCGCCTGACTGACCAAGCCTGGTAATGGTGAGGCATGTCTCCCGTTGCCGTAGGACTCAAGGTGCACCTGACTGACCAAGCGTGGTAAGGGTGAGGCACGTCTCCCATTGCCGTAGGACTCAAGCTGCGCCTGACTGACCAAGCCTGGTAAGGCTGAGGCACGCTTCCAGTTGCCGGCGGACTCAAGCTGTACCTGACTGACCAAGCCTGGTAAGGCTGAGGCAGGTCTCCCGCTGCCGTAGGACTCAACCTACACCTGACTGACCAAGCCTGGTAAGGCTGAGGCACGTCTCCCGTTGCCGTAGGAATCAAGCTGTGCCTGACTGACCAAGCCTGGTAAGGCTGAGGCACGTCTCCCGTTGCCGTAGGACTCAAGCTGCACCTGACTGACCAAGCCTGGTAAGGCTGAGGCACGTCTCCCGTTGCCGTAGGACTCAAGCTGCACCTGACTGACCAAGCCTGGTAAGGCTGAGGCACGTCTCCCGTTGCCGTAGGACTCAAGCTGCACCTGAATGACCAAGCCTGGTAAGGCTGAGGCATGTCTCCCGTTGTCGTAGGACTCAACCTGCACCTAACTGACCAAGCCTGGTAAGGCTGAGGCACGTCTCCCAATGCTGTAGGACTCAAGCTGCTCCTGACTGACCAAGCATGGTAAGGGTGAGGCACGTCTCCAGTTGCCGTAGGATTCAAGCTGCACCTGAGTGACGAGACCAGATAACGATGAGGCATATCTCCCACTGCTGTAGTACTGAAGCGGCACCTGACTGACCAAGCCTGGTAAGGGTGAGGCACATCTCCCGTTGCCAAAGGACTCAAGCTCCACCTGACTGACCAAGCCTGGTGAGGCTGAGGCACGTCTCCCGTTGCCGTAGGACTCCAGCTGCACCTGACTGACCAAGCCTGGTAAGGGTGAGGCACGTCTCCCGTTGCGTTAGGACTCAAACTGCACCTGACTGACCAAGCCTGGTAAGGCTGAGGCATGTCTCTCTTTGCCGTAGGACTCAAGCTGCGCCTGACTGACCAAGCCTGGTAAGGCTGAGGCACGTCTCCCGTTGCCATAGGACTCAAGCTGAACCTGCCTGACCAAGCCTGGTAAGGCTAAGGCACGTCTCCTGTTGCCAGAGGACTCAAGCTGCGCCTGACTAATGATGCCTGGTAAGGGTGAGGCATGTCTCCCGTTGCCGTAGGACTCAAGCTGCGCCTGACTGACCAAGCCTGGTAAGGCTGAGGCACGTCTCCTGTTGCCGTAGGACTCAAGCTGCGCCTGACTGATGATGCCTGGTAAGGGTGAGGCATGTCTCCCGTTGCTGTAGGACTCAAGCTGTGCATGACTGACCAAGCCTGGTAAGGGTGAGGCATGTCTCCCGTTGCTGTAGGACTCAAGGTGCACCTGACTGACCAAGCGTGGTAAGGGTGAGGCACGTCTCCCGGTGCCGTAGGACTCAAGCTGCGCCTGGCTGACCAAGCCTGGTAAGGCTGAGGCATGTCTCCCGTTGCCATAGGACTCAAGCTGCACCTGACTGACCAAGACTGGTATGGCTGAGGCACATCTCCCGTTGCCGTAGGACTCAAGCTGCACCTGACTGACCAAGCATGGTAAGGCTGAGGATGTCTCCCGTTGTCGTAGGATTCAACTGCACCTGACTGACCAAGCCTGGTAAGGGTGAGGCATGTCTCCCTTGCCACAGTACTGAAGCTGCATCAGACTGACCAAGCCTAGTAAGGGTGAGGCATGTCTCCCGTTGCTGTAGGACTCCAGCTACCCATGACTGACCAAGCCTGGTCAGGATGCGGCACGTCTCCCGTTGCCGTGGGACTCAAGCTGCGCCTGACTGACCAAGCCTGGTAAGGCTGAGGCACGTCTCTCGTTGCCGTAGGACTCAAGCTGCACTTGACTGACCAAGCCTGGTAAGGCTGAGGCATGTCTCCCCTTGCCATAGGACTCCAGCTGCACCTGACTGACCAAGCCTGGTAAGGGTGAGGCACGTCTCCCGTTGCCGTAGGACTCAAGCTGCACCTGAGTGACCAAGCCTGGTAAGGCAGAGGCACGTCTAATGTTGCCGTAGGACTCAAGCTGCACCTGAGTGACCAAGCCTGGTAAGGCAGAGGCACGTCTAATGTTGCCGTAGGACTCAAGCTGCACCTGAGTGACCAAGCCTGGTAAGGCTGAGGCACGTCTCCCGTTGCTGTAGGACTCAAGCTGCGCCTGACTGACCAAGCTTGGTAATGGTGAGGCATGTCTCCCGTTGCCGTAGGACTCAAGCTTCGCCTGACTGATGATGCCTGGTAAGGGTGAAGCATGTCTCCCGTTGCTGTAGGACTCAGGCTGCGCATGACTGACCAAGCCTGGTAAGGGTGAGGCATGTCTCCCGTTGCCGTAGGACTCAAGCTGCACCTGACTGACCAAGCCTGTTAAGGGTGAGGCATGTCTCCCTTGCCACAGTACTGAAGCTGCATCAGACTGACCAAGCCTAGTAAGGGTGAGGCATGTCTCCCGTTGCTGTAGGACTCCAGCTACCCCTGACTGACCAAGCCTGGTCAGGATGCGGCACGTCTCCCGTTGCCGTGGGACTCAAGCTGCGCCTGACTGACCAAGCCTGGTAAGGCTGAGGCACGTCTCTCGTTGCCGTAGGACTCAAGCTGCACTTGACTGACCAAGCCTAGTAAGGCTGAGGCATGTCTCCCCTTGCCGTAGGACTCCAGCTGCACCTGACTGACCAAGCCTGGTAAGGGTGAGGCACGTCTCCCGTTGCCGTAGGACTCAAGCTGCACCTGAGTGACCAAGCCTGGTAAGGCAGAGGCACGTCTAATGTTGCCGTAGGACTCAAGCTGCACCTGAGTGACCAAGCCTGGTAAGGCTGAGGCACGTCTCCCGTTGCCGTAGGACTCCAGCTGCACCTGACTGACCAAGCCTGGTAAGGGTGAGGCACGTCTCCCGTTGCGTTAGGACTCAAACTGCACCTGACTGACCAAGCCTGGTAAGGCTGAGGCATGTCTCTCTTTGCCGTAGGACTCAAGCTGCGCCTGGCTGACCAAGCCTGGTAAGGCTGAGGCATGTCTCCCGTTGCCATAGGACTCAAGCTGCACCTGACTGACCAAGACTGGTATGGCTGAGGCACATCTCCCGTTGCCGTAGGACTCAAGCTGCACCTGACTGACCAAGCCTGGTAAGGCTGAGGATGTCTCCCGTTGTCGTAGGATTCAAGCTGCACCTGACTGACCAAGCCTGGTAAGGGTGAGGCATGTCTCCTTGCCACAGTACTGAAGCTGCATCAGACTGACCAAGCCTAGTAAGGGTGAGGCATGTCTCCCGTTGCTGTAGGACTCCAGCTACCCCTGACTGACCAAGCCTGGTCAGGATGCGGCACGTCTCCCGTTGCCGTGGGACTCAAGCTGCGCCTGACTGACCAAGCCTGGTAAGGCTGAGGCACGTCTCTCGTTGCCGTAGGACTCAAGCTGCACTTGACTGACCAAGCCTAGTAAGGCTGAGGCATGTCTCCCCTTGCCGTAGGACTCCAGCTGCACCTGACTGACCAAGCCTGGTAAGGGTGAGGCACGTCTCCCGTTGCCGTAGTACTCAAGCTGCACCTGAGTGACCAAGCCTGGTAAGGCAGAGGCACGTCTAATGTTGCCGTAGGACTCAAGCTGCACCTGAGTGACCAAGCCTGGTAAGGCTGAGGCACGTCTCCCTTTGCCGTAGGACTCAAGCTGCACCTGACTGACCAAGCCTGTTAAGGGTGAGGCACGTCTCCCGTTGCCGTAGGACTCAAACTGCATCTGACTGACCAAGCCTGGTAAGGCTGAGGCACGTCTCCCGTTGCTGTAGGACTCAAGCTGCACCTGACTGACCAAGCCTGGTAAGGCTGAGGCACGTCTCCCGTTGCCGTAGGACTCAAGCTGCACCTGACTGACCAAGTCTTGTAACGCTGAGGCACGTCTCCTGTTGCCGGAGGACTCAAGCTGCGCCTGACTGATGATGCCTGGTAAGGGTGAGGCATGTCTCCCATTGCCGTGGGACTCAAACTGCGCCTGACTGACCAAGCCTGGTAAGGGTGAGGCACGTCTCCCGATGCCGTAGGACTCAAGCTGCGCCTGACTGATGATGCCTGGTAAGGGTGAGACATGTCTCCCGTTGCTGTAGGACTCAAGCTGCGCCTAACTGACCAAGCCTGGTAATGGTGGGGCATGTCTCCCGTTGCTGTAGGACTCAAGCTGCGCCTGACTGACCAAGCCTGGTAATGGTGAGGCATGTCTCCCGTTGCCGTAGGACTCAAGGTGCACCTGACTGACCAAGCGTGGTAAGGGTGAGGCACGTCTCCCGTTGCCGTAGGACTCAAGCTGCGCCTGACTGACCAAGCCTGGTAAGGGTGAGGTACGTCTCCCGTTGCCTTAGGACTCAAGCTGCGCCTGACTGACCAAGCCTGGTAAGGCTGAGGCACGCTTCCAGTTGCCGGCGGACTCAAGCTGCACCTGACTGACCAAGCCTGGTAAGGCTGAGGCAGGTCTCCCGCTGCCGTAGGACTCAACCTACACCTGACTGACCAAGCCTGGTAAGGCTGAGGCACGTCTCCCGTTGCCGTAGGAATCAAGCTGTGCCTGACTGACCAAGCCTGGTAAGGCTGAGGCACGTCTCCCGTTGCCGTAGGACTCAAGGTGCACCTGACTGACCAAGCGTGGTAAGGGTGAGGCACGTCTCCCGTTGCCGTAGGACTCAAGCTGCGCCTGACTGACCAAGCCTGGTAAGGGTGAGGTACGTCTCCCGTTGCCATAGGACTCAAGCTGCGCCTGACTGACCAAGCCTGGTAAGGCTGAGGCACGCTTCCAGTTGCCGGCGGACTCAAGCTGCACCTGACTGACCAAGCCTGGTAAGGCTGAGGCAGGTCTCCCGCTGCCGTAGGACTCAACCTACACCTGACTGACCAAGCCTGGTAAGGCTGAGGCACGTCTCCCGTTGCCGTAGGAATCAAGCTGTGCCTGACTGACCAAGCCTGGTAAGGCTGAGGCACGTCTCCCGTTGCCGTAGGACTCAAGTTGCACCTGACTGACCAAGCCTGGTAAGGCTGAGGCACGTCTCCCGTTGCCGTAGGACTCAAGCTGCACCTGACTGACCAAGCCTGGTAAGGCTGAGGCACGTCTCCCGTTGCCGTAGGACTCCAGCTGCACCTGAATGACCAAGCCTGGTAAGGCTGAGGCATGTCTCCCGTTGTCGTAGGACTCAACCTGCACCTAACTGACCAAGCCTGGTAAGGCTGAGGCACGTCTCCCATTGCTGTAGGACTCAAGCTGCTCCTGACTGACCAAGCATGGTAAGGGTGAGGCACCTCTCCTGTTGCCGTAGGATTCAAGCTGCACCTGAGTAACGAGACCAGATAACGATGAGGCATATCTCCCACTGCTGTAGTACTGAAGCCGCACCTGACTGACCAAGCCTGGTAAGGGTGAGGCACGTCTCCCGTTGCCAAAGGACTCAAGCTGCACCTGACTGACCAAGCCTGGTGAGGCTGAGGCACGTCTCCCGTTGCCGTAGGACTCCAGCTGCACCTGACTGACCAAGCCTGGTAAGGGTGAGGCACGTCTCCCGTTGCGTTAGGACTCAAACTGCACCTGACTGACCAAGCCTGGTAAGGCTGAGGCATGTCTCCCGTTGCCATAGGACTCAAGCTGCACCTGACTGACCAAGACTGGTATGGCTGAGGCACATCTCCCGTTGCCGTAGGACTCAAGCTGCACCTGACTGACCAAGCCTGGTAAGGCTGAGGATGTCTCCCGTTGTCGTAGGATTCAAGCTGCACCTGACTGACCAAGCCTGGTAAGGGTGAGGCATGTCTCCCTTGCCACAGTACTGAAGCTGCATCAGACTGACCAAGCCTAGTAAGGGTGAGGCATGTCTCCCGTTGCTGTAGGACTCCAGCTACCCCTGACTGACCAAGCCTGGTCAGGATGCGGCACGTCTCCCGTTGCCGTGGGACTCAAGCTGCGCCTGACTGACCAAGCCTGGTAAGGCTGAGGCACGTCTCTCGTTGCCGTAGGACTCAAGCTGCACTTGACTGACCAAGCCTAGTAAGGCTGAGGCATGTCTCCCCTTGCCGTAGGACTCCAGCTGCACCTGACTGACCAAGCCTGGTAAGGGTGAGGCACGTCTCCCGTTGCCGTAGGACTCAAGCTGCACCTGAGTGACCAAGCCTGGTAAGGCAGAGGCACGTCTAATGTTGCCGTAGGACTCAAGCTGCACCTGAGTGACCAAGCCTGGTAAGGCTGAGGCACGTCTCCCTTTGCCGTAGGACTCAAGCTGCACCTGACTGACCAAGCCTGTTAAGGGTGAGGCACGTCTCCCGTTGCCGTAGGACTCAAACTGCATCTGACTGCCCAAGCCTGGTAAGGCTGAGGCATGTCTCCCGTTGCTGTAGGACTCAAGCTCCACCTGACTGACCAAGCCTGGTAAGGCTGAGGCACGTCTCCCGTTGCCGTAGGACTCAAGCTGCACCTGACTGACCAAGTCTTGTAACGCTGAGGCACGTCTCCTGTTGCCGGAGGACTCAAGCTGCGCCTGACTGATGATGCCTGGTAAGCGTGAGGCATGTCTCCCATTGCCGTGGGACTCAAACTGCGCCTGACTGACCAAGCCTGGTAAGGGTGAGGCACGTCTCCCGTTGCCGTAGGACTCAAGCTGCGCCTGACTGATGATGCCTGGTAAGGGTGAGGCATGTCTCCCGTTGCTGTAGGACTCAAGCTGCGCCTGACTGACCAAGCATGGTAATGGTGAGGCATGTCTCCCGTTGCTGTAGGACTCAAGCTGCGCCTGACTGACCAAGCCTGGTAATGGTGAGGCATGTCTCCCGTTGCCGTAGGACTCAAGGTGCAACTGACTGACCAAGCGTGGTAAGGGTGAGGCACGTCTCCCGTAGGACTCAAGCTGCGCCTGACTGACCAAGCCTGGTAAGGGTGAGGTACGTCTCCCGTTGCCATAGGACTCAAGCTGCGCCTGACTGACCAAGCCTGGTAAGGCTGAGGCACGCTTCCAGTTGCCAGCGGACTCAAGCTGCACCTGACTGACCAAGCCTGGTAAGGCTGAGGCAGGTCTCCCGCTGCCGTAGGACTCAACCTACACCTGACTGACCAAGCCTGGTAAGGCTGAGGCACGTCTCCCATTGCCGTAGGAATCAAGCTGTGCCTGACTGACCAAGCCTGGTAAGGCTGAGGCACGTCTCCCGTTGCCGTAGGACTCAAGTTGCACCTGACTGACCAAGCCTGGTAAGGCTGAGGCACGTCTCCCGTTGCCGTAGGACTCAAGCTGCACCTGACTGACCAAGCCTGGTAAGGCTGAGGCACGTCTCCCGTTGCCGTAGGACTCAAGCTGCACCTGAATGACCAAGCCTGGTAAGGCTGAG
Organism: Pleurodeles waltl; assembly: GCF_031143425.1. Lineage (NCBI taxonomy): Eukaryota > Metazoa > Chordata > Amphibia > Caudata > Salamandridae > Pleurodeles > Pleurodeles waltl. The sequence goes on along the minus strand of NC_090448.1, from coordinate 13,583,350 downwards.
GCATGTCTCCCGTTGTCGTAGGACTCAACCTGCACCTAACTGACCAAGCCTGGTAAGGCTGAGGCACGTCTCCCATTGCTGTAGGACTCAAGCTGCTCCTGACTGACCAAGCATGGTAAGGGTGAGGCACGTCTCCCGTTGCCGTAGGATTCAAGCTGCACCTGAGTAACGAGACCAGATAACGATGAGGCATATCTCCCACTGCTGTAGTACTGAAGCCGCACCTGACTGACCAAGCCTGGTAAGGGTGAGGCACGTCTCCCGTTGCCAAAGGACTCAAGCTGCACCTGACTGACCAAGCCTGGTGAGGCTGAGGCACGTCTCCCGTTGCCGTAGGACTCCAGCTGCACCTGACTGACCAAGCCTGGTAAGGGTGAGGCACGTCTCCCGTTGCGTTAGGACTCAAACTGCACCTGACTGACCAAGCCTGGTAAGGCTGAGGCATGTCTCTCTTTGCCGTAGGACTCAAGCTGCGCCTGACTGACCAAGCCTGGTAAGGCTGAGGCACGTCTCCCGTTGCCGTAGGACTCAAGCTGAACCTGACTGACCAAGCCTGGTAAGGCTAAGGCACGTCTCCTGTTGCCAGAGGACTCAAGCTGCGCCTGACTAATGATGCCTGGTAAGGGTGAGGCATGTCTCCCGTTGCCGTAGGACTCAAGCTGCGCCTGACTGACCAAGCCTGGTAAGGCTGAGGCACGTCTCCCGTTGCCGTAGGACTCAAGCTGCGCCTGACTGATGATGCCTGGTAAGGGTGAGGCATGTCTCCCGTTGCTGTAGGACTCAAGCTGTGCATGACTGACCAAGCCTGGTAAGGGTGAGGCATGTCTCCCGTTGCCGTAGGACTCAAGGTGCACCTGACTGACCAAGCGTGGTAAGGGTGAGGCACGTCTTCCGGTGCCGTAGGACTCAAGGTGCGCCTGGCTGACCAAGCCTGGTAAGGCTGAGGCATGTCTCCCGTTGCCATAGGACTCAAGCTGCACCTGACTGACCAAGACTGGTATGGCTGAGGCACATCTCCCGTTGCCGTAGGACTCAAGCTGCACCTGACTGACCAAGCCTGGTAAGGCTGAGGATGTCTCCCGTTGTCGTAGGATTCAAGCTGCACCTGACTGACCAAGCCTGGTAAGGGTGAGGCATGTCTCCCTTGCCACAGTACTGAAGCTGCATCAGACTGACCAAGCCTAGTAAGGGTGAGGCATGTCTCCCGTTGCTGTAGGACTCCAGCTACCCCTGACTGACCAAGCCTGATCAGGATGCGGCACGTCTCCCGATGCCGTGGGACTCAAGCTGCGCCTGACTGACCAAGCCTGGTAAGGCTGAGGCACGTCTCTCGTTGCCGTAGGACTCAAGCTGCACTTGACTGACCAAGCCTGGTAAGGCTGAGGCATGTCTCCCCCTGCCGTAGGACTCCAGCTGCACCTGACTGACCAAGCCTGGTAAGGGTGAGGCACGTCTCCTGTTGCCGTAGGACTCAAGCTGCACCTGAGTGACCAAGCCTGGTAAGGCAGAGGCACGTCTAATGTTGCCGTAGGACTCACGCTGCACCTGAGTGACCAAGCCTGGTAAGGCTGAGGCACGTCTCCCTTTGCCGTAGGACTCAAGCTGCACCTGACTGACCAAGCCTGTTAAGGGTGAGGCACGTCTCCTGTTGCCGTAGGACTCAAACTGCATCTGACTGACCAAGCCTGGTAAGGCTGAGGCACGTCTCCCGTTGCTGTAGGACTCAAGCTGCACCTGACTGACCAAGCATGGTAAGGCTGAGGCACGTCTCCCGTTGCCGTAGGACTCAAGCTGCACCTGACTGACCAAGCCTTGTAACGCTGAGGCACGTCTCCTGTTGCCGGAGGACTCAAGCTGCGCCTGACTGATGATGCCTGGTAAGGGTGAGGCATGTCTCCCATTGCCGTGGGACTCAAACTGCGCCTGACTGACCAAGCCTGGTAAGGGTGAGGCACGTCTTCCGTTGCCGTAGGACTCAAGCTGCGCCTGACTGATGATGCCTGGTAAGGGTGAGGCATGTCTCCTGTTGCTGTAGGACTCAAGCTGCGCCTGACTGACCAAGCCTGGTAATGGTGAGGCATGTCTCCCGTTGCTGTAGGACTCAAGCTGCGCCTGACTGACCAAGCCTGGTAATGGTGAGGCATGTCTCCCGTTGCCGTAGGACTCAAGCTTCGCCTGACTGATGATGCCTGGTAAGGGTGAGGCATGTCTCCCGTTGCTGTAGGACTCAGGCTGCGCATGACTGACCAAGCCTGGTAAGGGTGAGGCATGTCTCCCGTTGCCGTAGGACTCAAGCTGCACCTGACTGACCAAGCCTGGTAAGGGTGAGGCATGTCTCCCTTGCCACAGTACTGAAGCTGCATCAGACTGACCAAGCCTAGTAAGGGTGAGGCATGTCTCCCGTTGCTGTAGGACTCCAGCTACCCCTGACTGACCAAGCCTGGTCAGGATGCGGCACGTCTCCCCTTGCCGTGGGACTCAAGCTGCGCCTGACTGACCAAGCCTGGTAAGGCTGAGGCACGTCTCTCGTTGCCGTAGGACTCAAGCTGCACTTGACTGACCAAGCCTGGTAAGGCTGAGGCACGTCTCCCATTGCTGTAGGACTCAAGCTGCTCCTGACTGACCAAGCATGGTAAGGGTGAGGCACGTCTCCCGTTGCCGTAGGATTCAAGCTGCACCTGAGTGACGAGACCAGATAACGATGAGGCATATCTCCCACTGCTGTAGTACTGAAGCCGCACCTGACTGACCAAGCCTGGTAAGGGTGAGGCACGTCTCCCGTTGCCAAAGGACTCAAGCTGCACCTGACTGACCAAGCCTGGTGAGGCTGAGGCATGTCTCCCGTTGCCGTAGGACTCCAGCTGCACCTGACTGACCAAGCCTGGTAAGGGTGAGGCACGTCTCCCGTTGCGTTAGGACTCAAACTGCACCTGACTGACCAAGCCTGGTAAGGCTGAGGCATGTCTCTCTTTGCCGTAGGACTCAAGCTGCGCCTGACTGACCAAGCCTGGTAAGGCTGAGGCACGTCTCCCGTTGCCGTAGGACTCAAGCTGAACCTGACTGACCAAGCCTGGTAAGGCTAAGGCACGTCTCCTGTTGCCGGAGGACTCAAGCTGCGCCTGACTAATGATGCCTGGTAAGGGTGAGGCATGTCTCCCGTTGCCGTAGGACTCAAGCTGCGCCTGACTGACCAAGCCTTGTAAGGCTGAGGCACGTCTCCCGTTGCCGTAGGACTCAAGCTGCGCCTGACTGATGATGCCTGGTAAGGGTGAGGCATGTCTCCCGTTGCTGTAGGACTCAAGCTGTGCATGACTGACCAAGCCTGGTAAGGGTGAGGCATGTCTCCCGTTGCCGTAGGACTCAAGGTGCACCTGACTGACCAAGCGTGGTAAGGGTGAGGCACGTCTCCCGGTGCCGTAGGACTCAAGCTGCGCCTGGCTGACCAAGCCTGGTAAGGCTGAGGCATATCTCCCGTTGCCATAGGACTCAAGCTGCACCTGACTGACCAAGACTGGTATGGCTGAGGCACACCTCCCGTTGCCGTAGGACTCAAGCTGCACCTGACTGACCAAGCCTGGTAAGGCTGAGGATGTCTCCCGTTGTCGTAGGATTCAAGCTGCACCTGACTGACCAAGCCTGGTAAGGGTGAGGCATGTCTCCCTTGCCACAGTACTGAAGCTGCATCAGACTGACCAAGCCTAGTAAGGGTGAGGCATGTCTCCCGTTGCTGTAGGACTCCAGCTACCCCTGACTGACCAAGCCTGGTCAGGATGCGGCACGTCTCCCGTTGCCGTGGGACTTAAGCTGCGCCTGACTGACCAAGCCTGGTAAGGCTGAGGCACGTCTCTCGTTGCCGTAGGACTCAAGCTGCACTTGACTGACCAAGCCTGGTAAGGCTGAGGCATGTCTCCCCTTGCCGTAGGACTCCAGCTGCACCTGACTGACCAAGCCTGGTAAGGGTGAGGCACGTCTCCCGTTGCCGTAGGACTCAAGCTGCACCTGAGTGACCAAGCCTGGTAAGGCAGAGGCACGTCTAATGTTGCCGTAGGACTCAAGCTGCACCTGAGTGACCAAGCCTGGTAAGGCTGAGGCACGTCTCCCTTTGCCGTAGGACTCAAGCTGCACCTGACTGACCAAGCCTGTTAAGGGTGAGGCACGTCTCCCGTTGCCGTAGGACTCAAACTGCATCTGACTGACCAAGCCTGGTAAGGCTGAGGCACGTCTCCCGTTGCTGTAGGACTCAAGCTGCACCTGACTGACCAAGCCTGGTAAGGCTGAGGCACGTCTCCCGTTGCCGTAGGACTTAAGCTGCACCTGACTGACCAAGCCTTGTAACGCTGAGGCACGTCTCCTGTTGCCGGAGGACTCAAGCTGCGCCTGACTGATGATGCCTGGTAAGGGTGAGGCATGTCTCCCATTGCCGTGGGACTCAAACTGCGCCTGACTGACCAAGCCTGGTAAGGGTGAGGCACGTCTCCCGTTGCCGTAGGACTCAAGCTGCGCCTGACTGATGATGCCTGGTAAGGGTGAGGCATGTCTCCCGTTGCTGTAGGACTCAAGCTGCGCCTGACTGACCAAGCCTGGTAATGGTGAGGCATGTCTCCCGTTGCTGTAGGACTCAAGCTGCGCCTGACTGACCAAGCCTGGTAATGGTGAGGCATGTCTCCCGTTGCCTTAGGACTCAAGCTTCGCCTGACTGATGATGCCTGGTAAGGGTGAGGCATGTCTCCCGTTGCTGTAGGACTCAGGCTGCGCATGACTGACCAAGCCTGGTAAGGGTGAGGCATGTCTCCCGTTGCCGTAGGACTCAAGGTGCACCTGACCGACCAAGCGTGATAAGGGTGAGGCACGTCTCCCGGTGCCGTACGACTCAAGCTGTACCTGACTGACCAAGCCTGGTAAGGCTGAGGCATGTCTCCCGTTGCCGTAGGACTCAAGCTGCGCCTGGATGACCAAGCCTGGTAAGGCTGAGGCATGTATCCCATTGCCATAGGACTCAAGCTGCACCTGACTGACCAAGACTGGTATGGCTGAGGCACATCTCCCGTTGCCGTAGGACTCAAGCTGCACCTGACTGACCAAGCCTGGTAAGGCTGAGGATGTCTCCCGTAGTCGTAGGATTCAAGCTGCACATGACTGACCAAGCCTGGTAAGGGTGAGGCATGTCTCCCTTGCCACAGTACTGAAGCTGCATCAGACTGACCAAGCCTAGTAAGGGTGAGGCATGTCTCCCGTTGCTGTAGGACTCCAGCTACCCCTGACTGACCAAGCCTGGTCAGGATGCGGCACGTCTCCCGTTGCCGTGGGACTCAAGCTGCGCCTGACTGACCAAGCCTGGTAAGGCTGAGGCATGTCTCCCCTTGCCGTAGGACTCCAGCTGCACCTGACTGACCAAGCCTGGTAAGGGTGAGGCACGTCTCCCGTTGCCGTAGGACTCAAGCTGCACCTGAGTGACCAAGCCTGGTAAGGCAGAGGCACGTCTAAAGTTGCCGTAGGACTCAAGCTGCACCTGAGTGACCAAGCCTGGTAAGGCTGAGGCACATCTCCCTTTGCCGTAGGACTCAAGCTGCACCTGACTGACCAAGCCTGTTAAGGGTGAGGCACGTCTCCCATTGCCGTAGGACTCAAACTGCACCTGACTGACCAAGCCTTGTAACACTGAGGCACGTCTCCTGTTGCCGGAGGACTCAAGCTGCCCCTGACTGATGATGCCTGGTAAGGGTGAGGCATGTCTCCCATTGCCGTGGGACTCAAACTGCACCTGACTGACCAAGCCTGGTAAGGGTGAGGCACGTCTCCCGTTGCCGTAGGACTCAAGCTGCGCCTGACTGATGATGCCTGGTAAGGGTGAGGCATGTCTCCCGTTGCTGTAGGACTCAAGCTGCGCCTGACTGACCAAGCCTGGTAATGGTGAGGCATGTCTTCCGTTGCTGTAGGACTCAAGCTGCGCCTGACTGACCAAGCCTGGTAATGGTGAGGCATGGCTCCCGTTGCCGTAGGACTCAAGCTTCGCCTGACTGATGATGCCTGGTAAGGGTGAGGCATGTCTCCCGTTGCTGTAGGACTCAGGCTGCGCATGACTGACCAAGCCTGGTAAGGGTGAGGCATGTCTCCCGTTGCCGTAGGACTCAAGGTGCACCTGACCGACCAAGCGTGGTAAGGGTGAGGCACGTCTCCCGGTGCCGTAGGACTCAAGCTGTACCTGACTGACCAAGCCTGGTAAGGCTGAGGCATGTCTCCCGTAGCCGTAGGACTCAAGCTGCGCCTGGATGACCAAGCCTGGTAAGGCTGAGGCATGTATCCCATTGCCATAGGACTCAAGCTGCACCTGACTGACCAAGACTGGTATGGCTGAGGCACATCTCCCGTTGCCGTAGGACTCAAGCTGCACCTGACTGACCAAGCCTGGTAAGGGTGAGGCATGTCTCCCGTTGCCGTAGGACTCAAGGTGCACCTGACCGACCAAGCGTGGTAAGGGTGAGGCACGTCTCCCGGTGCCGTAGGACTCAAGCTGTACCTGACTGACCAAGCCTGGTAAGGCTGAGGCATGTCTCCCGTTGCCGTAGGACTCAAGCTGCGCCTGGATGACCAAGACTGGTAAGGCTGAGGCATGTATCCCATTGCCATAGGACTCAAGCTGCACCTGACTGACCAAGACTGGTATGGCTGAGGCACATCTCCCGTTGCCGTAGGACTCAAGCTGCACCTCACTGACCAAGCCTGGTAAGGCTGAGGATGTCTCCCGTTGTCGTAGGATTCAAGCTGCACATGACTGACCAAGCCTGGTAAGGGTGAGGCATGTCTCCCTTGCCACAGTACTGAAGCTGCATCAGACTGACCAAGCCTAGTAAGGGTGAGGCATGTCTCCCGTTGCTGTAGGACTCCAGCTACCCCTGACTGACCAAGCCTGGTCAGGATGCGACACGTCTCCCGTTGCGGTGGGACTCAAGCTGCGCCTGACTGACCAAGCCTGGTAAGGCTGAGGCATGTCTCCCCTTGCCGTAGGACTCCAGCTGCACCTGACTGACCAAGCCTGGTAAGGGTGAGGCACGTCTCCCGTTGCCGTAGGACTCAAGCTGTACCTGAGTGACCAAGCCTGGTAAGGCAGAGGCACGTCTAAAGTTGCCGTAGGACTCAAGCTGCACCTGAGTGACCAAGCCTGGTAAGGCTGAGGCACATCTCCCTTTGCCGTAGGACTCAAGCTGCACCTGACTGACCAAGCCTGTTAAGGGTGAGGCACGTCTCCCGTTGCCGTAGGACTCAAACTGCACCTGACTGACCAAGCCTGGTAAGGCTGAGGCACGTCTCCCGTTGCTGTAGGACTCAAGCTGCACCTGACTGACCAAGCCTGGTAAGGCTGAGGATGTCTCCCGTTGTCGTAGGATTCAAGCTGCACATGACTGACCAAGCCTGGTAAGGGTGAGGCATGTCTCCCTTGCCACAGTACTGAAGCTGCATCAGACTGACCAAGCCTAGTAAGGGTGAGGCATGTCTCCCGTTGCTGTAGGACTCCAGCTACCCCTGACTGACCAAGCCTGGTCAGGATGCGGTACGTCTCCCGTTGCCGTGGGACTCAAGCTGCGCCTGACTGACCAAGCCTGGTAAGGCTGAGGCATGTCTCCCCTTGCCGTAGGACTCCAGCTGCACCTGACTGACCAAGCCTGGTAAAGGTGAGGCACGTCTCCCGTTGCCGTAGGACTCAAGCTGCACCTGAGTGACCAAGCCTGGTAAGGCAGAGGCACGTCTAAAGTTGCCGTAGGACTCAAGCTGCACCTGAGTGACCAAGCCTGGTAAGGCTGAGGCACATCTCCCTTTGCCGTAGGACTCAAGATGCACCTGACTGACCAAGCCTGTTAAGGGTGAGGCACGTCTCCCGTTGCCGTAGGACTCAAACTGCACCTGACTGACCAAGCCTTGTAACGCTGAGGCACGTCTCCTGTTGCCGCAGGACTCAAGCTGCCCCTGACTGATGATGCCTGGTAAGGGTGAGGCATGTCTCCCATTGCCGTGGGACTCAAACTGCACCTGACTGACCAAGCCTGGTAATGGTGAGGCACGTCTCCCGTTGCCGTAGGACTCAAGCTGCGCCTGACTGACCAAGCCTGGTAATGGTGAGGCATGTCTTCCGTTGCTGTAGGACTCAAGCTGCGCCTGACTGACCAAGCCTGGTAATGGTGAGGCATGGCTCCCGTTGCCGTAGGACTCAAGCTTCGCCTGACTGATGATGCCTGGTAAGGGTGAGGCATGTCTCCCGTTGCTGTAGGACTCAGGCTGCGCATGACTGACCAAGCCTGGTAAGGGTGAGGCATGTCTCCCGTTGCCGTAGGACTCAAGGTGCACCTGACCGACCAAGCGTGGTAAGGGTGAGGCACGTCTCCCGGTGCCGTAGGACTCAAGCTGTACCTGACTGACCAAGCCTGGTAAGGCTGAGGCATGTCTCCCGTAGCCGTAGGACTCAAGCTGCGCCTGGATGACCAACCCTGGTAAGGCTGAGGCATGTATCCCATTGCCATAGGACTCAAGCTGCACCTGACTGACCAAGACTGGTATGGCTGAGGCACATCTCCCGTTGCCGTAGGACTCAAGCTGCACCTGACTGACCAAGCCTGGTAAGGGTGAGGCATGTCTCCCGTTGCCGTAGGACTCAAGGTGCACCTGACCGACCAAGCGTGGTAAGGGTGAGGCACGTCTCCCGGTGCCGTAGGACTCAAGCTGTACCTGACTGACCAAGCCTGGTAAGGCTGAGGCATGTCTCCCGTTGCCGTAGGACTCAAGCTGCGCCTGGATGACCAAGACTGGTAAGGCTGAGGCATGTATCCCATTGCCATAGGACTCAAGCTGCACCTGACTGACCAAGCCTGGTCAGGATGCGGCACGTCTCCCGTTGCGGTGGGACTCAAGCTGCGCCTGACTGACCAAGCCTGGTAAGGCTGAGGCATGTCTCCCCTTGCCGTAGGACTCCAGCTGCACCTGACTGACCAAGCCTGGTAAGGGTGAGGCACGTCTCCCGTTGCCGTAGGACTCAAGCTGCACCTGAGTGACCAAGCCTGGTAAGGCAGAGGCACGTCTAAAGTTGCTGTAGGACTCAAGCTGCACCTGAGTGACCAAGCCTGGTAAGGCTGAGGCACATCTCCCTTTGCCGTAGGACTCAAGCTGCACCTGACTGACCAAGCCTATTAAGGGTGAGGCACGTCTCCCGTTGCCGTAGGACTCAAACTGCACCTGACTGACCAAGCCTGGTAAGGCTGAGGCACGTCTCCCGTTGCTGTAGGACTCAAGCTGCACCTGACTGACCAAGGCTGGTAAGGCTGAGGCACGTCTCCCGTTGCCGTAGGACTCAAGGTGCACCTGACTGACCAAGCCTTGTAACACTGAGACACGTCTCCTGTTGCCGGAGGACTCAAGCTGCGCCTGACTGACCAAGCCTGGTAATGGTGAGGCATGTCTCCCGTTGCCGTAGGACTCAAGCTTCGCCTGACTGATGATGCCTGGTAAGGGTGAGGCATGTCTCCCGTTGCCGTAGGACTCAAGGTGCACCTGACCGACCAAGCGTGGTAAGGGTGAGGCACGTCTCCCGGTGCCGTAGGACTCAAGCTGTACCTGACTGACCAAGCCTGGTAAGGCTGAGGCATGTCTCCCGTTGCCGTAGGACTCAAGCTGCGCCTGGCTGACAAAGCCTGGTAAGGCTGAGGCATGTATCCCATTGCCATAGGACTCAAGCTGCACCTGACTGACCAAGACTGGTATGGCTGAGGCACATCTCCCGTTGCCGTAGGACTCAAGCTACACCTGACTGACCAAGCCTGGTAAGGCTGAGGATGTCTCCCGTTGTCGTAGGATTCAAGCTGCACCTGACTGTCCAAGCCTGGTAAGGGTGAGGCATGTCTCCCTTGCCGCAGTACTGAAGCTGCATCAGACTGACCAAGCCTGGTAAGGGTGAGGCATGTCTCCCGTTGCCGTAGGACTCCAGCTACCCCTGATTGACCAAGCCTGGTCAGGATGCGTCACGTTTCCCGTTGCCATAGGACTCAAGCTGCGCCTGACTGACCAAGCCTGGTAAGGCTGAGGCACGTCTCCTATTGCCGTAGGACTCAAGCTGCACTTGACTGACCAAGCCTGGTAAGGCTGAGGCACGTCTCCCCTTGCCGTAGGACTCCAGCTGCACCTGACTGACCAAGCCTGGTAAGGGTGAGGCACGTCTCCTGTTGCCGTAGGACTCAAGCTGCACCTGAGTGACCAAGCCTGGTAAGGCAGAGGCTCATCTCCTGTTGCCGTAGGACTCAAGCTGCACCTGAGTGACCAAGCCTGGTAAGGCTGAGACACGTCTCCCGTTGCCGTAGGACTCAAGCTGCACCTGACTGACCAAGCCTGTTAAGGGTGAGGCACGTCTCCCGTTGCCGTAGGACTCAAACTGCACCTGACTGACCAAGCCTGGTAAGGCTGAGGCACGTCTCCCGTTGCTGTAGGACTCAAGCTGCACCTGACTGACCAAGCCTTGTAAGGCTGAGGCACGTCTCCTGTTGCCGGAGGACTCAAGCTGCGCCTGACTGATGATGCCTGGTAAGGGTGAGGCATGTCTCCCATTGCCGTGGGACTCATGCTGCGCCTGACTGACCAAGCCTCGTAAGGGGGAGGCACGTCTCCTGTTGTCGTAGGACTCAAGCTGCACCTGACTGACCAAGCCTGGTAAGGCTGAGGCACGTCTCCCGTTGCCGTAGGACTCAAGCTGCACCTGAATGACCAAGCCTGGTAAGGCTGAGGCATGTCTCCCGTTGTCGTAGGACTCAACCTGCACCTAACTGACCAAGCCTGGTAAGGCTGAGGCACGTCTCCCAATGCTGTAGGACTCAAGCTGCTCCTGACTGACCAAGCATGGTAAGGGTGAGGCACGTCTCCAGTTGCCGTAGGATTCAAGCTGCACCTGAGTGACGAGACCAGATAACGATGAGGCATATCTCCCACTGCTGTAGTACTGAAGCCGAACCTGACTGACCAAGCCTGGTAAGGGTGAGGCACGTCTCCCGTTGCCAAAGGACTCAAGCTGCACCTGACTGACCAAGCCTGGTGAGGCTGAGGCACGTCTCCCGTTGCCGTAGGACTCCAGCTGCACCTGACTGACCAAGCCTGGTAAGGGTGAGGCACGTCTCCCGTTGCGTTAGGACTCAAACTGCACCTGACTGACCAAGCCTGGTAAGGCTGAGGCATGTCTCTCTTTGCCGTAGGACTCAAGCTGCGCCTCACTGACCAAGCCTGGTAAGGCTGAGGCACGTCTCCCGTTGCCGTAGGACTCAAGCTGAACCTGACTGACCAAGCCTGGTAAGGCTAAGGCACGTCTCCTGTTGCCAGAGGACTCAAGCTGCGCCTGACTAATGATGCCTGGTAAGGGTGAGGCATGTCTCCCGTTGCCGTAGGACTCAAGCTGCGCCTGACTGACCAAGCCTGGTAAGGCTGAGGCACGTCTCCTGTTGCCGTAGGACTCAAGCTGCGCCTGACTGATGATGCCTGGTAAGGGTGAGGCATGTCTCCCATTGCTGTAGGACTCAAGCTGTGCATGACTGACCAAGCCTGGTAAGGGTGAGGCATGTCTCCCGTTGCCGTAGGACTCAAGGTGCACCTGACTGACCAAGCGTGGTAAGGGTGAGGCACGTCTCCCGGTGCCGTAGGACTCAAGCTGCGCCTGGCTGACCAAGCCTGGTAAGGCTGAGGCATGTCTCCCGTTGCCATAGGACTCAAGCTGCACCTGACTGACCAAGACTGGTATGGCTGAGGCACATCTCCCGTTGCCGTAGCACTCAAGGTGCACCTGACTGACCAAGCATGGTAAGGCTGAGGATGTCTCCCGTTGTCGTAGGATTCAAGCTGCACCTGACTGACCAAGCCTGGTAAGGGTGAGGCATGTCTCCCTTGCCACAGTACTGAAGCTGCATCAGACTGACCAAGCCTAGTAAGGGTGAGGCATGTCTCCCGTTGCTGTAGGACTCCAGCTACCCCTGACTGACCAAGCCTGGTCAGGATGCGGCACGTCTCCCGTTGCCGTGGGACTCAAGCTGCGCCTGACTGACCAAGCCTGGTAAGGCTGAGGCACGTCTCTCGTTGCCGTAGGACTCAAGCTGCACTTGACTGACCAAGCCTGGTAAGGCTGAGGCATGTCTCCCCTTGCCATAGGACTCCAGCTGCACCTGACTGACCAAGCCTGGTAAGGGTGAGGCACGTCTCCCGTTGCCGTAGGACTCAAGCTGCACCTGAGTGACCAAGCCTGGTAAGGCAGAGGCACGTCTAATGTTGCCGTAGGACTCAAGCTGCACCTGAGTGACCAAGCCTGGTAAGGCAGAGGCACGTCTAATGTTGCCGTAGGACTCAAGCTGCACCTGAGTGACCAAGCCTGGTAAGGCTGAGGCACGTCTCCCTTTGCCGTAGGACTCAAGCTGCACCTGACTGACCAAGCCTGTTAAAGGTGAGGCACGTCTCCCGTTGCCGTAGGACTCAAACTGCATCTGACTGACCAAGCCTGGTAAGGCTGAGGCACGTCTCCCGTTGCTGTAGGACTCAAGCTGCACCTGACTGACCAAGCTTGGTAAGGCTGAGGCACGTCTCCCGTTGCCGTAGGACTCAAGCTGCACCTGACTGACCAAGCCTTGTAACGCTGAGGCACGTCTCCTGTTGCCGGAGGACTCAAGCTGCGCCTGACTGATGATGCCTGGTAAGGGTGAGGCATGTCTCCCATTGCCGTGGGACTCAAACTGCGCCTGACTGACCAAGCCTGGTAAGGGTGAGGCACGTCTCCCGTTGCCGTAGGACTCAAGCTGCGCCTGACTGATGATGCCTGGTAAGGGTGAGGCATGTCTCCAGTTGCTGTAGGACTCAAGCTGCGCCTGACTGACCAAGCTTGGTAATGGTGAGGCATGTCTCCCGTTGCTGTAGGACTCAAGCTGCGCCTGACTGACCAAGCCTGGTAATGGTGAGGCATGTCTCCCGTTGCCGTAGGACTCAAGCTTCGCCTGACTGATGATGCCTGGTAAGGGTGAAGCATGTCTCCCGTTGCTGTAGGACTCAGGCTGCGCATGACTGACCAAGCCTGGTAAGGGTGAGGCATGTCTCCCTTGCCACAGTACTGAAGCTGCATCAGACTGACCAAGCCTAGTAAGGGTGAGGCATGTCTCCCGTTGCTGTAGGACTCCAGCTACCCCTGACTGACCAAGCCTGGTCCGGATGCGGCACGTCTCCCGTTGCCGTGGGACTCAAGCTGCGCCTGACTGACCAAGCCTGGTAAGGCTGAGGCACGTCTAACGTTGCCGTAGGACTCAAGCTGCACTTGACTGACCAAGCCTGGTAAGGCTGAGGCACGTCTCCCATTGCTGTAGGACTCAAGCTGCTCCTGACTGACCAAGCATGTAAGGGTGAGGCACGTCTCCCGTTGCCGTAGGATTCAAGCTGCACCTGAGTGACGAGACCAGATAACGATGAGGCATATCTCCCACTGCTGTAGTACTGAAGCCGCACCTGACTGACCAAGCCTGGTAAGGGTGAGGCACGTCTCCCGTTGCCAAAGGACTCAAGCTGCACCTGACTGACCAAGCCTGGTGAGGCTGAGGCACGTCTCCCGTTGCCGTAGGACTCCAGCTGCACCTGACTGACCAAGCCTGGTAAGGGTGAGGCACGTCTCCCGTTGCGTTAGGCTCAAACTGCACCTGACTGACCAAGCCTGGTAAGGCTGAGGCATGTCTCTCTTTGCCGTAGGACTCAAGCTGCGCCTGACTGACCAAGCCCGGTAAGGCTGAGGCACGTCTCCCGTTGCCGTAGGACTCAAGCTGAATCTGACTGACCAAGCCTGGTAAGGCTAAGGCACGTCTCCTGTTGCCGGAGGACTCAAGCTGCGCCTGACTAATGATGCCTGGTAAGGGTGAGGCATGTCTCCCGTTGCCGTAGGACTCAAGCTGCGCCTGACTGACCAAGCCTGGTAAGGCTGAGGCACGTCTCCCGTTGCCGTAGGACTCAAGCTGCGCCTGACTGATGATGCCTGGTAAGGGTGAGGCATGTCTCCCGTTGCTGTAGGACTCAAGCTGTGCATGACTGACCAAGCCTGGTAAGGGTGAGGCATGTCTCCCGTTGCCGTAGGACTCAAGGTGCACCTGACTGACCAAGCGTGGTAAGGGTGAGGCACGTCTCCCGGTGCCGTAGGACTCAAGCTGCGCCTGGCTGACCAAGCCTGGTAAGGCTGAGGCATGTCTCCCGTTGCCATAGGACTCAAGCTGCACCTGACTGACCAAGACTGGTATGGCTGAGGCACATCTCCCGTTGCCGTAGGACTCAAGCTGCACCTGACTGACCAAGCCTGGTAAGGCTGAGGATGTCTCCCGTTGTCATAGGATTCAAGCTGCACCTGACTGACCAAGCCTGGTAAGGGTGAGGCATGTCTCCCTTGCCACAGTACTGAAGCTGCATCAGACTGACCAAGCCTAGTAAGGGTGAGGCATGTCTCCCGTTGCTGTAGGACTCCAGCTACCCCTGACTGACCAAGCCTGGTCAGGATGCGGCACGTCTCCCGTTGCCGTGGGACTCAAGCTGCGCCTGACTGACCAAGCCTGGTAAGGCTGAGGCACGTCTCTCGTTGCCGTAGGACTCAAGCTTCACTTGACTGACCAAGCCTAGTAAGGCTGAGGCATGTCTCCCCTTACCGTAGGACTCCAGCTGCACCTGACTGACCAAGCCTGGTAAGGGTGAGGCACGTCTCCCGTTGCCGTAGGACTCAAGCTGCACCTGAGTGACCAAGCCTGGTAAGGCAGAGGCACGTCTAATGTTGCCGTAGGACTCAAGCTGCACCTGACTGACCAAGCGTGGTAAGGGTGAGGCACGTCTCCCATTGCCGTAGGACTCAAGCTGCGCCTGACTGACCAAGCCTTGGAAGGGTGAGGTACGTCTCCCGTTGCCATAGGACTCAAGCTGCGCCTGACTGACCAAGCCTGGTAAGGCTGAGGCACGCTTCCAGTTGCCGGCGGACTCAAGCTGAACCTGACTGACCAAGCCTGATAAGGCTGAGGCAGGTCTCCCGCTGCCGTAGGACTCAACCTACACCTGACTGACCAAGCCTGCTAAGGCTGAGGCACGTCTCCCGTTGCCGTTGGAATCAAGCTGTGCCTGACTGACCAAGCCTGGTAAGGCTGAGGCACGTCTCCCGTTGCCGTAGGACTCAAGTTGCACCTGACTGACCAAGCCTGGTAAGGCTGAGGCACGTCTCCCGTTGCCGTAGGACTCAAGCTGCACCTGACTGACCAAGCCTGGTAAGGCTGAGGCACGTCTCTCGTTGCCGTAGGACTCAAGCTGCACCTGAATGACCAAGCCTGGTAAGGCTGAGGCATGTCTCCCGTTGTCGTAGGACTCAACCTGCACCTAACTGACCAAGCCTGGTAAGGCTGAGGCACGTCTCCCATTGCTGTAGGACTCAAGCTGTTCCTGACTGACCAAGCATGGTAAGGGTGAGGCACGTCTCCCGTTGCCGTAGGATTCAAGCTGCACCTGAGTAACGAGACCAGATAACGATGAGGCATATCTCCCACTGCTGTAGTACTGAAGCCGCACCTGACTGACCAAGCCTGGTAGGGGTGAGGCACGTCTCCCGTTGCCAGAGGACTCAAGCTGCACCTGACTGACCAAGCCTGGTGAGGCTGAGGCACGTCTCCCGTTGCCGTAGGACTCCAGCTGCACCTGACTGACCAAGCCTGGTAAGGGTGAGGCACGTCTCCCGTTGCGTTAGGACTCAAACTGCGCCTGACTGACCAAGCCTGGTAAGGCTGAGGCATGTCTCCCGTTGCCATAGGACTCAAGCTGCACCTGACTGACCAAGACTGGTATGGCTGAGGCACATCTCCCGTTGCCGTAGGACTCAAGCTGCACCTGACTGACCAAGCCTGGTAAGGCTGAGGATGTCTCCCGTTGTCGTAGGATTCAAGCTGCACCTGACTGACCAAGCCTGGTAAGGGTGAGGCATGTCTCCCTTGCCACAGTACTGAAGCTGCATCAGACTGACCAAGCCTAGTAAGGGTGAGGCATGTCTCCCGTTGCTGTAGGACTCCAGCTACCCCTGACTGACCAAGCCTGGTCAGGATGCGGCACGTCTCCCGTTGCCGTGGGACTCAAGCTGCGCCTGACTGACCAAGCCTGGTAAGGCTGAGGCACGTCTCTCGTTGCCGTAGGACTCAAGCTGCACTTGACTGACCAAGCCTAGTAAGGCTGAGGCATGTCTCCCCTTGCCGTAGGACTCCAGCTGCACCTGACTGACCAAGCCTGGTAAGGGTGAGGCACGTCTCCCGTTGCTGTAGGACTCAAGCTGCACCTGACTGACCAAGCCTGGTAAGGCTGAGGATGTCTCCCGTTGTCGTAGGATTCAAGCTGCACATGACTGACCAAGCCTGGTAAGGGTGAGGCATGTCTCCCTTGCCACAGTACTGAAGCTGCATCAGACTGACCAAGCCTAGTAAGGGTGAGGCATGTCTCCCGTTGCTGTAGGACTCCAGCTACCCCTGACTGACCAAGCCTGGTCAGGATGCGGTACGTCTCCCGTTGCCGTGGGACTCAAGCTGCGCCTGACTGACCAAGCCTGGTAAGGCTGAGGCATGTCTCCCCTTGCCGTAGGACTCCAGCTGCACCTGACTGACCAAGCCTGGTAAAGGTGAGGCACGTCTCCCGTTGCCGTAGGACTCAAGCTGCACCTGAGTGACCAAGCCTGGTAAGGCAGAGGCACGTCTAAAGTTGCCGTAGGACTCAAGCTGCACCTGAGTGACCAAGCCTGGTAAGGCTGAGGCACATCTCCCTTTGCCGTAGGACTCAAGATGCACCTGACTGACCAAGCCTGTTAAGGGTGAGGCACGTCTCCCGTTGCCGTAGGACTCAAACTGCACCTGACTGACCAAGCCTTGTAACGCTGAGGCACGTCTCCTGTTGCCGCAGGACTCAAGCTGCCCCTGACTGATGATGCCTGGTAAGGGTGAGGCATGTCTCCCATTGCCGTGGGACTCAAACTGCACCTGACTGACCAAGCCTGGTAATGGTGAGGCACGTCTCCCGTTGCCGTAGGACTCAAGCTGCGCCTGACTGACCAAGCCTGGTAATGGTGAGGCATGTCTTCCGTTGCTGTAGGACTCAAGCTGCGCCTGACTGACCAAGCCTGGTAATGGTGAGGCATGGCTCCCGTTGCCGTAGGACTCAAGCTTCGCCTGACTGATGATGCCTGGTAAGGGTGAGGCATGTCTCCCGTTGCTGTAGGACTCAGGCTGCGCATGACTGACCAAGCCTGGTAAGGGTGAGGCATGTCTCCCGTTGCCGTAGGACTCAAGGTGCACCTGACCGACCAAGCGTGGTAAGGGTGAGGCACGTCTCCCGGTGCCGTAGGACTCAAGCTGTACCTGACTGACCAAGCCTGGTAAGGCTGAGGCATGTCTCCCGTAGCCGTAGGACTCAAGCTGCGCCTGGATGACCAACCCTGGTAAGGCTGAGGCATGTATCCCATTGCCATAGGACTCAAGCTGCACCTGACTGACCAAGACTGGTATGGCTGAGGCACATCTCCCGTTGCCGTAGGACTCAAGCTGCACCTGACTGACCAAGCCTGGTAAGGGTGAGGCATGTCTCCCGTTGCCGTAGGACTCAAGGTGCACCTGACCGACCAAGCGTGGTAAGGGTGAGGCACGTCTCCCGGTGCCGTAGGACTCAAGCTGTACCTGACTGACCAAGCCTGGTAAGGCTGAGGCATGTCTCCCGTTGCCGTAGGACTCAAGCTGCGCCTGGATGACCAAGACTGGTAAGGCTGAGGCATGTATCCCATTGCCATAGGACTCAAGCTGCACCTGACTGACCAAGCCTGGTCAGGATGCGGCACGTCTCCCGTTGCGGTGGGACTCAAGCTGCGCCTGACTGACCAAGCCTGGTAAGGCTGAGGCATGTCTCCCCTTGCCGTAGGACTCCAGCTGCACCTGACTGACCAAGCCTGGTAAGGGTGAGGCACGTCTCCCGTTGCCGTAGGACTCAAGCTGCACCTGAGTGACCAAGCCTGGTAAGGCAGAGGCACGTCTAAAGTTGCTGTAGGACTCAAGCTGCACCTGAGTGACCAAGCCTGGTAAGGCTGAGGCACATCTCCCTTTGCCGTAGGACTCAAGCTGCACCTGACTGACCAAGCCTATTAAGGGTGAGGCACGTCTCCCGTTGCCGTAGGACTCAAACTGCACCTGACTGACCAAGCCTGGTAAGGCTGAGGCACGTCTCCCGTTGCTGTAGGACTCAAGCTGCACCTGACTGACCAAGGCTGGTAAGGCTGAGGCACGTCTCCCGTTGCCGTAGGACTCAAGGTGCACCTGACTGACCAAGCCTTGTAACACTGAGACACGTCTCCTGTTGCCGGAGGACTCAAGCTGCGCCTGACTGACCAAGCCTGGTAATGGTGAGGCATGTCTCCCGTTGCCGTAGGACTCAAGCTTCGCCTGACTGATGATGCCTGGTAAGGGTGAGGCATGTCTCCCGTTGCCGTAGGACTCAAGGTGCACCTGACCGACCAAGCGTGGTAAGGGTGAGGCACGTCTCCCGGTGCCGTAGGACTCAAGCTGTACCTGACTGACCAAGCCTGGTAAGGCTGAGGCATGTCTCCCGTTGCCGTAGGACTCAAGCTGCGCCTGGCTGACAAAGCCTGGTAAGGCTGAGGCATGTATCCCATTGCCATAGGACTCAAGCTGCACCTGACTGACCAAGACTGGTATGGCTGAGGCACATCTCCCGTTGCCGTAGGACTCAAGCTACACCTGACTGACCAAGCCTGGTAAGGCTGAGGATGTCTCCCGTTGTCGTAGGATTCAAGCTGCACCTGACTGTCCAAGCCTGGTAAGGGTGAGGCATGTCTCCCTTGCCGCAGTACTGAAGCTGCATCAGACTGACCAAGCCTGGTAAGGGTGAGGCATGTCTCCCGTTGCCGTAGGACTCCAGCTACCCCTGATTGACCAAGCCTGGTCAGGATGCGGCACGTTTCCCGTTGCCATAGGACTCAAGCTGCGCCTGACTGACCAAGCCTGGTAAGGCTGAGGCACGTCTCCTATTGCCGTAGGACTCAAGCTGCACTTGACTGACCAAGCCTGGTAAGGCTGAGGCACGTCTCCCCTTGCCGTAGGACTCCAGCTGCACCTGACTGACCAAGCCTGGTAAGGGTGAGGCACGTCTCCTGTTGCCGTAGGACTCAAGCTGCACCTGAGTGACCAAGCCTGGTAAGGCAGAGGCTCATCTCCTGTTGCCGTAGGACTCAAGCTGCACCTGAGTGACCAAGCCTGGTAAGGCTGAGACACGTCTCCCGTTGCCGTAGGACTCAAGCTGCACCTGACTGACCAAGCCTGTTAAGGGTGAGGCACGTCTCCCGTTGCCGTAGGACTCAAACTGCACCTGACTGACCAAGCCTGGTAAGGCTGAGGCACGTCTCCCGTTGCTGTAGGACTCAAGCTGCACCTGACTGACCAAGCCTTGTAAGGCTGAGGCACGTCTCCTGTTGCCGGAGGACTCAAGCTGCGCCTGACTGATGATGCCTGGTAAGGGTGAGGCATGTCTCCCATTGCCGTGGGACTCATGCTGCGCCTGACTGACCAAGCCTCGTAAGGGGGAGGCACGTCTCCTGTTGTCGTAGGACTCAAGCTGCACCTGACTGACCAAGCCTGGTAAGGCTGAGGCACGTCTCCCGTTGCCGTAGGACTCAAGCTGCACCTGAATGACCAAGCCTGGTAAGGCTGAGGCATGTCTCCTGTTGTCGTAGGACTCAACCTGCACCTAACTGACCAAGCCTGGTAAGGCTGAGGCACGTCTCCCAATGCTGTAGGACTCAAGCTGCTCCTGACTGACCAAGCATGGTAAGTGTGAGGCACGTCTCCAGTTGCCGTAGGATTCAAGCTGCACCTGAGTGACGAGACCAGATAACGATGAGGCATATCTCCCACTGCTGTAGTACTGAAGCCGAACCTGACTGACCAAGCCTGGTAAGGGTGAGGCACGTCTCCCGTTGCCAAAGGACTCAAGCTGCACCTGACTGACCAAGCCTGGTGAGGCTGAGGCACGTCTCCCGTTGCCGTAGGACTCCAGCTGCACCTGACTGACCAAGCCTGGTAAGGGTGAGGCACGTCTCCCGTTGCGTTAGGACTCAAACTGCACCTGACTGACCAAGCCTGGTAAGGCTGAGGCATGTCTCTCTTTGCCGTAGGACTCAAGCTGCGCCTCACTGACCAAGCCTGGTAAGGCTGAGGCACGTCTCCCGTTGCCGTAGGACTCAAGCTGAACCTGACTGACCAAGCCTGGTAAGGCTAAGGCACGTCTCCTGTTGCCAGAGGACTCAAGCTGCGCCTGACTAATGATGCCTGGTAAGGGTGAGGCATGTCTCCCGTTGCCGTAGGACTCAAGCTGCGCCTGACTGACCAAGCCTGGTAAGGCTGAGGCACGTCTCCTGTTGCCGTAGGACTCAAGCTGCGCCTGACTGATGATGCCTGGTAAGGGTGAGGCATGTCTCCCATTGCTGTAGGACTCAAGCTGTGCATGACTGACCAAGCCTGGTAAGGGTGAGGCATGTCTCCCGTTGCCGTAGGACTCAAGGTGCACCTGACTGACCAAGCGTGGTAAGGGTGAGGCACGTCTCCCGGTGCCGTAGGACTCAAGCTGCGCCTGGCTGACCAAGCCTGGTAAGGCTGAGGCATGTCTCCCGTTGCCATAGGACTCAAGCTGCACCTGACTGACCAAGACTGGTATGGCTGAGGCACATCTCCCGTTGCCGTAGCACTCAAGGTGCACCTGACTGACCAAGCATGGTAAGGCTGAGGATGTCTCCCGTTGTCGTAGGATTCAAGCTGCACCTGACTGACCAAGCCTGGTAAGGGTGAGGCATGTCTCCCTTGCCACAGTACTGAAGCTGCATCAGACTGACCAAGCCTAGTAAGGGTGAGGCATGTCTCCCGTTGCTGTAGGACTCCAGCTACCCCTGACTGACCAAGCCTGGTCAGGATGCGGCACGTCTCCCGTTGCCGTGGGACTCAAGCTGCGCCTGACTGACCAAGCCTGGTAAGGCTGAGGCACGTCTCTCGTTGCCGTAGGACTCAAGCTGCACTTGACTGACCAAGCCTGGTAAGGCTGAGGCATGTCTCCCCTTGCCATAGGACTCCAGCTGCACCTGACTGACCAAGCCTGGTAAGGGTGAGGCACGTCTCCCGTTGCCGTAGGACTCAAGCTGCACCTGAGTGACCAAGCCTGGTAAGGCAGAGGCACGTCTAATGTTGCCGTAGGACTCAAGCTGCACCTGAGTGAACAAGCCTGGTAAGGCAGAGGCACGTCTAATGTTGCCGTAGGACTCAAGCTGCACCTGAGTGACCAAGCCTGGTAAGGCTGAGGCACGTCTCCCTTTGCCGTAGGACTCAAGCTGCACCTGACTGACCAAGCCTGTTAAAGGTGAGGCACGTCTCCCGTTGCCGTAGGACTCAAACTGCATCTGACTGACCAAGCCTGGTAAGGCTGAGGCACGTCTCCCGTTGCTGTAGGACTCAAGCTGCACCTGACTGACCAAGCCTGGTAAGGCTGAGGCACGTCTCCCGTTGCCGTAGGACTCAAGCTGCACCTGACTGACCAAGCCTTGTAACGCTGAGGCACGTCTCCTGTTGCCGGAGGACTCAAGCTGCGCCTGACTGATGATGCCTGGTAAGGGTGAGGCATGTCTCCCATTGCCGTGGGACTCAAACTGCGCCTGACTGACCAAGCCTGGTAAGGGTGAGGCACGTCTCCCGTTGCCGTAGGACTCAAGCTGCGCCTGACTGATGATGCCTGGTAAGGGTGAGGCATGTCTCCAGTTGCTGTAGGACTCAAGCTGCGCCTGACTGACCAAGCTTGGTAATGGTGAGGCATGTCTCCCGTTGCTGTAGGACTCAAGCTGCGCCTGACTGACCAAGCCTGGTAATGGTGAGGCATGTCTCCCGTTGCCGTAGGACTCAAGCTTCGCCTGACTGATGATGCCTGGTAAGGGTGAAGCATGTCTCCCGTTGCTGTAGGACTCAGGCTGCGCATGACTGACCAAGCCTGGTAAGGGTGAGGCATGTCTCCCTTGCCACAGTACTGAAGCTGCATCAGACTGACCAAGCCTAGTAAGGGTGAGGCATGTCTCCCGTTGCTGTAGGACTCCAGCTACCCCTGACTGACCAAGCCTGGTCCGGATGCGGCACGTCTCCCGTTGCCGTGGGACTCAAGCTGCGCCTGACTGACCAAGCCTGGTAAGGCTGAGGCACGTCTAACGTTGCCGTAGGACTCAAGCTGCACTTGACTGACCAAGCCTGGTAAGGCTGAGGCACGTCTCCCATTGCTGTAGGACTCAAGCTGCTCCTGACTGACCAAGCATGTAAGGGTGAGGCACGTCTCCCGTTGCCGTAGGATTCAAGCTGCACCTGAGTGACGAGACCAGATAACGATGAGGCATATCTCCCACTGCTGTAGTACTGAAGCCGCACCTGACTGACCAAGCCTGGTAAGGGTGAGGCACGTCTCCCGTTGCCAAAGGACTCAAGCTGCACCTGACTGACCAAGCCTGGTGAGGCTGAGGCACGTCTCCCGTTGCCGTAGGACTCCAGCTGCACCTGACTGACCAAGCCTGGTAAGGGTGAGGCACGTCTCCCGTTGCGTTAGGCTCAAACTGCACCTGACTGACCAAGCCTGGTAAGGCTGAGGCATGTCTCTCTTTGCCGTAGGACTCAAGCTGCGCCTGACTGACCAAGCCCGGTAAGGCTGAGGCACGTCTCCCGTTGCCGTAGGACTCAAGCTGAATCTGACTGACCAAGCCTGGTAAGGCTAAGGCACGTCTCCTGTTGCCGGAGGACTCAAGCTGCGCCTGACTAATGATGCCTGGTAAGGGTGAGGCATGTCTCCCGTTGCCGTAGGACTCAAGCTGCGCCTGACTGACCAAGCCTGGTAAGGCTGAGGCACGTCTCCCGTTGCCGTAGGACTCAAGCTGCGCCTGACTGATGATGCCTGGTAAGGGTGAGGCATGTCTCCCGTTGCTGTAGGACTCAAGCTGTGCATGACTGACCAAGCCTGGTAAGGGTGAGGCATGTCTCCCGTTGCCGTAGGACTCAAGGTGCACCTGACTGACCAAGCGTGGTAAGGGTGAGGCACGTCTCCCGGTGCCGTAGGACTCAAGCTGCGCCTGGCTGACCAAGCCTGGTAAGGCTGAGGCATGTCTCCCGTTGCCATAGGACTCAAGCTGCACCTGACTGACCAAGACTGGTATGGCTGAGGCACATCTCCCGTTGCCGTAGGACTCAAGCTGCACCTGACTGACCAAGCCTGGTAAGGCTGAGGATGTCTCCCGTTGTCATAGGATTCAAGCTGCACCTGACTGACCAAGCCTGGTAAGGGTGAGGCATGTCTCCCTTGCCACAGTACTGAAGCTGCATCAGACTGACCAAGCCTAGTAAGGGTGAGGCATGTCTCCCGTTGCTGTAGGACTCCAGCTACCCCTGACTGACCAAGCCTGGTCAGGATGCGGCACGTCTCCCGTTGCCGTGGGACTCAAGCTGCGCCTGACTGACCAAGCCTGGTAAGGCTGAGGCACGTCTCTCGTTGCCGTAGGACTCAAGCTTCACTTGACTGACCAAGCCTAGTAAGGCTGAGGCATGTCTCCCCTTACCGTAGGACTCCAGCTGCACCTGACTGACCAAGCCTGGTAAGGGTGAGGCACGTCTCCCGTTGCCGTAGGACTCAAGCTGCACCTGAGTGACCAAGCCTGGTAAGGCAGAGGCACGTCTAATGTTGCCGTAGGACTCAAGCTGCACCTGACTGACCAAGCGTGGTAAGGGTGAGGCACGTCTCCCATTGCCGTAGGACTCAAGCTGCGCCTGACTGACCAAGCCTTGGAAGGGTGAGGTACGTCTCCCGTTGCCATAGGACTCAAGCTGCGCCTGACTGACCAAGCCTGGTAAGGCTGAGGCACGCTTCCAGTTGCCGGCGGACTCAAGCTGAACCTGACTGACCAAGCCTGATAAGGCTGAGGCAGGTCTCCCGCTGCCGTAGGACTCAACCTACACCTGACTGACCAAGCCTGCTAAGGCTGAGGCACGTCTCCCGTTGCCGTTGGAATCAAGCTGTGCCTGACTGACCAAGCCTGGTAAGGCTGAGGCACGTCTCCCGTTGCCGTAGGACTCAAGTTGCACCTGACTGACCAAGCCTGGTAAGGCTGAGGCACGTCTCCCGTTGCCGTAGGACTCAAGCTGCACCTGACTGACCAAGCCTGGTAAGGCTGAGGCACGTCTCTCGTTGCCGTAGGACTCAAGCTGCACCTGAATGACCAAGCCTGGTAAGGCTGAGGCATGTCTCCCGTTGTCGTAGGACTCAACCTGCACCTAACTGACCAAGCCTGGTAAGGCTGAGGCACGTCTCCCATTGCTGTAGGACTCAAGCTGTTCCTGACTGACCAAGCATGGTAAGGGTGAGGCACGTCTCCCGTTGCCGTAGGATTCAAGCTGCACCTGAGTAACGAGACCAGATAACGATGAGGCATATCTCCCACTGCTGTAGTACTGAAGCCGCACCTGACTGACCAAGCCTGGTAGGGGTGAGGCACGTCTCCCGTTGCCAGAGGACTCAAGCTGCACCTGACTGACCAAGCCTGGTGAGGCTGAGGCACGTCTCCCGTTGCCGTAGGACTCCAGCTGCACCTGACTGACCAAGCCTGGTAAGGGTGAGGCACGTCTCCCGTTGCGTTAGGACTCAAACTGCGCCTGACTGACCAAGCCTGGTAAGGCTGAGGCATGTCTCCCGTTGCCATAGGACTCAAGCTGCACCTGACTGACCAAGACTGGTATGGCTGAGGCACATCTCCCGTTGCCGTAGGACTCAAGCTGCACCTGACTGACCAAGCCTGGTAAGGCTGAGGATGTCTCCCGTTGTCGTAGGATTCAAGCTGCACCTGACTGACCAAGCCTGGTAAGGGTGAGGCATGTCTCCCTTGCCACAGTACTGAAGCTGCATCAGACTGACCAAGCCTAGTAAGGGTGAGGCATGTCTCCCGTTGCTGTAGGACTCCAGCTACCCCTGACTGACCAAGCCTGGTCAGGATGCGGCACGTCTCCCGTTGCCGTGGGACTCAAGCTGCGCCTGACTGACCAAGCCTGGTAAGGCTGAGGCACGTCTCTCGTTGCCGTAGGACTCAAGCTGCACTTGACTGACCAAGCCTAGTAAGGCTGAGGCATGTCTCCCCTTGCCGTAGGACTCCAGCTGCACCTGACTGACCAAGCCTGGTAAGGGTGAGGCACGTCTCCCGTTGCGTTAGGACTCAAACTGCACCTGACTGACCAAGCCTGGTAAGGCTGAGGCACGTCTAATGTTGCCGTAGGACTCAAGCTGCACCTGAGTGACCAAGCCTGGTAAGGCTGAGGCACGTCTCCCTTTGCCGTAGGACTCAAGCTGCACCTGACTGACCAAGCCTGTTAAGGGTGAGGCACGTCTCCCGTTGCCGTAGGACTCAAACTGCATCTGACTGACCAAGCCTGGTAAGGCTGAGGCACGTCTCCCGTTGCTGTAGGACTCAAGCTGCACCTGACTGACCAAGCCTGGTAAGGCTGAGGCACGTCTCCCGTTGCCGTAGGACTCAAGCTGCACCTGACTGACCAAGTCTTGTAACGCTGAGGCACGTCTCCTGTTGCCGGAGGACTCAAGCTGCGCCTGACTGATGATGCCTGGTAAGGGTGAGGCATGTCTCCCATTGCCGTGGGACTCAAACTGCGCCTGACTGACCAAGCCTGGTAAGGGTGAGGCACGTCTCCCGTTGCCGTAGGACTCAAGCTGCGCCTGACTGATGATGCCTGGTAAGGGTGAGGCATGTCTCCCGTTGCTGTAGGACTCAAGCTGCGCCTGACTGACCAAGCCTGGTAATGGTGAGGCATGTCTCCCGTTGCTGTAGGACTCAAGCTGCGCCTGACTGACCAAGCCTGGTAATGGTGAGGCATGTCTCCCGTTGCCGTAGGACTCAAGGTGCACCTGACTGACCAAGCGTGGTAAGGGTGAGGCACGTCTCCCGTTGCCGTAGGACTCAAGCTGCGCCTGACTGACCAAGCCTGGTAAGGGTGAGGTACGTCTCCCGTTGCCATAGGACTCAAGCTGCGCCTGACTGACCAAGCCTGGTAAGGCTGAGGCACGCTTCCATTTGCCGGCGGACTCAAGCTGCACCTGACTGACCAAGCCTGGTAAGGCTGAGGCAGGTCTCCCGCTGCCGTAGGACTCAACCTACACCTGACTGACCAAGCCTGGTAAGGCTGAGGCACGTCTCCCGTTGCCGTAGGAATCAAGCTGTGCTTGACTGACCAAGCCTGGTAAGGCTGAGGCACGTCTCCCGTTGCCGTAGGACTCAAGTTGCACCTGACTGGCCAAGCCTGGTAAGGCTGAGGCAAGTCTCCCGTTGCCGTAGGACTCAAGCTGCACCTGACTGACCAAGCCTGGTAAGGCTGAGGCACGTCTCCCGTTGCCGTAGGACTCAAGCTGCACCTGAATGACCAAGCCTGGTAAGGCTGAGGCATGTCTCCCGTTGTCGTAGGACTCAACCTGCACCTAACTGACCAAGCCTGGTAAGGCTGAGGCACGTCTCCCATTGCTGTAGGACTCAAGCTGCTCCTGACTGACCAAGCATGGTAAGGGTGAGGCACGTCTCCCGTTGCCGTAGGATTCAAGCTGCACCTGAGTGACGAGACCAGATAACGATGAGGCATATCTCCCACTGCTGTAGTACTGAAGCCGCACCTGACTGACCAAGCCTGGTAAGGGTGAGGCACGTCTCCCGTTGCCAAAGGACTCAAGCTGCACCTGACTGACCAAGCCTGGTGAGGCTGAGGCACGTCTCCCGTTGCCGTAGGACTCCAGCTGCACCTGACTGACCAAGCCTGGTAAGGGTGAGGCACGTCTCCCGTTGCGTTAGGACTCAAACTGCACCTGACTGACCAAGCCTGGTAAGGCTGAGGCATGTCTCTCTTTGCCGTAGGACTCAAGCTGCGCCTGACTGACCAAGCCTGGTAAGGCTGAGGCACGTCTCCCGTTGCCGTAGGACTCAAGCTGAACCTGACTGACCAAGCCTGGTAAGGCTAAGGCACGTCTCCTGTTGCCGGAGGACTCAAGCTGCGCCTGACTAATGATGCCTGGTAAGGGTGAGGCATGTCTCCCGTTGCCGTAGGACTCAAGCTGCGCCTGACTGACCAAGCCTGGTAAGGCTGAGGCACGTCTCCCGTTGCCGTAGGACTCAAGCTGCGCCTGACTGATGATGCCTGGTAAGGGTGAGGCATGTCTCCTGTTGCTGTAGGACTCAAGCTGTGCATGACTGACCAAGCCTGGTAAGGGTGAGGCATGTCTCCCGTTGCCGTAGGACTCAAGGTGCACCTGACTGACCAAGCGTGGTAAGGGTGAGGCACGTCTTCCGGTGCCGTAGGACTCAAGCTGCGCCTGGCTGACCAAGCCTGGTAAGGCTGAGGCATGTCTCCCGTTGCCATAGGACTCAAGCTGCACCTGACTGACCAAGACTGGTATGGCTGAGGCACATCTCCCGTTGCCGTAGGACTCAAGCTGCACCTGACTGACCAAGCCTGGTAAGGCTGAGGATGTCTCCCGTTGTCGTAGGATTCAAGCTGCACCTGACTGACCAAGCCTGGTAAGGGTGAGGCATGTCTCCCTTGCCACAGTACTGAAGCTGCATCAGACTGACCAAGCCTAGTAAGGGTGAGGCATGTCTCCCGTTGCTGTAGGACTCCAGCTACCCCTGACTGACCAAGCCTGGTCAGGATGCGGCACGTCTCCCGTTGCCGTGGGACTCAAGCTGCGCCTGACTGACCAAGCCTGGTAAGGCTGAGGCACGTCTCTCGTTGCCGTAGGACTCAAGCTGCACTTGACTGACCAAGCCTGGTAAGGCTGAGGCATGTCTCCCCCTGCCGTAGGACTCCAGCTGCACCTGACTGACCAAGCCTGGTAAGGGTGAGGCACGTCTCCTGTTGCCGTAGGACTCAAGCTGCACCTGAGTGACCAAGCCTGGTAAGGCAGAGGCACGTCTAATGTTGCCGTAGGACTCAAGCTGCACCTGAGTGACCAAGCCTGGTAAGGCTGAGGCACGTCTCCCTTTGCCGTAGGACTCAAGCTGCACCTGACTGACCAAGCCTGTTAAGGGTGAGGCACGTCTCCCGTTGCCGTAGGACTCAAACTGCATCTGACTGACCAAGCCTGGTAAGGCTGAGGCACGTCTCCCGTTGCTGTAGGACTCAAGCTGCACCTGACTGACCAAGCCTGGTAAGGCTGAGGCACGTCTCCCGTTGCCGTAGGACTCAAGCTGCACCTGACTGACCAAGCCTTGTAACGCTGAGGCACGTCTCCTGTTGCCGGAGGACTCAAGCTGCGCCTGACTGATGATGCCTGGTAATGGTGAGGCATGTCTCCCATTGCCGTGGGACTCAAACTGCGCCTGACTGACCAAGCCTGGTAAGGGTGAGGCACGTCTCCCGTTGCCGTAGGACTCAAGCTGCGCCTGACTGATGATGCCTGGTAAGGGTGAGGCATGTCTCCCGTTGCTGTAGGACTCAAGCTGCGCCTGACTGACCAAGCCTGGTAATGGTGAGGCATGTCTCCCGTTGCTGTAGGACTCAAGCTGCGCCTGACTGACCAAGCCTGGTAATGGTGAGGCATGTCTCCCGTTGCCGTAGGACTCAAGCTTCGCCTGACTGATGATGCCTGGTAAGGGTGAGGCATGTCTCCCGTTGCTGTAGGACTCAGGCTGCGCATGACTGACCAAGCCTGGTAAGGGTGAGGCATGTCTCCCGTTGCCGTAGGACTCAAGCTGCACCTGACTGACCAAGCCTGGTAAGGGTGAGGCATGTCTCCCTTGCCACAGTACTGAAGCTGCATCAGACTGACCAAGCCTAGTAAGGGTGAGGCATGTCTCCCGTTGCTGTAGGACTCCAGCTACCCCTGACTGACCAAGCCTGGTCAGGATGCGGCACGTCTCCCGTTGCCGTGGGACTCAAGCTGCGCCTGACTGACCAAGCCTGGTAAGGCTGAGGCACGTCTCTCGTTGCCGTAGGACTCAAGCTGCACTTGACTGACCAAGCCTGGTAAGGCTGAGGCACGTCTCCCATTGCTGTAGGACTCAAGCTGCTCCTGACTGACCAAGCTTGGTAAGGGTGAGGCACGTCTCCCGTTGCCGTAGGATTCAAGCTGCACCTGAGTGACGAGACCAGATAACGATGAGGCATATCTCCCACTGCTGTAGTACTGAAGCCGCACCTGACTGACCAAGCCTGGTAAGGGTGAGGCACGTCTCCCGTTGCCAAAGAACTCAAGCTGCACCTGACTGACCAAGCCTGGTGAGGCTGAGGCACGTCTCCCGTTGCCGTAGGACTCCAGCTGCACCTGACTGACCAAGCCTGGTAAGGGTGAGGCACGTCTCCCGTTGCGTTAGGACTCAAACTGCACCTGACTGACCAAGCCTGGTAAGGCTGAGGCATGTCTCTCTTTGCCGTAGGACTCAAGCTGCGCCTGACTGACCAAGCCTGGTAAGGCTGAGGCACGTCTCCCGTTGCCGTAGGACTCAAGCTGAACCTGACTGACCAAGCCTGGTAAGGCTAAGGAACGTCTCCTGTTGCCGGAGGACTCAAGCTGCGCCTGACTAATGATGCCTGGTAAGGGTGAGGCATGTCTCCCGTTGCCGTAGGACTCAAGCTGCGCCTGACTGACCAAGCCTGGTAAGGCTGAGGCACGTCTCCCGTTGCCGTAGGACTCAAGCTGCGCCTGACTGATGATGCCTGGTAAGGGTGAGGCATGTCTCTCGTTGCTGTAGGACTCAAGCTGTGCATGACTGACCAAGCCTGGTAAGGGTGAGGCATGTCTCCCGTTGCCGTAGGACTCAAGGTGCACCTGACTGACCAAGCGTGGTAAGGGTGAGGCACGTCTTCCGGTGCCGTAGGACTCAAGCTGCGCCTGGCTGACCAAGCCTGGTAAGGCTGAGGCATGTCTCCTGTTGCCATAGGACTCAAGCTGCACCTGACTGACCAAGACTGGTATGGCTGAGGCACATCTCCCGTTGCCGTAGGACTCAAGCTGCACCTGACTGACCAAGCCTGGTAAGGCTGAGGATGTCTCCCGTTGTCGTAGGATTCAAGCTGCACCTGACTGACCAAGCCTGGTAAGGGTGAGGCATGTCTCCCTTGCCACAGTACTGAAGCTGCATCAGACTGACCAAGCCTAGTAAGGGTGAGGCATGTCTCCCGTTGCTGTAGGACTCCAGCTACCCCTGACTGACCAAGCCTGGTCAGGATGCGGCACGTCTCCCGTTGCCGTGGGACTCAAGCTGCCCCTGACTGACCAAGCCTGGTAAGGCTGAGGCACGTCTCTCGTTGCCGTAGGACTCAAGCTGCACTTGACTGACCAAGCCTGGTAAGGCTGAGGCATGTCTCCCCCTGCCGTAGGACTCCAGCTGCACCTGACTGACCAAGCCTGCTAAGGGTGAGGCACGTCTCCTGTTGCCGTAGGACTCAAGCTGCACCTGAGTGACCAAGCCTGGTAAGGCAGAGGCACGTCTAATGTTGCCGTAGGACTCAAGCTGCACCTGAGTGACCAAGCCTGGTAAGGCTGAGGCACGTCTCCCTTTGCCGTAGGACTCAAGCTGCACCTGACTGACCAAGCCTGTTAAGGGTGAGGCACGTCTCCCGTTGCCGTAGGACTCAAACTGCATCTGACTGACCAAGCCTGGTAAGGCTGAGGCACATCTCCTGTTGCTGTAGGACTCAAGCTGCACCTGACTGACCAAGCCTGGTAAGGCTGAGGCACGTCTCCCGTTGCCGTAGGACTCAAGCTGCACCTGACTGACCAAGCCTTGTAACGCTGAGGCACGTCTCCTGTTGCCGGAGGACTCAAGCTGCGCCTGACTGATGATGCCTGGTAAGGGTGAGGCATGTCTCCCATTGCCGTGGGACTCAAACTGCGCCTGACTGACCAAGCCTGGTAAGGGTGAGGCACGTCTCCCGTTGCCGTAGGACTCAAGCTGCGCCTGACTGATGATGCCTGGTAAGGGTGAGGCATGTCTCCCGTTGCTGTAGGACTCAAGCTGCGCCTGACTGACCAAGCCTGGTAATGGTGAGGCATGTCTCCCGTTGCCGTAGGAGTCAAGCTTCGCCTGACTGATGATGCCTGGTAAGGGTGAGGCATGTCTCCCGTTGCTGTAGGACTCAGGCTGCGCATGACTGACCAAGCCTGGTAAGGGTGAGGCATGTCTCCCGTTGCCGTAGGACTCAAGCTGCACCTGACTGACCAAGCCTGGTAAGGGTGAGGCATGTCTCCCTTGCCACAGTACTGAAGCTGCATCAGACTGACCAAGCCTAGTAAGGGTGAGGCATGTCTCCCGTTGCTGTAGGACTCCAGCTACCCCTGACTGACCAAGCCTGGTCAGGATGCGGCACGTCTCCCGTTGCCGTGGGACTCAAGCTGCGCCTGACTGACCAAGCCTGGTAAGGCTGAGGCACGTCTCTCGTTGCCGTAGGACTCAAGCTGCACTTGACTGACCAAGCCTGGTAAGGCTGAGGCACGTCTCCCATTGCTGTAGGACTCAAGCTGCTCCTGACTGACCAAGCATGGTAAGGGTGAGGCACGTCTCCCGTTGCCGTAGGATTCAAGCTGCACCTGAGTGACGAGACCAGATAACGATGAGGCATATCTCCCACTGCTGTAGTACTGAAGCCGCACCTGACTGACCAAGCCTGGTAAGGGTGAGGCACGTCTCCCGTTGCCAAAGGACTCAAGCTGCACCTGACTGACCAAGCCTGGTGAGGCTGAGGCACGTCACCCGTTGCCGTAGGACTCCAGCTGCACCTGACTGACCAAGCCTGGTAAGGCTAAGGCACGTCTCCTGTTGCCAGAGGACTCAAGCTGCGCCTGACTAATGATGCCTGGTAAGGGTGAGGCATGTCTCCCGTTGCCGTAGGACTCAAACTGCACCTGACTGACCAAGCCTGGTAAGGCTGAGGCATGTCTCTCTTTGCCGTAGGACTCAAGCTGCGCCTGACGGACCAAGCCTGGTAAGGCTGAGGCACGTCTCCCGTTGCCGTAGGACTCAAGCTGAACCTGACTGACCAAGCCTGGTAAGGCTAAGGCACGTCTCCTGTTGCCAGAGGACTCAAGCTGCGCCTGACTAATGATGCCTGGTAAGGGTGAGGCATGTCTCCCGTTGCCGTAGGACTCAAGCTGCGCCTGACTGACCAAGCCTGGTAAGGCTGAGGCACGTCTCCCGTTGCCGTAGGACTCAAGCTGCGCCTGACTGATGATGCCTGGTAAGGGTGAGGCATGTCTCCCGTTGCTGTAGGACTCAAGCTGTGCATGACTGACCAAGCCTGGTAAGGGTGAGGCATGTCTCCCGTTGCCGTAGGACTCAAGGTGCACCTGACTGACCAAGCGTGGTAAGGGTGAGGCACGTCTCCCGGTGCCGTAGGACTCAAGCTGCGCCTGGCTGACCAAGCCTGGTAAGGCTGAGGCATATCTCCCGTTGCCATAGGACTCAAGCTGCACCTGACTGACCAAGACTGGTATGGCTGAGGCACATCTCCCGTTGCCGTAGGACTCAAGCTGCACCTGACTGACCAAGCCTGGTAAGGCTGAGGATGTCTCCCGTTGTCGTAGGATTCAAGCTGCACCTGACTGACCAAGCCTGGTAAGGGTGAGGCATGTCTCCCTTGCCACAGTACTGAAGCTGCATCAGACTGACCAAGCCTAGTAAGGGTGAGGCATGTCTCCCGTTGCTGTAGGACTCCAGCTACCCCTGACTGACCAAGCCTGGTCAGGATGCGGCACGTCTCCCGTTGCCGTGGGACTTAAGCTGCGCCTGACTGACCAAGCCTGGTAAGGCTGAGGCACGTCTCTCGTTGCCGTAGCACTCAAGCTGCACTTGACTGACCAAGCCTGGTAAGGGTGAGGCATGTCTCCCTTGCCACAGTACTGAAGCTGCATCAGACTGACCAAGCCTAGTAAGGGTGAAGCATGTCTCCCGTTGCTGTAGGACTCCAGCTACCCCTGACTGACCAAGCCTGGTCAGGATGCGGCACGTCTCCCGTTGCCGTGGGACTCAAGCTGCGCCTGACTGACCAAGCCTGGTAAGGCTGAGGCACGTCTCTCGTTGCCGTAGGACTCAAGCTGCACTTGACTGACCAAGCCTGGTAAGGCTGAGGCATGTCTCCCCCTGCCGTAGGACTCCAGCTGCACCTGACTGACCAAGCCTGGTAAGGGTGAGGCACGTCTCCTGTTGCCGTAGGACTCAAGCTGCACCTGAGTGACCAAGCCTGGTAAGGCAGAGGCACGTCTAATGTTGCCGTAGGACTCAAGCTGCACCTGAGTGACCAAGCCTGGTAAGGCTGAGGCACGTCTCCCTTTGCCGTAGGACTCAAGCTGCACCTGACTGACCAAGCCTGTTAAGGGTGAGGCACGTCTCCCGTTGCCGTAGGACTCAAACTGCATCTGACTGACCAAGCCTGGTAAGGCTGAGGCACATCTCCCGTTGCTGTAGGACTCAAGCTGCACCTGACTGACCAAGCCTGGTAAGGCTGAGGCACGTCTCCCGTTGCCGGAGGACTCAAGCTGCGCCTGACTGATGATGCCTGGTAAGGGTGAGGCATGTCTCCCATTGCCGTGGGACTCAAACTGCGCCTGACTGACCAAGCCTGGTAAGGGTGAGGCACGTCTCCCGTTGCCGTAGGACTCAAGCTGCGCCTGACTGATGATGCCTGGTAAGGGTGAGGCATGTCTCCCGTTGCTGTAGGACTCAAGCTGCGCCTGACTGACCAAGCCTGGTAATGGTGAGGCATGTCTCCCGTTGCTGTAGGACTCAAGCTGCGCCTGACTGACCAAGCCTGGTAATGGTGAGGCATGTCTCCCGTTGCCGTAGGACTCAAGCTTTGCCTGACTGATGATGCCTGGTAAGGGTGAGGCATGTCTCCCGTTGCTGTAGGACTCAGGCTGCGCATGACTGACCAAGCCTGGTAAGGGTGAGGCATGTCTCCCGTTGCCGTAGGACTCAAGCTGCACCTGACTGACCAAGCCTGGTAAGGGTGAGGAATGTCTCCCTTGCCACAGTACTGAAGCTGCATCAGACTGACCAAGCCTAGTAAGGGTGAGGCATGTCTCCCGTTGCTGTAGGACTCCAGCTACCCCTGACTGACCAAGCCTGGTCAGGATGCGGCACGTCTCCCGTTGCCGTGGGACTCAAGCTGCGCCTGACTGACCAAGCCTGGTAAGGCTGAGGCACGTCTCTCGTTGCCGTAGGACTCAAGCTGCACTTGACTGACCAAGCCTGGTAAGGCTGAGGCACGTCTCCCATTGCTGTAGGACTCAAGCTGCTCCTGACTGACCAAGCATGGTAAGGGTGAGGCACGTCTCCCGTTGCCGTAGGATTCAAGCTGCACCTGAGTGACGAGACCAGATAACGATGAGGCATATCTCCCACTGCTGTAGTACTGAAGCCGCACCTGACTGACCAAGCCTGGTAAGGGTGAGGCACGTCTCCCGTTGCCAAAGGACTCAAGCTGCACCTGACTGACCAAGCCTGGTGAGGCTGAGGCACGTCTCCCGTTGCCGTAGGACTCCAGCTGCACCTGACTGACCAAGCCTGGTAAGGGTGAGGCACGTCTCCCGTTGCGTTAGGACTCAAACTGCACCTGACTGACCAAGCCTGGTAAGGCTGAGGCATGTCTCTCTTTGCCGTAGGACTCAAGCTGCGCCTGACGGACCAAGCCTGGTAAGGCTGAGGCACGTCTCCCGTTGCCGTAGGACTCAAGCTGAACCTGACTGACCAAGCCTGGTAAGGCTAAGGCACGTCTCCTGTTGCCGGAGGACTCAAGCTGCGCCTGACTAATGATGCCTGGTAAGGGTGAGGCATGTCTCCCGTTGCCGTAGGACTCAAGCTGCGCCTGACTGACCAAGCCTGGTAAGGCTGAGGCACGTCTCCCGTTGCCGTAGGACTCAAGCTGCGCCTGACTGATGATGCCTGGTAAGGGTGAGGCATGTCTCCCGTTGCTGTAGGACTCAAGCTGTGCATGACTGACCAAGCCTGGTAAGGGTGAGGCATGTCTCCCGTTGCCGTAGGACTCAAGGTGCACCTGACTGACCAAGCGTGGTAAGGGTGAGGCACGTCTCCCGGTGCCGTAGGACTCAAGCTGCGCCTGGCTGACCAAGCCTGGTAAGGCTGAGGCATATCTCCCGTTGCCATAGGACTCAAGCTGCACGTGACTGACCAAGACTGGTATGGCTGAGGCACATCTCCCGTTGCCGTAGGACTCAAGCTGCACCTGACTGACCAAGCCTGGTAAGGCTGAGGATGTCTCCCGTTGTCGTAGGATTCAAGCTGCACCTGACTGACCAAGCCTGGTAAGGGTGAGGCATGTCTCCCTTGCCACAATACTGAAGCTGCATCAGACTTACCAAGCCTAGTAAGGGTGAGGCATGTCTCCCGTTGCTGTAGGACTCCAGCTACCCCTGACTGACCAAGCCTGGTCAGGATGCGGCACGTCTCCAGTTGCCGTGGGACTTAAGCTGCGCCTGACTGACCAAGCCTGGTAAGGCTGAGGCACGTCTCTCGTTGCCGTAGGACTCAAGCTGCACTTGACTGACCAAGCCTGGTAAGGCTGAGGCATGTCTCCCCTTGCCGTAGGACTCCAGCTGCACCTGACTGACCAAGCCTAGTAAGGGTGAGGCACGTCTCCCGTTGCCGTAGGACTCAAGCTGCACCTGAGTGACCAAGCCTGGTAAGGCAGAGGCACGTCTAATGTTGCCGTAGGACTCAAGCTGCACCTGACTGACCAAGCCTGTTAAGGGTGAGGCACGTCTCCCGTTGCCGTAGGACTCAAACTGCATCTGACTGACCAAGCCTGGTAAGGCTGAGGCACGTCTCCCGTTGCTGTAGGACTCAAGCTGCACCTGACTGACCAAGCCTGGTAAGGCTGAGGCACGTCTCCCGTTGCCGTAGGACTCAAGCTGCACCTGACTGACCAAGCCTTGTAACGCTGAGGCACGTCTCCTGTTGCCGGAGGACTCAAGCTGCGCCTGACTGATGATGCCTGGTAAGGGTGAGGCATGTCTCCCATTGCCGTGGGACTCAAACTGCGCCTGACTGACCAAGCCTGGTAAGGGTGAGGCACGTCTCCCGTTGCCGTAGGACTCAAGCTGCGCCTGACTGATGATGCCTGGTAAGGGTGAGGCATGTCTCCCGTTGCTGTAGGACTCAAGCTGCGCCTGACTGACCAAGCCTGGTAATGGTGAGGCATGTCTCCCGTTGCTGTAGGACTCAAGCTGCGCCTGACTGACCAAGCCTGGTAATGGTGAGGCATGTCTCCCGTTGCCTTAGGACTCAAGCTTCGCCTGACTGATGATGCCTGGTAAGGGTGAGGCATGTCTCCCGTTGCTGTAGGACTCAGGCTGCGCATGACTGACCAAGCCTGGTAAGGGTGAGGCATGTCTCCCGTTGCCGTAGGACTCAAGGTGCACCTGACCGACCAAGCGTGGTAAGGGTGAGGCACGTCTCCCGGTGCCGTAGGACTCAAGCTGTACCTGACTGACCAAGCCTGGTAAGGCTGAGGCATGTCTCCCGTTGCCATAGGACTCAAGCTGCGCCTGGATGACCAAGCCTGGTAAGGCTGAGGCATGTATCCCATTGCCATAGGACTCAAGCTGCACCTGACTGACCAAGACTGGTATGGCTGAGGCACATCTCCCGTTGCCGTAGGACTCAAGCTGCACCTGACTGACCAAGCCTGGTAAGGCTGAGGATGTCTCCCGTTGTCGTAGGATTCAAGCTGCACATGACTGACCAAGCCTGGTAAGGGTGAGGCATGTCTCCCTTGCCACAGTACTGAAGCTGCATCAGACTGACCAAGCCTAGTAAGGGTGAGGCATGTCTCCCGTTGCTGTAGGACTCCAGCTACCCCTGACTGACCAAGCCTGGTCAGGATGCGGCACGTCTCCCGTTGCCGTGGGACTCAAGCTGCGCCTGACTGACCAAGCCTGGTAAGGCTGAGGCATTTCTCCCCTTGCCGTAGGACTCCAGCTGCACCTGACTGACCAAGCCTGGTAAGGGTGAGGCACGTCTCCCGTTGCCGTAGGACTCAAGCTGCACCTGAGTGACCAAGCCTGGTAAGGCAGAGGCACGTCTAAAGTTGCCGTAGGACTCAAGCTGCACCTGAGTGACCAAGCCTGGTAAGGCTGAGGCACATCTCCCTTTGCCGTAGGACTCAAGCTGCACCTGACTGACCAAGCCTGTTAAGGGTGAGGCACATCTCCCGTTGCCGTAGGACTCAAACTGCACCTGACTGACCAAGCCTTGTAACGCTGAGGCACGTCTCCTGTTGCCGGAGGACTAAAGCTGCCCCTGACTGATGATGCCTGGTAAGGGTGAGGCATGTCTCCCATTGCCGTGGGACTCAAACTGCACCTGACTGACCAAGCCTGGTAAGGGTGAGGCACGTCTCCCGTTGCCGTAGGACTCAAGCTGCGCCTGACTGATGATGCCTGGTAAGGGTGAGGCATGTCTCCCGTTGCTGTAGGACTCAAGCTGCGCCTGACTGACCAAGCCTGGTAATGGTGAGGCATGTCTCCCGTTGCTGTAGGACTCAAGCTGCGCCTGACTGACCAAGCCTGGTAATGGTGAGGCATGTCTCCCGTTGCCGTAGGACTCAAGCTTCGCCTGACTGATGATGCCTGGTAAGGGTGAGGCATGTCTCCCGTTGCTGTAGGACTCAGGCTGCGAATGACTGACCAAGCCTGGTAAGGGTGAGGCATGTCTCCCGTTGCCGTAGGACTCAAGGTGCACCTGACCGACCAAGCGTGGTAAGGGTGAGGCACGTCTCCCGGTGCCGTAGGACTCAAGCTGTACCTGACTGACCAAGCCTGGTAAGGCTGAGGCATGTCTCCCGTTGCCGTAGGACTCAAGCTGCGCCTGGATGACCAAGCCTGGTAAGGCTGAGGCATGTATCCCATTGCCATAGGACTCAAGCTGCACCTGACTGACCAAGACTGGTATGGCTGAGGCACATCTCCCGTTGCCGTAGGACTCAAGCTGCACCTGACTGACCAAGCCTGGTAAGGCTGAGGATGTCTCCCGTTGTCGTAGGATTCAAGCTGCACATGACTGACCAAGCCTGGTAAGGGTGAGGCATGTCTCCCTTGCCACAGTACTGAAGCTGCATCAGACTGACCAAGCCTAGTAAGGGTGAGGCATGTCTCCCGTTGCTGTAGGACTCCAGCTACCCCTGACTGACCAAGCCTGGTCAGGATGCGGCACGTCTCCCGTTGCCGTGGGACTCAAGCTGCGCCTGACTGACCAAGCCTGGTAAGGCTGAGGCATTTCTCCCCTTGCCGTAGGACTCCAGCTGCACCTGACTGACCAAGCCTGGTAAGGGTGAGGCACGTCTCCCGTTGCCGTAGGACTCAAGCTGCACCTGAGTGACCAAGCCTGGTAAGGCAGAGGCACGTCTAAAGTTGCCGTAGGACTCAAGCTGCACCTGAGTGACCAAGCCTGGTAAGGGTGAGGCACGTCTCCCGTTGCCGTAGGACTCAAGCTGCACCTGAGTGACCAAGCCTGGTAAGGCAGAGGCACGTCTAATGTTGCCGTAGGACTCAAGCTGCACCTGAGTGACCAAGCCTGGTAAGGCTGAGGCACGTCTCCCTTTGCCGTAGGACTCAAGCTGCACCTGACTGACCAAGCCTGTTAAGGGTGAGGCACGTCTCCCGTTGCCGTAGGACTCAAACTGCATCTGACTGACCAAGCCTGGTAAGGCTGAGGCACGTCTCCCGTTGCTGTAGGACTCAAGCTGCACCTGACTGACCAAGCCTGGTAAGGCTGAGGCACGTCTCCCGTTGCCGTAGGACTCAAGCTGCACCTGACTAACCAAGCCTTGTAACGCTGAGGCACGTCTCCTGTTGCCGGAGGACTCAATCTGCGCCTGACTGATGATGCCTGGTAAGGGTGAGGCATGTCTCCCATTGCCGTGGGACTCAAACTGCGCCTGACTGACCAAGCCTGGTAAGGGTGAGGCACGTCTCCCGTTGCCGTAGGACTCAAGCTGCGCCTGACTGATGATGCCTGGTAAGGGTGAGGCATGTCTCCCGTTGCTGTAGGACTCAAGCTGCGCCTGACTGACCAAGCCTGGTAATGGTGAGGCATGTCTCCCGTTGCTGTAGGACTCAAGCTGCGCCTGACTGACCAAGCCTGGTAATGGTGAGGCATGTCTCTCGTTGCCTTAGGACTCAAGCTTCGCCTGACTGATGATGCCTGGTAAGGGTGAGGCATGTCTCCCATTGCTGTAGGACTCAGGCTGCGCATGACTGACCAAGCCTGGTAAGGGTGAGGCATGTCTCCCGTTGCCGTAGGACTCAAGGTGCACCTGACCGACCAAGCGTGGTAAGGGTGAGGCACGTCTCCCGGTGCCGTAGGACTCAAGCTGTACCTGACTGACCAAGCCTGGTAAGGCTGAGGCATGTCTCCCGTTGCCGTAGGACTCAAGCTGCGCCTGGATGACCAAGCCTGGTAAGGCTGAGGCATGTATCCCATTGCCATAGGACTCAAGCTGCACCTGACTGACCAAGACTGGTATGGCTGAGGCACATCTCCCGTTGCCATAGGACTCAAGCTGCACCTGACTGACCAAGCCTGGTAAGGCTGAGGATGTCTCCCGTTGTCGTAGGATTCAAGCTGCACATGACTGACCAAGCCTGGTAAGGGTGAGGCATGTCTCCCTTGCCACAGTACTGAAGCTGCATCAGACTGACCAAGCCTAGTAAGGGTGAGGCATGTCTCCCGTTGCTGTAGGACTCCAGCTACCCCTGACTGACCAAGCCTGGTCAGGATGCGACACGTCTCCCGTTGCCGTGGGACTCAAGCTGCGCCTGACTGACCAAGCCTGGTAAGGCTGAGGCATTTCTCCCCTTGCCGTAGGACTCCAGCTGCACCTGACTGACCAAGCCTGGTAAGGGTGAGGCACGTCTCCCGTTGCCGTAGGACTCAAGCTGCACCTGAGTGACCAAGCCTGGTAAGGCAGAGGCACGTCTAAAGTTGCCGTAGGACTCAAGCTGCACCTGAGTGACCAAGCCTGGTAAGGCTGAGGCACATCTCCCTTTGCCGTAGGACTCAAGCTGCACCTGACTGACCAAGCCTGTTAAGGGTGAGGCACATCTCCCGTTGCCGTAGGACTCAAACTGCACCTGACTGACCAAGCCTTGTAACGCTGAGGCACGTCTCCTGTTGCCGGAGGACTCAAGCT
Source organism: Pleurodeles waltl (assembly GCF_031143425.1). NCBI lineage: Eukaryota > Metazoa > Chordata > Amphibia > Caudata > Salamandridae > Pleurodeles > Pleurodeles waltl. The sequence continues at coordinate 13,543,052 of NC_090448.1, read as the reverse complement.
GCCCCTGACTGATGATGCCTGGTAAGGGTGAGGCATGTCTCCCATTGCCGTGGGACTCAAACTGCACCTGACTGACCAAGCCTGGTAAGGGTGAGGCACATCTCCCGTTGCCGTAGGACTCAAGCTGCGCCTGACTGATGATGCCTGGTAAGGGTGAGGCATGTCTCCCGTTGCTGTAGGACTCAAGCTGCGCCTGACTGACCAAGCCTGGTAATGGTGAGGCATGTCTCCCGTTGCTGTAGGACTCAAGCTGCGCCTGACTGACCAAGCCTGGTAATGGTGAGGCATGTCTCCCGTTGCCTTAGGACTCAAGCTTCGCCTGACTGATGATGCCTGGTAAGGGTGAGGCATGTCTCCCGTTGCTGTAGGACTCAGGCTGCGCATGACTGACCAAGCCTGGTAAGGGTGAGGCATGTCTCCCGTTGCCGTAGGACTCAAGGTGCACCTGACCGACCAAGCGTGGTAAGGGTGAGGCACGTCTCCCGGTGCCGTAGGACTCAAGCTGTACCTGACTGACCAAGCCTGGTAAGGCTGAGGCATGTCTCCCGTTGCCGTAGGACTCAAGCTGCGCCTGGATGACCAAGCCTGGTAAGGCTGAGGCATGTATCCCATTGCCATAGGACTCAAGCTGCACCTGACTGACCAAGACTGGTATGGCTGAGGCACATCTCCCGTTGCCGTAGGACTCAAGCTGCACCTGACTGACCAAGCCTGGTAAGGCTGAGGATGTCTCCCGTTGTCGTAGGATTCAAGCTGCACATGACTGACCAAGCCTGGTAAGGGTGAGGCATGTCTCCCTTGCCACAGTACTGAAGCTGCATCAGACTGACCAAGCCTAGTAAGGGTGAGGCATGTCTCCCGTTGCTGTAGGACTCCAGCTACCCCTGACTGACCAAGCCTGGTCAGGATGCGACACGTCTCCCGTTGCCGTGGGACTCAAGCTGCGCCTGACTGACCAAGCCTGGTAAGGCTGAGGCATTTCTCCCCTTGCCGTAGGACTCCAGCTGCACCTGACTGACCAAGCCTGGTAAGGGTGAGGCACGTCTCCCGTTGCCGTAGGACTCAAGCTGCACCTGAGTGACCAAGCCTGGTAAGGCAGAGGCACGTCTAAAGTTGTCGTAGGACTCAAGCTGCACCTGAGTGACCAAGCCTGGTAAGGCTGAGGCACATCTCCCTTTGCCGTAGGACTCAAGCTGCACCTGACTGACCAAGCCTGTTAAGGGTGAGGCACATCTCCTGTTGCCGTAGGACTCAAACTGCACCTGACTGACCAAGCCTTGTAACGCTGAGGCACGTCTCCTGTTGCCGGAGGACTCAAGCTGCCCCTGACTGATGATGCCTGGTAAGGGTGAGGCATGTCTCCCATTGCCGTGGGACTCAAACTGCACCTGACTGACCAAGCCTGGTAAGGGTGAGGCACATCTCCCGTTGCCGTAGGACTCAAGCTGCGCCTGACTGATGATGCCTGGTAAGGGTGAGGCATGTCTCCCGTTGCTGTAGGACTCAAGCTGCGCCTGACTGACCAAGCCTGGTAATGGTGAGGCATGTCTCCCGTTGCTGTAGGACTCAAGCTGCGCCTGACTGACCAAGCCTGGTAATGGTGAGGCATGTCTCCCGTTGCCGTAGGACTCAAGCTTCGCCTGACTGATGATGCCTGGTAAGGGTGAGGCATGTCTCCCGTTGCTGTAGGACTCAGGCTGCGCATGACTGACCAAGCCTGGTAAGGGTGAGGCATGTCTCCCGTTGCCGTAGGACTCAAGGTGCACCTGACCGACCAAGCGTGGTAAGGGTGAGGCACGTCTCCCGGTGCCGTAGGGCTCAAGCTGTACCTGACTGACCAAGCCTGGTAAGGCTGAGGCATGTCTCCCGTTGCCGTAGGACTCAAGCTGCGCCTGGATGACCAAGCCTGGTAAGGCTGAGGCATGTATCCCATTGCCATAGGACTCAAGCTGCACCTGACTGACCAAGACTGGTATGGCTGAGGCACATCTCCCGTTGCCGTAGGACTCAAGCTGCACCTGACTGACCAAGCCTGGTAAGGCTGAGGATGTCTCCCGTTGTCGTAGGATTCAAGCTGCACATGACTGACCAAGCCTGGTAAGGGTGAGGCATGTCTCCCTTGCCACAGTACTGAAGCTGCATCAGACTGACCAAGCCTAGTAAGGGTGAGGCATGTCTCCCGTTGCTGTAGGACTCCAGCTACCCCTGACTGACCAAGCCTGGTCAGGATGCGACACGTCTCCCGTTGCCGTGGGACTCAAGCTGCGCCTGACTGACCAAGCCTGGTAAGGCTGAGGCATTTCTCCCCTTGCCGTAGGACTCCAGCTGCACCTGACTGACCAAGCCTGGTAAGGGTGAGGCACGTCTCCCGTTGCCGTAGGACTCAAACTGCACCTGAGTGACCAAGCCTGGTAAGGCAGAGGCACGTCTAAAGTTGCCGTAGGACTCAAGCTGCACCTGAGTGACCAAGCCTGGTAAGGCTGAGGCACATCTCCCTTTGCCGTAGGACTCAAGCTGCACCTGACTGACCAAGCCTGTTAAGGGTGAGGCACATCTCCCGTTGCCGTAGGACTCAAACTGCACCTGACTGACCAAGCCTTGTAACGCTGAGGCACGTCTCCTGTTGCCGGAGGACTCAAGCTGCCCCTGACTGATGATGCCTGGTAAGGGTGAGGCATGTCTCCCATTGCCGTGGGACTCAAACTGCACCTGACTGACCAAGCCTGGTAAGGGTGAGGCACATCTCCCGTTGCCGTAGGACTCAAGCTGCACCTGACTGATGATGCCTGGTAAGGGTGAGGCATGTCTCCCGTTGCTGTAGGACTCAAGCTGCGCCTGACTGACCAAGCCTGGTAATGGTGAGGCATGTCTCCCGTTGCTGTAGGACTCAAGCTGCGCCTGACTGACCAAGTGTGGTAATGGTGAGGCATGTCTCCCGTTGCCTTAGGACTCAAGCTTCGCCTGACTGATGATGCCTGGTAAGGGTGAGGCATGTCTCCCGTTGCTGTAGGACTCAGGCTGCGCATGACTGACCAAGCCTGGTAAGGGTGAGGCATGTCTCCTGTTGCCGTAGGACTCAAGGTGCACCTGACCGACCAAGCGTGGTAAGGGTGAGGCACGTCTCCCGGTGCCGTAGGACTCAAGCTGTACCTGACTGACCAAGCCTGGTAAGGCTGAGGCATGTCTCCCGTTGCCGTAGGACTCAAGCTGCGCCTGGATGACCAAGCCTGGTAAGGCTGAGGCATGTATCCCATTGCCATAGGACTCAAGCTGCACCTGACTGACCAAGACTGGTATGGCTGAGGCACATCTCCCGTTGCCGTAGGACTCAAGCTGCACCTGACTGACCAAGCCTGGTAAGGCTGAGGATGTCTCCCGTTGTCGTAGGATTCAAGCTGCACATGACTGACCAAGCCTGGTAAGGGTGAGGCATGTCTCCCTTGCCACAGTACTGAAGCTGCATCAGACTGACCAAGCCTAGTAAGGGTGAGGCATGTCTCCCGTTGCTGTAGGACTCCAGCTACCCCTGACTGACCAAGCCTGGTCAGGATGCGACACGTCTCCCGTTGCCGTGGGACTCAAGCTGCGCCTGACTGACCAAGCCTGGTAAGGCTGAGGCATTTCTCCCCTTGCCGTAGGACTCCAGCTGCACCTGACTGACCAAGCCTGGTAAGGGTGAGGCACGTCTCCCGTTGCCGTAGGACTCAAGCTGCACCTGAGTGACCAAGCCTGGTAAGGCAGAGGCACGTCTAAAGTTGCCGTAGGACTCAAGCTGCACCTGAGTGACCAAGCCTGGTAAGGCTGAGGCACATCTCCCTTTGCCGTAGGACTCAAGCTGCACCTGACTGACCAAGCCTGTTAAGGGTGAGACACATCTCCCGTTGCCGTAGGACTCAAACTGCACCTGACTGACCAAGCCTTGTAACGCTGAGGCACGTCTCCTGTTGCCGGAGGACTCAAGCTGCCCCTGACTGATGATGCCTGGTAAGGGTGAGGCATGTCTCCCATTGCCGTGGGACTCAAACTGCACCTGACTGACCAAGCCTGGTAAGGGTGAGGCACATCTCCCGTTGCCGTAGGACTCAAGCTGCGCCTGACTGATGATGCCTGGTAAGGGTGAGGCATGTCTCCCGTTGCTGTAGGACTCAAGCTGCGCCTGACTGACCAAGCCTGGTAATGGTGAGGCATGTCTCCCGTTGCTGTAGGACTCAAGCTGCGCCTGACTGACCAAGCCTGGTAATGGTGAGGCATGTCTCCCGTTGCCGTAGGACTCAAGCTTCGCCTGACTGATGATGCCTGGTAAGGGTGAGGCATGTCTCCCGTTGCTGTAGGACTCAGGCTGCGAATGACTGACCAAGCCTGGTAAGGGTGAGGCATGTCTCCCGTTGCCGTAGGACTCAAGGTGCACCTGACCGACCAAGCGTGGTAAGGGTGAGGCACGTCTCCCGGTGCCGTAGGACTCAAGCTGTACCTGACTGACCAAGCCTGGTAAGGCTGAGGCATGTCTCCCGTTGCCGTAGGACTCAAGCTGCGCCTGGATGACCAAGCCTGGTAAGGCTGAGGCATGTATCCCATTGCCATAGGACTCAAGCTGCACCTGACTGACCAAGACTGGTATGGCTGAGGCACATCTCCCGTTGCCGTAGGACTCAAGCTGCACCTGACTGACCAAGCCTGGAAAGGCTGAGGATGTCTCCCGTTGTCGTAGGATTCAAGCTGCACATGACTGACCAAGCCTGGTAAGGGTGAGGCATGTCTCCCTTGCCACAGTACTGAAGCTGCATCAGACTGACCAAGCCTAGTAAGGGTGAGGCATGTCTCCCGTTGCTGTAGGACTCCAGCTACCCCTGACTGACCAAGCCTGGTCAGGATGCGGCACGTCTCCCGTTGCCGTGGGACTCAAGCTGCGCCTGACTGACCAAGCCTGGTAAGGCTGAGGCATTTCTCCCCTTGCCGTAGGACTCCAGCTGCACCTGACTGACCAAGCCTGGTAAGGGTGAGGCACGTCTCCCGTTGCCGTAGGACTCAAGCTGCACCTGAGTGACCAAGCCTGGTAAGGCAGAGGCACGTCTAAAGTTGCCGTAGGACTCAAGCTGCACCTGAGTGACCAAGCCTGGTAAGGGTGAGGCACGTCTCCCGTTGCCGTAGGACTCAAGCTGCACCTGAGTGACCAAGCCTGGTAAGGCAGAGGCACGTCTAATGTTGCCGTAGGACTCAAGCTGCACCTGAGTGACCAAGCCTGGTAAGGCTGAGGCACGTCTCCCTTTGCCGTAGGACTCAAGCTGCACCTGACTGACCAAGCCTGTTAAGGGTGAGGTACGTCTCCCGTTGCCGTAGGACTCAAACTGCATCTGACTGACCAAGCCTGGTAAGGCTGAGGCACGTCTCCCGTTGCTGTAGGACTCAAGCTGCACCTGACTGACCAAGCCTGGTAAGGCTGAGGCACGTCTCCCGTTGCCGTAGGACTCAATCTGTACCTGACTGACCAAGCCTTGTAACGCTGAGGCACGTCTCCTGTTGCCGGAGGACTCAAGCTGCGCCTGACTGATGATGCCTGGTAAGGGTGAGGCATGTCTCCCATTGCCGTGGGACTCAAACTGCGCCTGACTGACCAAGCCTGGTAAGGGTGAGGCACGTCTCCCGTTGCCGTAGGACTCAAGCTGCGCCTGACTGATGATGCCTGGTAAGGGTGAGGCATGTCTCCCGTTGCTGTAGGACTCAAGCTGCGCCTGACTGACCAAGCCTGGTAATGGTGAGGCATGTCTCCCGTTGCTGTAGGACTCAAGCTGCGCCTGACTGACCAAGCCTGGTAATGGTGAGGCATGTCTCCCGTTGCCTTAGGACTCAAGCTTCGCCTGACTGATGATGCCTGGTAAGGGTGAGGCATGTCTCCCGTTGCTGTAGGACTCAGGCTGCGCATGACTGACCAAGCCTGGTAAGGGTGAGGCATGTCTCCCGTTGCCGTAGGACTCAAGGTGCACCTGACCGACCAAGCGTGGTAAGGGTGAGGCACGTCTCCCGGTGCCGTAGGACTCAAGCTGTACCTGACTGACCAAGCCTGGTAAGGCTGAGGCATGTCTCCCGTTGCCGTAGGACTCAAGCTGCGCCTGGATGACCAAGCCTGGTAAGGCTGAGGCATGTATCCCATTGCCATAGGACTCAAGCTGCACCTGACTGACCAAGACTGGTATGGCTGAGGCACATCTCCCGTTGCCGTAGGACTCAAGCTGCACCTGACTGACCAAGCCTGGTAAGGCTGAGGATGTCTCCCGTTGTCGTAGGATTCAAGCTGCACATGACTGACCAAGCCTGGTAAGGGTGAGGCATGTCTCCCTTGCCACAGTACTGAAGCTGCATCAGACTGACCAAGCCTAGTAAGGGAGAGGCATGTCTCCCGTTGCTGTAGGACTCCAGCTACCCCTGACTGACCAAGCCTGGTCAGGATGCGGCACGTCTCCCGTTGCTGTGGGACTCAAGCTGCGCCTGACTGACCAAGCCTGGTAAGGCTGAGGCATTTCTCCCCTTGCCGTAGGACTCCAGCTGCACCTGACTGACCAAGCCTGGTAAGGGTGAGGCACGTCTCCCGTTGCCGTAGGACTCAAGCTGCACCTGAGTGACCAAGCCTGGTAAGGCAGAGGCACGTCTAAAGTTGCCGTAGGACTCAAGCTGCACCTGAGTGACCAAGCCTGGTAAGGCTGAGGCACATCTCCCTTTGCCGTAGGACTCAAGCTGCACCTGACTGACCAAGCCTGTTAAGGGTGAGGCACATCTCCCGTTGCCGTAGGACTCAAACTGCACCTGACTGACCAAGCCTTGTAACGCTGAGGCACGTCTCCTGTTGCCGGAGGACTCAACCTGCCCCTGACTGATGATGCCTGGTAAGGGTGAGGCATGTCTCCCATTGCCGTGGGACTCAAACTGCACCTGACTGACCAAGCCTGGTAAGGGTGAGGCACGTCTCCCGTTGCCGTAGGACTCAAGCTGCGCCTGACTGATGATGCCTGGTAAGGGTGAGGCATGTCTCCCGTTGCTGTAGGACTCAAGCTGCGCCTGACTGACCAAGCCTGGTAATGGTGAGGCATGTCTCCCGTTGCTGTAGGACTCAAGCTGCGCCTGACTGACCAAGCCTGGTAATGGTGAGGCATGTCTCCCGTTGCCGTAGGACTCAAGCTTCGCCTGACTGATGATGCCTGGTAAGGGTGAGGCATGTCTCCCATTGCTGTAGGACTCAGGCTGCGAATGACTGACCAAGCCTGGTAAGGGTGAGGCATGTCTCCCGTTGCCGTAGGACTCAAGGTGCACCTGACCGACCAAGCGTGGTAAGGGTGAGGCACGTCTCCCGGTGCCGTAGGACTCAAGCTTTACCTGACTGACCAAGCCTGGTAAGGCTGAGGCATGTCTCCCGTTGCCGTAGGACTCAAGCTGCGCCTGGATGACCAAGCCTGGTAAGGCTGAGGCATGTATCCCATTGCCATAGGACTCAAGCTGCACCTGACTGACCAAGACTGGTATGGCTGAGGCACATCTCCCGTTGCCGTAGGACTCAAGCTGCACCTGACTGACCAAGCCTGGTAAGGGTGAGGCATGTCTCCCGTTGCCGTAGGACTCAAGGTGCACCTGACCGACCAAGCGTGGTAAGGGTGAGGCACGTCTCCCGGTGCCGTAGGACTCAAGCTGTACCTGACTGACCAAGCCTGGTAAGGCTGAGGCATGTCTCCCGTTGCCGTAGGACTCAAGCTGCGCCTGGATGACCAATACTGGTAAGGCTGAGGCATGTATCCCATTGCCATAGGACTCAAGCTGCACCTGACTGACCAAGACTGGTATGGCTGAGGCACATCTCCCGTTGCCGTAGGACTCAAGCTGCACCTCACTGACCAAGCCTGGTAAGGCTGAGGATGTCTCCCGTTGTCGTAGGATTCAAGCTGCACATGACTGACCAAGCCTGGTAAGGGTGAGGCATGTCTCCCTTGCCACAGTACTGAAGCTGCATCAGACTGACCAAGCCTAGTAAGGGTGAGGCATGTCTCCCGTTGCTGTAGGACTCCAGCTACCCCTGACTGACCAAGCCTGGTCAGGATGCGGCACGTATCCCGTTGCGGTGGGACTCAAGCTGCGCCTGACTGACCAAGCCTGGTAAGGCTGAGGCATGTCTCCCCTTGCCGTAGGACTCCAGCTGCACCTGACTGACCAAGCCTGGTAAGGGTGAGGCACGTCTCCCGTTGCCGTAGGACTCAAGCTGCACCTGAGTGACGAAGCCTGGTAAGGCAGAGGCACGTCTAAAGTTGCCGTAGGACTCAAGCTGCATCTGAGTGACCAAGCCTGGTAAGGCTGAGGCACATCTCCCTTTGCCGTAGGACTCAAGCTGCACCTGACTGACCAAGCCTGTTAAGGGTGAGGCACGTCTCCCGTTGCCATAGGACTCAAACTGCACCTGACTGACCAAGCCTGGTAAGGCTGAGGCACGTCTCCCGTTGCTGTAGGACTCAAGCTGCACCTGACTGACCAAGCCTGGTAAGGCTGAGGCACGTCTCCCGTTGCCATAGGACTCAAGGTGCACCTGACTGACCAAGCCTTGTAACACTGAGACACGTCTCCTGTTGCCGGAGGACTCAAGCTGCGCCTGACTGATGATGCCTGGTAAGGGTGAGGCATGTCTCCCATTGCTGTGGGACTCAAGCTGCGCCTGACTGACCAAGCCTGGTAAGGGTGAGGCATGTCTCCCGTTGCCGTAGGACTCAAGCTGCGCCTGACTGATGATGCCTGGTAAGGGTGAGGCATGTCTCCCGTTGCTGTAGGACTCAAGCTGCGCCTGACTGACCAAGCCTGGTAATGGTGAGGCATGTCTCCCGTTGCTGTAGGACTCAAGCTGCGCCTGACTGACCAAGCCTGGTAATGGTGAGGCATGTCTCCCGTTGCCGTAGGACTCAAGCTTCGCCTGACTGATGATGCCTGGTAAGGGTGAGGCATGTCTCCCGTTGCAGTAGGACTCAAGGTGCACCTGACCGACCAAGCGTGGTAAGGGTGAGGCACGTCTCCCGGTGCCGTAGGACTCAAGCTGTACCTGACTGACCAAGCCTGGTAAGGCTGAGGCATGTCTCCCGTTGCCGTAGGACTCAAGCTGCGCCTGGCTGACCAAGCCTGGTAAGGCTGAGGCATGTATCCCATTGCCATAGGACTCAAGCTGCACCTGACTGACCAAGACTGGTATGGCTGAGGCACATCTCCCGTTGCCGTAGGACTCAAGCTGCACCTGACTGACCAAGCCTGGTAAGGCTGAGGATGTCTCCCGTTGTCGTAGGATTCAAGCTGCACCTGACTGTCCAAGCCTGGTAAGGGTGAGGCATGTCTCCCTTGCCGCAGTACTGAAGCTGCATCAGACTGACCAAGCCTGGTAAGGTGAGGCATGTCTCCCGTTGCCGTAGGACTCCAGCTACCCCTGATTGACCAAGCCTGGTCAGGATGCGGCACGTTTCCCGTTGCCGTAGGACTCAAGCTGCGCCTGACTGACCAAGCCTGGTAAGGCTGAGGCACGTCTCCCATTGCCGTAGGACTCAAGCTGCACTTGACTGACCAAGCCTGGTAAGGCTGAGGCACGTCTCCCCTTGCCGTAGGACTCCAGCTGCACCTGACTGACCAAGCCTGGTAAGGGTGAGGCACGTCTCCTGTTGCCGTAGGACTCAAGCTGCACCTGAGTGACCAAGCCTGGTAAGGCAGAGGCACATCTCCTGTTGCCGTAGGACTCAAGCTGCACCTGAGTGACCAAGCCTGGTAAGGCTGAGACACGTCTCCCGTTGCCGTAGGACTCAAGCTGCACCTGACTGACCAAGCCTGTTAAGGGTGAGGCACGTCTCCCGTTGCCGTAGGACTCAAACTGCACCTGACTGACCAAGCCTGGTAAGGCTGAGGCACGTCTCCCGTTGCCGTAGGACTCAAGCTGCGCCTGACTGACCAACCCTGGTAAGGCTGAGTCATGTCTCCCGTTGCCATAGGACTCAAGCTGCACCTGACTGACCAAGCCTGGTATGGCTGAGGCACGTCTCCCGTTGCGGTAGGACTCAAGCTGCACCTGACTGACCAAGCCTGGTAAGGCTAAGGATGTCTCCTGTTGCCGTAGGACTCAAGCTGCGCCTGACTGACGAAGCCTGGTAAGGGTGAGGCACGTCTCCCGTTGCCGTGGGACTCAAGCTGCGCCTGACTGACCAAGCCTGGTAAGGGTGAGGCACGCCTCCCGTTGCCATAGGACTCAAGCTGCGCCTGACTGACCAAGCCTGGTAAGGTTGAGGCACGTCTCCCGTTGCCGTAGAACTCAAGTTGCATCTGACTGACCAAGACTGGTAATGGTGAGGCATGTCTCCCGTTGCCGTAGGACTCAAACTGCACCTGACTGACCAAGCCTGGTAAGGCTGAGGCACGTCTCCCGTTGCCGTAGGACTGAAGCTGCACCTGACTGACCAAGCCTGGTAAGGGTGAGGCATGTCTCCCTTGCTGCAGTACTGAAGCTGCATTAGACTGACCAAGCCTGGTAAGGGTGAGGCATGTCTCCCGTTGCCGTAGGACTCCAGCTACCCCTGACTGACCAAGCCTGGTCAGGATGCGGCACGTCTCCCGTTGCCGTAGGACTCCAGCTGCACTTGACTGGCCAAGCCTGGTAAGGCTGAGTCATGTCTCCCGTTGCCATAGGACTCAAGCTGCACCTGACTGACCAAGCCTGGTATGGCTGAGGCACGTCTCCCGTTGCGGTAGGACTCAAGCTGCACCTGACTGACCAAGCCTGGTAAGGCTGAGGCACGTCTCCCATTGCCGTAGGACTCAAGCTGCACTTGACTGACCAAGCCTGGTAAGGCTGAGGCACGTCTCCCCTTGCCGTAGGACTCCAGCTGCACCTGACTGACCAAGCCTGGTAAGGGTGAGGCACGTCTCCTGTTGCCGTAGGACTCAAGCTGCACCTGAGTGACCAAGCCTGGTAAGGCAGAGGCACATCTCCTGTTGCCGTAGGACTCAAGCTGCACCTGAGTGACCAAGCCTGTTAAGGGTGAGGCACGTCTCCCGGTGCCATAGGACTCAAGCTGCACCTGACTGACCAAGCCTGGTAAGGCTGAGGCACGTCTCCCCTTGCCGTAGGACTCCAGCTGCACCTGACTGACCAAGCCTGGTAAGGGTGAGGCACGTCTCCTGTTGCCGTAGGACTCAAGCTGCACCTGAGTGACCAAGCCTGGTAAGGCAGAGGCACGTCTACTGTTGCCGTAGGACTCAAGCTGCACCTGAGTGACCAAGCCTGGTAAGGCTGAGGCACGTCTCCCATTGCCGTAGGACTCAAGCTGCACCTGACTGACCAAGCCTGTTAAGGGTGAGGCACGTCTCCCGTTGCCGTAGGACTCAAACTGCACCTGACTGACCAAGCCTGGTAAGGCTGAGGCACGTCTCCCGTTGCTGTAGGACTCAAGCTGCACCTGACTGACCAAGTCTGGTAAGGCTGAGGCACGTCTCCTGTTGCCGTAGGACTCAAGTTGCACCTGACTGACCAAGCCTTTTAAGGCTGAGGCACGTCTCCTGTTGCCGGAGGACTCAAGCTGCGCCTGACTGATAATGCCTGGTAAGGGTGAGGCATGTCTCCCATTGCCGTGGGACTCATGCTGCGCCTGACTGACCAAGCCAGGTAAGGGTGAGGCACGTCTCTTGTTGCCGTAGGACTCAAGCTGTGCCTGACTGATGATGCCTGGTAAGGGTGAGGCATGTCTCCCGTTGCTGTAGGACTCAAGCTGCGCCTGAATGACCAAGCCTGGTAATGGTGAGGCATGTCTCCCGTTGCCGTAGGACTCAAGCTGCACCTGACTGACCAAGCGTGGTAAAGGTGAGGCACGTCTCCCGGTGCCATAGGACTCAAGCTGCACCTGACTGACCAAGCCTGGTAAGGCTGAGGCACGTCTCCCGTTGCCGTAGGACTCAAGCTGCGCCTGACTGACCAAGCCTGGTAAGGCTGAGTCATGTCTCCCGTTGCCATAGGACTCAAGCTGCACCTGACTGACCAAGCCTGGTATGGCTGAGGCACGTCTCCCGTTGCGGTAGGACTCAAGCTGCACCTGACTGACCAAGCCTGGTAACGCTAAGGATGTCTCCTGTTGCCGTAGGTCTCAAGCTGCGCCTGACTGACCAAGCCTGGTAAGGTTGAGGCACGTCTCCCGTTGCCGTAGGACTCAAGCTGCATCTGACTGACCAAGCCTGGTAAGGGTGAGGCACGTCTCCTGTTGCCGTAGTACTCAAGCTGCGCCTGAGTGACCAAGCCTGGTAAGGTTGAGACACGTCTCCCGTTGCCGTAGGACTCAAGCTGCACCTGACTGACCAAGCCTGGTAATGGTGAGGCATGTCTCCCTTTCCCGTAGGACTCAAACTGCACCTGACTGACCTGGTAAGGCTGAGGCACGTCTCCCGTTGCCGTAGGACTCAAGCTGCACCTGACTGACCAAGCCTGGTAAGGCTAAGGATGTCTCCTGTTGCCGTAGGACTCAAGCTGCGCCTGACTGACCAAGCCTGGTAAGGGTGAGGCACGTCTCCCGTTGCCGTAGGACTCAAGCTGCGTCTGACTTTCCAAGCCTGGTAAGGCTGAGGCACGTCTCCCGTTGCCGTAGGACTCAAGCTGCGCCTGACTGACCAAGCCTGGTAAGGCTGAGGCACGTCTCCCGTTGCCGTAGGACTCAAGTTGCATATGTCTGTCGAGGCCTGGTAAGGGCGAGGCACGTCTCACATTGCTGTAGGAGTCAAGCTGCGCCTGACTGACCAAGCCTGGTAAGGGTGAGGCACGTCTCCCGGTGCCGTAGGACTCAAGCTGCGCCTGGCTGACCAAGCCTGGTAAGGCTGAGGCATGTATCCCATTGCCATAGGACTCAAGCTGCACCTGACTGACCAAGCCTGGTAAGGCTGAGTCATGTCTCCCGTTGTCGTAGGATTCAAGCTGCACCTGACTGACCAAGCCTGGTAAGGGTGAAGCATGTCTCCCTTGCCACAGTACTGAAGCTGCATCAGACTGACCAAGCCTAGTAAGGGTGAGGCATGTCTCCCGTTGCTGTAGGGCTCCAGCTACCCCTGACTGACCAAGCCTGGTCAGGATGCGGCACGTCTCCCGTTGCCGTGGGACTCAAGCTGCGCCTGTCTGACCAAGCCTGGTAAGGCTGAGGCACGTCTCTCGTTGCCGTAGGACTCCAGCTGCACTTGACTGGCCAAGCCTGGTAAGGCTGAGGCATGTCTCCCCTTACCGTAGGACTCCAGCTGCACCTGACTGACCAAGCCTGGTATGGGTGAGGCACGTCTCCCGTTGCCGTAGGACTCAAGCTGCACCTGAGTGACCAAGCCTGGTAAGGCAGAGGCACGTCTAATGTTGCCGTAGGACTCAAGCTGCACCTGAGTGACCAAGCCTGGTAAGGCTGAGGCACGTCTCCCTTTGCCGTAGGACTCAAGCTGCACCTGACTGACCAACCTGTTAAGGGTGAGGCACGTCTCCCGTTGCCCTAGGACTCAAACTGCACCTGACTGACCAAGCCTGGTTAGGCTGAGGCACGTCTCCTGTTGCTGTAGGACTCAAGCTGCACCTGACTGACCAAGCCTGGTAAGGCTGAGGCACGTCTCCCGTTGCCGTAGGACTCAAGCTGCACCTGACTGACCAAGCCTTGTAACGCTGAGGCACGTCTCCTGTTGCCGGAGGACTCAAGATGCGTCTGACTGATGATGCCTGGTAAGGGTGAGGCATGTCTCCCATTGCCGTGGGACTCAAGCTGCGCCTGACTGACCAAGCCTGGTAAGGGTGAGGCACATCTCCCGTTGCCGTAGGACTCAAGCTGCGCCTGACTGATGATGCCTGGTAAGGGTGAGGCATGTCTCCCGTTGCTGTAGGACTCAAGCTGCGCCTGACTGACCAAGCCTGGTAATGGTGAGGCATGTCTCCCGTTGCTGTAGGACTCAAGCTGCGCCTGACTGACCAAGCCTGGTAATGGTGAGGCATGTCTCCCGTTGCCGTAGGACTCAAGCTTCGCCTGACTGATGATGCCTGGTAAGGGTGAGGCATGTCTCCCGTTGCTGTAGGACTCAGGGTGCACCTGACCGACCAAGCGTGGTAAGGGTGAGGCACGTCTCCCGGTGCCGTAGGACTCAAGCTGTACCTGACTGACCAAGCCTGGTAAGGCTGAGGCATGTCTCCCGTTGCCGTAGGACTCAAGCTGCGCCTGGCTGACCAAGCCTGGTAAGGCTGAGGCATGTATCCCATTGCCATAGGACTCAAGCTGCACCTGACTGACCAAGACTGGTATGGCTGAGGCACATCTCCCGTTGCCGTAGGACTCAAGCTACCCCTGACTGACCAAGCCTGGTCAGGATGCAGCACGTCTCCCGTTGCCGTAGGACTCAATCTGCGCCTGACTGACCAAGCCTGGTAAGGCTGAGGCACGTCTCCCATTGCCGTAGGACTCAAGCTGCACTTGACTGACCAAGCCTGGTAAGGCTGAGGCACGTCTCCCCTTGCCGTAGGACTCCAGCTGCACCTGACTGACCAAGCCTGGTAAGGGTGAGGCACGTCTCCTGTTGCCGTAGGACTCAAGCTGCACCTGAGTGACCAAGCCTGGTAAGGCAGAGGCACGTCTCCTGTTGCCGTAGGACTCAAGGTGCACCTGAGTGACCAAGCCTGGTAAGGCTGAGGCACGTCCCCATTGCCGTAGGACTCAAGCTGCACCTGACTGACCAAGCCTGTTAAGGGTGAGGCACGTCTCCCGTTGCCGTAGGACTCAAACTGCACCTGACTGACCAAGCCTGGTAAGGCTGAGGCACGTCTCCCGTTGCTGTAGGACTCAATCTGCACCTGACTGACCAAGCCTGGTAAGGTTGAGGCACGTCTCCCATTGCCGACCAAGCCTGGTAAGGCTGAGGCACGTCTCCTGTTGCCGTAGGACTCAAGTTGCACCTGACTGACCAAGCCTTGTAAGGCTGAGGCACGTCTCCTGTTGCCGGAGGACTCAAGCTGCGCCTGACTGATGATGCCTGGTAAGGGTGAGGCATGTCTCCCATTGCCGTGGGACTCATGCTGCGCCTGACTGACCAAGCCTGGTAAGGGTGAGGCACGTCTCTCGTTGCCGTAGGACTCAAGCTGTGCCTGACTGATGATGCCTGGTAAGGGTGAGGCATGTCTCCCGTTCCTGTAGGACTCAAGATGAGCCTGACTGA
Source organism: Pleurodeles waltl (assembly GCF_031143425.1). Taxonomy (NCBI): domain Eukaryota; kingdom Metazoa; phylum Chordata; class Amphibia; order Caudata; family Salamandridae; genus Pleurodeles; species Pleurodeles waltl. Next base: position 13,527,845 of record NC_090448.1, on the reverse strand, counting down.
CCAAGCCTGGTAATGGTGAGGCATGTCTCCCTTTGCCGTACGACTCAAGCTGCACCTGACTGACCAAGCGTGGTAAAGGTGAGGCACGTCTCCCGGTGCCATAGGACTCAAGCTGCACCTGACTGACCAAGCCTGGTAAGGCTGAGGCACGTCTCCCCTTGCCGTAGGACTCCAGCTGCACCTGACTGACCAAGCCTGGTATGGGTGAGGCACGTCTCCTGTTGCCGTAGGACTCAAGCTGCACCTGAGTGACCAAGCCTGGTAAGGCAGAGGCACGTCTACTGTTGCCGTAGGACTCAAGCTGCACCTGAGTGACCAAGCCTGGTAAGGCTGAGGCACGTCTCCCATTGCCGTAGGACTCAAGCTGCACCTGACTGACCAAGCCTGTTAAGGGTGAGGCACGTCTCCCGTTGCCGTAGGACTCAAACTGCACCTGACTGACCAAGCCTGGTAAGGCTGAGGCACGTCTCCCGTTGCCGACCAAGCCTGGTAAGGCTGAGGCACGTCTCCTGTTACCGTAGGACTCAAGTTGCACCTGACTGACCAAGCCTTGTAAGGCTGAGGCACGTCTCCTGTTGCCGGAGGACTCAAGCTGCGCCTGACTGATGATGCCTGGTAAGGGTGAGGCATGTCTCCCATTGCCGTGGGACTCATGCTGCGCCTGACTGACCAAGCCTGGTAAGGGTGAGGCACGTCTCTCGTTGCCGTAGGACTCAAGCTGTGCCTGACTGATGATGCCTGGTAAGGGTGAGGCATGTCTCCCGTTGCTGTAGGACTCAAGATGAGCCTGACTGACCAAGCCTGGTAATGGTGAGGCATGTCTCCCGTTGCCGTAGGACTCAAGCTGCACCTGACTGACCAAGCGTGGTAAAGGTGAGGCACGTCTCCCGGTGCCATAGGACTCAAGCTGCACCTGACTGACCAAGCCTGGTAAGGCTGAGGCACGTCTCCCGTTGCCGTAGGACTCCAGCTGCACTTGACTGACCAAGCCTGGTAAGGGTGAGGCACGTCTCCTGTTGCCGTAGGACTCAAGCTGCACCTGAGTGACCAAGCCTGGTAAGGCAGAGGCACGTCTACTGTTGCCGTAGGACTCAAGCTGCACCTGAGTGACCAAGCCTGGTAAGGCTGAGGCACGTCTCCCATTGCCGTAGGACTCAAGCTGCACCTGACTGACCAAGCCTGTTAAGGGTGAGGCACGTCTCCCGCTGCCGTAGGACTCAAACTGCACCTGACTGACCAACCCTGGTAAGGCTGAGGCACGTCTCCCGTTGCTGTAGGACTCAAGCTGCACCTGACTGACCAAGTCTGGTACGGCTGAGGCACGTCTCCCGTTGCCGACCAAGCCTGGTAAGGCTGAGGCACGTCTCCTGTTGCCGTAGGACTCAAGTTGCACTTGACTGACCAAGCCTTTTAAGGCTGAGGCACGTCTCCTGTTGCAGGAGGACTCAAGCTGCGCCTGACTGATGATGCCTGGTAAGGGTGAGGCATGTCTCCCATTGCCGTGGGACTCATGCTGCGCCTGACTGACCAAGCCAGGTAAGGGTGAGGCACGTCTCTTGTTGCCGTAGGACTCAAGCTGTGCCTGACTGATGATGCCTGGTAAGGGTGAGGCATGTCTCCCGTTGCTGTAGGACTCAAGCTGCGCCTGACTGACCAAGCCTGGTAATGGTGAGGCATGTCTCCCGCTGCCGTAGGACTCAAGCTGCACCTGACTGACCAAGCGTGGTAAAGGTGAGGCACGTCTCCCGGTGCCATAGGACTCAAGCTGCACCTGACTGACCAAGCCTGGTAAGGCTGAGGCACGTCTCCCGTTGCCGTAGGACTCAAGCTGCGCCTGACTGACCAAGCCTGGTAAGGCTGAGTCATGTCTCCCGTTGCCATAGGACTCAAGCTGCACCTGACTGACCAAGCCTGGTATGGCTGAGGCACGTCTCCCGTTGCGGTAGGACTCAACCTGCACCTGACTGACCAAGCCTGGTAACGCTAAGGATGTCTCCTGTTGCCGTAGGACTCAAGCTGCGCCTGACTGACCAAGCCTGGTAAGGTTGAGGCACGTCTCCCGTTGCCATAGGACTCAAGCTGCATCTGACTGACCAAGCCTGGTAAGGGTGAGGCACGTCTCCTGTTGCCGTAGTACTCAAGCTGCGCCTGAGTGACCAAGCCTGGTAAGGTTGAGGCACGTCTCCCGTTGCCGTAGGACTCAAGCTGCACCTGACTGACCAAGCCTGGTAATGGTGAGGCATGTCTCCCTTTGCCGTAGGACTCAAACTGCACCTGACTGACCTGGTAAGGCTGAGGCACGTCTCCCGTTGCCGTAGGACTCAAGCTGCACCTGACTGACCAAGCCTGGTAAGGCTAAGGATGTCTCCTGTTGCCGTAGGACTCAAGCTGCGCCAGACTGACCAAGCCTGGTAAGGGTGAGGCACGTCTCCGGTTGCCGTAGGACTCAAGCTGCGTCTGACTGACCAAGCCTGGTAAGGTTGAGGCACGTCTCCCGTTGCTGTAGGACTCAAGCTACGCCTGACTGACCAAGCCTGGTAAAGCTGAGGCACGTCTCCCGTTGCCGTAAGACTCAAGCTGCGCCTGACTTTCCAAGCCTGGTAAGGCTGAGGCACGTCTCCCGTTGCCGTAGGACTCAAGCTGCGCCTGACTGACCAAGCCTGGTAAGGCTGAGGCACGTCTCCCGTTGCCGTAGGACTCAAGTTGCATATGTCTGTCGAGGCCTGGTAAGGGCGAGGCACGTCTCCCATTGCTGTAGGAGTCAAGCTGCGCCTGACTGACCAAGCCTGGTAAGGGTGAGGCACGTCTCCCGGTGCCGTAGGACTCAAGCTGTACCTGACTGACCAAGCCTGGTAAGGCTGAGGCATGTCTCCCGTTGCTGTAGGACTCAAGCTGCGCCTGGCTGACCAAGCCTGGTAAGGCTGAGGCATTTATCCCATTGCCATAGGACTCAAGCTGCACCTGACTGACCAAGACTGGTATGCCTGAGGCACATCTCCCGTTGCCGTAGGACTCAAGCTGCACCTGACTGACCAAGCCTGGTAAGGCTGAGGATGTCTCCCGTTGTCGTAGGATTCAAGCTGCACCTGACTGACCAAGCCTGGTAAGGGTGAAGCATGTCTCCCTTGCCACAGTACTGAAGCTGCATCAGACTGACCAAGCCTAGTAAGGGTGAGGCATGTCTCCCGTTGCTGTAGGACTCCAGCTACCCCTGACTGACCAAGCCTGGTCAGGATGCGGCACGTCTCCCGTTGCTGTGGGACTCAAGCTGTGCCTGACTGACCAAGCCTGGTAAGGCTGAGGCACGTCTCTCGTTGCCGTAGGACTCCAGCTGCACTTGACTGACCAAGCCTGGTAAGGCTGAGGCATGTCTCCCCTTGCCGTAGGACTCCAGCTGCACCTGACTGACCAAGCCTGGTAAGGTTGAGGCACGTCTCCCGTTGCCGTAGGACTCAAGCTGCACCTGAGTGACCAAGCCTGGTAAGCCAGAGGCACGTCTAATGTTGCCGTAGGACTCAAGCTGCACCTGAGTGACCAAGCCTGGTAAGGCTGAGGCACGTCTCCCTTTGCCGTAGGACTCAAGCAGCACCTGACTGACCAAGCCTGTTAAGGGTGAGGCACGTCTCCCGTTGCCGTAGGACTCAAACTGCACCTGACTGACCAAGCCTGGTAAGGCTGAGGCACGTCTCCTGTTGCTGTAGGACTCAAGCTGCACCTGACTGACCAAGCCTGGTAAGGCTGAGGCACGTCTCCCGTTGCCGTAGGACTCAAGCTGCACCTGACTGACCAAGCCTTGTAACGCTGAGGCACGTCTCCTGTTGCCGGAGGACTCAAGATGCGCCTGACTGATGATGCCTGGTAAGGGTGAGGCATGTCTCCCATTGCCGTGGGACTCAAGCTGCGCCTGACTGACCAAGCCTGGTAAGGGTGAGGCACGTCTCCCGTTGCCGTAGGACTCAAGCTGCGCCTGACTGATGATGCCTGGTGAAGGTGAGGCATGTCTCCGTAGGACTCAAGGTGCACCTGAAAGACCAAGCGTGGTAAGGGTGAGGCACGTCTCCCGGTGCCGTAGGACTCAAGCTGTACCTGACTGACCAAGCCTGGTAAGGCTGAGGCATGTCTCCCGTTGCCGTAGGACTCAAGCTGCGCCTGGCTGACCAAGCCTGGTAAGGCTGAGGCATGTATCCCATTGCTGTAGGACTCAGGCTGCGCATGACTGACCAAGCCTGGTAAGGGTGAGGCACATCTCCTGTTGCCGTAGGACTCAAGCTACCCCTGACTGACCAAGCCTGGTCAGGATGCGGCACATCTCCCGTTGCCGTAGGACTCAAGCTGCGCCTGACTGACCAAGCCTGGTAAGGCTGAGGCACGTCTCCCATTGCCGTAGGACTCAAGCTGCACTTGACTGACCAAGCCTGGTAAGGCTGAGGCACGTCTCCCCTTGCCGTAGGACTCCAGCTGCACCTGACTGACCAAGCCTGGTAACGGTGAGGCACGTCTCCTGTTGCCGTAGGACTCAAGCTGCACCTGAGTGACCAAGCCTGGTAAGGCAGAGGCACGTCTCCTGTTGCCGTAGGACTCAAGGTGCACCTGAGTGACCAAGCCTGGTAAGGCTGAGGCACGTCCCCATTGCCGTAGGACTCAAGCTGCACCTGACTGACCAAGCCTGTTAAGGGTGAGGCACGTCTCCCGTTGCCGTAGGACTCAAACTGTACCTGACTGACCAAGCCTGGTAAGGCTGAGGCACGTCTCCCGTTGCTGTAGGACTCAATCTGCACCTGACTGACCAAGCCTGGTAAGGCTGAGGCACGTCTCCCGTTGCCGACCAAGCCTGGTAAGGCTGAGGCACGTCTCCTGTTGCCGTAGGACTCAAGTTGCACCTGACTGACCAAGCCTTGTAAGGCTGAGGCACGTCTCCTGTTGCCGGAGGACTCAAGCTGCGCCTGACAGATGATGCCTGGTAAGGGTGAGGCATGTCTCCCATTGCCGTGGGACTCATGCTGCGCCTGACTGACCAAGCCTGGTAAGGGTGAGGCACGTCTCTCGTTGTCGTAGGACTCAAGCTGTGCCTGACTGATGATGCCTGGTAAGGGTGAGGCATGTCTCCCGTTGCTGAAGGACTCAAGATGAGCCTGACTGACCAAGCCTGGTAATGGTGAGGCATGTCTCCCGTTGCCGTAGGACTCAAGCTGCACCTGACTGACCAAGCGTGGTAAAGGTGAGGCACGTCTCCCGGTGCCATAGGACTCAAGCTGCACCTGACTGACCAAGCCTGGTAAGGCTGAGGCACGTCTCCCCTTGCCGTAGGACTCCAGCTGCACCTGACTGACCAAGCCTGGTAAGGGTGAGGCACGTCTCCTGTTGCCGTAGGACTCAAGCTGCACCTGAGTGACCAAGCCTGGTAAGGCAGAGGCACGTCTCCTGTTGCCGTAGGACTCAAGCTGCACCTGAGTGACCAAGCCTGGTAAGGCTGAGGCACGTCTCCCATTGCCGTAGGACTCAAGCTGCACCTGACTGACCAACCCTGTTAAGCGTGAGGCACGTCTACTGTTGCCGTAGGACTCAAGTTGCACCTGACTGACCAAGCCTTGTAAGGCTGAGTCACGTCTCCTGTTGCCGGAGGACTCAAGCTGCGCCTGACTGATGATGCCTGGTAAGGGTGAGGCATGTCTCCCATTGCCGTGGGACTCATGCTGCGCCTGACTGACCAAGCCAGGTAAGGGTGAGGCACGTCTCTTGTTGCAGTAGGACTCAAGCTGTGCCTGACTGATGATGCCTGGTAAGGGTGAGGCATGTCTCCCGTTGCTGTAGGACTCAAGCTGCGCCTGACTGACCAAGCCTGGTAATGGTGAGGCATGTATCCCGTTGCCGTAGGACTCAAGCTGCACCTGACTGACCAAGCCTGGTAAGGCTGAGGCACGTCTCCCGTTGCCGTAGGACTCAAGCTGCGCCTGACTGACCAAGCCTGGTAAGGCTGAGTCATGTCTCCCGTTGCCATAGGACTCAAGCTGCACCTGACTGACCAAGCCTGGTATGGCTGAGGCACGTCTCCCTTTGCGGTAGGACTCAAGCTGCACCTGACTGACCAAGCCTGGTAACGCTAAGGATGTCTCCTGTTGCAGTAGGACTCAAGCTGCGCCTGACTGACCAAGCCTGGTAAGGTTGAGGCACGTCTCCCGTTGCCGTAGGACTCAAGCTGCATCTGACTGACCAAGCCTGGTAAGGGTGAGGCACGTCTCCCGTTGCCGTAGGACTCAAGCTGCGCCTGAGTGACCAAGCCTGGTAAGGTTGAGGCACGTCTCCCGTTGCCGTAGGACTCAAGCTGCACCTGACTGACCAAGCCTGGTAATGGTGAGGCATGTCTCCCTTTGCCGTAGGACTCAAACTGCACCTGACTGACCTGGTAAGGCTGAGGCACGTCTCCCGTTGCCGTAGGACTCAAGCTGCACCTGACTGACCAAGCCTGGTAAGGCTAAGGATGTCTCCTATTGCCGTAGGACTCAAGCTGCGCCTGACTGACCAAGCCTGGTAAGGGTGAGGCACGTCTCCCGTTGCTGTAGGACTCAAGCTGTGCCTGACTGACCAAGCCTGGTAAGGTTGAGGCACGTCTCCCGTTGCCGTAGGACTCAAGCTGCGCCTGACTGACCAAGCCTGGTAAGGCTGAGGCACGTCTCCCGTTGCCGTAGGACTCAAGCTGCGCCTGACTTACCAAGCCTGGTAAGGCTGAGGCACGTCTCCCGTTGCCGTAGGACTCAAGCTGCGCCTGACTGACCAAGCCTGGTAAGGCTGAGGCACGTCTCCCGTTGCCGTAGGACTCAAGTTGCATCTGACTGTCGAGGCCCGGTAAGGGCGAGGCACGTGTCCCATTGCTGTAGGAGTCAAGCTGCGCCTGACTGACCAAGCCTGGTAAGGGTGAGGCATGTCTCCCTTGCCGCAGTACTGAAGCTGCAGCAGAGTGACCAAGCCTGGTAAGGGTGAGGCATGTCTCCCGTTGCCGTAGGACTCCAGCTACCCCTGACTGACCAAGCCTGGTAAGGGCGAGGCACGTCTCCCGTTGCCGTAGGACTCAAGCTGCGCCTGACTGACCAAGCCTGGTAAGGCTGAGTGATGTCTCCCGTTGCTGTAGGACTCAAGCTGCACCTGACTGACCAAGCCTGGTAAGGGTGAGTGATGTCTCCCGTTGCCGTAGGACTCAGGCTGCACCTCACTGATGTGCTCTCATTTGGATGGTGGGGTCTATCAGTGCCTGCACGACTGCCCCTTTTAGAATGAGGTGAGATAGACTTGCACTTCCGGTGATGCTCAGAGATTCCGGACATTGCGTACTGTTGGTCTCTTGGTGGCACCGACGAGCTAGAATTGATGGAATGGGATGAGGCTGAAGTAATGAACCCTAGTTCCGATGGAGTAACGTGTTTGCCTCTATTACTTTATAGTCACCATAAGAGCCTGAATGAGTGCTCAGAAAGACACAAGTGCGCGCGCTCCCATTCGGAGAGGATGCCCCAGTACTCACCGCTTGTGGTGAGTCCAAAGGGGACTTTCACGTGGCTACTCGGGTCTATACATTAACCTTTCACGTCAGTCACGCGGACCGTCCTGTGCCTTGTGATGTCCGAGCGTCCACAGGCAACTGTTTGATGGGCCCAGGTGCCTTCTCCGGGTTCGTTGGCCACTGGAACCAGTTTCCTGACGCTGAAGAGTTTTGCAAGAGGATGTTTAATGAGAAGTGCCGTGAGGGGGTTCTTTTCTTGTGAAAGTGCTGGTGGTGGTTTCCACTTCGGCTGCTCAACCCCTCAGATGCTCCTCGTCTGTGTTCATGAGTCAGACACCAAGCCTGTGCGCTGACCTCTTGACCTGTTCAATCTATGATGTAAAATCAAATGTAAAACTGCTCATCCCTGAAGGCACAGGGAACACTGGGGTCAGATGAGTGCGGGGCGCTGTGAAGCGGAATCTCCGCGCCTCGCTCGCCCTGGTGAGACAGACAGCGCTTTCTTGTGGGCGTTGTGAAAAGTGCAAATGTTTGATTGGCTGAAGGGATATTCAAGATTGCCCATGAAGCCTGGATGTGTTTAGGGCCTGTCCTTGTAAAGGCGTGCCCCTTTTGTAAGGGGGGGTGATGCCACAGTGATGAGTGACGTCGGGGCTCGGTAGGCACGGGGGGAGGGGGGTTCTTCTGTGCAAACCTTTGCACAAAACAAACGTCACTCCAGGCCTCACGAGGCCAAGCCCTGTGCTTTGCACTAACAACAACATGGCTGAATGGAGACGAGCGGGTGTCAGCACATGGGACACAACACCGCATTCCAAGCAGTGCAGGGGGGTTGCAGGCCTCCAGCCCCCCATCTGTGGGAAGCCACCTCGGGGTTTGCACAGGTGTACCCCGGGAGGGGGGTGAAGGGTGACCGCGTGTTGTTTTTAAGTTGGAGAACAGCGCTTTTCTTTTCAGGGAATGTTTGCAGGACTCCTAGACTGGAATGCTTGTGGTGAAACACTCCGCTGAACGGAAAACCAAACTCAAAATGCCATGAAAGCATCGATTCTATCGTAAAACACAAAATCTCCCTTACACGTCTGTAAGAACAAGACACACACCTACTGTGGGGTTTTTCTCGCAGTTTCAAAATGCCCTAAGCTAAAAAAAAAAAAAACTAAAAAAAACGAGGAAATCTTATAAGAATTCAAAAAATCACACGAACACGCAGTGTGGTTCGGATCTGTTTGAACTCTGCAATAATATTTACTTTATAAAAAAAACAATTTTGTTTAGTCTAAAGTTTGTCATAAAACTAAATATAAAGCAGTACCTTGTTATTCGTGCAAAGAATGCGCCATTCCAAGTGTGACCCAGACATAAATATGCATTTTAAATCAACAAATGATATTAAAAATATAGGTTATGAAGGGGTTAGTCTTACTTAAACAAACGTTTTGCTAATGAAAAGCCACAGTTCGACAACCTGTCTGTCTGCGGCACTATCTATCATTGGATATTCATTCTGTGCAGGAATATTTTATTTATTTTTTTAATATAAAAAGAAGGGTTTATGTAGATGCGTTCATACAAGACATATAACGTTGTGATCCCCTCCATGTGACCCACAAACATCTGACTGACCTGTGAAAGTCATGGCAAGACTCCTGCGTCCCATTGAGAGATCTGCTTGTACACAAGGGCCAATCCTGGCAGCGGCTCCGACCCCCCGTCAGCAGCTTTAAGGAGGATGAGCCCCCAAGAGTGGCCCCCAAGCCGCCAAAAGTGGCCTCCGCCCTTAGGCATTGGCTGACAGCTTCATCCACCTCTGTTAGACTGCTTGGCTAACAGAGTGTAACTCATTAGAGGGAGGGAGGTGCAGACACCTGACACTCCCCCTGTTCTCTGAAAAGGGTTCTTTGGTGACCCCAATAATCATGGGGTGTACACCACATGGCACCCTGTACGGGGCCTGGCTCCTAAAGGCCCCGGAGGGCTCGGAACCAAGGGTGTGCAACGTTCTGGTAATTTGCTTTCGCGTGACCTTGTGAAATTTCGGCAAAATTATGTGAATTACGCATAATTACACGAACTGCAGGTCCGTGATTTCACCGTGAAATTCAGCCTTGCGTTGACTTTTGAGGTGAGAAAGCATTTCTTGTTTTAAAAAAAGTGCAAGAGACGTAGAACAGCCGCGCGCGTTCTTTTGTTCCTCTGCGATATCTATACATTTTACGGTGAGTGACGCATTTAAGATAATTTTTTATCGCAAATGGTGCATATTTATGTAACGAAGTCTAAGGGTGTAATTTTGCGATTTTCATTTAAGAAACGTTCTATCCTCGAAATTACGCAAATTACACTGGTGTCATTTACATGTCTATGAGGCCTACTTGGGAGCCCCACAAATAAGTCACCTACAGAATCTTAACCAGAGACATCCGGGTCAGTTTTAGCAACATCCTCCCCTGCAGCAGAAGTATCATCTGTACCCCCCCTAGTTACCACCTGGCACCAGGAGGGTTGGCATGGACCAGGGGTTAGGTCTGGCTGGTGTGGAAGCCGTGCGGTGTATAGTGCTACATTATCCTGTTCCTTCAATCACTCATTGAGACAGGAGCTGTGGGTGCACAACCGTAGACCTTCTACCCGCTATGATCCATATGATATGATTCAGGTGCCCTTAACTTAGCAGAGCACATGACCATATTCCATGGGAGACCACCACTCATGACACGTGTGTCCTCGGGCACTGCCAGGGCACACATGGATTCTACATGCCAGGAGGAACTACATTTTACATACACCTTTTTGTTTGTAATAACAATTGCAAATATGTATTTATACTTTCTTAGATGACCCTAAGGCCCTCATTACAACCCTGGCAGTCAACGACCGGCAGGGTTGTTTTGGCGATTGTACCGCCAACACACTGGCGGTACAAATCGCCATAATATGACCGCGGCAGTAGCGCCGCGGTTGCACCGCCGGGACCGGCGGTTTCCCGCCATCGTTGTCCCAGCAGTTATAATCCACCAGTGCAGCGCTGCCCTGGGGATTATGACTCCCCTTCCTGCCAGCCTGTCCATGGCGGTAGAGACCGCCATGGAAAGGCTGTCAGGAAGGGGAGTCGCAGGACCCCTGGGGGCCCTAGGGGGCCCCTGCACTGCCCATGCACTTGGCATGGGCAGTGCAGGGGCCCCCCAGGCACAGCCCACCCTGCTTTTCACGGTCTGCACAGCAGACAGTGAAAAGTGCAACGGGTGCAGCTGCACCCGTCGCACGGCCGCAACACCGCCGGCTCTATTAGGCTGCAATGTTACCGCCGACATCCCCGCTGGGCCAGTGGGCAGAAACTCTGTTTCCGCCCGCCGGCCCAGCGGGGATGTTCTAATGCGGCCGGTGGGTTTGCGGCCGCATAGGTGGCCGCTCGGCGGTCCAACCTTGGCGGGAGGCCTCCGCCGCCCACCAAGGTTGTAATGAGGGCCTAAATCCTTAGCGTTACTGAAAATGTACAGATATTTTAAATTCATTGCCATTATATAGTCTCGCGCTGTGCCTAACTGTTCTAGTAAGTTCTGAAGTTGGCACAACAAAGTGAGAACTGTAAACATGAGTGACGTCATCCGTTTTACTCCGGTTCACGTAAGTTCTTGAAGGTCTCCTTGCATTCTTCCCATGAGAAGTGCCCGCACCTGCTCATTAGTGCCTGTCTATAGGTCCAACTGGACATCATGTTCAACCCTCTGTGCAATTGTATATGAGAAAAAGTCTATACATGGAGCAGTAAAATATATGGAATTTAGCATTATATGAGCCGACTGACCAGGGGGCCAGACTCTGGTCTGGTGAAATGGAAATTTACTCGCAGTGTGTTTTTCATGCTTGCCGGCTATTCTGCATTAATTATGTGCTAGACTTCTAGGAGCTTTCCTGAGTGTTTGTATCATTTTAGGGAACCTGGTGCATTGTGTGCCGGGAAACATCTTTGTTGGGTGAAGAGAGGGCAGGCTATAGACCGGGCTCCATATATCGACCCGGGGTACCAGACACAGGGGATATTTCTCCAGGGGGCCTGGGGTGGACCATGGTCCTGCTCAGCATCTGGTGATTCTGCGTGCCAGTGTAAGCATGGTAAACTAGGTGAAGTCTAGCCATGTTACATTTTAGGCCTGGGCGGAGTTGCGCTACACGGAGCTCTGCAAAGTGCCCAAAAAACTTCGCCACACTACGTGGAGTTCCGCAAGCAGTGGAGTGCGTTAGGTCACGACATTCACACTGATTTGTAGTGCCAGGTGTTTGTCACAAGAGGGCGCTGCTTTTTTTCTGCCGCTCGAGTTGATTTTCTACTCAAGGGACAGCTACCTCAACGCGAACAGAAGGTTTCTCAACGAAAGCAGTCGCAACCATCTGTGATCGCCTGCATTGAGAAATCTCGCCAGAAGGTGCTCTTGAGTAAGAGTTTCCTTGCTCGTGCTCGCCAACTCCCCGTTGAGGGATCTAGCTCGGATAATAGAGTTGTGGTCATCTTCAACACAAGCAACTCTTCCAGGACCTGTGCTTTATCGAGCTTTGCAGAGTTTGAAAGGGGGTGCCTTGAGGAAAGGTGTTCGGTGTGCAGATAAGGTATGGCTGAGCGGACAGGCGAATGAGGAGTTACATTGGTGGTTGAAGAACATGCACACGTGGAATGGCCGTGCAATTTTTGGATGTGTTCCAGATCATGTGTTGGAGACAGATGCAAGTCTACGAGGCAGGGGAGCACGTTTAGGAGACCAGCAGAGACGAGGTATATGGACAGAGTAGGAATGGTTAAGTCATGTAAACTGCGTAAAGTTGACTGCTGGGTTGTATGCTCTAAAAGGTTTCAGAGGACTTTTGTGAGGGTGATCAGTGTTGATGAAGATGGACAATGTGTCAGTGACTGCTTACATCAACAGATTAGGATGGAGCAGATCCTGCGGTCTTTTGAATTTAGAAAATGAGTTTTGGTATTTATGCCTCAAGCTCAAGGTTGCTGTGAAGGCAGAATATTTGCCAGGGGAATTGAACTGGAGAGTGGATTGGAATTCTTGTCATTTAAAGGATTTCAGCGATTGGAAATTGGATCAGAAATGTTTTTGGAAGATAGGGGGGGGTTGTGGGTCCACCAGAGGTGGATTCGTTTGCGAGCAGGTTAACTTATCGGATAGAAAGTTACTTCAGTTGGATGACAGGCCAGAAGACATCAGCAGTAGGTGCATTTCAAAAGATTTGGAAAAAAAGAGGGGTTACCCTTTTCCACGCTTTGCTAAGATACTGAGGGTACCTTTGAAAGTGAGATAGGAGACATGTCAATTATTGCTAGTAACACCTTTTGGGTGCCTCAGGTCTGGTTCTCAAATGTGATGGAGATGGCATGTGCAGTACCTCATGTGATTCCAGCGAGGGAAGGTTTCCTAAAACATGGAGATGGAGAGGGGCGCCCCTTAATACAGGACAGAGTGTTGAACCTTCTTGCATGGAAGGTGCCAGGAGATCTGGCTGTTTCAAGGGACTTTCGAGCAGGGCTGCAGAGTTATTGGATGAATCTTGGGCTCCAGGAACAAGGAGAAGACATACAGGAATATGGAGAGTTTGGTCATGTTGGTGCCTGGGGAGGAGTTTGTATCCCAGGGAGGCAGCTGTCGGGAGGTGATACTGTTTTTAGTAGAGCAGTTTGAGAAAGGACGGCAGGTCAGTAGGTGGGAACATCTTGTTATGTGGAGTTCTGAAAAGTATGAGGTTAAAGAGACCGCCTAGGGCGCGGTTTGATGTATTATGGGACATGAATGTGGTTTTATCATTATTTTTGACTTGGCCAATGAATAGGTATTCGGAAATACAGAAACTTTCAGAAAAATTGGCTACTCTGTAGTGTGTAATTACACGCAGAAGGGTTTCCGATGTGAGGTAAGTAGAAACATTTATGGTCCAGAAGGGAGTACATTTTGACATCTGGAAAAGGACTAAGATGAAGTCTATATTTTACCCAATTTTTCCAGAGGAGAGGAAATTGTCTGTGGTGGATTGCCTAAAAGAATATGAGAGCAGAAGGATGGAGACAAGACGACATGAAGTCGATCACTTACTAACTTCTTACCTAAAATCCCATAGAGCAGTAAACACGACAACAATCACCGGATGGGTGAAAAGCCCTATGGAGCAGGCAGGCGTTGATGTAACCACATTTTAAAAGATATTCTGTAAGAGGTGCAATGGTGAGTAAGTTGTATATGTCTGCGGGACGGTTGGAGAAGATTCTTTTTTTTGTTCAAAATATTTTATTGAGTTTTTTGTGAGAAAGTTAGGTCACAAGAGCAAACAAATAGAAAAGAATGGTGGAAAGGGGATTCCAAAATATACGTCAACACATGACATGCTTATAGTGCGAACTGGTATACAGAATCCAATCTTGAACCTGTGCTACAAACTAAAGGAAAGACTACAACACATAAGTGTACTAGAGGGAGCCTCCGGTCTCGGAATGAAAGGGCGATTCTAGGCGGAAATGAAGAGACAATCTTGATTTCATTAAAGACATGGAGGCTGACATTATCCCTCCCACCTCTTCCCTCTCTTAAAAAAAGATGGTGCTTGAGTGCATAATTGACAACGAAATACCTCGAAAGAAATGCATTTAGGAAGTTGTTTTTACAATTGATGTAAAATAAAGTTCAAGAGTAATTTTGGAAACTTTAAAATAATGTAATAATAATTAAAATGTGTAGTAAAGTACACGTTATTGAGGTGTATTTTTTACAGAGACACGGTAGTCGAGAGAAGAAGGGAATGACAATCGAGGATGAGTAGAAGGATGGTCGATGGGAGCTGAGATGTTTTCTGCATGTTGTGAGACGGGCTCGACTTATGGACTATTGGGCAGTAGCTCCGTAGTGAAGATGTTCTCTGAAGGTGCTGCTGAGAGGGGCATTAAAAGATGTTAATGCATAATTGTTCCCTCCGTGTTTTTAATGAAATCTTGATTCTCTTCTCATTTCAACCTGAGAATCCCCATCCTTCTCTGTAGGTACAGAACCTACAGATTTGCTGTCGTGGCCACCATCATCCAATCACAAGTCTTGCCGGAAGGATATGGTTCATACATCCCTTATTTAACGCTACATTTAGGTATTCCTTTGTAGGATTTTGGAGTTAAATGTGCATGGGAGCTGGTTGTAGGCTTGTCATCTCCACCTCAGTCTCTGCTTGAATGTGATTCCGCACTACCAGACCAAATTGGGCGTGAGGGTGAATGTGGAGCCAAGAAATAGGGCTAAATGCAACAGAACATGAACAGTGGGCGCAAGCAGCCATTCGCGCTCACCAAATGTGCTCTTGGGGTAGAATATTTTTTCCACCTTACTCCTGGCATCTACATGTATTTTTGTGATGCCAACTGCAAAACTTTGCAACCAAAATGGATGCAAGGATGCATTTTATGCTAAAAAATATCGCTAAATACAATAGAAAAAGAGTGGCGAGTTGGAGCAGCTGCTCACCCTCGCCAACTGTGCGCTCACGGTAGGATTTCTTCCCTCATATCCCGCTTAATTATGCAAGCAGGAGTGATTGCATCACTATCAGTTGTTCCATGTCAGAGAGTAATGCGGAATTAACTAAATTACTCTGATTACTCCAGCATAATCGAAATAAAAAATTACCAAAATTATGCCAGCATGCCACTTGATTTAATAACTTGCCATTTGGGAAAGATTTACCCAAAATGTGGCAATAGAGGGAGAAGACCAGTTGCGTCTGCCATCAGGGCAAAGAGGGGGGGTGGGGGCAGGGGGATAGGTGAAGAAAATAAATAAAAAATGTTTTTAAAAAAACAAACTTACTTCGTCCCCGCCGCTCTTCAGGTCGCCACTGGTCTTGTGCTGCTGACTGCATGAGAGCAGGGTCAGGATTGGCCGGAGCACCCTGGCTGTGCCCACCCAGGCAGACTGGGAGCCTGCTATCACCAACCCGGCAACACGTGCTGGGTTGGCGAGAGCTCAGTGCGCATGTGTTTTTGGCCGTCCTGAGGCGGCCGGCCAAAGACACAAGCACACTGAGGGGACTGAACACCACTCCCCGATCGCGAATCATCCATCATAAAACAATAGTAAACATTGTTTTTTATCTTTTTACTTTTAAAGGTTTTGCAGTTGCTGCTGCTGGCGGGGGGCGACGAACCTCGCCATATCTGGGAAGGCACCCAAGCATCCCTCCTCAAAGCCTCCCCTTGAGACCACAACTTCCTACAGCATGGCACACTGCCTACCCAGCACGGTGGTTCAAGCTGGGCCTTCTGGTTACAAAGAAATGTCACATTAAATCTCTAACCCTCTGACATTGGACTCTCAGACCACCTCTTCGTTTCTTCCACACGCCGGATCTTAACGCTGCACCCCTTTGAACCCGGAAATGGTAAAATCTAGAGATGTCCTTGAGCACATTGAAATAGGCATTGGCAAAGGAAACAAGGCGGGCTTTATGTTAGTGTGTTCACGCTTGTAAAGACGCGCATGAGCACTTGCACAAGCATTTACTTTGCCAGTGCTTGTTTCTGTGAGTCCCTGCTGAAAAGTACCTTTGTGTTATTACACGTCTTGAACCACCATCTGCGCCCACCAACTGATACACGGTGTTATGTGAGTATTAATCAGTCAGTCCCACCGCCAGTGTAAACGTCCCTGCAAAATCCCTTGGCACGGGTGGAAAATTGTCTGGAACCTGCGGAAAATCAAAGAACTGCGGCGAGGTCCATGGGAGCTGGGCGAGTATCTTTCAGTAATGAGCCCTCCAGAAAGGGAGAACAGGGGCCCCCTGGTTACTGCTGGTAAAACAGAGCAGTGGGTTGAGTACGCGTTGCAGAGGAGTTTGTACCTGGCAGAACACAGGCCCCCTGGCGGAACACAGGCCCCCTGGCGGAACACAGGTCCCCTGGCGGAACACAGGCCCCCTGGCAGAACACAGCCCCCTGATTACTGCTGGTAAAACAGAGCAGTGGGTTGAGTACGCGTTGCAGAGGAGTTTGTACCTGGCAGAACACAGGCCCCCTGGCGGAACATAGGCCCCCTGGCGGAACACAGGCCCCCTGGCGGAACACAGGTCCCCTGGCGGAACACAGGCCCCCTGGCGGAACACAGGCCCCCTGGCGGAATACAGGCCCCCTGGCGGAACACAGGCCCCCTGGCGGAACACAGGTCCCCTGGCGGAACACAGGCCCCCTGGCGGAATACAGGCCCCCTGGCGGAACACAGGCCCCCTGGCGGAACGCAGGCCCCCTGGCGGAACACAGGCCCCCTGGTTACTGCTGGTAAAACAGATCAGTGGGTTGAGTACGCGTTGCAGAGGAGTTTGTACCTGGTAGAACACAGGCCCCCTAGCGGAACACAGGCCCCCTGGCGGAATACAGGCCCCCTGGCAGAACACAGGCCCCCTGGCGGAACGCAGGCCCCCTGGCGGAACATAGGCCCCCTGGCGGAACACAGGCCCCCTGGCGGAGCACAGGTCCCCTGGCGGAACACAGGCCCCCTGGCGGAACACAGGTCCCCTGGTTACTGCTGGTAAGACAGATCAGCGGGTTGAGTACGCGTTGCAGAGGAGTTTGTAACAGGCAGAACACAGGCCCCCTGGCGGAACACAGGCCCCCTGGCAGAACACAGGCCCCCTGGCAGAACACAGGCCCCCTGGCGGAACATAGGCCCCCTGGCGGAACATAGGCCCCCTGGTTACTGCTGGTAAGACAGATCAGCGGGTTGAGTACGCGTTGCAGAGGAGTTTGTACCAGGCAGAACACAGGCCCCCTGGCGGAACACAGGCCCCCTGGCGGAACACAGGCCCCCTGGCGGAACACAGGTCCCCTGGCGGAACACAGGCCCCCTGGCGGAACGCAGGCCCCCTGGCGGAACACAGGCCCCCTGGTTACTGCTGGTAAAACAGATCAGTGGGTTGAGTACGCGTTGCAGAGGAGTTTGTACCAGGCAGAACACAGGCCCCCTGGCGGAACACAGGCCCCCTGGTTACTGCTGGTAAAACAGATCAGTGGGTTGAGTACACGTTGCAGAGGAGTTTGTACCTGGCAGAACACAGGCCCCCTGGCAGAGCACAGGCCCCCTGGCGGAACACAGGCCCCATGGCGGAACACAGGCCCCCTGGTTACTGCTGGTAAGACAGATCAGTGGGTTGAGTACGCGTTGCAGAGAAGTTTGTACCTGGCAGAACACAGGCCCCCTGGCAGAGCACAGGTCCCCTGGCGGAACACAGGCCCCCTGGCGGAACACAGGTCCCCTGGTTACTGCTGGTAAGACAGATCAGCGGGTTGAGTACGCGTTGCAGAGGAGTTTGTACCAGGCAGAACACAGGCCCCCTGGCGGAACACAGGCCCCCTGGCGGAACACAGGCCCCCTGGCGGAACACAGGCCCCCTGGCGGAGCACAGGTCCCCTGGCGGAACACAGGCCCCCTGGCGGAACACAGGCCCCCTGGTTACTGCTGGTAAGACAGATCAGCGGGTTGAGTACGCGTTGCAGAGAAGTTTGTACCAGGCAGAACACAGGCCCCGTGGCAGAACACAGGCCCCTTGGTTACTGCTGGGAAATAGATCAGTGGGTTGAGTACGCGTTGCAGAGAAGTTTGTACCTGGCAGAACGCAGGCCCCCTGGCGGAACACAGGCCCCCTGGCAGAGCACAGGTCCCCTGGCGGAACACAGGCCCCATGGCGGAACACAGGCCCCCTGGTTACTGCTGGTAAGACAGATCAGTGGGTTGAGTACGCGTTGCAGTGAAGCTTGTACCAGGCAGAACACAGGTCCCCTGGCAGAACATAGGCCCCCTGGCGGAACTCAGGCCCCCTGGCAGAACACCGGTCCCCTGGTTACTGCTGGTAAAACAGAGCAGTGGGTTGAGTACGCGTTGCAGAGGAGTTTGTACCTGGCAGAACACAGGCCCCCTGGCGGAACACAGGCCCCCTGGCAGAACACAGGCCCCCTGGCGGAACACAGGCCCCCTGGCGGAACACAGGCCCCCTGGCGGAACACAGGCCCCCTGGCAGAACACAGCCCCCTGATTACTGCTGGTAAAACAGAGCAGTGGGTTGAGTACGCGTTGCAGAGAAGTTTGTACCTGGCAGAACACAGGCCCCCTGGCGGAACACAGGCCCCCTGGCAGAACACAGGCCCCCTGGCGGAACACAGGTCCCCTGGCGGAACACAGGCCCCCTGGCAGAACACAGGCCCCCTGGCGGAACACAGGTCCCCTGGCGGAACACAGGCCCCCTGGCGGAACGCAGGCCCCCTGGCGGAACACAGGCCCCCTGGTTACTGCTGGTAAAACAGATCAGTGGGTTGAGTACGCGTTGCAGAGAAGTTTGTACCAGGCAGAACACAGGCCCCTGGTGGAACACAGGCCCCCTGGCGGAACACAGGCCCCCTGGCGGAACACAGGTCCCCTGGCGGAATACAGGCCCCCTGGCAGAACACAGGCCCCCTGGCGGAACACAGGCCCCCTGGCAGAACACAGCGCCCTGATTACTGCTGGTAAAACAGAGCAGTGGGTTGAGTACGCGTTGCAGAGGAGTTTGTACCAGGCAGAACACAGGCCCCCTGGCGGAACACAGGCCCCCTGGCAGAACACAGGCCCCCTGATTACTGCTGGTAAAACAGAGCAGTGGGTTGAGTACGCGTTGCAGAGGAGTTTGTACCAGGCAGAACAGAGGTCCCCTGGCAGAACACAGGCCCCCTGGCGGAACACAGGTCCCCTGGTTACTGCTGGTAAGACAGATCAGCGGGTTGAGTACGCGTTGCAGAGAAGTTTGTACCAGGCAGAACACAGGCCCCGTGGCAGAACACAGGCCTCCTGGTTACTGCTGGGAAATAGATCAGTGGGTTGAGTACGCGTTGCAGAGAAGTTTGTACCTGGCAGAACGCAGGCCCCCTGGCGGAACACAGGCCCCCTGGCAGAGCACAGGTCCCCTGGCGGAACACAGGCCCCTTGGTTACTGCTGGGAAATAGATCAGTGGGTTGAGTACGCGTTGCAGAGAAGCTTGTACCTGGCGGAACACAGGCCCCGTGGTTACTGCTGGTAAACAGATCAGTGGGTTGAGTACGCGTTGCAGAGAAGTTTGTACCTGGCAGAACACAGGCCCCCTGGCGGAACACAGGCCCCCTGGCAGAACACAGGCCCCCTGGCGGAACACAGGTCCCCTGGCGGAACACAGGCCCCCTGGCGGAACACAGGCCCCCTGGCAGAACACAGGCCCCCTGGCGGAGCACAGGTCCCCTGGCGGAACACAGGCCCCCTGGCGGAACACAGGCCCCCTGGCGGAGCACAGGTCCCCTGGCGGAACACAGGCCCCCTGGCGGAACACAGGCCCCCTGGTTACTGCTGGTAAAACAGATCAGTGGGTTGAGTACGCGTTGCAGAGAAGTTTGTACCTGGCAGAACACAGGCCCCCTGGCGGAACACAGGCCCCCTGGCAGAACACAGGCCCCCTGGCGGAACACAGGTCCCCTGGCGGAACACAGGCCCCCTGGCGGAACGCAGGCCCCCTGGCGGAACACAGGCCCCCTGGTTACTGCTGGTAAAACAGATCAGTGGGTTGAGTACGCGTTGCAGAGAAGTTTGTACCAGGCAGAACACAGGCCCCCTGGCGGAACACAGGCCCCCTGGCGGAACACAGGCCCCCTGGCAGAACACAGGCCCCCTGATTACTGCTGGTAAAACAGATCAGTGGGTTGAGTACGCGTTGCAGAGAAGTTTGTACCAGGCAGAACACAGGCCCCCTGGCGGAACACAGGCCCCCTGGCGGAACACAGGCCCCCTGGCGGAACACAGGTCCCCTGGCGGAATACAGGCCCCCTGGCAGAACACAGGCCCCCTGGCGGAACACAGGCCCCCTGGCCGAACACAGCGCCCTGATTACTGCTGGTAAAACAGAGCAGTGGGTTGAGTACGCGTTGCAGAGGAGTTTGTACCAGGCAGAACACAGGCCCCCTGGCGGAACACAGGCCCCCTGGCAGAACACAGGCCCCCTGATTACTGCTGGTAAAACAGAGCAGTGGGTTGAGTACGCGTTGCAGAGGAGTTTGTACCAGGCAGAACAGAGGTCCCCTGGCAGAACACAGGCCCCCTGGCGGAACACAGGTCCCCTGGTTACTGCTGGTAAGACAGATCAGCGGGTTGAGTACGCGTTGCAGAGAAGTTTGTACCAGGCAGAACACAGGCCCCCTGGCGGAACACAGGCCCCCTGGCGGAACACAGGCCCCCTGGCAGAACACAGGCCCCCTGATTACTGCTGGTAAAACAGATCAGTGGGTTGAGTACGCGTTGCAGAGAAGTTTGTACCAGGCAGAACACAGGCCCCCTGGCGGAACACAGGCCCCCTGGCGGAACACAGGCCCCCTGGCGGAACACAGGTCCCCTGGCGGAACACAGGCCCCCTGGCGGAACGCAGGCCCCCTGGCGGAACACAGGCCCCCTGGTTACTGCTGGTAAAACAGATCAGTGGGTTGAGTACGCGTTGCAGAGAAGTTTGTACCAGGCAGAACACAGGCCCCCTGGCGGAACACAGGCCCCCTGGCAGAACACAGCGCCCTGATTACTGCTGGTAAAACAGAGCAGTGGGTTGAGTACGCGTTGCAGAGGAGTTTGTACCAGGCAGAACACAGGCCCCCTGGCGGAACACAGGCCCCCTGGCAGAACACAGGCCCCCTGATTACTGCTGGTAAAACAGAGCAGTGGGTTGAGTACGCGTTGCAGAGGAGTTTGTACCAGGCAGAACAGAGGTCCCCTGGCAGAACACAGGCCCCCTGGCAGAACACAGGTCCCCTGGTTACTGCTGGTAAGACAGATCAGCGGGTTGAGTACGCGTTGCAGAGAAGTTTGTACCAGGCAGAACACAGGCCCCGTGGCAGAACACAGGCCCCCTGGTTACTGCTGGGAAATAGATCAGTGGGTTGAGTACGCGTTGCAGAGAAGTTTGTACCTGGCAGAACGCAGGCCCCCTGGCGGAACACAGGCCCCCTGGCAGAGCACAGGTCCCCTGGCGGAACACAGGCCCCTTGGTTACTGCTGGGAAATAGATCAGTGGGTTGAGTACGCGTTGCAGAGAAGCTTGTACCTGGCGGAACACAGGCCCCGTGGTTACTGCTGGTAAACAGATCAGTGGGTTGAGTACGCGTTGCAGAGAAGTTTGTACCTGGCAGAACACAGGCCCCCTGGCGGAACACAGGCCCCCTGGCAGAGCACAGGTCCCCTGGCGGAACACAGGCCCCCTGGCGGAACACAGGCCCCGTGGTTACTGCTGGTAAACAGATCAGTGGGTTGAGTACGCGTTACAGAGGAGTTTGTACCTTACAGAACACAGGCCCCCTGGCAGAACAGAGGCCCCGTGGCAGAGCACAGGCCCCCTGGCGGAACACAGGCCCCCTGGCAGAACTCAGGCCCCGTGGTTACTGCTGGTAAACAGATCAGTGGGTTGAGTACGCGTTACAGAGGAGTTTGTACCTGGCAGAACACAGGCCCCCTGGCGGAACACAGGCCCCCTGGCAGAACTCAGCCCCCCTGGTGACTGCTGGTAAACAAATCAGTGGGCTGAGTACGCGTTGCAGAGAAGCTTGTACCAGGCTGTACACAGACTAGAAAACTTCGGGGGCTGACTCAACCTTTCATGCTTTGATTATTTGAGTGTCAGCACGTATGTTAACATAAACTCCTCGTACTGAAGCCCCCGGAGACGCATCAGTTGGGGGTGAGTGCTACACAAATAAGCCCCAGTGTTATTTTATAAACCTGCCTTCCCCTGCGAGGCGTCACATCACAAGTGCCCCCTCCCGGCGCCTGGCTCCCGGCCCTACCACAGCAATGACTTTAAAACACTCATGTTGTGTCTTTGAAGAACCGTGTATGTAACTGAGCCTGGCGCAAAACAGGGGCCTTTGTTACAACATGAAACTGACTGCTGCCTTAAGCGCTTGCCCCACGGTCCCGTCACTTGCACCAGTGCACAAAGGGTCTCCTGTGAGGCCGCCCCTGTGTCACTCAAGCAGGCCACGCCCCCCCACCGCAGTATAACGCAACAAGCTTAAAACGTGCTTTTTTTCCAATCATCCCATTTTTTAAAAAGACCCATGCTTTGTTTTAATGATAATTTCAGGATATATATATATATATATATATATATTTTTTTTTTTTCTCCAAATGGCCCCTATCAGGGCACGCTCCATTAAGTCGGTGCTCTTGTCAGGGACGGGCGGAACTCAGGCCCCGTGGCAGAGCACAGGCCCCTTGGCAGAACACAGCCCTGTAAAAACTTCTCCACCAAATGACACAAAGTCAAACACGGCACACACAGGAATCCTTGTGTTTGAAATGTATTCTTCCAACAGAGATGAGTAACCCAACACCACCAACGCGTTTCAACCACCAAGGTCTTGATCACGGTCCATGGTGGTTGAAACGCGTTGGTGGTGTTTGGGTTACTCATCTCTGTTGGAAGAATATAAGGTAGCTATGGCAAAGCAGCTCTGGCTGAACTAGGAGACATGCAAAGCTCCTACTATACCACTTATATCATATAGCACAATATCACAAGAAAACAGAGTTACTAAAAATAAAGGTACTTTATTTTTATGACAATATGCCACAAGTATCTCAGTCAGTACCCTCAGTAAGAAGGTAAGTACTATACACAAGTTATATGTACACAAACCACAAATAGGTAAGTAAGAGTCAGAAAAGTAATGCAAACAGTGTAGAATCACAATAGGTTGCAGTAGGCAAGCATAGGTATATGGGCCACATAAACCATATACTCAAAAAGTGGAATGCGAATCACGATTGGACCCCAGACCTATGGGAGCTTGTAGAGGGTTGCTGGGACTGTAAGAAACCAGTCAGGGTGTCCACGATACCCCACCCCAAGATCCTGAAAAGTAGGAGTAAAGTACACCTACTACCCTAAGAGAGCACAATAGTCGTGATAGGGGGATTCTGCAAGAACAACACACACCAGCAGTGCACTGACAACGGATTTCCAGACCTGAGTACCTGCAAGGCAAGGGGACCAAGCCCAATAGTCGCGACAGTGTCCAGGGGGGGCAGGAGCCCAGGAAACCCTGGATTAAGGTGCAAGGAAGCTGCCTCTGGATGGAAGAAGCTTAGAATTCTGCAAGAATGAAGAAGCAAAGGAAATCCTGGAAGAGTGCACAGAAGCCGGAGCAGCTGCAAATCAGGCAGTACACAGTTTTACAATCTAGCGTGGGGAGGCAAGGACTTACCTCCACCAAACTTGGACTGAAGAGTCACTGGACTGTGGGAGTCACTTGGACAGAGTTGCCTTGTTCCAGGGACCACGCTCGTCAGGATTAGAGGGTACCCAGAGGACCGGTGATGCAGTCTTTTGGTGCCTGCGTTAGCAGTGGGAAGATTCCGTCAACCCACTGGAGATTTCTTCTGTGCTTCTGGTGCAGGGTCAAGGCAGGCTACCCCAGAGCATGCACCACCAGGAAGCAGTAGAGAAAGCTGGCAGGATTAGGCGCTACAATGCTGCTGGTAGTCGTCTTGCTACTTTGTTGTGGTTTTGCAGGCATCCTGGAGCAGTCAGTGGTCGATCCTTGGTAGAAGTCAAAGAGGGAGATGCAGAGGAACTCTGGTGAGCTCTTGCATTCGTTATCTGAAGAATTCCCCAAAGCAGAGACCCTAAATAGCCAGAAAATTAGGTTTGGCTACCAAGGAAGGAGGATTGGCTACCAAGAGAGGTAAGAGCCTATCAGAGGGAGGCTCTGACGTCACCTGCTGGCACTGGCCACTCAGAGCAGTCCAGTGTGCCCCCAACACCTCTGTTTCCAAGATGGCAGAGGTCTGGGACACACTGGAGGAGCTCTGGGCACTTCTCCTGGGAGGTACTGGTCAGGGGAGTGGTCACTCCCCTTTCCTCTGTCCAGTTTCGCGCCAGAACAGGGCTGGGGGATCCCTGAACCAGTGTGGACTGGCTTATGCAGACATAGGCACAATCTGTTCCCATCAAAGCATTTCCAGAGGCTGGGGGAGGCTACTCCTCCCCAGCACTTCACACCTCTTTACAAAGGGAGAGGGTGTAACACCCTCTCTCAGAGGAAATCCTTTGTTCTACCTTCCTGGACCAGGGCTGCCTGGACCCCAGAAGGGCAGAAACCTGTCTGAGGGGTTGGCAGCAGCTGCAGTGGAAACCCCGGAAAGGCAGTTTGGCAGTACCCGGGTTCTGTGCTAGAGACCCGGGGGATCATGGAATTGTCCCCCCAATACCAGAATGGTATTGGGGTGACAATTCCATGATCTTAGACATGTTACATGGCCATGTTACCATTGTGACGCTATATATAGGTAGTGACCTATGTATAGTGCATGCGTGTAATGGTGTCCCTGCACTCACAAAGTCCGGGGAATTTTCCCTGAAGGATGAGGGGGCACCTTTGCTAGTGCAAGGGTGCCCTCACACGTAGTAACTTTGCACCTAACGTTCAGCAAGTGAAGGTTAGACATATAGGTGAATTATAAGTTACTTAAGTACAGTGAATATGGCTGTGAAATAGCGTGTACACTATTTCACGCAGGCTGCAATGGCAGTCCTGTGGAAGGGTTTGTCTGAGCTCCCTATTGGTGGCAAAAGAAATGCTGCAGCCCATAAGGATCTCCTTGAACTCCAATACCCTGGGTACCTAGGTACCATATACTAGGGACTTATAAGGGGGGGTCCAGTGTGCCAATTGAATTTGGTAAATGAAGTCACTGGCCTACAGTGACAAGTTAAAAGCAGGAAGAGCAGAAGCACTGAGGTTCTGGTTAGCAGAGCCTCAGTGACACAGTCAAGCACTACTGACAACACCAACATTATGCCACAAACTATGAGCCCTGGGGTCCTGGCTAGCAGGATCCCAGTGACACATATCAAACACACTGACAACATAGGGTTTTCACTGTGAGCCCTGGGGTCCTGGCTAGCAGGATTCCAGTGAGACAGGCAAAACACCCTGACATATACTTACAAACAGGCCAAAAATGGGGGTAACAAGGCTAGAAAGAGGCTACTTTCTCACAGCTGGCCAATTAGGAAGCAGCAAACAAAGAAGGACAATGAGGCCAACGAATGGTAAGCAATGGGAGCGCTCCGAGCACGTTACTGTAAACAACACCCTTTGCAGTAGTAGCACAGGCCCCCGTCAGGAAAGACCTACAAATGACACCTGGGAGCACCCGCCTCCCAAGAGTCAAAGCTCTCGTTACTGTCTCTTGCGGGTGGCAAGAGTCAGAGACCTCCCACGCCAAACCAGCGGTCCTCGGGTGCCCAGGACATCACTACCAACACAGGCCGGATGATGGTGTCCAGCCCCCCCCCCCCCCCCTCTAATTGAATACTCCAAGGGGAAACACCATGCAGGGTGACAGCAGGTTTTATAAAGTTACAAAGTTTTCCACTGGAGTTTGAAAGCTTGCAGTGACTGCCCCCACTCTCTGGAGCCAGGGTTCTACCCACTGAACTCTCTTAGATGCTCATTTATGCCAACATGGCTGTGAAAGAGTTGCGCATGCGCCTTCTGTGACAGAGAGAGAGAGGGGGGCTGCCTCAGGGGTGGAACACACTTGATTTACACTGATGTTTCAGCCCCTCACTCCTCTCCCCTCCAGTTTGTGACCTCACAAGACCTGATTTATGGAGGTCCTTGGCCCCAGGCGGCATGTTTATTTTCACCCCCAAGTTGTTACCAGCTCCCCAGCAAGGAGGATTTAAATAATCGTAAATTAGTGGGAAATGAGCTGCTTTTCTAAGAGTTGTCATTGGCTGACAGACCCCATTCATGGAATGCTGGGTGAATGTGGACATTCAGAGCCAGAGGTGGGGTCCTGTGGCTGCCCAAGGCCACCTCTGTGCGTCCAGAGCGTTATCCCGGGGGTGGGGGGCTCGGGGGGAGGATTAGGGAGTGAGCCATAGAGTCTATTGATGGAATACATGGCAGAGCCACCCTACTGCAAAGAGCCCCTGGGAAGGGCTGGGAACAGACCTCCAAACTGAGCAAATGACCTGCCAAACAGGCGAGCAGAGATTCTGAGAGCTCCAGCAGGGAGGTCGGGCTGGGGATTGGGGGAGGGGCGCGGTTATGGGGTGACACGTCCACCTAATCATTTTAGTCGGGTGCCAGCCTAGGGATGAGAGTCGGATCAGCTGCAGCATCAGTGACGTCAGGACTGGGTAAGGGTGGGCGAGCCAACATATCAGGATGGAAAGGCGAGCCATGACCAAGCCAAGGGTCCGGCTTGGCTCTAGAAGCCGTCACGAGCCGAGCTAGCTGGCGTGTAAATCACGCATCCAAGATCACGCAAAAATAGGGTAAAGTTGTTTCACAATTAAAAAAAAGTGTATTTCTTTAAAGTATGGAGGCATCATCCCAGTAATTTAGAATATGTGATTATATTTAGGGCAGGGTCTAACTTTCATAATTTGCTGCAGAGTAATTACGTGAAATTACAGAAGAATTATGCAATATTATGTGGGAGTACACAACGGGCGTAACCCAGTATTTATCACTATTTTTTTGTGCAAAATGTACCCTCGGATGCACTTTGCGCTAAGAAAATAAAGTTAAATGCAAAAAAGACAGACATCCGCCACTCGCGGTCGTGACGCTCGTCAGACATCTGCTCCTGCTGTAGGATTTTTGTGCTAAATTTCTCATAATTATGTGAAAGGCCATCATCGCAATTTACAGACATTTCACATCAAAAGAGTAACGTTAAAAGTACCAAAATGATTCTGGTTACTCCAGCATAATTAACATATTTCTCACTGTAGTGAGAGGGGTGCATAAAAAGTGTTGGTTTTAAAACATAAACGGAGACATACTCATGCCTCCTCCTGCTAGACAGCAGTGCCACAGGTGAGATCAGAGGCAAGTCAGCGCTCACGTGCACCCTATATGTGCCCAGATTCTTATTACAGATCAGGCAACATTATAGGAATTTAAATCAAATGTTTTTGTCCAGCGCACTTCCTGAACTGACATATTCAAAGGGATTCTTTTATGTGATAATGAAGAAAAAGGAGGCCCAGTGAAATACAATATTTGCCTAGGATCACACAATTTGTTTAAGTTGGGAAGCTAGGATTGATCCCAGATTTTCTGATTTTCCATTGTGTATTTCATCTCCTGGAGGGGTATTCTGTTCTCTTGCCCATTTTATATCAAACGTCTCTGTCTGCATTGTCGTTATTTCTTGGAGCATCGGATCCAAATGTGGGGGCAGGCAGATGTCACATGAAGGCTCAGCTTGTTTTGGGTCTGAGAGCCCAAGAACACCATTACATGAGCCAGAACCAGGCACTAAAATCTGATTATTTACAACAAAATCATTAATCCTCATTTATTTGAAACTGCTAACAAGAATTGGCAAAGCCAATTGGTCTGTATTGTTTTTAGACATACGATTGTTGTTGTGTTATGTTTCTAGATGCAATAACATACAACTCAGAGGGAGGCACCCAAATACTGTATTTTAGAACAGAAGAGGATGTTAATATGAATGTTCTAAGCTACTCCCTGAATTACCTAAGTTAGGTCCCTTGGAAAGGATTCTGAGTACTACTTCTTTGCAAATGTTCCTTTTAGAGCCGTTCCACTTTTCCATTCCACTTAAAGAACTGGCCGCCTCAGATGATGACAGCACTAATCTGACCAAGGGACACTGTTGCAGCTTCACACCCCTCTGAGGCCTTGTGTGTGTTGCTTGGACACTTAGGACAGGGCTCCAGCAACTGAAGTTGGCTGTTCTTACCTGTCCCCGCTGCAGCATCAGTTGTCCTCTGCCCCCCCCCCTCCCCCCCACCTCGTGTGTGAGACACAGGATCTGTGTGGAAGTGACTTTACCTTTCACTGTCAGGTCCAAACTAAATCCAGCTTTGTTCACTTTCACTGGGTTCAAGTCAGATCTTCGGAGCCCCCAGCACTGCACCAGTTACTAACCTCAGGCCTTGCCCGGACTGTCCCCCACCGGTCACTGCGGTGTGACGGGGCTTGCGGGCCCCAGATCTACTCTGAGAAGAGCGGTGCATTTACTGACAGTCCATTAGCATCCCACCAATTAGTTCCTAGAGGGCTTCATGTTGTGTCATTCTGAAGTTCTGTAAATAATTCATGTCCTGATATACAGGGGTATGTGATGAACACAACTGTGACCCTAGAAGCAGAGCATATGTAGCATCAAGGCACTACACATCATGGTGAGATGGCTCTCTGCTGTTCTTTCTGATCTGAACTTCCCTCAGAGCTAGCAGTGGCCAAGCCTCCGTGTCATATCAAAGCCACCATGGTTGTCGGTGTAGATTCTTCTGGTACTGGTCAGTGGCACCCAAGTGCACATAAGACGACTCCCAGTCACTGCCGGTGAAGCTTCTTCCTTCCACAGACAGCTCTCGTGGCTCAATGCCCACCAGGTAGATGTGCCCACCCTGCAGAGTCAACACCACTTTCTACAGCCCACAATACGCTTAACGGGACCAGCTCCAAATGCAGTAGCATCAAGGTAATTGACAAATATCCATCCACCTCTACATTCATCTGGGTAAATGTGCACACTCACACTAGACCTATCCATGCACACACACATCCTCAGGCATACATGTATCCCACATACACAAAGTGACCTTTACCCTACCCAGAATGACAGACTGACCATCAAACAGTCTTGCACAAATACCCATATAGTCATACACATGTGCCTTTCACCTGTATTCTCCAGCCACATCCTCCATTCATCTACTCAGTCATCTGTCCACACAGAATCAGCAATCATCTAACCATAAATCCACAAGTCTCACAGCCTCTCTCTCAGTCAGCTATGCACTGAATGACACTAACATCCACTTTGCAAATCCATATATTTATGTATAAATAGTCATTCACCCCTCCACGCATAACATGACATCACATAAAATAATATGGCATAACATAACACAGCACAGCACAACATAACACAACATAACATAACATTAGATCACATGACAAGATATTGACATGACACATGGAACACACATTCACCCCCCCAGGGCATGTTGGTGATCTTGGTGCTGAAACGGGGGATGTCAACCATCGTCTCTTAACCATTTTACTTGCTCAACCATCCATGCGCCTGTTAGTCCACACAACACACTGACACATATGCATCAAATTGGCAAGGATGCCACCTCTGCTGCTGCAGGATGTGCTGTACCTGTTATTTGAGGGAGGACACGTCACCGACACTTCCTGAGTGACACCTGCTCTGTGACAGTAGGATGCTCGTCCTGCTGCTGTAGTGTCAGGGAGAGAAGCTTACCCTGCTGTACTCCTTCCCTGAAGGAAGGAAACATGTACTTCTGTTCTGTGTCAAACAGGATCCATCCCTGCTGATGCCCAGCTGCACCTTTTGTGTGAGAAGTGCCATGGAGTACTGTTTTTGTTAAGCATGGGTACAATGCAGGGCCCTGCAGACCCCCTGGTGTGGGAAGATCCCAAGACTCCCAGACTCTGGAGGGGCCCTTCACACACCTATCCTATCCAGTGACTGTGCATTTGGCATCCCCCAGCATGATTTCCAATCGCTAGGCCCACTTACGGGGGAGATTTTCTAGCTCAGGATGTTGCGAGCAGTTGAGGGCAGGGTCACAGTCAGAGGGCTGCTTCTCGAGCAGATTTTCTTCTTGAACTGCAGTCAAATCCACTCGAATACTGAGTGCTCCTGCGCTCTGCGTGGTGCCCTACTAACTCATTTTCAGCACGGAAGATGGTACTGGCAGTAAATCGCAGCTCAACATAGATATTTTCGCCTGTTGGCAGAGTTCGTGGAATCGCACACAGGTTTTATGTTGCTCAGCGGAATTCCACAGAGTGAAAATCCGCGAGCTCCACCCACCCCTAGTTCTGTGCCGGTGGGACTCTCGCAAGACGCCCAGGCACCTAGCCGTCCAGATCTATGAAGTCTAATCTTTCTTTTTTCCAAAAATACTGAATGGATTTAGACCAATTTCAATGTAATTTCTGGGTAAAGATTGAGCTTTCTGCCAAATGTGGTGAAATTCTGTTCCACCGATTTTGGAGAAGCGTTGTTCAAAAATCCCTAAGGAAAATGGATTTTAGGATCACCCCTTTTTCAAGGCCTCTGCTTGATGGACCACCCCGAAACTTGCCAGGAAAGAGCTGAGTGGATGAACTTTTTAAACGTTTTGTGAAGATTTCTCAAACAGTGCCAAAGTTATGAGCAAAACAAAAATCTTGTTTCTATGGTAACTAGATCCTAACTATAACTACACAGTGGCGACCACCACTGTGCAATATATATATATATATATTTATTGAAAAGGAGACCCAGCACATCGAAGTGTCCATTGACATCCACAAAATTATCACATTTCTTCAAAAATCACATAATTCAATAGAGTTCTTATGAAAACTTTTTGTTCTTTATTTATTCACAATGACAATATCTAATCCATCATAGCCAACGCATTTCGTCCAAACGGACTTCTTCAGGGCTCATAATTGCAGTATGTAACGCGCTCCACGGCAGAACGCCATCCGATCTCCTGACAATGGCAATTTTTAAGAAATATATATATATAAATAGCAATGAAAGGGGAGGAGATAGAGAGTTACAACTGAGACGTTTGGAGTCACGCTTCATAATACAGCTCAAAACCAAAAGCCCGAGGGGTCTGAATGGGGATGAAGAATTGCATTATCATCTGTAGGTTGAGGATATATAACGCTCTTGCTAACAGTTATTAGATAAGATTACCTGTGGATGTGTGGACAGAGGACATTTATAGATAAATATCAAGGAGAAAATGAGGTAAATTTAGGATGTATCTGAGAAAGTATGAAAACAATAATAGATAAGTGCACCAATCTATTATCAGGTACATATAGCAATCACAGAGGTAATTGCATTAAGCAAGGTTAATAGTTCCAATAGAATAGAAATGGACATAATGATTGTTGTGAATAGTGATATTCTTTGTACATAGTGATTTAGACAATTTGTGTAGCATTGGGCACATTTTGTGGTGGTGGGGAGCTTGGTTTTTAATGCACAACATTTCGTTTATTTTTAATAGACTACATGTCCCACAATGCACTAATAGGGGTCATAGGAGAGACACTATAAATAGGGGACATGGAGATAGGACTAATTTACTGTGATCAAGACCAGTAGGTCGAAACGTGTCGGTGGTGAAGGATGGTGATTTAATCTTGACTGCAATAAAAATAAATAACTTCCTCCTGGAGTGCTGTGGTGAAGTTGCTTGCAACTGTTTGGTTTTGGATTTATGAGAGGAAATGGTCCATTCCTCACACCTGCACCAACATGAAAGAGCGCGCCAGAAGCAGGACCAGTTTGTTTTCTCATATATATATATATATATATATATATATTTTTTTTTTTGCACAACAGCGATCACCACTGTGTAGTTGAAAGTAAATCAGAGCTTCAAAAGGAAAAGGGTTTTTTGTTTTGCTTTTAAGTTTGATGAATCTTCACAAAAATTTCCAAAAAAGTTTATCAATCTTAGCTCCTTTCTGGAGGGTTTCAAACTGATTTGTGAAATGGAGGCCAAGAAAAATGGAGAGTCCCAAAACACCTTTTTCCCAATCAGTATCCATAGGGACAATAAGACAACGATACAGTAAAAGCAGCTGAACAGAATCACACCAAATCTGGCAGAAAACTTGTTTATTCAGTAAACATGCTTTATATGATTTGGTGTAAATTTGTGGAGCATTTTGGAGAAATTAAGGTTAAAAAAATAGTTATATCTATGTACTGCAGACTTCCTGCAGGAGTTCTGTGGGAAAATAAAGCATCTGATTGGCTGGTGCTGCTGGACCAAGTGAAGTGATTGGCTGGTAGCAACATGAGGAGAAAAGTTAGCCCTTGTGAGGCCCTAAAGGGCTAAATATATTTTTTTAATTATTTTTGGGCTCTTTGCGGTCCAGCGGGACTCCTGAGGCATCCAGTGCAAACTCCTGTGTTCCCCGGCAATCTCATGGGACCTGTGTCCAGACGTATGAATGTCTACATCCAATTTCCTACAGATAATTCTACACTGAATAACATAAAGGCCGAGTTCTATTGTGTGGGAGGCACGCCACATGTTTTTGGTGCCATGGATCTTTACGCCATCTTTCTGTGTGTGCCAGATTTCCAGGTTCAACCCATGACTCACTAGTGTTACGCAACCAATGCATATTACAACAGATGACAAACCTTGCAGCTATAGGGACCCAGCTGGCTGCTAAGAGTTAACATTAGTGCTGTAATGATCATTTGTTAACATTAGTGCTGTAATGATCATTTGTTAAAATTCTTGGCATTCAGACATTCTGAAAATTATGTTTGTATTTTGATTTATATTTTTCAGGAGACTCAGCTAATCGCAGCACGTGGTTTTTAACACCACTGTGAACCCCAACAACGTGGGGATGGTCCTCTTTCATGAGGCCCATACGTGAACAAGGGGTCCTCTGGAGTGGGCTTTTGGTCGCCTCCAGACCCAGTTCTGGTGCCTGGACAAGTGTGGAGGACTGAGAAGCACTGCGACACAGTTGTGTTGTGTTACGTTGTATGCTGCACAACTTTGCCTTGCAGAGCAACATCCCATTCATGATGATGAGCGCAGTGGGAACTCCAGGGTGATATTGGTGAGATGCATCAGCAAAAACACAGTGACAAAGATTAAGGCAGTGGCCGCGAGTGTGAACTCCTTGAACACATCTGGCCTAATGATACACACATTGAAAAACAAGCACAACAACTAAAGTTTATATTAGAAAACATTTTTGTACATAAAAAGTTGCACTCATTGGTAGGTATGTTGTGGACTTGCAGAGAAATTGACAATAGAGAGAACTGTATTGCAAGTTGCCTGAACATTGGTGTGATGTGTTTGTGAATAATATCTGCACACTACCTCTCAGTCATGGAGTGATGCCATTGTTACTGAGTTTAATCTAAGTGGAATGGAACATGTTGTGTTTGTCTCAAGCTCTTTATCTCTTTGAACGGGGGAAGGCAGGCATAGAGGGTAACCATGCACACAACGATAGGCGAGATCACCCACACATATTCGCAAACAACCCCTGCATCACCATGAAATATTACAACAAGCTGAGCAGATGTTCCCCAAAAAACAGTGTTGTCCCTGCACGACCCAAGACCTGAATAGATAGTACTCAGACTAGCTTTGGTTACAGTTGTTACAATTATCTTGTTGCCTACTTGTGTACCTTAGTAAGACTTTGCATTGCACATAAGGTGGTGGTCTCAGGACAAGAATCACTGCAGACCATACGGTGGGGAGCCGCCCTGATAGGGCTGCTACCTCCCATGAAGCCATAACATCACCTCAGATAGATGAAATTGTGCGGTTCAGGAATATTGTGCCAGAATATGGGGTTTGTTATGTAGCACATCATGGCTGAGACTGAGAATAAGACATATTCTTGATTTGTAAATGGGGACTCTGTCTACCTAATATTTCACTGACATATCCACCTATATTGTCTAAATATGAAAACGTTAATACAGATAATTATAAAAAAACAACCTCTATATCTGGCCATGTGTAGCCTATCTGTAGCCTCTGAATGTATTGTATGATTATGTCTCAGTATAATATGTGTGAAAAGCATGAGGACAGACCCAAAGTGTGGCTAATGACTCATATTTGTGTTGCTAATGCATTTAGAGGACCTGTTGCTACAATAATGTAACAATGACTTGTTTCTTCACAATAGGTTGTTTTCTTATTTCATATCAGTTGTCCCATTTTCATTTTTAAGTCGAGCGTAAGCGTACGACCACAAGTATACTTATAGCATACATCTCTGTGGGGTTAAAGCATCTCTCTGCTTTTCATTTGCTTCTTTCAGTGTCCTTTAAAATCCTTAATTGCTACTGGTCAGATTTGCCTCTTTGTCCCTCCTTTTCTCTTTTGTTCGTCCCACAGAGCAGGGACTAAGTATAGCATATTTACTCTGTGATTTCTTTATCTATGGTTTCAGGGACTACTTTATTATTTTGTTCCTGCTTGAGTTTACACTGTGAATGCCTCATCCCCATATCTGCTTGCATCTTATTGCGGCATTTGGTCCTCCCACCTCCTCCCTAAACCTGGAACAGACCATCTGTTGTGGTCCGATCGCAGCTGCGTGGTCAGTGCAGATGCACTATCTTGTAATTCTTGCGAGCCACACTGCATATTTTAAGGTGGCTGATGTGCTTGTAGTCGGTGGGCAGGAGTGCTGATGTTGGATCTAATAATTGTCTGACATACCATTGATGGTTTCTCTCACTGTGTTCTTCCCTTTCTCCCAATCTCTTGCAGCCTCATTTGCTGACCCGGAACCCGCAGAGACGTTTGGGTCACCATGGGCAGAAAGATGGCTGCTGCCAGCAGGGTCATTCAGGTAACTTTGCAAATGTCCCCGTGCTTGGAAGGAGAGACTCATAATGAAGGGCCAAGGACAAAGCATGAAGTTTCAGCTTGTCTTTGAAGTAGTGCAAGGAGGACAGATGTTTCTGATCCCAGACACTGGGCTGCGCAACACACAGGGAGTTTAGTTTGCAAGTCTTGTGCTTTGAGCATCAGCGACCCCTGCAAAGGATGCCACTCTCTAGGGGTGTGCGGGGAGCTCACCTCCACTGGCAAAGCTGTCGGAGTTTTTGGAACTCAGCGCTACGCTTGGAGCGTGGAGTTGTCCAAAAAACTCCGTTAGCCCCGCCAGTGGAGCGGAGCTCACCCGGTGCACGCTGCAGCCCAGTATGGGCTGCACAGCGCAAGCACAAAAAGTCTGTGCTTGCGCTGTGCAGCCCATAAGTGGGAAGCAGAGCGCACCGGAGCAGAGGAGCGAGGCAGCCGTGCTGAGGAGGACTGATCAGAGAGGAGGACCCCCGGGAAGACCCAGGTAAGTCCTCTTCTCTTTTTTTGTCACTGTTTGTGCCCACTGGAGGACTGAAATGGCAGATTCTGCTGCCTACGGCCCCTGCCTGAATTCAGGCCAGGGCTGTAGGCAGTGAAAGCTGCAGTTTGAGGCCTCTTGTGCACTAGCCTGCACCTGTGTGCAGCGCACGCAGGAACAGGCCGGTGCACAGCTGGCCCAGCAACTTTCACTGTCTACGGCCCTGGCCTGAACTCAGGCCAGGGCCGTAGACAGTGAAAGAAAGCTTCTGTTTCAGGCCTCTTGTGCATCGGCCTGTCCCGTGTGCACTGCACACAGGATAGGCAGGTGCTCAAGAGGCCAGAAATAGCAGTTTTCACTGCCAAGGCCCTCTCCTGAATGCGCCTGATCTCAGAAGCGCTAAGCAGGGTCGGGCCTGGCTGACCAGGCCTGACCCTGCTTAGCGTTTCTGAGATCAGGTGCATTCAGGACTCCGCGGGTCACGACCTCTGCCTCCGCAGAATGCCACAGATTTTTTTTTAACTTTGCGGAATTCCGCGGAGTCGGACTCCGTGAACTCTGCCCAGGCCTAACCTCACACCTCTCGGATCAGCTACAATTGATTTCTACAATCTTTCTCGACAGACTGGAGCCCGCAGAAGATATATTAGCATGAGTATTTGTTCAGGGAACAGAACTCGAATTACAGGGTGATGAGGTTTCTGCAGATAATGAGCCGAAGAGCGGGTGCCACGGCTGAGAACATAGCGAGTCAAAAGATTATTTAGTCGAGAGAGGACCGGAGGGGATTCCTTTCATAGCGTGGGCCGACTCAAGGCGCTTTGTCAGTGTTGTATATCTGTGGTGAGCAAGAGCGTAGCGTGTCTGAAGAAGATTTTGCCTACAGTGGACCAGGAGGATTTATTTTATAGCATGGGCTGATTCAAGGCGCTTTGTCATTGTTAATTAATTGCTTCCTGAGGGCGCAATACAAATATAAGAGGTTTACAAAGTCACATGCATCTGATTCCGTAGTCCATAGCATTCCAAATAACAAACATTGATATATTAAAGAAGGGCCCTCAACGACTGTTGAAATGGCACAGTTTCATTTGTTTTGTGTGACTGAGGTCTCCCTATTCACTCGGCACGTGAATGCGCCCTACACACACTCGGCTACTTCCATGTTTTTTGCAAGATGCCACAAAGTTACTGCTGGACACGTTCCAGTGCTTAAATACCTGAATTCATAATGAGCGGTACAAGAATTCTGCGACCATTAACAATGGTCATTACAACTGTGGGCGTTCTGATTACTAGTTCAACAAGTATTGTGGTCCATGAAACTTGGACAGGACATGTAAAAGTATAGTAATCTATTGCAGAAACTGTGCACGTATGATGCTCGAGTCTCGCTCGTTGCGATCTCGTCATTGAAGAGTCTCAGCTCTGCAATTTCAGTGGGGGCATCGTTGAAGCTAATGTTGTCTTCTGCAGATCTGGGAGGCCTTGATTTTTCGCCTGAATCTTACTTTTTGATTTTGTATCCTTAGTCTAATACAGTGGCTCCCAACCTTTTGACTTCTGGGGACCCCCCACTATATCATTACTGGATCTCAGGGACCCTCACTGAATCATTCTTGAATCCGGAGACCCCCACCGAGTCATTACTGGAAGCCGGGGACCACGGCCTAAACATAGTTGATTATTTGAACTGCAAAACAATACACAAAAACACAGAAACAAGCATTCATCGAACACATTCACAAATCATAACACATTTTATTTAATTTGCAAATATAAGTAAAAAAATAAAAAATTTAATTTTAATAGGAAGGTTGGAGCTTTTCTAAATTCCATTCAAGCCACACATCGTCCATGCTATATTCTGTTGGATGCACCTGCAAAGCTCCCACAAATCAATCTCCGGATACTAATTTAATTTTTTGCATTCAATTTCAAATTCCTTGACTTTTATGGTACATTTTAAATGCTCAATTGAACATTTAGCCACTTTATTTATATACACTTTAGTAACATGATATAAAATTTCATTTTCTAAACTGTTACGGACCCCTGAGGAGGCTTCGCAGACCCCCATGGGTCCCCGGACCACAGTTTGGGAACGACTGGTCTAATAGTTTGCTTGTTTATATAATTTGATGGTGAAACCTAAGGGGATGGGGTAACTACTTTGCTCAAAATATGTTGCTCTTGATAAATGATGGATGTTATGTCTTTGTGTGCCAGTGCACGTATGTAATCTCCTTGTGTGTGCGGAGGGGGTGAGAGAGGCGATGGCCCTCCTGATGCGGGTCACTTTTTTTGGCGTGTGAGGAGACCTTAAAACCATGATGTTCATATGTACTGGTTCTGTGTGTGGAAGGGAAATGTGCGCTGGTAATGTGCATACCTGACTGCTCACCCACTTTTTTCGTGTTAATTCACCATTCACCTAATATGGTTGACCTCTTAAAAGTTTGACTTCACCCCATTTTTTTCCAAGGGGTTGACAGGTAGCAGTGTGATCCTGGTTATGCGTTTCTAGTTTTATATCGTGCGAACACGGCCCAAGGAATTAGAGCGCTTTGCACAAGGGCTGGATTTTATTACATAAATTAGCTTTTTTTTAAGGCGCAGGAGCATAACTGTATTTATCCAGAATCACAGGTTACCACAAGGTCATACGAATGGCAATAGCGCTATGTAGATATCATCAACTTCACTGCATACAAAACACAGAAGTAACAAAGTACGCCACTGTCAGCGCCAAGAGCTCTAACTTTCACAAATGCAAGACCGATTGCATTGCAAATGCTTGTTTCTTCTGATGTGGTGAGACTGCGCCTACAGAGCACTTAGAAACAATTGTCACATTGTCTCCTGAGTGGGTGACACTGTGTCTTAAACACTGGAATTGGTAACTGTGTCTCCTGAGTGGGTAACACTGTGTCTTAAACACAAGAGTTGGTCGCATTGTCTCCAGCGTGAGTAACATTGTGTCTTAAACTCAAGAGTCCCTTCTAACTCCATAGACATTTGATCCAACATTTGCACGTCCTGGGGCCCTTGGCCCCCGGACAGTCTGACCCCTTGCTCTGGGGCCCTTGCAGAGTGGCTTCCTCGGCCCCTACGGACAGTCTGACCCCTTGCTCTGGGGCTCTTGGCCAGGTTTTCCTCGGCCCCCGGACAGTCTGACCCCTTGCTCTGGGGCTCTTGGCCAGGGGCATCCTCGGCCCCCACGGACAGTCTGACCCCTTGATCTGGGGCTCTTGGCCAGGGGCATCCTCGGCCCCCACGGACAGTCTGACCCCTTGATCTGGGGCTCTTGGCCAGGGGCTTCCTCGCCCCCCACGGACAGTCCAACCCCTTGCTCTGGGGCCCTTAGAGAGGGGCTTCCCCGGCCACCACGGACAGTCTGACCCCTTGCTCTGGGGCTCTTGGCCAGGGGCATCCTCGGCCCCCACGGACAGTCTGACCCCTTGATCTGGGGCTCTTGGCCAGGGGCATCCTCGGCCCCCACGGACAGTCTGACCCCTTGATCTGGGGCTCTTGGCCAGGGGCTTCCCCGGCCACCACGGACAGTCTGACCCCTTGCTCTGGGGCTCTTGGCCAGGGGCATCCTCGGCCCCCACGGACAGTCTGACCCCTTGTTCTGGGGCCCTTGGCCAGGGGCCTCCTCGGCCACCACAGACAGTCTGACCACTTGTTTTGGGGCCCTTGGAGAGTGGCTTCCTCAGCCCCCATGGACAGTCTGACCCCTTGCTCTGAGGCCCTTGGCCAGGGGCTTCGCCGGACAGTCTGACCCCTTGCTCTGGGGCTCTTGGCCAGGGGTTCATCGGCCCCCGGACAGTCTGACCCCTTGCTCTGGGGCCCTTGCAGAGGGGCTTCCCCGGCCACCACAGACAGTCTGACCCCCTTGTTCTGGGGCCCTTGGCCAGGGGCTTCGCCGGACAGTCTGACCCCTTGCTCTGGGGCTCTTGGCCAGGGGCATCCTCGGGCCCCACAGACAGTCTGACCCCTTGTTCTGGGGCTCTTGGCCAGGGGTTCCTAGGCCACCTCGGACAGTCTGACCCCTTGCTCTGGGGCCCTTGGCCAGGGGTTCCTAGGCCCCCGGACAGTCTGACCCCTTGCTCTGGGGCCCTTGGAGAGGGGCTTCCTCAACCTCCCCCCCTTCCCCCTTCCCCCGGAGGTGGGCTGAAGGGCCAGAGCAGGGGCTGCTGGACGCCCCTGAATGTTGATATTATCGAAGCTCCCTCTGGAGGGCCCTTGGTGTTGGGGGGCTGGAGGGGGTATAGGAGGGTTCAAGCCCCATGAATGTGAGATTCAGAAGTAGTCGGT
Organism: Pleurodeles waltl; assembly: GCF_031143425.1. NCBI lineage: Eukaryota > Metazoa > Chordata > Amphibia > Caudata > Salamandridae > Pleurodeles > Pleurodeles waltl. Next base: position 13,488,074 of record NC_090448.1, on the reverse strand, counting down.
GCTGTTTCTGGGGCCTGGATGGGTGGAAGTGGAGGGGGTGCTGGAGAGGGGTCGATGCTGGGGGAACCGCGGGGCTGAGGCCCCTCAGGGTGTCGGAGCACTGGATGCTGTGGCTGGTACCCGCAGCACTGACCCCACCGCCCTCCACGGTCCTTCTGGGAGCACTTCACTCAGCCACCACGTGTCCCAGCCCCAGGCCGGATGCGCTGCTCCAGGCCAGGGCTTTTTGTCTTATGCATTAGGGGATTTGTAGTTCGGTTTTAAAATGGAATAATCAGGACTACAAATCCCAGAATTCAAAGAAGCAGACCTGCACTAGTCACGCATGGAGACGGGACACATGGCAGCACGTCACGCATGGAGACGGGACACATGGCAGCTATAGCGTCACGCATGGAGACGGGACACATGGCAGCTATAGCGTCACGCATGGAGACGGGACACATGGCAGCACGTCACGCATGGAGACGGGACACATGGCAGCCCGTCACGCATGGAGACAGTCCACGGCCTCTGTAAATTGAGGTCTTTGTACTGCACGAGGGCACTTCGGGGGGCTGAAGCGGCTTGTCTCCCCCCCCCCCCCCCCCACACCCCCAGGCGCTAGCAGTCACCCCAACAGGGTCTGCACTTGAGGGCAGGGTCCGTTCCTGCCCCCGCTCCGCCATGGGGCTGGTGTTATTCCCCCCCCCCCCCTCTCTAGGCGCTAGCAGTCACCCCAGAGCTGCGTCTCTACTTCAGGGCAGGGCCCGTTTCTGCCCCCGTACCGACATGGGGCTGCTGTTACCCCCTCCCCACCCCCCGGGGTCTCCAGACCCGCCCCCCTCCATCAGACTCTCCACTTTGGAGAACTTTGGAAACTTTCCGCTCGCACCAAATGCTGAGGCGCTCAGGTTTCCTCGCCGGGCAGAGGCTGTGCCTCGGGTACCGTAGGGTCTGTAGCCGCCGCGCATGCACATTCACTGCCTCAGCCTGGGAGGGGGCTGTCAGCGCCAAGGTCCCGGGCCGCGAGGAGGAGGGCCGTGGGCACAGAGAGCAGAGCAGGGTACAGAGGGCCATGGGCACAGAGAGAAGAGCAGGGCACAGAGAGCAGAGCAGGGTACAGAAGTCCATGGCACAGAGAGCAGAGCAGGGCACAGAGAGAAGAGCAGGGCACAGAGGGCCATGGGTGCAGAGAGCAGAGCAGGGCACAGAGAGCAAGAGCAGGGTACAGAGGGCCATGGGCACAGAGAGAAGAGCAGGGCACAGGGAGATGAGCAGGGTACAGAGGGACATGGGCAGAGCAGAACAGGGCACAGAGAGAAGAGCAGGGTACAGAGGGCCATGGGTGCACAGAGCAGAGCAGGGTACAGAGAGCAGAGCAGGGTACATAGGGCCATGGGCACAGAGAGAAGAGCAGGGCACAGAGAGTAGAGCAGGGTACAGAGGGCCATGGGTGCAGAGAGCAGAGCAGGGCACAGAGAGCAGAGCAGGGTACAGAGGGCCCTGGGCACAGCAGAAGAGCTGGGCACAGAGAGATGAGCAGGGTACAGAGGGCCATGGGCACAGAGAGAAGAGCAGGGCACAGAGAGCAGAGCAGGGTACAGAGAGCAGAGCAGGGTACAGAGGGCCATGGGTGCAGAGAGCAGAGCAGGGTACAGAGAGCAGAGCAGGGTACAGAGGGTCATGGGCACAGGGAGAAGAGCAGGGCACAGAGAGAAGAGCAGGGCACAGAGGGCCATGGCACATAGAGCAGAGCAGGGCACAGAGAGATGAGCAGGGCGTAGAGAAATAAATAATGGGAGAAGGGGTCAAAACAGGGCACAGAAAGGAAAGCATGGCGCAGAGAGAAGAACAGGGCACCGAGAGAGGAGTCATGGGCATCATTGGGCAAAAACAGGGCACCACTGGCATGGGCACAGGGAAAAGGGGAGTGGGCACAGGGAAGAGGGGCGTGGGCACAGAGGGCATTGATACAGGAAAGAGGGGGCAGGGACACAGAAAGAACATTGGCCATAGAGAGCTTGGTCATGGCAACACAGGGCATGGGTTGCGGCCTGCCAGCCACAGGTTGGTGAAACTCCATTCTCATGACTGAAGAAAGAGGTTGGGGTTCAAGACGGCCAAGGGTACTGGTAGTGGTAGAGGTACTGGAGTATTAGGGATGGAGATGTACAAGGGTGTAGGTGGGATAGTGAACGTAGGGTATAGGTAGCAGTAGAGATACATGAGTATCAGAGGTAGATAGGTATAAGGGTGGAGGTGGGGTAGTGAACGTAGGGTATAGGTAGCAGTAGAGATACTTGAGTATAAGAGGTAGATAGGTATAAAGGTAGCAGTGGGGTAGTGAACGTAGGGTATAGGTAGCAGTAGAGATACTTGAGTATCAGAGGTAGATAGGTATAAAGGTAGAGGTGGGGTAGTGAACGTAGGGTATAGGTAGCAGTAGAGATACTTGAGTATCAGAGGTAGATAGGTATAAGGGTAGAGGTGGGGTAGTGAACGTAGGGTATAGGTAGCAGTAGAGATACTTGAGTATCAGAGGTAGATAGGTATAAAGGCAGAGGTGGGGTAGTGAACGTAGGGTATAGGTAGCAGTAGAGATACTTGAGTATCAGAGGTAGATAGGTATAAGGGTAGAGGTGGGGTAGTGAACATAGGGTATAAGTAGTAGTAGAATACTTGAGTATCAGAGGTAGATCGGTATAAGGGTAGAGGTGGGGTAGTGAATGTAGGGTATAGGTAGCAGTAGAGATACTTCCGTATCAGAGGTAGATAACTACAAGGGTATAGGTAGTAGGTAAAGAACATAGGCTATAAGTAGCAGTAGAGTACTTGAGTATCAGGGGTACATAGGTATAAGGGTAGAGGTGGGGTAGTGAAGGTAGGCTATTGGTCGCAGTAGAGATACTTGAGTATCAGGGGTAGATAACTACAAGGGTATAGGTAGTAGATAAAGAACATAGGGTATAAGTAGCAGTAGAGTACTTGAGCATCAGGGGTAGATAGGTATAAGGGTAGAGGTGGGGTACTGAACGTAGGGTATAGGTAGCAGTAGAGATACTTGAGTATCAGGGGTAGATAACTACAAGGGTATCAGTAGTAGGTAAAGAACATAGGGTATATGTAGCAGTAGAGTATTGGAATATCAGGGGTAGATAGGTATAAGGGTAGAGGTGTGATAGTTAACGTAGGATATAGGTAGCAGTAGAGAAATTTGAGTATCAGAGGTAGATAACTACAAGGGTATCGGTAGTAGGCAAAAACATAGGGTATTGGTAGCAGTAGAGATACTTGAGTATCAGGGGTGGATAACTACAAGGGTATAGGTAGTAGGTAGAGAACCTAGGCGGTAGGTAGCGGTAGAGATAATTGAGTATCAGGGGTAGATAGGTGCAAAGGTATAGGTGGGGTAGTGAATGTAGGGTGTAGGTAGCAGTAGAAATACTTGAGTATCAGAGGTGGATAACTACAAAAGTATAGGTAGTAGGTAGAAAACCTAGGTGTAGGCAGCGGTAGAGATACTTGACTATCAGGGGTAGATAGGTACAAAAGTGAAGATGGGGTAGTGAACGTAGGGTATAGGTGTATATAAGGAGCAGTAAAGATAATTGAGTGTCAGGGATAGATAAATACAAGGTTATAGGAGGGGTAGAGAACATAGGGTATAGGTAGCGGCAGAGATACTTGAGTATCAGTGGTAGATAAGTACAAGGGTATAGGGGTAGAGAATTTAGGGTACAGACAGCAGTAAATACTCTTGAGTATCAGGTGTTGCTGAGGTAAAAGGGTATAGTAGTGGTAGAGATGCTTTCGTATCAGCAGTTGTAGAAGCACAAGGGTGTTTCTAGGTTACAGAAAGTAACATATAGGGAGGGTAGAGATTAGGGTGTGTGTAATTAGGGAGTGTGTAACTCGCGCCATTTCCCCAAGCGCAATTGTGTGTAAGTACCACAAAGTTACGTTTAATTACTCGCAATTACTCGAGAAGTGTAATCCAGCATTTAGAGCCACTTTCTTGAAATTAACCCAATGAGGCTATTTGCACCAAGAAAATCGTATTAAATTCACCAGGACATGAACAGCAGCAGCCCCTCCTGTTTTCTAACTATCTTGCTCCTGTGATCGTGAGGTAGGAGTTTTACCCCTATATTACTCCTAATTACTCAAGATGGTGTAATTGCTTAGTTTCGGAAATTTCACTTCACAGGAGTAATGTAAAATTAATGAAATTGCTTTGATTAGTTGGGCATCATTAAAATTACTCACAGACCTAGTAGGGATACATGCATATCCTAGTTGTAGAGGAACAAGGGTATAGGCGGGTACGGAATGTAGGCTGCAGGTGGGGGGTAGAGATGCTTGCATTTTTCCAGTTGCAGAGGTGGAAGGCTAGATGTATGGTACAGAACATAGCACATAGGGTTAGGGATGCATGTACTTGAGCAATTGCAGCGGTACAAGGCTACATGAGGGGTAGATAATGCCAGGTACAGGTAGGGGTAGAGATGCTTGCGTATCGGCAGCTGTAGAGATAGAAGGGTATAGGTGGGTAGTGAACGTAGCACATAGATGGGTAGAGATGCTTGCGTATCGGCGGCTGTAAAGGTACAAGGGTATAGGTGGGTAGTGAACGTAGCACATAGGTGGGGTAGAGATGCCTCCATATCAGCAGCTGTAGAGGTACAAGGGTATAGGCAGGGGTAGTGAATGTAGGGTACAGGTAGGAGTAGAGATGCTTGCCTTTTTTCAGTTGTAGAGGTACAAGGGTAGACATGCGGTAGTGAACATAGCACATAGGTAGAGTAGAGATGCTTGCGTCGGCAGCTGTAGAGGTATAAGGGTATAGGTGGGTAGTGAAAGTAGCACATAGGTGGGGTAGAGATTCTTGCGTATCAGCAGATCTAGAGGTACAAGGGTAGACACGCGGTAGAGAACGTAGCACATAGATGGGGTAGAGATGCTTGCGTATCGGCAGCTATAGAGGTACAAGGGTGTAGGGAGTACTGAACGTAGCACATAGATGGGGTAGAGATGCTTGCCAATCAGCAGCTGTATCAATACAAGGAAATAGGTGTGGTAGAGACCTTAGCTCATCAGTAGGGTAGAGATGCTTGTGTTTTTGCCGTTGTAGGGGTACAAGGGTACAGGTGGGGTAGAGGATGTAGGGTGCAGGTAGGGATAGAGAAGCTTGCGTTCTTGAAGTTATAGAGGTATAAGGGTACAGGTAAGGGTAGAGATGCTTGTGTTTTTGCTGTGTAGAGGTACAAGGGTATAGGTGGGTAGTGAACGTAGCACATAGATGGGGTAGGGATGCTTGCATGTCGGCAGCTGTAGAGGTACAAGGGTATAGGGGGTAGTGAACGTAGCACATGGATGGGGTAGAGATGCTTGCGTAATGGCAGCTGTGGAGGTACAAGGGTATATGTGCGGTAGAGACCTTAGCTCATCAGTAGGGTAGAGATGCTTGTGTTTTTGCTGTGTAGAGGTACAAGGGTATAGGTGGGTAGTGAACGTAGCACATAGATGGGGTAGGGATGCTTGCATGTCAGGAGCTGTAGAGGTACAAGGGTAGAGGTGTGGTAGAGACCTTAGCTCATCAGTACGGGGTGAGATGTTTGTGTTTTTGCCATTGTAGAGGTACAAGGGTAGATGTGCGGTAGTGAACATAGCACATAGATAGAGTAGAGATGCTTGCGTATTGGCAGCTGTAGAGGTACAAGGATATAGGTGGGTAGTGAACGTAGCACATAGGTGGGGTAGAGATTCTTGCGTATCAGCAGTTCTATAGGTACAAGGGTAGACGTGCGGTAGTGAACGTAGCACATAGATAGGGTAGAGATGCTCGCGTATCGGCAGCTGTAGAGGTACAAGGGAATAGGCGGGTAGTGAACGTAGCACATAGATGGGGCAGAGATGTTTGGGTATCGGCAGCTGTAGAGGTACAATGGTATAGGCGGGTAGTGAACATAGTACATAGGTGGGGTAGAGATGCTTGTGCATCGGCAGCTATAGAGGTACAAGGGTATAGAAGGGTAGTGAACGTAGCACATAGGCGGGGTAGAGATGCTTGCGTATCAGCAGTTCTAGAGGTACAAGGGTATGGCGTAGTGAACGTAGCACATAGATGGGGTAGAGATGCTTGCGTATCAGCAGTTCTAGAGGTACAAGGGTATGGGGTAGTGAACGTAGCACATAGATGGGGTAGAGATGCTTGCGTATCGGCAGCTGTAGAGGTACAAGGGTATAGGCAGGTAGGGAATGTAGCACATAGGTGGGGTAGAGATGCTTGCGTATCAGCAGTTCTAGCAGTACAAGGGTATAGGTGAGTAGTGAACGTAGCACATAGATGAAGTAGAGATGCCTCCATATTGGCAACTGTAGAGGTACAAGGGTATAGGGGGTAGTGAACGTAGCACATGGATGGGGTCGAGATGCTTGCGTAATGGCAGCTGTGGAGGTACAAGGGTATATGTGCGGTAGAGACCTTAGCTCATCCGTAGGGTAGAGATGCTTGTGTTTTTGCTGTGTAGAGGTACAAAGGTATAGACGGGAGTGAACGTAGCACATAGATGGGGTAGGGATGCTTGCATGTCGGCAGCTGTAGAGGTACAAGGGTATAGGTGCGGTAGAGACCTTAGCTCATCAGTAGGGTAGAGATGCTTGTGTTTTTGCCTTGTAGAGGTACAAGGGCATGGGGGCAGTAAACGTAGTGCATAGATGGGGTAGAGATACCTCCATATCGGCAGCTGTAGAGGTACAAGGGTATAGGCAGGTAGTGAATGTAGCACATAGGTGGGGTAGAGATGCTTGCGTATCAGCAGTTCTAGCAGTACAAGGGTATAGGTGAGTAGTGAACGTAGCACATAGATGAAGTAGAGATGCCTCCATATTGGCAACTGTAGAGGTACAAGGGTATAGGGGGTAGTGAACGTAGCACATAGATGGGGTAGAGATGCTTGCGTATCGGTAGCTGTAGAGGTACAATGGTATAGGCGGGTAGTGAACGTAGCACATAGATAGGGTAGAGATGCTCCCGTATTGGCAGCTGTAGAGGTACAAGGGTATAGGCGGGTAGTGAATGTAGCACATAGATGGGGCAGAGATGTTTGCGTATCGGCAGCTGTAGAGGTACAATGGTATAGGCGGGTAGTGAACGTAGCACATAGGTGGGGTAGAGATGCTTGCGTATCGGTAGCTATAGAGGTACAAGGGTATAGGGGGGTAGTGAACGTAGCACATAGATGGGGTAGAGATGCTTGCGTATCGGCAGCTGTAGAGGTACAAGGGTATAGGCAGGTAGTGAACGTAGCACATAGGTGGGGTAGAGATGCTTGCGTATCAGCAGTTCTAGCGATACAAGGGTATAGGTGAGTAGTGAACGTAGCACATAGATGAAGTAGAGATGCCTCCATATCGGCAGCTGTAGAGGTACAAGGGTATAGGGGGTAGTGAACATAGCACATGGATGGGGTAGAGATGCTTGCGTAATGGCAGCTGTGGAGGTACAAGGGTATAGGTGCGGTAGAGACCTTAGCTCATCAGTATGGTAGAGATGCTTGTGTTTTTGCCATTGTAGAGGTACAAGGGTATGGGGGCAGTGAACGTAGCGCATAGATGGGGTAGAGATGCTTCCATATCGGCAGCTGTAGAAGTACAAGGGTATAGGCGGGTAGTGAACGTAGCACATAGATGGGGTAGAGATGCTTGCGTATCAGAAGCTGTAGAGGTACAATGGTATAGGCAGGTAGTGAACGTAGCACATAGGTGGGGTACAGATGCTTGCGTATCAGCAGCTATAGAGGTACAATGGTATAGGCGGGTAGTGAACGTAGCACATAGGTGGGGTAGAGATGCTTGGGTATCAGCAGTTCGAGAGGTACAAGGGTATAGGGGGGTAGTGAACGTAGCACTTTGATGGGGTAGAGATGCTTGCGTATCGGCAGCTGTGAAGGTACAAGGGTATAGGTGCGGTAGAGACCTTAGCTCATCAGTAGGGTAGAGATGCTTGTGTTTTTGCTGTGTAGAGGTACAAGGGTATAGGCGGGTAGTGAACGTAGCACATAGGTGGGGTAGAGATGCTTGCGTATCAGCAGTTCTAGAGGTACAAGGGTATAAGTGGGTAGTGAACGTAGCACATAGATGGGGAACAAATGCTTCTATATCACTAGCAGTAGAGGTACAAGTGTATAGGCGGGTAGTGAACGTAGCACATAGATGGGGTAGAGATCCTTGCGTATAAGCAGTTCTAGAGGTACAAGGGTATAAGTGGGTAGTGAACGTAGCACATAGATGGGGTAGAGATGCGTCCATATCAGCAGCTGTAGAGGTACAAGGGTATAGGTGCAGTAGAGACCTTAGCTCATCAGTGCGGGTAGAGATGCTTGTGTTTTTGCTGTTGTAGAGGTACAATGTTATATGTGGGTAGTGAACGTAGCACATAGATGGGGTAGAGATGCTTGCGTATCGGCGGCTGTAAAGGTAGAAGGGTATAGAGGGGTAGTGAACGTAGCACATAGATGGGGTAGAGATGCCTCCATATCAGCAGCTGTAGAGGTACAAGGGTATAGGTGGGGTAGAGGACGTAGGGTACAGGTAAGGGTAGAGATGCTTGTGTGTTTGCCGTTGTAGGGGTACAAGGGTATAGGCAGGTAGCGAACGTAGCACATAGATGGGGTAGAGATGCTTGTGTTTTTGCCGTTGTAGGGGTACAAGGGTACAGGTGGGGTAGAGGATGTAGGGTACAGGAAGGGCTAGAGAAGCTTGCGTTCTTGCAGTTATAGCGGTATAAGGGAATAGGTAGGGGTAGAGATGCTTGTGTTTTTGCTGTTGTATAGGTACAAGGATATAGAGGGGTAGTGAACGCAGCACATAGATGGGGTACAAATGCCTCTATATCACCAGCAGTAGAGGTACAAGGGTATAGGCGGGTAGTGAACGTAGCCCATAGATGGGGTACAAATGCCTCTATATCACCAGCAGTAGAGGTACAAGGGTATAGGCGGGTAGTGAACGTAGCACATAGATGGGGTAGAGATGCCTGTGTTTTTGCCGTTGTAGAGGTACAAGGGTACAGGTGGGGTACAGGATGTAGGGTACAGGTAGGGGTAGAGAAGCTTGCGTTCTTGCAGTTATAGCGGTATAAGGGTATAGGTAGGGGTAGAGATGCTTGTGTTTTTGCCGTTGTAGAGGTACAAGGGTATAGGCGGGTAGTGAACGCAGCACATAGGCAGGGTAGAGATGCTCGCGTACCGGCAGCTGTAGAGGTACAAGAGTATAGGCGGGTAGTGAACGTAGCATATAGATGGGGTGTAGATGCTTGTGTTTTTGCTGTGTAGAGGTACAAGGGTATAGGCGGGTAGTGAACGTAGCACTTAGGTGGGGTAGAGGTACAAGGGTACAGGTGGGGTAGAGGATGTAGGGTACAGGTAGGGATAGAGAAGCTTGTGTTCTTGCAGTTATAGCGGTATAAGGGAATAGGTAGGTTAGAGATGCTTGTGTTTTTGCTGTGTAGAGGTACAAGGGTATAGGCGGGTAGTGAACGTAGCACATAGGCGGGGTAGAGATGCTTGCGTATCGGCAGCTGTGGAGGTACAAGGGTATAGGCGGGCAGTGAACGCAGCACATAGATGGGGTAAGGATGCCTCCATATCAGCAGCTGTAGAGGTACAAGGGTATAGGTGTGGTAGAGGACGTAGGGTACAGGTAGGGGTAGAGATGCTTGTGTTTTTGCCATTGTAGAGGTACAAGGGTATAGGCGGGTAGTGAACATAGCACATAGGTGGGGTAGAGATGCTTGCGTATCGGCAGCTATAGAGGTACAAAGGTATAGGCGGGTAGTGAACGCAGCACATAGATGGGGTAGAGATGCTCGCGTATCGGCAGCTGTGGAGGTACAAGGGTATAGGCGGGTAGTGAACGCAGCACATAGATGGGGTAGAGATGCTTGCGTATCAGCAGTTCTAGTGGTACAAGGGTATAGGCGGGTAGTGAACGCAGCACATAGATGGGGTAGAGATGCTCGCATATCAGCAGTTCTAGTGGTACAAGCTTATAGGCGGGTAGTGAACGCAACACATAGATGGGGTACGGATGACTCCATATCGGCAGCTGTAGAGGTACAAGGGTACAGGCGGGTAGTGAACACAGCACATAGATGGGGTAAGGATGCCTCCATATCAGCAGCTGTAGAGGTACAAGGGTATAGGCAGGGGTAGTGAATGTAGGGTACAGGTAGGGGTAGAGATGCCTGTGTTTTTGCCGTTGTAGAGGTGCAAGGGTATAGGCGGGTAGTGAACGCAGCACAAAGATGGGGTAGGGATGTCTCCATATCAGCAGCTGTAGAGGTACAAGGGACCGGCTAGCTCTAGAAGTAGCAAGGCATAGGCAGAAGGTATAAACAAATGAATAAAGAGAAGACCAGAAGTACTAGGGTGCAGGCAGGAGATGAGGAAAGAGGGGAACCCTACTTGAGGGGCTGGGGGTCAACTGGGGTCCAGTGTAGGAAGAAAGAGAAAGACAAGAAGGAAGAAGGGGGCGGCGGGGAGTAAATCACAGTTTTTTTCAGGATATGAGATCCAGGACAAACACAGACTGCAGGGAATTCCTCTGGCATGAATGACATTCACTAAGATGGATCTTGGAAAATCCATCCATTTGAAAATAGTCAAGGAAAGAGGTTGGGAGGTGAAAGTTTTCTCCTGAGAGGTCCTAAAAAACATATGTAGCGCAGGTGGACACTTGACAAGCTCTAAAAAGGCATCTCACCTCCCTGAAGACCTGCGTGAGATACGCTGACACCACAGCATTATTTAAAATCACCTCTTAAACCAGTTTGGACTGAGGCTTCGTCCCAACCCATCCAGTGGTTAATTTGTAAATAAAAACGTGCCCGTGCCCAAAGCCCTCCTCTGAAACACGCGCTGTTGCGGTTAAATGTGCGAACATGGAATACTGAAGCAGCGAAATCCTGGAGCCATCTTGGGCCTCTTCAATCCATTTACAGCCACTCCCTGCCCCTTCAGCTCACTCTTGCAGCTTTCTCCCATTGTGACGCTTTTTCGTTTTTCTCTTCCTCTGTCTTTCCCATATGTGTCTTTTGCTCGCAGTAAAATGCCTGATGGAGAAAGCTAAGTGCCAGCCCTCAAAAACAAGTGCCTGTGCCCCCCACCGGAAACCACCTGCTCAAATTAAGCTCTGAACTCATCCTAGGAAGGAAGGCTTTTATCACTGATCGAATGTAGTTCACCGGTCTTTATTATTCTGGAGAAATTATTATCCTTTGATAGGGATATTTTTCTGGCAGAAATGAAATAATCTTCGTGAGAGATCAGACTTCATGGTACAGGTTGGTACAGGTGAAAACTCTAACGGAGAACAGGTAACTATGGGCTTTGATAGTCGCCCTTGGGGCACTTTCATTGGCCAGCTTTGCCATTTCAGACTTTTTCAGCTCCTTCTGCCAGAGACTTTTTAAAGCTTTTATTAAAACAGTTCAGTTAAACCAGCCTGTGGTGCATGCAGATAAAAATGTTCAGAAAATGCGAATAAGGGGACAGATATAGAACACAAACGAAGTATTAATGAGAACACGGAGAAAGAAAAAAAGAACATTAAAAACCAGTAATAAACTTAAGCAGTTATTTTTCTGGAAAAGTCAGTTGGAGTCCACATGAGGGAGATTGAGAAACTAGGTCGATTACAATCTGAATATTGAAGATATTTTTTGGAGACTCCTTGGGCCTCCATGGGGGTTCTGGAAGTTTCCTCTTCCACACAAGGGTGCAACCCTCCCCTCCTTTCCATTGTGCGCTTTTATTCTTTTTTTCCAGTAATCTTGGGTCTCTGTGCCAGACCAGGCATGGCACTGCCTCGTCCTTACTAGGCACTGATGCCCCCGCTGGTAAAGCGGACAACAAATGTTTCTTTGTTCTGGATCAAATTCTTCCGTTTATAACACAATCTCTGGTACAGTGTTTTTAGACTTTAAAATGTCGCTCATAACCTATTTTTTTCTGTGCAGAAGATTGAGGTTCTTGCATACAAGGGTTCCTTTCCCCCTTTGATGTAGTGTAATTATGTGAAATTACAGCAAAATTAAGCAAAATTATACAGAATTCCATGAGAAGAGGAGCCCAGCATTTAGTGCTATTTTCTTAGTGCGCACACCTATGGCGAATGGCCGTATCTCGTACCCCTACACACCACTAGGGGCCATTGAGGTTAACCCTGGTCAGCAGCTAAGGAGAGTCGGTCACCATCCAGTTTTGAATTTGGGGTCTAGCCTAAATTTGCTTAGAAATATTTTGTAAGAGGGAAAGGAATTGAATGCCTTCTTCACCTTCACATCTGATGAGTGCTGAACAATGCAAACATTCACCCCCAGTCACAGATTTGGGTTTAATCCATCTTTGCTCACCATGCCACCCCAATTTGGACCCAGCCATATGCAAATCAGTCTTGACCCTGTTCCCCATGGGAACAGTCCAGCCCGAACTGCTAGGCCAGGTCCTCCCTGGACCAGAAACAAGCATCCTGGAACCAGTTTCAGGGTATCACCCTTCATCAGCCAGGCTAGCTTGAATCCAGTGGCACAGTGAGCAAGGGACCCATGTCTGGGCATACCCCTGCCAATTAGGGCAACTTTAGCAACACAAAAGGATGATGGACGGAGTGCTGAACAATGCAAACACTCACCCCCAGTCACAGATCTGGGTTTAATCCATCATTCTTTTGCACACCGTGCCCCCCCAGTTTGGACCCAGCCATATGCAAATCAGTCTTGACCCTGTTCCCCATGGGAACAGTCCAGCCCGAACTACTAGGCCAGGTCCTCCCTGGACAGGAAACAAGCACCCTGGGACTGGTTTCAGGTTATCACCCTTCATCAGCCAGGCTAGCTTGAATTCAGTGGCACAGTGAGCAAGGGACCCACGTCTGGGCATACCCCTGCCAATTAGGGCACACAAAGCAACATCACAAAACAAAATAAAATAAAATAAAATAAAATAAAATGATGGACGGAGTGTTGAAACTTTTCAAACATTCACCCCAGTCACAGATCTGGGTTTAATCCATTGTTCTTTTGCTCACCATGCCACCCCAATTTGGACCCAGCCATATTCAAATCAGTCTTGACCCTGTTCCCCATGAGAACAGTCCAGACCGAACTGCTAGGCCAGGTCCTCCCTGGACTGGAAACAAGCATCCTAGGACCGGTTTCAGGGTATCAAACCCCAGCAGGCTGGCTAGCTTGAATCCAGTGTCGCAGTGAACATGGGACCCGCGTCTGGGCATACTCGGCGCATTTAGGGTAGCTTGGTGCCAACAACGAGGAGTGAAATTGGCAGATATGAGTTGTAAGATGATGGGTCCTTCCCGCCGTTTGATATCAATGTTGTAACAGCTTCCGTCAAGGTGGCGAGTAGGACTCCGGAAGTCAACATCGAAGATTGTAAAGGAGTGCTCGTACTGGGGTGAGGGTAGAACAGAAAGTTGTATAAAACACAGCTGTGTAGCCATCAAGGCCCAGGGTCTTAGAAACCTGAAGCCTGCTGACCCCGGATATCAGTTCCTCGAATGTAATATCTTTTTGGAGAGAGTCTGCTTGGGGTTGGGTCATGGAGGACACTGAAGAGGCTGACCAGTAGGACTCTGTAGCTGACTCCGTAATGTCTGCGGCCATGTATGGGGCTTTATAAATGTCTCTGAAGCATGTGCGATCTTCCTAACTGCATACAGGGTCTCGCTTCAGGGGTGGGGGGTCTCAAATACCCTCCCACTGTGTATCCCCACCCTTAGTTTGCTTGATAATAACTCACCCACAATGGGCCTCATAGCGAGTTTGGCGGACGGAATTACTACATCACAAACATGACAAATGTCCTGCCTTTCGTATTACAAGTTCCATAGGCTATAATGGAAGTTGTAATGCAGTGGACGGGATATCAGTCACGTTTGTGATGGAGTACTCCCCTTCGCCAAACCCGTAATGAGGACCTTTATGTCCTCCCCTCATCGTATTGTTGACAAGCGTGGAGCAGAGCATACTCTGCCCAGGACATCTCTAGGGCCTTGAGTTGGTGTCTAAGGAGGGTTGGCTGTACTTGTTGACAACTTCGACCGTTGGCCCACCACCAATGGATAAAGTGCCTTTGGACTTTCTGCCCCTTTCTTCTTCCCTTTGCATGTCCAGCCCTTTCGTCCATCTCTTACTCCTATCCACGTGGGCCGTCTAGGAGCACCCTACACTCAGGAGCTGCTTGTGGTGTGAGGCTGAAGATTGATCTCCTTGGCTCTGCTTCTCTCAGGCTGCTTTCCAGGCCGTGGTATAGATTCATTGCATTATCAAATAGGATTTTATGAACTATGTCAATGATCAGCAGGTGCATCCACAGGAGAGTCATGCCAGGGAACCCTCACATGACATGCCAAGAACATGAAAAGTGACCAGAATGTAGAAGGAGGCTGGTAGGGTACATGTATAAAATGTGGCACTACACGTGCCAGGGGGAGGATCATGAAATATGGCAGACACTTGCATGCAGGAAATATTAAAATAAAACCTCGAACGGCAGCAGGTGTACTAAGGAGTGAAGGGTCTTGGTCTACCCAAACTTACCTAGACAATGTTCGTCTGAGGAAACAGATGCAGAGTTTGTGCTGACCTCCACCTTGCTTCTTGTATGTTGTTACTGTGTGAGGCCGTCTGGCCTCAATTGTGGAAAGGTCTGCTTCGCTCTGTGTCTCATCTGCCCTCCTATTTGCCCTTCCCGTTTCGTCCTCTCCTTCCTCGATGACTGTGGTGAGTGCCCTCCTTTCTAACTCTGTGGAGATTCCTTGCGTTGCCATATGCCAACTGGTGACCTCAGGACAAGAGGCATTACCACCCCGGACATTATCATTCTACCCGTATTGACGAGAGTGCGCAACAACAAATAACTTGATTAACCAGTAATCCTGGGTTCGGAGGCAGCGTGATGCCCGGCATAAAGTGCTTCAACGCCTCATCAGGAGTAGCCCTGGGTGGAGTTCCTGAGGTTCTGCTATGCGGAACTCTGCGAAGTGCCGGAAAAATCCTGCTGTGCTACGTGAAGGTCCACAAGCCACAGAGTTTGGGTAAGTCGGGCAGATTTTTAGCACCAGGGATTTCTTCTACACAGTAAAATCAGCATGAATGGCATCATGCAGAGTGCCAGAGGGCGCTAACTTCTTTCTGCCGCTCAAATTGATTTTCTACTCGAGCAGCGGCTTCCTCAACGCGAGTGCCAGCTTTCTCAGCGTGGTGGTGGTGACCTGCAGCGCCCACCCGCGTTCAGAAATCTTGTTCACATTCGTCAGCCTAGCGATCTCTCTCGCTCATCCTCACCGCGGCGAGCCGCATGAACAAAAAAACTCTATTCCACCTCGCTTGGACAAATTTTCAGAACTCCGCACGGAGTGTAGAGTATGCAAAACTATGTGAACTCCGCCAGCGGACCGGGAACCGTCAACCGTCACCCACCATAGTAGTAAGTGCAATGAAAATGTCATTCATACACAATGCAACAAGGACTTTCTCACCACAAATCAAGCTGGCGAGATGCAGAAAGCCCGTACATCTGCTAAAAAGCCTTCTCACAACGGCCGAACAGCTCTTCCACTCGGAGGTGGGGTCTTGCTCACAAGCGAGATGATTTTATTCATTTTGTCATGGTTCTGGAATGATTTAATTCAAATACACTTTGGCCCTCATTCTCCGCCGCCAAAGTCCCGCCGTCAGGTTACCGTTCTGCGGTCGAAAGACCGCGGCGGTAATTCTGACTTTCCCGCTGGGCTGGCGGGCGGTCGCCTTCAGACCGCCAGCCAGCCCAGCGGGAAAGAGGCTTCCACGATGAAGCCGGCTCGGAATCGAGCCGGCGGAGTGGAAGCTGTGCGACGGGTGCAGTTGCACCCGTCGCGTATTTGACTGTCTGCGCAGCAGACAGTGAAATACATGTAGGGGCCCTCTTACGGGGGCCCCTGCAATGCCCATGCCAGTGGCATGGGCACTGCAGGGGCCCCCAGGTGCCCCGCGACCCCCCCTACCGCCATCCGGATCTCGGCGGTCCGACCGCCGGGATCTGGATGGCGGTAGGGGGGGTCGGAATCCCCGCGGCGGTGCAGCAAGCTGCGCCGCCGCGGAGGATTCAATGGGGCGGCGGTACACTGGCGGGACCCCGCCAGTGGTGCCGGTCCGACCGCGGCTTTACCGCCGCGGTCGGAATCCCCATTGGAGCACCGCCGGCCTGTCGGCGGTGCTCCCGCGGTCCTCCGCCCTGGCGGTCAAAGACCGCCAGGGTCAGAATGACCACCTTTATTGTTTCATTTGTTAAAACCCTCAATGTGTAGTAAAAAATAAATCCAGCTCAATAATAAGATAACAAAAGAGCCATTCGACGTAGGATCAATCTTGATTCTATCTAACTTTAAATAAAAACTAAAGGTGTGTTAATCACAGCTGTAGATTGTATTTGTTTGTACAGCACATTAAAGTCATCCTTTCCCAACTTGAAACTAAACACATTAAACTTTTCCTTCAAACAGATAATGTAGGGCCAGTTTAACCTGTTTAGTTATGAGATCATAGAGTTGTAGTTTCTCTCCTGATAGACACCTGGGCAATCCTTGAATCATCTACTCCCATTTCAGCAACCTTGGTCTAAAGGAAACCATTTCTTACCTGCCCTAAACCCTGAAAGTAACATATTTAGGCCTTATTATGAGTCAACCACAGCAGGAATTACCGCCTGGAGCCCCACCCCGCCGGAGTGTGAGCCGATTGCTTTTACCACACTCGTTTTTTGCAGGTGCGGGAGGGCCAGACTCCGCTTTACCGCTCGGTAATTCCGCATGATCAGGACGTTGTAAGCATTACACCCCACAAAACTACGAATACCATGTGGTTTTAGGACTGTAAGACCCAGTACCACATGGTAATTCCCTATTCCATGGGGTTAAACGTCTGATTTCACAGTACTGAGGCAGATTTACTGCACGGTAGGGGTACATTTCTAAATGTACCTTACCCCCGTGCCCTGCAGCTCACAATACAAGCTCAAGTGTAAATTACCTTCCCTCTTACATGCACATACCCGGCACCAGCATCGCTTATGTTTTGTGTTTTTGAAATTCAACCTAATCACTTTCACTGGAAGTAGGCCTGGGCATAATTCACATAATTTCTTACATTTTTTATTACACTTGTTACACAAAGATCCCAAAATTATACCATTAAACCACTTGAATAATTACACACCATTTGCAAGAAATGTAATGCAAAAATCCACCATTTGCGGTTATTGCAAACACACGCGAATAATAGAACACAAGTGGCAGTTGATTGTGCTCCATTTTTAAATGCATCCTCACAGCAAAAATTGACTCAAGGACTCATTTCATGCTAAAAATAGCACAAAATGACAGATTTTCACTTTGTGTAATTGTTAGAAATGGGACTCTCTAGTAGGCAATGGTCTGCACCCTGTCCAACTAGGGATTCTACTTCCTAGTCAGGATAAGGGAGATACTCGCTCAGATAACCCCTGCTCGCCCCTTGGTAGCTTGGCACAAGCAGTCAGGCTTATCTCAGAGGCAATGTGTAAAGCATTTGCACATAACACACAGTAACACAGTGAAAACACTACAAAAGGACACCACACCAGTTTTAGAAAAAGCCAATGTTTATCTGTGTAAAACAAGAACAAAAAACAAGATAAATCCAACATACAGTAATAAAGATATGAATTATGCAAGAATGACTCAAAAATACAGTTCCTTGAAATTGATAGCTCCGTCCTGGGCTATCATGACATCGTGAACAACAAATCCAACAGTTTAGGCTGGCCACAAGGTCGTGTGCCAACTACGGTGTCAGGGAGACCCGAAACAGTACTTTGCTGCAGTCCTTACGATGAGATCTGAAGTGCAGTGTCACTGGCATCAGCAGGCATCGGCGGGGAATCGGTTACAGAGGTCAGTGTAGGGGTCATTGGGCCCTTAAAGTCACACAAGTTGCAGATCGAACTCTGTGCTGATGACGCTGATGGCGTCGGGGCTTTGGGGCTTCGGTGCAACGCAGGATGATGCAACATGCGGTGCCTACAAGTCACAGTGCAGGCAGCGGCTCAGTGACGGCATCCTGCGGTGTCAATGTGCGTAGGGCTGCGGTGTGAAGCGGGGCGGTGTGATGTGCGGTGTCTCCAGGTCGCGGTGCAGGCAACTGCATCATTGTCGATTGCACTGGCATAGGTGGACCGGGGCTGTAGTGCAGGATGGGGCGGTGCTTTGTGTACCTCACAAGTAGGTATCAGCGTAGAGCTTCGTCATCGGGGATGCCAAGGCTGCGGTGTAAAGCAAGCAGATGCGATGTGCAGGCCCACATGTCATGAGGTAAGCAGCGGCTCGGTAACGGCGTGAGGTGTCATCATCGGTGAGACTAGGGTTGCAGTGCAAAGTGAGGCACGGCTCTGTGCGGTGGTGTCAGGTCAAGGTGCAGTCATTGGCATCTTTGACGTCATCATGGTATTTCTCTTCTGTTGCAGCACAAAACATACAGTTCCCAGTGCTGCAGGCAGATGAATTTGAAGTCTTTGATATCCCCGAGACTTCCAACAGGAGGTAAGCTCTAGTTCAAGCACTTGGAGAAACTTCACAAGCAGAATACCCATCAAAGTTCAGTGTTTGCCCTTTTTAAGGCAGAAGCAGCAGCTGCAGGCCAACCCAGCAAAGCACACACAGCAAAGGGGCAGCACTCCTCCTCCAGCTCTTCTCCTTGGCAGAGGTTTCCCTTTATCCACAAGTGTTCTGACAGTCTGGGGTTTTGTGTCCACTACTTATACCCAGGTCTGCCTTTAAAGTAGGCAAACTTCACAGGAAAATCTCTGTTGTTGACAAGATCCTGCCTTGCCCAGGCCTGGCTCCAGGCGTACTCCAAGGGGTCAGAGCCTGCATTGTGTGAAGACAGGCACAGCCCTGACAGATATCAAGTCCTCCCCCCCTCTAGCCTAGGAAAACCCATCAGGATATGCAGGACACATCTCAGCTCCCTTTGTGTCACTTCTAGAGTGAATTGACAACCAGCCTAACTGTCAGTCTGACCCATATGTGAGGATTCAGCAGCCAAGCAGAGGCACAGAATGGTTAAGCAAGAAAATGCCTACTTTCCAAAAGTGCCATTTTCAAACTGACAACCTAAAAAAACACCTTCACTCAAAGGTGCATTGTTAAATTGTGAGTTCAGATACCCCCAAGCTCCATATCTCTATCACCTCCCAATGGGAAATTACACTTAAGAGGAATTTAAATGCATCCGCATGTTAACCTATGGGAGAGGTAGGCCTTGCAATAGTGAAAAACAAATTTGGCAGTATTTAACTATCAGGACATATAAAACCCACTAACAGAATGCACTGCACCCTGCCTATGGGACTGCCTTGGGCCTACCTTAGAGGTCCCTTACATGTACAAAAAAAGAAGGTTTGGGCCTGGCAAGGAGGAGCGCTTGCCAGGTCAACATGACAGTTTAAAACTACACACACAGACACTGCAGTGGCAGGTCTGAGACATGTTCACAGGGCTACTCATGTTGGTGGCACAATCAGTGCTGCAGGCCCAGTAGTAGCATCTGATTTACAGGCCCTGGGCACACATGGTGCACTTTACTGGGGACTTGCTGGTAAATCAAATATACCAATCATGGATAATCAATCACCAATACAATTTACACTTTTTGCAGTGGTAAAGTGCGCAGAGACAATAAACCAGCAAAAACAGAGCAGAAAAAATAGGAGGAAGAAGACAAAACATTTGGGGCTGACCCTGCAAAAAGGGCCATTTCCAACAGTAATCATGTGTCATTTTGAAAAAAATGTTGCCTAATTACGTGGAAGCAAATTATGCAATTTTCACACACCCCGAACTGGAAGCCTAGAAAAGCGTAATCATAGGAGGTCATTCTTTAAATTTGTGTACCACACCATCATTAGGTATCTTTGGAGAGCAGGTGTGACAGAGTTTTTTTAAAATCCTTGCACGTACCTTTTTGATAAGGACATCCATGTCACTTTCAAAGGTGCACCTTTTGGTCTTTTTGTTTACAATTTCTTGAATGTTGCATAGTGTGTGTCAGACACCCTCTCAGTGGGTTACTTCAAACAGGTCAAGTATTTTAACAAATGGTTAAACCACAAGCTGGTTAATTATTTGTTGATCAATGTCCTTCCAGATGACAGACGTCCAACCTTTTGCTGGCAAGTGCATTGTGTCTAAAATGTTGGCTAATCTGTCCAGGTGCCCTATATAAACTGATGATGGGACATGTTTATATATTGAGATTGAATAAGCTTTATCAGCGATGAAGTATTTGGTTCTGCTAAAACATACCCCATATGCAAGGCTGAAAATAGCAGAGCACTTGACTTAGATTTTAAAGAATTAAGGGCCATATGTACGAACACATTTTCCCATACACACAAAATGGGTAAAACTCTCTGCTACATCTGGCCCTAAGTTATGATTGTGCCATCTTATGTTAATTTCCAAATATATAAAGTTTCCTGCTTCCCAATACAATAAGTAGTGCCTGTGTTTCGACCGAATGACATTTGTGTTTTGCTTCATTAATTTGAATATCGTCTCAAGGTTATATTTCAATTCAATAATTCTATTTGCAGGAAAAAAACTCTTTCTTCATTTCCAGACAAGCACAGACATGGATTTCATCAAGGGGTGGTGGAACTCGCAGAGTTTTACTTTGCGGAATTCCACTGAGTTTTACTCCATGGAATTCCTCAAAGATGCATAAAACCTCTGTGAGATTCCGCAGAGTTCCACGAGCGGCGGAATTTCAGCACGTCATGCTGCTCGTGCTGATGGTTAGTACCGGGAGCTTGTTCCGAGCTGTAAATTCAGCACACGCGGCACTACATGCTGCGTCAGAGGGTGCTGCATTTTTCTGCCACTCAAGTTGATTTTCTACTGCAGCTGTAGTTTTTTTCAACGCAAATGGTGGCTGCCTGCTCCGACCGCCAGCATTCAGAAATCGTGACAGGGCTTGTCCTAGCGCACAATTTTTCACACTCGCCTTCGCCAACTTAACGTTACGAGCTACACATGAGAAAAATTCCACCACGTGGTAGTTCACAGAGTTTTTACAGAAGTCCGCGGGGCAAAACTTCACCGACAGAGCAGGGTTTACCGCCCACCCCTAGGTAAAATCCTACCACAGTTTAGTTATGTGTGTGGTTCATTTTACATTTTTAGGGTTGAGCCTGCGTCGCATGCGCTTGCACATGCGTTTAGCCAAGCAAGACGCTTTAGGTATTAGAAAAGGGCTCGGAACCCCGTCGACGTTACACCAGTGTCTTTCATTGGCAAGTTGGCTTGCCTGTTAGAATCCGCTTCCTTTGATTAGTGGAAGGCACGCATACG
Organism: Pleurodeles waltl; assembly: GCF_031143425.1. Classification (NCBI taxonomy): domain Eukaryota; kingdom Metazoa; phylum Chordata; class Amphibia; order Caudata; family Salamandridae; genus Pleurodeles; species Pleurodeles waltl. Next base: position 13,466,648 of record NC_090448.1, on the reverse strand, counting down.
TCATGCCTTTTCCGGTGGTTAACCCTCCTCAAGCGCAGCAACCAAGTACAGAAAACATGCGAGTTTTGCTGGTTTTGTGGTCTACTTTTTCTCTATTTTCGCAGTGCGATCTCGCTGGGCAAAAGTTGGGCGCTTCGCATACTATCGACCTTGTAACACAGTTAATTGCACTTTTGCCAGTTACGTTCATAATTGCACTTTGGCCGATAGGTATTATTACATGTGAACTGTAGCAGCGCGATCGGGCTGTTTTTTTCTTTTAGTTCAAGAAAAATCCGGTTGGGAGCTTACAACTGTGAATAGCTGTAACTCCGACAAATGCAAGACCCTAGGGCATTGCAAATGCTTGTTTACTGTTACTTTCAGTCCCACATTGTAAAGCACTGAAGCTTTTCATTCTGTTCAAGAGACGAAGACATTGTAGGTAAATCGACAAATTCTAAATAGACCGTGAAATCCAGCAGGTGGAAACAGAATTTGAGAGACATGGACTTAGGCTTGACTAATGAACCTCTCTGCTTTTGTGTTGCTGAGGATTACCCCTCCTCCCATATTGATTTTAAGGCTCATGTCGGCCATGGGTTTAGGCGGAGATCCCCTGTATGGTGAACTCGCAGAGATAATGTGGCACTTTTGTGTAGTTTTAGTTGGTAATCCATTCTTGTCTAGCCTTGACACCGTTTTGGGCTCTGATGGGTCACCAACCACACAACCGACCTCTCCGTTTTACGTGCTACACAAGCACGTGGCCTGCTACCATATGTGTGAGCCCGAATACCTCTGACACAGTTTGACCAGCCCTACATAATCAGAGCTCATGGGAGATGATAATCATCAAATACAAAGAGTGGAGATTAGGTGCTTGTCAAGGACCTCACGCTTCTGGTGACCATAGGAGTGCTCTGACACCATTTGGGTCTCCGATGGCTCACCATCCACACACCCGGCCTGTCCCCGACCAGCTGCCTTCCTGACAAGGGCTAGGATGGTTGAACATGGCCTGGTCCTGAACTGACAATGCTTGCAGGGTACACTCATGGATCTCTGGATCTCAAGGCGGTGAGTGCGTGGGATAGAGAGATGGTGGTAGCAACAGTGACCAATGTTCCCATCACCATCTGGTGGTGGCTCACACAGCCGGTCCTCTACAGGTGCTCGAGTGGGACAGTTGGGTGAAGGGAGGGTCTTTGGGTTTGAAGAATGAGCTGTGTCTTGACTTTGATTCATGTCCAGTCAAGATTGAGATGAATTGTTAACAGCTGTGGTTCAATCTGACAAGTGCCACCCACAGCAGCTTGTTGGATCTTCAAGGTAAAGCAGAGGGCAGAGTTCTATGGTCATGACCGTGAACATCTAAGTTACCAAGCCTTGTAAAACACCTGGCATTAAAAAGGTTAAACATCAATCGTTTTTGTCGACATAAATGAATTTTTGGGTGGTTGATAATAATATGTTCTTGGCAGTCTAAAGAGAGCTCTATAGAGCAGTCCAAAGAGCGGTCTAAACAGAGCTCTAACGAGAAGTCTAAAGAGAGCTCGAAAGAGCAGTCCAAAGAGAGCTCTATAGAGCACGTGTAAACAGAGTTCTAAAGAGAGGTCTAAGGAGAGCTTTAAAGAGCAGTCTAAAGAGAGCCCTATAGAGCACGTGTAAACAGAGCTCTGAAGAGGTCTAAAGAGCCGTCTAAAGAGAGCTCCAAAGAGTAGTCTAACGAGAGCTCTAAAAATCAGTCTAAAGAGAGTGTTAAAGAGGATGTCTAAAGAGAGTTTTAAAGAGCATGCCTAAAGAGACCTCTAAAGAACGTCTAAAGAGAGCTCTGAAGAGCACTCTAAAGAGAGTGTTAAAGAGCAGTCTAAAGAGAGTGTTAAAGAGCAGTCTAAAGAGAGCTCTAAAGAACATGTCTAAACATAGTATTAAAGAGCATGTCTAAAGAGAGCTCTAAAGAACAGTCGAAAGAGTGCTCTAAAGAGCATGTGTAAATATAACTCTGGAGAGCAGTCTAACGAGAGATGTAAAGAGCAGTCTAAAGAGAGCTCTAAAGATAATCTATAAAGAGAGCTCTAAAGAGCAGTCTAAACAGAGTGTTACACAACGTCTAAGGAGAGCTCTAAAGAGCAGTCTGAAGAGAACTCTAAAGAGCATTTCTAAAGAGAGTTATAAAGAGAAGTCAAGAGAGCTCTAAATAGCAGTCTAAAGAGAGCCCTAAAGAGCATGTCTAAAGAGCAGTCTAAAGAGAGTGTTAGAGTATGTCTAAAGAGAGCCCTATAGAGCAGTATAAAGAGAGCTCTAAAGAGAGTGCTACAGAACATGTCTAAGGAGGGCTCTAAGGATCAGTCTAAAGAGAGCTCTAAGGAGCAGTCTAAAGAGAGCTCTAAGGAGCAGTCTAAAGAGAGCTCTAAAGAGCAGTCTAAAGAGAGTTCTAAAGAGCATGTCTGTAACAACCTGGGACTGCCAGAATCCCCATCCGATGAAATTTGGGATGAAGCCTCTTTGTATAACAGGTCACATCCTCCCCTAGCCACCTCCTCCTTCTTGTAAATGAGATGAGACATGCCTTCAGCACTCCATGTAGTTGCTGATGTCCTAAGACCCTCTTTCATGTATCTTCATTATGTTAGTATCTGTTAACTGAGCACACTGACCCTCATAGAGTTTCACGGCGAGAGAGAGAGTATCAGTCTGAGCCTAAACAGGTGACTAGATATTTTGAAAACACTTTTGATCTTTGTTTGCTATGAGAGTACATCAGAGTGAGTTATTTGAGCTCAGTGCTGCAGGCTGGGGTCACTCTGGACATGAGCCCATCTCCACTGGTCAGAAGGCCAGGGATAAGTTTATTTTCCACAAAGTATGAGTTCTCTTTCACCAGAGTCGAGTCTCAGGATGTGGGATCTCCTCATGCAGTGCTGAGAACCAGTGCCGAGAGCCACCTGGCCATGAAGATAGAGAGGGATCTGGGTGTTACCAGCGTGGATTAAACTGGCATGGCAAAGCCAATAGGTCTTGTGTTTACCGACTCTCTTTTGGATTTGCCAAAGTCTGTTTTGATTTGTCATCGTTTCACATTCACTATGTTTTGCTGATCTCACGAAGCACATATCGCCGTAGTACTCCCAGGCACTTACTCCTTTGTGAGTGAATGAGTTCCCTGTGAAAGGCCTGTATTCTGTCACTCACAGTGAAGTCATCCATCGGTGAAGTGGGCGGACCCCTTCCCCATGCTGTGTGCTATAGTGGTTGGAAGAAAAATGTTAATGACACAGTAATAAATCCAATGAGGTAAGAGGGCTGACTGAAAGCCTCTATAATTAAGCACAGGATAAATCAAAAACCTTGAGCTAATGCCAGACCTAACAAGCATTGGCAAAGTGAAGCAGTCTCAGCAACGCAAGAGCTATTGGCTTTGCCAATGTGTTTCAGCCATTTAGCGCACCTGCGGGGCTCCTGTGCAGCACAGCTAAAGGTTTGTGGTGTAGAGAAGAAGAGTGTGGAGTAAGTTGGTGTAGAGTGAAGTGGCGTAGAATGGACTGGTGTAGAGTGGCGTAGAGCTGAGAGGTGTAGAGTAGCATGACATAGAGTGGCATGGCGTGTCGTGGAGTGTCACGCCGCAGAGTGTCACGCCGTAGAGTGTCACGTCACAGAGTGTCGTGGCACAGAGTGTCACGTCACAGAGTGCCATGGCACAGAGTGGCGTAGAGCTGAGAGGTGTAGAGTAGCATGGCATAGAGTGGCATGGCGTGTCGTGGAGTGTCACGCCGCAGAGTGTCACGCCGTAGAGTGTCACGCTGCCGAGTTTCATGGCACAGAGTCGCGTAGAGCATCATAGTGTGGAGTGATGCAGAGTGGTGCAGAGTAGCATGGCATAGAGTGGCCTGGCATGGAGTGTTGTGGAGTGTCACGGTGTGTTGTGTCGCAGAGTGTCACGCTGCAGAGTGTCGTGGCGCAGAGTGTTGCGTCGCAGAGTGCCATGGCACAGAGCGGCGTAGAGCATCATAGTGTGGAGTGGTGCAGAGTGGTGTAGAGTAGCATGGCATAGAGTGGCCTGGCATGGAGTGTTGTGGAGTGTCACGGTGTGTTGTGTCGCAGAGTGTCACGCTGCAGAGTGTCGTGGCGCAGAGTGTTGCGTCGCAGAGTGCCATGGCACAGAGTGGCGTAGAGCATCATAGTGTGGAGTGGTGCAGAGTGGTGTAGAGTAGCATGGCATAGAGTGGCCTGGCATGGAGTGTTGTGAAGAGTCACGGTGTGTTGTGTCGCAGAGTGTCACGCTGCAGAGTGTCGTGGCGCAGAGTGTTGCGTCGCAGAGTGCCATGGCACAGAGTGGCGTAGAGCATCATAGTGTAGAGTGGTGCAGAGTGGTGTAGAGTAGCATGGCATAGAGTGGCCTGGCATGGAGTGTTGTGGAGTGTCACGGTGTGTTGTGTCGCAGAGTGTCACGCTGCAGAGTGTCATGGCGCAGAGTGTTGCGTCGCAGAGTGCCATGGCACAGAGCGGCGTAGAGCATCATAGTGTGGAGTGGTGCAGAGTGGTGTAGAGTAGCATGGCATAGAGTGGCCTGGCATGGAGTGTTGTGGAGTGACATGGTGTGTTGTGTCGCAGAGTGTCACGCTGCAGAGTGTTGCGTCGCAGAGTGTTGCATCGTAGAGTGTCATGGCACAGAGCAGCGTAGAGCATCATAGTGTGGAGTGGTGCATAGTGGTGTAGAGTAGCATGGCATAGAGTGGCCTGGCATGGAGTGTTGTGGAGTGTCACGGTGTGTTGTGTCGCAGAGTGTCACGCTGCAGAGTGTTGTGGCGCAGAGTGTTGCGTCGCAGAGTGCCATGGCACAGAGTGGCGTAGAGCATCATAGTGTAGAGTGGTGCAGAGTGGTGTAGAGTAGCATGGCATAGAGTGGCCTGGCATGGAGTGTTGTGGAGTGTCACGGTGTGTTGTGTCGCAGAGTGTCACGCTGCAGAGTGTCATGGCGCAGAGTGTTGCATCGCAGAGTGCCATGGCACAGAGCGGCGTAGAGCATCATAGTGTGGAGTGGTGCAGAGTGGTGTAGAGTAGCATGGCATAGAGTGGCCTGGCATGGAGTGTTGTGGAGTGTCATGGTGTGTTGTGTCGCAGAGTGTCACGCTGCAGAGTGTTGCGTCGCAGAGTGTTGCATCGTAGAGTGTCATGGCACAGAGCAGCGTAGAGCATCATAGTGTGGAGTGGTGCATAGTGGTGTAGAGTAGCATGGCATAGAGTGGCCTGGCATGGAGTGTTGTGGAGTGTCACGGTGTGTTGTGTCGCAGAGTGTCACGCTGCAGAGTGTCGTGGCGCAGAGTGTTGTGTCGCAGAGTGCTGCGTCGCAGAGTGTCATGGCACAGAGCGGCGTAGAGCATCATAGTGTAGAGTGGTGCAGAGTGGTGTAGAGTAGCATGGCATAGAGTGGCCTGGCATGGAGTGTTGTGGAGTGTCACGGTGTGTTGTGTCGCAGAGTGTCACGCTGCAGAGTGTCATGGCGCAGAGTGTTGCATCGCAGAGTGCCATCGCACAGAGCGGCGTAGAGCATCATAGTGTGGAGTGGTGCAGAGTGGTGTAGAGTAGCATGGCATAGAGTGGCTTGGCATGGAGTGTTGTGGAGTGTCATGGTGTGTTGTGTCGCAGAGTGTCACGCTGCAGAGTGTTGCGTCGCAGAGTGTTGCATCGTAGAGTGTCATGGCACAGAGCAGCGTAGAGCATCATAGTGTGGAGTGGTGCCTAGTGGTGTAGAGTAGCATGGCATAGAGTGGCCTGGCATGGAGTGTTGTGGAGTGTCACGGTGTGTTGTGTCGCAGAGTGTCACGCTGCAGAGTGTCGTGGCGCAGAGTGTTGCGTCGCAGAGTGTTGCGTCGCAGAGTGTCATGGCACAGAGCGGCGTAGAGCATCATAGTGTAGAGTGGTGCAGAGTGGTGTAGAGTAGCATGGCATAGAGTGGCCTGGCATGGAGTGTTGTGGAGTGTCGCAGAGTGTCACGCCACAGAGTTTTGCAGTGCGGAGTGTCACGGCACAGCGTGGCATAGAGCATCATAGCGTGAAGTGGTGCAGAGTGGTGTAGTGTGAAGTCGCACAGAGTACAGTGGCGTGGTGTAAAGTGGAGTGGTGCAGAGTGGCGTAGAGTGCCATAAAGTGGAGTATTCATGGTGTGGTACAGACAGCATATTGTGCAAATGTAATTGTCATTTCAGTTGACAGAAACAGTTTTACTGATAAAACCATACAGTACACAAACGATAATGTGCGGAAATGTCATCACCAAGTGTATTGTAAACAAAGAGAAACAATTTATTTGTCTACTTTTTCCTTTCTATAGAAAGAGTACTTATATCATCCTGTCTGCTGCAGTTGTTTCTCCTCAGTTCTTGTCCAGCGTCAGGTCATGTGCACTCTTGTGAAAAAGTTATTTTTTGCGCCAATAATTGACTCAGTGGTAGTTTAACTTTTTCTCTCTTCAGACAATTTAACAGCGAGTATGTTGGGCATTCAAAATATTCAAAGTATGTGTCATAAGGGACAAAATTCAGGGCATCATTTGGTAGATCTGAGACTTCCAGAACTTGGCAGAAAATGAACCAGACATCTGCTCTAGTGCGCCAACATGTGTGCCAACATTTCACATGGAATTTCAGTGAGCAGGAAATGCACACTGCACTGACTTCCTGTACAAAGCTCACCAATGAGTTTGTGAATATTGCTCAGAAAATGCACTTCACAAACACCTGTCAGAACTGTAACAATCGTGGCGCCAAACATAAGAAAAACCATGAAAACCAATGTGTACCATGTGTAACTGAACACGCATGAAATGTGGGACCTTGACGTGTTTCGGCAACAACACTACATAGGTGGTCATGCCACGGAGGTGGAGCTCATTTTCACCAATGCCGATGGGGAAACCTACTTTCCACAGAGTTGGGATTTCTTCTGCAGTTACTTTGCAAAGCAACAGCAACGTTCACTTCTTCACAAAGACAGCTTTGCACTCGCCCCAGAAACCTGTCTGACCCTGGTTTGCTTTTCACTCCTAGAAATCGTGAACCTAGCTCCAAGAAGCAAGAGAGAGCTGCATGAGGCGCATAGAGCGCAGAATACTCTGCAGCGTGGGGTGCGCGCAGAGACGTTTTAAGGCAGTGGTTCCCAAACTGTGGTCCGGGAACCCCTGGGGGTCCGCAAAGCCTCCTCAGTGGGTCCGCGACTGCTTAGAAAATTAAATAATATTGACAGATTAGGTCCCCAGCTTTCAGTAATGACTCCACGGGGGGGTCCCTGTGTGAGAAGGTACCCTCTTTCTAGCCTTGTTACCCCCACTTTTGGCTTGTTTGTGAGTGTATGTCAGGGTGTTTGTCACTGTTTTCACTGTCTCACTGGGATCCTGATAGCCAGACCTCAGTGCTCATAGTGAAAACACTATGGTTTCAGTATGTTTGTTATGTGTCACTGGGATCCTGCTGGTCAGGACCCCAGTGCTCATAGGTTTGTGGCCTATATGTATGTGTCACTGGGACCCTGTCACACAGGGCCCCAGTGCTCATAGGTGTGCATGTATATGTTCCCTGTGTGGTGCCTAACTGTCTCACTGAGGCTCTGCTAACCAGAACCTCAGTGGTAATGCTCTCTCATTACTTTCAAATTGTCACTAACAGGCTAGTGACCATTTTTACCAAATTTACATTGGCTTACTGGAACACCCTTATAATTCCCTAGTATATGGTACTGAGGTACCCAGGGTATTGGGGTTCCAGGAGATCCCTATGGGCTGCAGCATTTCTTTTGCCACCCATAGGGAGCTCTGACAATTCTTACACAGGCCTGCCACTGCAGCCTGAGTGAAATAACGTCCACGTTATTTCACAGCCATTTTACACTGCACTTAAGTAACTTATAAGTCACCTATATGTCTAACCTTTACCTGGTAAAGGTTAGGTGCAAAGTTACTTAGTGTGAGGGCACCCTGGCACTAGCCAAGGTGCCCCCACATTGTTCAGAGCCAATTCACTGAACTTTGTGAGTGCGGGGACACCATTACACGCGTGCACTACATATAGGTCACTACCTATATGTAGCTTCACCATGGTAACTCCGAATATGGCCATGTAACATGTCTATGATCATGGAATTGCCCCCTCTATGCCATCCTGGCATTGTTGGTACAATCCCATGATCCCAGTGGTCTGTAGCACAGACCCTGGTACTGCCAGACTGCCCTTCCTGGGGTTTCTCTGCAGCTGCTGCTGCTGCCAACCCCTCAGACAGGCAGCTGCCCTCCTGGGGTCCAGCCAGGCCTGGCCCAGGATGGCAGAACAAAGAACTTCCTCTGAGAGAGGGTGTGACACCCTCTCCCTTTGGAAAATGGTGTGAAGGCAGGGGAGGAGTAGCCTCCCCCAGCCTCTGGAAATGCTTTGTTGGGCACAGATGTGCCCAATTCTGCATAAGCCAGTCTACACCGGTTCAGGGACCCCTTAGCCCCTGCTCTGGCGCGAAACTGGACAAAGGAAAGGGGAGTGACCACTCCCCTGACCTGCACCTCCCCTGGGAGGTGTCCAGAGCTCCTCCAGTGTGCTCCAGACCTCTGCCATCTTGGAAACAGAGGTGCTGCTGGCACACTGGACTGCTCTGAGTGGCCAGTGCCACCAGGTGACGTCAGAGACTCCTTGTGATAGGCTCCTTCAGGTGTTAGTAGCCTTTCCTCTCTCCTAGGTAGCCAAACCCTCTTTTCTGGCTATTTAGGGTCTCTGTCTCTGGGGAAACTTTAGATAACGAATGCATGAGCTCAGCCGAGTTCCTCTGCATCTCTCTCTTCACCTTCTGATAAGGAATCGACCGCTGACCGCGCTGGAAGCCTACAAACCTGCAACATAGTAGCAAAGACGACTACTGCAACTCTGTAACGCTGATCCTGCCGCCTTCTCGACTGTTTTCCTGCTTGTGCATGCTGTGGGGGTAGTCTGCCTCCTCTCTGCACCAGAAGCTCCGAAGAAATCTCCCGTGGGTCGACGGAATCTTCCCCCTGCAACCGCAGGCACCAAAAAGCTGCATTACTGGTCCCTTGGGTCTCCTCTCAGCACAACGAGCGAGGTCCCTCGAATCCAGCGACACCGTCCAAGTGACCCCCACAGTCCAGTGACTCTTCAGCCCAAGTTTGGTGGAGGTAAGTCCTTGCCTCACCTCGCTGGGCTGCATTGCTGGGAACCGCGACTTTGCAAGCTACTCCGGCCCCTGTGCACTTCCGGCGGAAATCCTTCGTGCACAGCCAAGCCTGGATCCACGGCACTCTAACCTGCATTGCACGACTTTCTAAGTTGGTCTCCGGCGACGTGGGACTCCTTTGTGCAACTTCGGCGAGCACCGTTTCACGCATCCTCGTAGTGCCTGTTTCTGGCACTTCTCCGGGTGCTACCTGCTTCAGTGAGGGCTCTTTGTCTTGCTCGACGTCCCCTCTCTCTGCAGGTCCAATTTGCGACCTTCTGGTCCCTCCTGGGCCCCAGCAGCGTCCAAAAACGCCAAACGCACGATTTGCGTGTAGCAAGGCTTGTTTGCGTCCATCCGGCGGGAAAACACTTCTACACGACTCTCCAAGGCGTGGGGGATCCATCCTCCAAAGAGGAAGCCTCTAGCCCTTGTCGTTCCTGCAGTATTCACAGTTCTTCAGCCTAGTAAGAGCTTCTTTGCACCAACCGCTGGCATTTCTTGGGCATCTGCCCACCTCCGAGCTGCTTGTGACTTTTGGACTTGGTCCCCTTGTTCCACAGGTACCCTCAGTCAGGAATCCATCGTTGTTGCATTGCTGATTTGTGTTTTCCTTGCATTTTCCCTCTAACACGACTATTTTGTCCTTGGGGGAACTTTGGTGCACTTTGCACTCACTTTTCAGGGTCTTGGGGAGGGTTATTTTGCTAACTCTCACTATTTTCTAATAGTCCCAGCGACCCTCTACAAGGTCACATAGGTTTGGGGTCCATTCGTGGTTCGCATTCCACTTTTGGAGTATATGGTTTGTGTTGCCCCTATCCCTATGTTTCCCCATTGCATCCTATTGTAACTATACATTGTTTGCACTGTTTTCTAAGACTATACTGCATATTTTTGCTATTGTGTATATATATCTTGTGTATATTTCCTATCCTCTCACTGAGGGTACACTCTAAGATACTTTGGCATATTGTCATAAAAATAAAGTACCTTTATTTTTAGTATAACTGTGTATTGTGTTTTCTTATGATATTGTGCATATGACACTAAGTGGTACTGTAGTAGCTTCACACGTCTCCTAGTTCAGCCTAAGCTGCTCTGCTAAGCTACCATTATCTATCAGCCTAAGCTGCTAGACACCCTATACACTAATAAGGGATAACTGGGCCTGGTGCAAGGTGCAAGTACCCCTTGGTACTCACTACAAGCCAGTCCAGCCTCCTACACCCTGGATTCCAATAATGATTCAGTGGGGTTCCCTGGGTTCCAGTATTGATAAAGTGGGGGTCCACAGAAGTCAAAAGGTTGGGAACCAATGTTTTAAGGCATTGGCAAAGTGGGGAATTGCCCAAGGCCCTCCCCTTCCGAGTGCCCCCCGGGAAAGTGAACTTTCAGTCTTTGATGTCTGTCTCTCCTATTTCACTATCTAAACCTCTCTCCCTCTCTGTCAATCTCCGCCTTTCACTCTCTCTACCTCTTGCCATTTTAAGGATTTTTGGGGTTCCGAGTAAGACATATTTCAACTGTTTTGTGGCTTAGCACAACTCTGTTTGTCAACGCAGGGTTTACTAAGGGTTAACGTCTTTACCTAGAAGAAACTCCCAGGTTTAAACACCATCCTTGTCAAAGTGACATTCTCCTTTACAGAACAACTTTTTTTTTTTTAAAGAAAAAACACACTTTTAAGTTTACTTTTTTATACACATGTATAAATGCAATTACAGTACAACACAGGTCTGGGGCGTAGTACCAATGTTAACTAGTACCAGTGTGAACAGCAGTTACCGCCACAGAACCCAGAAGTCCTTCTTTCATTCACTCCAGATGAACTGAAGGCTGTCCTCAGGTTATCATAAGAGGAGCATTAACTCATGAGCTATTTTATCAGCTACAACTGTAGCTCGGGTGGTTCATGCACTTGTTAGAGATATGTTTGTGTCCATGAACTTGCGCGTAATGTTTGTGTCCATGAACCTGCGCGTAATCAGCTGGTTGCAAGTTTGAATCGTCAGAAATATATCTTAGAGGGTTAATGTACCTGCTTCAAAGCACTGCATATCAACTGCAGATGCCATCTTTGAACCTTACGATAGCGTAGTGGATTTAACGTTGTTTGTCATCTGCAGGTCAAAAATCCCCACCCTTATAAATAGTTCAGAGGGTTGCATGCCTGCTGCAGATATTTGCATCAAACCAACAAAGGAAAACAATGAATCTTTGGAGGGTCAGCTCAAACCTTCATTTTTCTTAAGTCATATCATGAGCACCATTTAGATGGGCGGTAATTAACACAAATAATGTATCTTTGTATTACATTCACTCGATTGCCCCACTCTCTTTGACTTACTGCTTATTTTTTCTGTTACCTGCAATTGCACAAGATATTGCACATGATACTGAGACAGACAGAAGTCTGCAAATTATCTGATTGTGATGCCAAAGTCCCCTGCCAAGTGTTTCTGTTCATGCTGAGCCGTACAAGAAGTAAATAAACTGGACCCAAAGAAGGAGATTTCTGCCAAGAAAGTGGCCAGAGAGGAAAAAACAGAAGCTGTTGTCGGAGCCAGATCTGGCATCAATCCCTGAGCCTTTTTCTGGACACACAACGTGCCTGCTACACCCACCTCTGGGCACGAAGGGGGATCAACTTTGGATCAACGGCACCGCCAACACCAAAGCCTGTGTCTCTTGGCACCGCAGTTACTGCAGTTATGGAGAGCACGGAGTCTGAAATCGACTTGTCCCAGCATCGAACTGGATCTTCATAGGAAAGTCAACGACAAGAGCCACAGCCTGCAACGCTCGATCTTCCAGAAACGGAAGCAGGAAGCTGAGCTTGCTGCTAACCGGGATGCTGCTGTGATTGCTCTTCCACTGGACATCGAACTGGATCTTCATAGGAAAGCCAACGACAAGAGCCACAGCCTGCAACGCTCGATCTTCCAGAAACGGAAGCAGGAAGCCGAGCTTGCCGCAGGGCGGGATGCTGCTGTGATTGCTCTTCCACTGGACATCGAACTGGATCTTCATAGGAAAGTCAACGACAAGAGCCACAGCCTGCAACGCTCGATCTTCCAGAAACGGAAGCAGGAAGCTGAGCTTGCTGCAGGGCGGGATGCTGCTGTGATTGCTCTTCGACTGGACATCGAACTGGATCTTCATAGGAAAGTCAACGACAAGAGCCACAGCCTGCAACGCTCGATCTTCCAGAAACGGAAGCAGGAAGCCGAGCTTGCTGCAGGGCGGGATGCTGCTGTGATTGCGCTTCCACTGGACACATCAGCTTCATGATCTCCAGCAAGGAAAAGAAAGAGCACCCCCCATCTTCTCCAAGCCCCCCTTCTGATGATCTGGACATGGACTGGAACCCAATCGAGACCCTCCAAGAGAAACGAGGGAAAGGCAGGTTACCGAAAGGAACATGAATAATCGGTGATTGTTAGTGTGGAGTGTGGCACTGAGGAAGTATAACTCACCTCTATTCCATCTGCTCTTAGTCACGCTGTTGCACCAACACCGCCTGGTTTCATCTTTTCAAGACCCCAAAAGCCATTAAAGGGGAGGAGGGGAGGATATGGTCTTGGTCAGTTTTCCAGCACTGATTGCAGGGGTCAGAGTGTGTAAGGTAAGTAAGCTGCCTAATGTGGCAAGGGAGCTCAGGTAAGGAGAACTAAAGAGGGGCCAAGGGAACGGACACAGTTGCACAACTGCTTTGTGGTGAGTCAGGTGCTGAGCTCAGTAGCCCCACCCCTCTACCTAAACACCCTGCCCCCAACTGTTCATCCCACCCTCTCATCCAACAACAGCCCCCAGATAAAAGCTGTCCCTCAGAAGCCTCCAGATGCCTAAAAATGCCCTTCTAGGTGGTGGCAAGGCCCGTCGGGCCTCCTCCACCTCCTCCGGAGTCCTAGAGGCTTGATGCAGGCGGCATCTCTGGTTGGGTGGTAGAGAGATGAGCGGCTGCTTAGGTGAAATTACTGAGCTGCAAAAGATACATTGCTTGAATGATCTCATCAGTGACGTCATCAATGAAGCCATTTCAGATGCCATCAGGAATGTGATAAATGATGTCATAGAACATGTCATGAGTGGTGTCCTATGGGAGGTAGGAAGCAGTGCATTGTGGGGGCCCACGGTATAGCTAGATTTGTTAACTGTAACTGGTGAATTTGTGTGTTTTTTTGAGTTCCAAACGTTAATGTTGTCATATTCACCTAATTATAATGTCACCTTTGTTTTTTTCAGTGAATTTCTAGGATTATTTCAAACAAAAACATATCTTTTTATCACACCTAACTATATCATTACTTTAACCTTTGTTTTTTTTCAGTGAATTTCTATCTTTTTTTAATGTAAAGTAATATTTTATTACCTATGCGAAGCCACCCCCCTGCAATGCATGGCCTTCCACCAGGAGCAGCTACCAGTGTTACTCCCCCCGCCGGAAGCAATATTTTGATCTGTTTCCCTGCCCACATCAGTTCAGACAGGGATACAGATCAAAAGTCTGCTCGCGGCCGGAGGGAACATTTTAAAGCGCCTGCCTGCAGGGAGCAGACTTCGTGTTTGCGCCTGATTGGCTGGATTTTCATTGAAGCGGGCAGGGAAACTGCTGTCTCTCTTGGATGGGCTCTCCAGGGCACAGCATGTGAGTCGACCCCGGAGGATGGGGTCCCAGGGCTATAAAAGACTCAGGGAGGGAGGGCCATGCAGCCTCCCTCCCTTTTGTGAAAGTTAAAGGCTTGGGGATTGGGGACCCCATGGCCTTTTCAATGCTCGAGAGGGGGGCTGCACAGCCCCTCTCCCCTTTAAAAAGTGTGTTTCAGCCTTGAGGGTGGGCTCCCTGGGGCCTATAATGGCTCAAGGAGGGGAGCCGGTCTGCCAACAAATCTAAAGAAAAGATGTGATTGGCTGACACCACATCAACAAAGATGCATTGGTAGCCATTTTAAGACTCAGTGACACATATCTGCATAAAAAGGAGAACAATATAGGGAGGGCAGGGTACCTTGACTCCCTAGGCCTGATAGAGTACCCCCTGACCCAGGGCCAAAAATGCTTTTTTTTGGTAATGGTACTGTGCATTTGTGGTCAATTTTTTATTTTTAAATGGCAATCTCTGGTCCTTTTTAAATAAACGTTCCCTGGGTGGGCCAGGGTCCAGGGTGTCGGTGCAGTTATTAAATTTGTGGCATGCATTCCTCCCCCCCAGCCACTGGAAGAACCCAGGGACACCATCTTCAGGGGCTGAAATTATTTTGATCAGCAGGGGGGGGTGGCCACCCTCCCCAAGCATTTGCAAGGCCCTGGGATCCCATCCCCCAGAGCGGATGTATATTTTAAGAGGAAGGGGTCTGGGCCACCCCCCCAGACCCATCCAGTAGCCCCAGGCAACTAACCCCCGAGTCAAAGTAAATTTTATCAGAAGGTGACGTGCGCCTCCACGATACACAAGCCTCTACATGGCCCTTGGGACTCCATTCTCCGGGGCTGATTTTACTTTTACTAGGCAGGGGTGTGAGGCCCCCTCCACAAGCCATTCAGTGGAACTAGAGGCCACTTCCCCTGGGACCCAAAAAAAGGTAGTGTCCTGAGGATTCCATACACTGGAATACCATCTTGGTTCCTGCCTAGAATAGTGTGTGAAGAACATTTCCCTGCCTGCACTCTCCCTGGTAGGGAAGACAACTTTGCTCCCAGCCTGTGGGAGCAGAAAAAAAAAGCTGCTTCCGCCCAGGTGGGAGCAAAGCAAAAGAGCCAGATCTTGCTAGCATCTAGGATGGGTTATGGTTGGGGAGCTGGCAGGGGACACGGGTCCATTGGCCTCCCCCCACAGTCTCCAGTGATGTACATGTTTTGGTGATCCCCAGGTGGCACCGGGGCTCCCGTTGTAAATGAATGGCCAGCTCCTGCCGGCACCCAGAATATGTGCTGGCTCAGTGGCCAGTATGTGCTGCAGGGCCCTAGGGACTTCATCCAGTGCCCCCCACCAACAATTACCAAAGATGTAAATGCCCGAGGTGGCACCGGGGCACTCGCGGTAAACCACACCCCGTGGGTGCTGTTCGAGACACCCAAAAAATAACAAAGAAATAATAAATGAGCAGCAGGAGCCGCTCATTTATAATCCGCGGGTCGAGGCACAGAGCGCCCCATAATGGCCCGCTGGTCTTTTTAATAATTTTTTTTATCTTGGTGGGGACACTAAAATCTGCAGGGGAACCACAAATAGTTTTATTTTAGTGTTGCGGAGGGCTGCAGGGAGGGCAGCAGCACTCCAGCAACATTACAATAATAATTTTTATTAAATGTAGTAAGCCTTCTGGCTCATGGATCGATGCCCCCAGGAGAGCTTTCCATCATTTATAAAGCACTCAAAGCTCGAACTGTATGGTCGTCAGCTGGAGCATGGCGACCCGTTGTGTTTGGTTCTGTGGTTGCATTTTGTGGCCTGAAAATGTGAAAAACGACTCACAGACATGTTTATGTTTAAAAAAAATATTCTTTATTTAAAATATATTCTGACAATATGTATTATTGAACATTGCATTGTGTATATTTGTGAAATATTCACTTAATTATGATTATTTGTGACTTTTTGACAATCAATAGATCTACTTCATATATGTTAATGTGCTCACTTTCTGATAAAGCCAATAGGGTTGCCTTTTATAGTTATAAATTAAAGGGGGTTGACCACATAGCCTCATGCCACACATGGCAGACTCAGGGGGTCGCCAGGGCATTGGTGCCCTATGGGGGGGGGGTTCCACAGTGATGTGCATCTTACTTTAAGTTAAAAAAATATATATCCACTGGAAAAGCAAAGGTTATAGTGATGTTTTAGTTCAGTGAAAATGTCATTTAAAACATAAAGTTTTAATTGAGCGCCGAGATATACCTTTGGGTAGGATTCACGCACTTAGCTAAGTGGAAATAGCATAATCTACTGAAACCCTTAAAGTGCACCAATTATAGGTGCCTCGAGTAATCATCATTCATGTCCTAAGGAAACTAAACTACAACTCGCGCCCCCACCATGCATGGCTAATTACCCCCCATATTACGTAGCTCATGACATCTTCTATGACATCATTGATAACATCACTGCAACATCCAAAATGTCATCATTGATGACAACACTGTTCATAGCGTGCAGTTGATGTTACGCATGGTAATAAAATATGACTTTACTTTAAAAACAACCCTAGAAATTGACTGAACAAAAACAGAGGTTAAAGTGATGTTATAGTTATGAATTGGAAACATACCTTACTTGACATTTAAAAAAAAAAAAACGCAGAAATTCACCGAAAAAAACAAAGGTTTTCTGTTTTGCACTTTTTGAGTTTGAAATGTGCCCACTCCAAAGCCTAGTGCTAAATGACAGACTTCCTTTTGCACAATGTTGCTGAAATTTTCCAGAAGTATGTGAAAGTAAATTAGGTTAATGTTGCACACCCCTTAGAACAACTCCTCTCAGATGCTCAAAATGGACTCCACCTGGATGTGGTGCCAGGACAT
The DNA here is from genome assembly GCF_031143425.1 of Pleurodeles waltl. Taxonomy (NCBI): domain Eukaryota; kingdom Metazoa; phylum Chordata; class Amphibia; order Caudata; family Salamandridae; genus Pleurodeles; species Pleurodeles waltl. The sequence continues at coordinate 13,449,935 of NC_090448.1, read as the reverse complement.
CCCTGATTGCGGCAGGGAGTGACTTCAAAACTGTAATACAACTGTTGACCCCAGGGGAAGAACTGCCCGTCCCTGACTCAAGCTACCTTCATCCTTGAAAGCAGTTCACCTGTCCACCCTCCCGCAGAGGTTTCATGACTGAGGTCCTGAATCGGACGGCATCGTGGCTGACTGACAGGAAGCTGGCCAGGTCCCTCACTCCATCTATCTCTCAATCATCCAGATCGACACCAGGAGAGCGGCTAGGCTCCCTTCCTGTTCTACCTCTACATACGGTGACAACCAGATACCATTAAATACAATTATTTTAAAGCTTCATAGTTTATGTGCTCTTGACTTCTAAATTAAGTATATGTTGATTTTCTAGCCTTGATAAAGCCCTCGCCTTTCAGGCAACAAACGGGGTGAAACATGTGTTGGCTACAGTGTATCAGGAAACTCCCAATGCAGAGGGTGTCTTACAAATATGATATTGTGATGAACTGCGTGGGATAAAAAGCTTTAAGACATAGCAACAAAAATTGCAACAAGTCTTGCTTGTACAAAGACACGTTCAAGCCTGCTTAAAGGGAATACGGAATCAGATGAGAACTGGCTCAAATAAATTAATAGGGAAACTGACACCACCAGATTTATCATCCCTGAGAACCGTGCCATCCTGACCACGCCAATGGGTCATGTCTTGCAGCGCCCCTAGAATATTGGGGAAATGCAGCCAAAATGCACCTCCAGACAGCTGCTCAGTGTACAAATTAGGATCCGCAACATGCCATATCTGAATTCCCTTTAACTACTCACAATTGCCCAAATAATTTAATTGAAAGCAATGTGCATAGATCACTGAGCACTGATCCACGAGACTGTAACACTTATCCTTCAAAAAAGACTTAGGGCCAGATGTATCAAAGAATTTTGCATTCGCAAACGGTGCGAATTGCAAAATTGGGCCGTTTGCGAATGCAAAATCACCTTTCAGTATGTAAGAAAGGCATTCGCAGTGCAATGTTGAGGAATCGCTAAAATAGCGAATCCTTAAAACTGCGACCCCGTTTAGAGAGTTCAAATTGCGATTCTCTAAATGCGGCATCGCAAATCAGGAATCCTTATTTGTGATTTCTTAAGCACATGTATCAAGCAATTCCTGAATGCGAACTGGGCATTAAGGAATCGCTATTACCACCAAGTTGAACTTGGTGGTAACCATGTGCAAATTTTAAAAATGCATTAAAAATGCATTTTTAAAATGTACATGTAAAGCACACATGCCCTTTTGGCATGTGTGCACCTTACATGTCTTCCAAAATTGTTTTGGGGTGCAGCAGAGGGGGCCTTAGGCCCCCAGCACCCTGGAGTTTGCATTTCCCAAATTGGAAATTCCAGTTAGGAATTCGCAATTTGGGAAATGCAAAAAATTTGCAAATATGGGCCGACAGGCCCGTACGTGTGCATGGGGGCTGTATCGCAATTTGGGATTCGGTAACAGCATTTACGATTTTTAAGAAATCGCTATTAACGAATCGCAAATATGATACATTGCATTTTGCGAATCAGAAATAACGATTTCTTAAAAATCGCTATTTCCGAATTGCAAAAGGCTTTTTTGATACATCTGGCCCTAGATATATATATATTTATATATATATATATATATATATGTCATGAAGTTCGGCCTCTGTGCTCAAGAGCCAGCCTTGACCAGTTACTCTTGGTTCCGCATTTGAAAAGATGATGAACTGGAGTAAAAACTTCTACGTCCATTCAGTCACACTGTGACTCACAAGCGCAGCTCGAATATTTACCTTACTAGGCCTGGGCGAAGTTAAATTACACAGGTGTAGTTTGAGTAATTTCTAGAGTTTAATGAAGTGGCGTAACAAAGGTCCCGCAGTGCAGGGTGGCCCTATTAGCACATTACCCGAACCTGATAGCTCCTGAGTAAGTGCAGAGGGGGCCACTCCATGTACCTCGTCTCATCCTCAGGGTACACGCGCTACGGAGGTCACTGTCCCAGTTTAAATGACCACCTAGCCTCGTGCACCCGAGCCAAGAACTCACAGCTATGACCATCAATACCCAACACCCTTACCACCATTTATTTTGAGCAGAGCGCCTCGTCGGGAGTATGAAGCGCTATACAAGTGTGAAAACACAATATAACCCCCTCCGTGCACGGCTGCACCTTTGCCGACACGAAGTCCCACTCTTCAGAAGGGCCTGATGCCAATAGGAGTGGGCAAGTGGGCGCTGCAGCGCTTCACTGCCGCCTCTCAGCGCTAGGGGCGGCCTGGAGCAGTAACGGAAGCTGGGGAGCCAGCTTGAGCCGAGACACAGAAGGGGTTCAGCTTTGGTAACACTTGAATCGTTTTTTTGTCTCTTGGAACAAACTTGTACCGCTTTCTACTGTAGTGCCTCGTGCGTATCTTTCAAAGCTCCTTCTCTGCACGTGTAGCGCTCAAACCTTCACCCCCCTTAGTAGAAGCTGCCGCTGTTAACATTTCAAATGCTTCAATTTCTGCGGGCTGGCCCTCTTTTAATCCATGCCTTTCAAGTTATTTTAGCCAGGTTTGCCCCTAGTGCTTGTAGAGGCTTGAAGCCACACGAGTCCCTGTAGTGCGCTACACAGGTCTTCGCGCTTCTCACTGGTTCTCGGAGCGCCTGGATGCCTCACATGTGCGCTACACAGGTCTCTGCCCTTCCCTCTGCGAGCTAGGGTTTCCCCTGGTGGTGGGAGCGCCTTGAGGCCTCATAAACCACAGTAGTGCGCTACACAGGTCTTCACGCTACCCGGTTTTGGGAGCGCCTTGGTACTTCACAAAGCCCAGCTGGGCGCTACACAGGTCTCCGCTCTCCACACTGTGCGCTGCTCGAGGAGTCCTACGGCGGAAAGTGAGTGAGCAGCAACTAGAGAGAATGTGGTACCGACTCCTGCAGAGCCTGTGCTGGGAAGGCTGAGGCCCCGACTGTCCCTGCCTGCAGTCTTGGGCTCAAAGGCACTGGGAGAGCAGCAGCCCCAGCCTGCTGCTCACAGGCAGGAGGGCAGCTCCTTGGACTGCTGCTCACAGGGGCAGGTCCGGTGCCAGGAGGGGGCTCCAGACCTGCTGCTCGCAGGCGGAGGGGCATCATCAGTGCTAGCGCTCAGAAGAGCCCACGAGTTAGTGCAACCCGTACGGCAATCCCTGCAGGAGCTGTTCCTGCCCTCTGCCTGCAAGAACTGTGGCAGCTGTCCCTGCCCTCCGCCTGCAAGAACTGGGGGAGCTGTCCCTGCCCTCCGCCTGCAAGAACTGGGGGAGCCGTTCCTGCCCTTCGCCTGCAAGAACTGGGGGAGCTGTTCCTCCCCCCGTGCCTGCAAGAACTGGGGGAGCTGTTCCTGCCGTCTGCCTGCAAGAACAAGAGGAGCAGTTTCTTCCCTCTGCCTGCAAGAACTGCAGGGACTCCGCCCCCTGCCTGCAAGAACCAGAGAGCGTCTCCTGCTGCTGTCAAGCGCCGGTGGAGCGTCCAAAGCCCCCGAAGGTCAAGGACTGTCCGAGAAGCAGCTGCAGGTCCGAGCAGTGGCGCAGTCCCAGTCCTGCTGCTGTCAGGCACCAGGTGGGGTGATCAAGCCTTGCTTCCTGCAGGAGCTGCAAGAACACTCCCTGCTGCTGTCAGGCACCGGTGGGGGTGATCAAGCCTTGCTTCCTGCAGGAGCTGCAAGAACACTCCCTGCTGCTGTCAGGCACCGGTGGGAGTGATCAAGCCTTGCTTTCTGCAGGAGCTGGAAGAGCACTCCCTGCTGCTGTCAGGCCCGGTGGGGTGATCAAGCCTTGCTTTCTGCAGGAGCTGGAAGAACACTCCCTGCTACTGTCAGGCACCAGGTGGGGTGATCAAGCCTTGCTTCCTGCAGGAGCTGCAAGAACACTCCCTGCTGCTGTCAGGCACCGGTGGGGGTGATCAAGCCTTGCTTTCTGCAGGAGCTGGAAGAACACTTCCTGCTGCTGTCAGGCCCGGTGGGGGTGATCAAGTCTTGCTTCCTGCAGGAGCTGGAAGAACACTCCCTGCTGCTGTCAGGCCCGGTGGAAGAGTGGCTTGCGCCAGCTGAGAAGCAGCTCCTCACTCTAGTGGGCACCGTTTGGCGCTATCGGGGCAGAGGCAAGTTCCAGGAGCTATTGAAAGAGCACTTCTATTTGCTGCTTGAAGACGCACTTCTAGGCTCTGTTAACGGAGTGGTGGGCAGTTCTATTGGAGGAGCCGTGAAAGTTGATAATTTGGAGAAGCAGTTTGGGCACTAACCAAGGAGCACTTTTAGGCGCTATCCAAGGAGTTGTTTCAAGTCTCATAGGAGGAGTGGTGCGAGGACCTACTGGAGACACAGTTACTGGCGGTAAAAGGGGTCCAGACCCAGTCATCATCGAGGGGCACCTCAAGGCGCGATTGGAGGAGCTGTCACAGTTGCAGTTCTTGGAGATCAATCCTGGCACTTTTGGTGGGGCACACCTGACCCTGGTTGTAATGAGAAGTTTGCACTATAGACTCCACTTACTGTCCACCCAGTGAGTCCCCGCAACGGTGACGCGACCACCATGGGCTTTGAGCTGGAGCGCTTCAGCGGGGAGGTGGACCCTGACCTGAAGTGCAACCTTTGCAACCGTGTTCTGGAGGACCCTCTTACCACCCCCTGTGGGCACGTCTTCTGCGCGGGCTGCGTCCTGCCCTGGGTGGTGCAGCAGGGCAGTTGCCCCGTTAAGTGCCAAAGGCTGTCGGCCAAGGAGCTCAACCATGTGCTACCACTCAAGAGTCTTATCCTGAAGCTAGACATCAAGTGCGAGCACCAGGCCCGCGGGTGTGGACGCGTGGTCAAGCTGCAGCACCTGGCCGAGCACGCGGAGACGTGCGACTACGCCCCGACCACATGCCGGCACCCAGGCTGTGGGCAGGTGCTGAGCCTGCGGGATGTGGAGTCCCACACGCGTGAGGCCTGTGAGCAGCGGCCAGCTGGGCTGTGCCAGCAGGGCTGCGGGCTGGAGTTGACTTTCCAAGAGCGGCGGCTCGGCTCACACCGCTGCACCGCGGCCCTGCAGGCTCACAGCACCGCCTTACAGGCCCGCGTGCAGGTGCTGGAGGGCCAGCTCAAGAAGCAAGCACTCCGCGCGGGCAAGCGGGAACAGTCGCTGCTGTCCCGCCTCTGCTCCCTGCAGAACGAGCTGCAGATGACGGCCTTGCGCTACCAGAAGCGGTTCACTGAGTACAGTCAGCGGCTCGACTCGCTGACGCGCAGCCTGGCCTCACCTTGCAAGGTAAGCAAGCTCCCTGGAAACAAGCAACTTATGCAAACACGCACAAGTAAACCAAAATGTCTAGTAAATCATATGTGAGGTGGCATGACCTGGGAGAGCATAAGACGGCATAACATGGGCTTCACGGCATCCCTCCAGCATGGCATGACATGACGTATCATAATGCATTGAATCCATATGGACAGAATTCTATCTTGTTCCAGTATATGGCTGTTACTGCTGCACTGTTTAGTTCAATGTGGAGAACACAGTGGTGTAAGGAGGTTGGGGGGGGCAGCAAAGTATATGGAGTCAAGAGCTATCAGGCCAGGGTGGTGTGCTGAGAGGACCTCCTGGAGCTCCCACCCTCCCCCCGCACTGTGGGGGCTGCAGGGGCCTTTGTTACACCACTGGGTGAAGGACCACTATATAAAACTGTTAAATAAAATAGATAGCAAGGCATTGGAATAGCATTTCATCCTGCCTGATGGGTAACTGCATCCTGGGAGGCGGGGCAAGAAATACTAGCGCCTGTATGCCGCCGTAATTAATAATTGATACATGAGGTGACACGACGGGGCGTGGCTCTGTGGGCGGGCTAGCACAGGCTTCTCCAACCAGTATCCTGTGAGCTACTGGTCGCCCTCTGGCCACCTGTGAGAAGCTCTCCTGTGTGCTGCTCAGTAAACTAAATTAGAAGTTTTTAGTTTAGTTCAAGCAATATTTGCAATCTAGAACTCAAAGCCTGTATTTGAGCTGAAAATGTCTGTATTTTCACAACTTATAAGGTATTGTTTGGAGAAAATGATTTACTTTCCAAAATCTACGTAAAGCGGGTCCTTGGGTGATGACTTGTGACGTGCTGGAGGTTTGTTGCCAGGGTCCCAGCCTTTGTGCCAGGGGCTGCCCCTATGGGTGCCTGTGTTAAGCATGTGGTGGCATCTCACATTGACAAAGCCTTGCCAGGGGCGTGGCTTGGTCAGTGAGATTAGGAGGGAGTGAGCTTCAAATCTTCCAACAATCACCCTGGCACATCTTGTTGAAATACATTATACAACAAGCAGGGGAGTGGGGGGGGTTAAATGGGCAGTGGGAAAGATGTATTTTGATTGGCAGGAAAACTAAGTGAGGGAAAACACAATATTTTGTAAATTAAGGAACATTCTCAAGGACTTTCAAAACAGAGAGAGCATGTGGGTGAGTTTGTGTCTGTGTGACAATTCCTGGTGAAATCGGACAGACACCTGAAAGCACCGGTACCCATCAATCTATGAGAAATACATTTATTAGGGGGAGTAACACCCCAAACTGCCTCCCTGAAGCTACGGCCCTGAGCCTTGTCACATCACTGCCAGTAGCCCTGCCTGGTGCGCTGAGGTGGTCACTGCTGACAGCCTAGATTGGGGGGGTGGGGAGCCGCTATGGTCACTCCTGACAGCCTAGCATGGGGGGGGGGGGGTGCTGCGGTCACTGCTGACAGCCTAGCATGGGGGGGGTGCTGTGGTCACTGCTGCCAGCCTAGCATGTGGGGGGCTGCTGTGGTCACTGCTGCCAGCCTAGCATGTGGGGGGGTGCTGTGGTCACTGCTGACAGCCGAGTATGGGGGGTGCTGTGGTCAATGCTGATAGCCTAGCATGGGGGGGTGCTGTGGTCACTGCTGCCAGCCTAGCATGGGGGGTGCTGTGGTCACTGCTGGCAGCCTAGCATGGGGGGGGAGGTGCTGCGGTCACTGCTGACAGCCTAGCATGGGGGTTTGGGGGTGCTGCGGTCACTGCTGACTACCTAGCATGGGGGGGTGCTGTGGTCACTGCTGACAGCCTACCATGGGGGGGTGCTGTGGTCACTGCTGACATCCTAGCATGGGGGGGTACTGTGGTCACTGCTGACAGCCTAGCATGAGGGGTTGGGGGTGCTGTGGTCACTGCTGGCAGCCTAGCATGTGGGGGGGTGCTGTGGTCACAGCTGACTGCCTAGCATTGGGGGGGAGGTGCTGCGGTCACTGCTGACAGCCTACCATGGGGGGGTGCTGTGGTCACTGCTGACAGCCTAGCATGGGGGGTTGGGGGTGCTGTGGTCACTGCTGACAGCCTAGCATGGGGAGTGCTGTGGTCACTGCTGACTGCCTAGCATGGGTGGGGGGTGCTGTGGTCACTGCTGACAGCCTAGCATGGGGGGGTGCTGCGGTCACTGCTGACAGCCTAGCATGGGGGGGGTGGGGGCGCTGTGGTCACTGCTGACAGCCTAGCATGGGGGGTTGGGGGTGCTGTGGTCACTGCTGACTGCCTAGCATGGGTGGGGTGTGCTGTGGTCACTGCTGACAGCCTAGCATGGGGGGGTGCTGCGGTCACTGCTGACAGCCTAGCATGGGGGGGGGCGCTGTGGTCACTGCTGACAGCCTAGCATGGGGGGTTGGGGGTGCTGTGGTCACTGCTGACTGCCTAGCATGGGGGGCGGGTGCTGCGGTCACTGCTGACTGCCTAGCATGGGGGGGGGGGTACTAATGTAACCGTGTGTAACGTGGTCACCAGTACCACACCGATGGCATCATACGCTACGATGATTTTCACTAAACATAAATAGCTCTTATTACAGAAAAGGTTGGAGACCCTGCTCTAGGTGGTGAGTGACAGTTCAGGATATAACATGGGACTGCCTTCTGGTTCTCAACTCATGCATGAAACACATATGTAATATGTGCGCGTATGGACGAGTACTGTGTGGTATATGGGTCACAAGCTTATGGGGGAGATTATGGCCACCTGGATAAAACATTAAACTGGGGCAAGTGTTTGGGGGGATGGGCTGGGGAGAGTGAACATGTTAAAGTTTGTGGGCGAGTTCTGGGGGGCGGTGCTTATGACGCACGCACTTCATTGGCACGTGGCAGACAGGAAGGTCTGGCCCCGGGGGGGGGGGGGGGGGGGGGGGTGTACCAGAGAAGTGGGTCAGACGTGTCAAAGATTTGAATTCATTGAATATATGGGACCCTCGCTACCAAGAGTGCTTAGCTCACCCTGTCGTTGGAGCCCTTTGTGCATATTCATGTAGGTGTTCTGTGAAGTGTGGTGTTTTTAAAGTGCTCAGGTGCATGGAATAAAAATCATGAAAAATAAGAAAAAGCGCCCCGTGGGGTCCGGCAGGATGAGGGGACCCCCACTCTGATGTGTGTAGGGAGTCAGTCATATGTACAGAAGGCGAGGGCAGTCGGGGGTAGGAGGCGGCGGTGAGTACTAGAGCGTGAGGGGCAGTGGGGGTAGAAGGCGGGGGTGAGTACTAGAGCGTGAGGGGCAGTGGGGGTAGAAGGCGGGGGTGAGTACTAGAGCGTGAGGGGCAGTGGGGGTAGAAGGCGGGGGTGAGTACTAGAGCGTGAGGGGCAGTGGGGGTAGCCAGTGAGCGTTAAGTGAGGTGTGGTCATCTGCAGTCAGTACCCAATGTACATAGTGCGTGTTGTATGTAGGTATGTCGTCTCTACTCTCAATGTGTCTAGAGGGGGCGGACTGGAGAAGGCGCTGAGATGTCTCTCCTGGGTGACATCTCATTAAAGACTTAGACGTCCCTCATCCATCCTGAGGGCCTTTCTTTACAAAGCGACTTCACACTTTAACCTGACCAATGGAAATCAATTCAGCAGTATAAACAGGGCTCCCTGTTTTCCGTTGTTACTGATTTTTACAGATAAATACAGCCAGAAAACATTGTCCTTCCTGTCTATATTTATTTTTAAAAGTGGAAAACTACAGATAATTCATATTCTTCAGAGTGACTCACCATGCTCAGATTAATGACTTTCAGGCCACTAGATGTACACATTGGCAGCTTGAGGAGTTAGGAAGCTGAATGGCATTTGCTTAAATTACTGCATCTCAACATGTATATGTCCTATTATACTATTTTTTTTAATGTGGGTTTATTATTTTATTTTTTCGGCTGTGTAAAGTGATAAAACCTGACAGGCACCAAAATATGAGTGCACATTTATCTGTTAAATAAATTAAGAAATATCACCCCATCTGTTCACAAAATACAAACTAGATATGGATAAATACCAATAAAATGGCCCAAAAATAAATATAGATCAATACAGATGGAAATGTTAATAAAATAAATATCATAAAACCGGGAGCCCTAATTATAAATTATGTAGGAAAGGGCAGTATATAACGGTGTCGGTGTCAGGCAGCCTGGAGGAGGTGTGGCCACGTAGGAAGGCGTGGCTGAGTCGACCAATGAGGAGTCAGGCCAGAGTCAAGCCTTGGACCATGTCTAGGCTCAGCCAGATCTGAGATGGGCTGGATCATATGTATGATGAGTGGACAATCCTGCGGCCCCCCAGGTTTGTGGGGGAGGTGAATGAGAAGATGTTGTCCGGTGTCCCTCGGTGCAGTAATGGAGTGGTAGATATTGTCAGCTTTTATCTTGTTCTCACTGTATAGCACTTTCTACAATTATTATGTCACTGTATTCTTTCTCAGTCTCACGTCACCTTTTCTGTGGACTAGGTTGTACCATCAATCAAAGTGTTGGATGTGTGAGGTCAGTAGAGGGTTTTTTCAGTGTTTACAAGTGGTTTGTGGGGGTTAGTGTGAAGGTAAACTGAGTTTAAACTTGGAATGTTCTCATGTTTTCATGTGTGTGGATGGGTGTGCTGAGAGTAAGGTTCCTTTCTGTTGGATTGGGTGGTGGAGGTAAAGTTATGCATCACAGAGAATCCCAGTAGCACATTATGAGGCAATGCTGTGTGCTTAGGGATGTGGTGTGTTTATGCCGAGGGTGTATCTTGGCGTGGTGGCAGCGCTGTTGGTTGACTCTGCTTTACCAGTGCCGTTGTGTTACCTGCAAGAGCGAGTACTGGTTTCGTCTAGCGGGTGGCGTCTGAGGATGACCATTTGACATCATGTTTGGACCGGTGGCGTATGAGGGTGAGTAGACGGCACTGTTGGATATGAATCCAATGCACACTCTTAGACCCTGGACGTGGTTTTGGGGTGAGTGTGTACGACAGGGATGGTGTGATGATGAGAACCAATCTTCCCGGGGTAGATATTCCGCCAAGTGGAGAGACGCCAGGTGGACATGGCGGACAGGGCAGTATTGTGATAAGCAGCACATAGAGCTCTGCAGCAGAGGCTGGTGGTGCAACATCTGCTTCCTGGTGGAGGTGCTGAAGGCAAATAAACAGGGTCTCCTGTGTACCCCAAAGTCACCTGTTCAATAACTCATACCTCACATGATCATAGCACATATGTAGCGCACTACTGCATAAACAAAATGACATAGCACTACACCACGGCTGCTTCATGTAGCCCATAGCCCCTTGCTTGACTTCCAGACCCACCCCGTAGACCAGAGTGCAGAGAGAAGGGAGCGGTCATTACCACCTGTTCCTGGGTCTATGTATATCTCCGCCCATCCTGCCCACTGGTGTGCCCAGCCAAGTTTATCAGAACCTCCTGGTAGAGTTTCTGAGCTTTTCTGTTTCCCAAAGTGATATGTCAAGTAGCGCCTCACTGAGCTGCACTGAGCTCTTCCACGGCCGTGCTGTTTGTAACATTACTACCATTGTGTCCTTGTAGCAGTGGTCCTCTTAAACTCCTCTTCTCAGAATGGTTTTATCATTGGTAATATGTCAGACATGTGGGCTTGTCGGCTTCGGACATATCGACTTGGTTCCCTTCAGACATAGGACTTGCCAACTTTGGGCTCATGGACTTGGCACGTTACAGACATACGGATTCAGTTGGCTTTGGACATATGAACTTGGTTGGTCTCAGACATATGGACTCAGTAGACTATGGAAATATGGACTTGGTTGGCTTCAAACGTGTCCTTGGTCGGCTTTGCACATATGAACTTGGGTGGATTTGAACATTCGAATATGGTGAGTCAGTCAGCTTCACACACGGACATGGTCGACTTTGATCATATGAACTCGGGGGGCTATGGTCATATGGACTTGGCAACTTATAGACATATGGACTAGGTCGGCTTTGGACATATGAACTTTTTCGGTTCCAAACATATGGACTCAGTAGACTATGGAGATATGGACTTGATTGGCTTCAAATGTAGCCTTGGGCAGCTTTGGACATCCGGACCTGAGTGGATTTGGACATTCAGATATATTGAGTAAGTCAGCTTCACACATGGACGTGGTCGACTTTGGTCATGTGTACTTGGTCAGCTTTGATCATATGGACTTGGTTGGTTTTGGTCATATGGACTTGGTTGGCTTTGGTCATATGGACTCAGGTGGTTTTGGACATTCGGACATATTGAGTCAGTCAGCTTTACACAGGGACTTGGTTGGTTTTAGAAATTTGGAATTAGTCAGCTTTGGTCATATAGACTTGGTCGACTGTGGACATATGAATTCAGTTTGCTTTAGACATATGGACTAGGTAGGTGTGTTTTTCATCTCTCCCTCCTGTGCTGCTTCCACCTCCACAAGTCCACCAGCCTCACAATGTTGCTCCCACCCTTCCCAGCTTATTTTTAAAAGCCCAGAAACAGGACTCTTTTGGTGGGATATGGCTGAAGGGCAGACTTTAATCACCTGCATTCCACATATTGCATGAAACCATAAGCTTTAGCACTCAGAGGCTTTTATGGTGCTGGAAAGGGCCACCTGCTGCTCTCGGGTGGCATCTGAGGGAGAAGGTGTACTTAGTATTACACTTCTCCTGAAGGCCCATGAAATGCTTCGTAGGCTGTGATAGAGGGCCAGATAGCTGATTCCTGCAGAAAGTAATTTAGGCCTTGGCAAATATTTCCATTTACATTGTGACATTTCCTCAGTCTTCTTAAATTCTGTTCAGTTTCCTCCTTGGACTTTGATAGGTGTACGGTCAGTTATTTGTACTTTAGTGCCAGAGCCCTGATCTCATAGATCAGTGCTCAGAATAGATTTTTTTACTGTTTTAGTTCTATTCTTTGATGGCTGTATGTTCAGTTGTTTTGTTTTCTTGACATTTTTTATGCTGTTCCCTTACGGTGAGTAATCAATTTCCCTTTCTTTTATTTATTCCTGGTGAGATATGATGGGTGCATTTTCTCTTTCTGTGTCCTGGAAGGTGATTTTGCAGTATCATTGTATTCTTTATGCTCAGCAGGGGGTGACGACTGGTCAGTTTTGTGGGGTTTATTGTACCCTTTTACAATGGTCCCTAGTGCAGAAGATTCAATATCGAATTTGTTTTAATTGGTTGTGCATGGCTCTAGTCGTATTTTTGCTGAATTTGTGTTTGGGATTTTACTCTTTTTTGCTGGAGTCTGATCTCTTTTTTTACTGTTCTTAGGAAGTCTTTGGTGGGAGAGGTTTGACTGTCTTTTTGTTCAGGGTAGGTGGACAGTTTTAATTCTATTTTGTGGCCTTTGGTGAGTGAGCAGTCAGGGTTTCCACTCTCTTATGCGAGAGTGCAGACAGCAATCGTCCAGTTTTTAGGTCGAGTGTGCAAGCGCTCTGACGTGTTGTAATCTATCTGTGGGCTTTTAACCACGCCCACCGCATGCCCATCACTATCACTCATTCATGGGCTACCTTTTGTTCTCATTGGTAAATGCTGTACGTTTGTCCCTCCTTGGGGCACTTTTGTCATAGCCTTGGCCATCGACCCTGTTACATGGATAGTTGCACTTTTGTTGATACGTTCGACTGCGAGCAAACTTCTTTTTCCTTTTGTGTTTCTCCTTCGCGCTCATGCTCATGGCGGCCGTGGCGCTTTGAATCGGCTCACTTATGTCAACTGTTTTACTTTTTATTTACAATTAATGTGGCAAGAAAAGTCCATTTAGGAATTTAGAACGCTAATAGCTCTAACTCGAGGAAACGCAAGACCCTTTGCTTTGCCAATGCTTGTTTTGCGTTAGTTTCTGTTTTGCATATGGGTGGAAAGCTACCAGAAGGTGTATATTCCAAGACAGGGGTTACATGGCAGGAGTGCTCTGTGTACCTAGTTCCTGTGATGAGCGTGAGAACCCCTCTCATATGCAAACCCAGATTTCAGAGGAAGAAGGGGGGCAGCATGTTGGGGAAAGAGCTGAGAGCACTAAAGTCTTTTATCCATGACACTCAGATGAACATGTTCAGAATTTACTTGGACAGTCCGTAACTTGAGTCTGGAATCTATTATTACTAGGGGTGTGTAAAATGTGCATAATTTGTTTTTGTGTAATAGCTAAATTATGCATAAATGTGCTAAACAAATAGTGCTAAATAATCAGCCTTTCTCGCCAACCACAATCCCTGTTGTTCTGCGGCGCCCATGCACTCAGGGCACATCTTTACCACAAATCCTGGGTAACTCCCCAAAGTGCCATAATTTAAGGAACTTTATGTAACAAGCATAACCCAATATTTCCTAAAATTATGTGAATTATGCTGGCGTGATGTAAATTTGGCGCAGGCCTAATTATTGCTCCTTTTGACAGGCGTCTTTTATCTCTTGCGCGGGCCAGAGGTCATGGCACCCATGGGCGCCTATCAGTCACTGAGGTGGAAACCTTCTTGTAGTGTTGACAAAGCAAGATGACCTCGCATTGGCTGGAGGAGTACATCATTGGACTGGTGGGAGGAGCTCTTGTCTTGGGATTGGCTGATGAAGCTCTTATAAGTTGGTGATTGGCTCCGCTGTGATTCTATTTCCAGTATGTAGCTGCCGCACTTCCCCTAACCTCCACCTCAGGCCTAGGCCACATTCTGTGCCTCCACTCTAGAGGCCCCTCCGTGTCCTGAGGACTCAGGCTGACCCGTGGACCTCTCTCCTGGGCAGTCCCTCGTGTGCACCTCCACCACCCCAGCCCCTCCCCCTGTCGCATCACCTGCTGGGTGCACTGTGGTGCTAGCAGTGTACCTACTCACTAGCCAAACTCATGCCTCTTTTTACTTCCGGGGTTAAAGTTTACTGCAGATGCAGTGCTATGAACCTTAAAGAAAGGAAAGAGTTTCCGTTCACAGCTTCCAGCTGACACTCTGTGTGACCTGGTGCTGCTGTCAGAGGTTGCAGAGCTCACAACGGGTAGAAACATGCTGCATTAGAATAAGAGTTTACTGTGACCCTCTGTGTGACCTGGTGCTACTGGCAGAGGTTGCAGAGCTCACAACGGGTAGAAACATGCTGCATTAGAATAAGAGTTTACTGTGACCCTCTGTGTGACCTGGTGCCACTGCCACAGGTTGCAGAGCTCACAAACGGGTAGAAACATGCTGCATTAGAATAAGAGTTTACTGTGACCCTCTGTGTGACCTGGTGCTACTGGCAGAGGTTGCAGAGCTCACAAACGGGTAGAAAGATGCTGCATTAGAATAAGAGTTTACTGTGACCCTCTGTGTGACCTGGTGCTACTGGCAGAGGTTGCAGAGCTCACAAACGGGTAGAAACATGCTGCATTAGAATAAGAGTTTACTGTGACCCTCTGTGTGACCTGGTGCCACTGCCACAGGTTGCAGAGCTCACAAACGGGTAGAAACATGCTGCATTAGAATAAGAGTTTACTGTGACCCTCTGTGTGACCTGGTGCCACTGCCACAGGTTGCAAAGCTCACAACGGGTAGAAACACGCCGCATTAGAATAAGAGTTTACTGTGACCCTCTGTGTGACCTGGTGCCACTGCCACAGGTTGCAAAGCTCACAACGGGTAGAAACACACTGCATTACAATAAGAGTTTACTGTGGCACTCTGTGTGGGCTGAGGCAGGTGGCAGAGGTTGTAGAGCTCACAAACGGGTAGAAACATGCTGCATTAGAATAAGAGTTTACTGTGACCCTCTGTGTGACCTGGTGCTACTGGCAGAGGTTGCAGAGCTCACAACGGGTAGAAACATGCTGCATTAGAATATGAGTTTACTGTGACCCTCTGTGTGACCTGGTGCTACTGGCAGAGGTTGCAGAGCTCACAAACGGGTAGAAAGATGCTGCATTAGAATAAGAGTTTACTGTGACCCTCTGTGTGACCTGGTGCTACTGCCACAGGTTGCAAAGCTCACAACGGGTAGAAACACGCCGCATTAGAATAAGAGTTTACTGTGACCCTCTGTGTGACCTGGTGCCACTGCCACAGGTTGCAAAGCTCACAACGGGTAGAAACACACTGCATTACAATAAGAGTTTACTGTGGCACTCTGTGTGGGCTGAGGCAGGTGGCAGAGGTTGTAGAGCTCACAAACGGGTAGAAACATGCTGCATTAGAATAAGAGTTTACTGTGACCCTCTGTGTGACCTGGTGCTACTGGCAGAGGTTGCAGAGCTCACAACGGGTAGAAACATGCTGCATTAGAATAAGAGTTTACTGTGACCCTCTGTGTGACCTGGTGCTACTGGCAGAGGTTGCAGAGCTCACAACGGGTAGAAACATGCTGCATTAGAATAAGAGTTTACTGTGACCCTCTCTGTGACCTGGTGCTACTGGCAGAGGTTGCAGAGCTCACAAACGGGTAGAAAGATGCTGCATTAGAATAAGAGTTTACTGTGACACTCTGTGTGAGCTGAGGCAAGTGCCAGAGGTTGCAGAGCTCACAAACGGGTAGAAACACGCTGCATTAGAATAAGAGTTTACTGTGACCCTCTGTGTGACCTGGTGCTACTGCCACAGGTTGCAGAGCTCACAAACGGGTAGAAAGATGCTGCATTAGAATAAGAGTTTACTGTGACCCTCTGTGTGACCTGGTGCTACTGGCAGAGGTTGCAAAGCTCACAACGGGTAGAAACACGCCGCATTAGAATAAGAGTTTACTGTGACCCTCTGTGTGACCTGGTGCCACTGCCACAGGTTGCAAAGCTCACAACGGGTAGAAACACGCCGCATTAGAATAAGAGTTTACTGTGACCCTCTGTGTGACCTGGTGCCACTGCCACAGGTTGCAAAGCTCACAACGGGTAGAAACACACTGCATTACAATAAGAGTTTACTGTGGCACTCTGTGTGGGCTGAGGCAGGTGGCAGAGGTTGTAGAGCTCACAAACGGGTAGAAACATGCTGCATTAGAATAAGAGTTTACTGTGACCCTCTGTGTGACCTGGTGCTACTGGCAGAGGTTGCAGAGCTCACAACGGGTAGAAACATGCTGCATTAGAATAAGAGTTTACTGTGACCCTCTGTGTGACCTGGTGCTACTGGCAGAGGTTGCAGAGCTCACAACGGGTAGAAACATGCTGCATTAGAATAAGAGTTTACTGTGACCCTCTGTGTGACCTGGTGCTACTGACAGAGGTTGCAGAGCTCACAAACGGGTAGAAAGATGCTGCATTAGAATAAGAGTTTACTGTGACACTCTGTGTGAGCTGAGGCAAGTGCCAGAGGTTGCAGAGCTCACAAACGGGTAGAAACACGCTGCATTAGAATAAGAGTTTACTGTGACACTCTGTGTGAGCTGAGGCAGGTGCCAGAGTCTGGCAGCAGAAATGTGCCAAACACAATGTCCAAAACGGGGTGCAGTGTATCAGAGGTCACCCCCAGAAGTGGACTCCAGAGCTCAGACACTGACACAACACAGACTCCAGCTGGTTCTAACCCTCCCTCTACCCGCCTCTCTTGCTGGGCACCTGGCCTTGGCATGTTGTTTTCCCAGTTTGTATTCATTGCACTTGACAGACCCAAGATGCTACAAGACAAGGAATGAGTGCACTACTCTTGTGAGCGGTTCTTAACTGCTGTGCACCCGAGTGAAGTGAGCACTGCTGATGTTCAGGAGAGTGAGAACGAGAGAGTTTTCACAACAGCCCGCGTTGCACCTGTTCTCTGGGCACTACTTAGCTTTTTGAGAAGCAAACTTTTCACTCTCTAAATCCAAAATGGCGTTGTAATTGGCTCTTTACTTTTATTTTTTGGGGGCGCTCAGAGTGTGTGATCTATTACATTTGAGATTGTGTTTTCTTTTTTAGATCGAGCATAGCAGAGCGCAAGCGCTGCTCTTCTCAACATGTTGTAACCTATTCTGTGGGCTTCAACCACGCCCATCTCATGCCCATCACTTTCATTGGTTCCTGGGCCTGCCTTTTAAAATTCACTTCATTGCGTAGGTGAATGCTTTATGTTTGTCCCGCCTTGAAGCTGGTTTGTTACCACCTTGCAGACTGACCCTGTTACATACAATATTGCACGATCGGACATGTACCTTAATATGGTGCACTCTTTTACTCTTTTGCCTTGCTGCTTCGTGGCCGGATGTTGTTTCTTCGTCTTCCTCGGTTTCAGGCATCTTGCTGTTTTGTCTTCCTTGGTTTCAGGCATCTTGCTGTTTCGTTGCGATGTCTTTTTTTTTTTTTTTTGCAGTTTTATGTAGTGTGAACTCAATACAAAGGTATTACAGTGCTTTACATGAGCTCCGGTTACCTTACACAAGGACACATTCATTTTTGGTAGGGAGGGGAGATTAAGCGATTTGCCCACATTCACAGGATGTTGAGCCGGCCCTGAGACTCGAACTGTGTTCCGCGGCTCCAAAGTTGGCAGCTCTGGCCCTTACGCCACATCCTCTCCCCTTGGGTTCTTTCTCTGGTTTGTGTTGGGGCAGTCTGGGAATAACTCGTTTTTTTTTATATAGCACTTGGTAATACAGGTTCTATCATTTCATAGCGCTGAGAAACAGGTGCCATTCTTAACAAAATCACTATAATTCTTTTGCATCAACCTTTCAGAGATGAAGAGATGAAAAAGCAATGTCAGGAATGTAATCTGTGACATTCTCGTTCTGTCAAGACCTCTGCAGTGGGTGCATTAACCAACTGACTAGAGTAGTGCTTCACACTAGGTGATAGCACGTGCTCTTGATAACCTCCGCAGGGTCACCAACCAAGCACACAGGTTAGTTCTAGGCATGAAGATGGCGAAAGGTGCTGTCTCCAGAATGGTGGAAAGGGAGTTGTGGTTCCAGACCCAAGTACTACACGGCCTCAAGCTTGATAGCAAGAAACATCTGGCCTTTGGATGTAAATTTGTCTTCTTCAAGTAGAGTTCAGTTAGTAGAGGCATCAATTTGACTAACTCTGTAGCGCAAAGAAGCCAACACAAGGGTGCCACAGTGAGAGGAGCAGCGTATCATAGGGCACAAAAGTGAAGCAAACTCCATCACTTCCTCCTCTCAGGAGTCACTGGTGTCATGTCTTTGGCAGTCCCCTCACAGCTACTGCGGCCGTGCAGATTCCACTTCCGGTAGCGCTGTCTAAAACAGCGCTCGGAAAGATTCCACTTCCGGTAACGCTGTCTACAACGGCGCTCGGACAGATTCCACTTCCGGTAGCGCTGTCTACAACGGCTCTCGGACAGATTCCACTTCCGGTAGCGCTGTCTAAAACAGCGCTCGGACAGATTCCACTTTCGGTAACGCTGTCTAAAACAGCGCTCGGATAACACTGCTTTCTGTTTCAAGAGGCCCCACCCCAAATACCACCCACAGTAACACTCATAGGCGCAGACCGCTTCATGTGTATAATATCACAGCCGGTCTGTAGGAATGAGGCAAAAACACTCCCAAGATGGTGGCCTTGTTCTGCCCTTTCTCCTGCAGCAACAGGCGTGGGAGGGGTGCTGTGGCACCTGCATACATCCACTACACTCCAAACCAAAACGCATAAGTAAAATACATTGTCATTTACCACGCCAATAGCTCTAACTCTCACAAATGCAAGACCTATTGCATTGCAAATGCTTGTTTAATCTCTACTCAGTGTATGTACTCTTTCATTATTTCACCCTTTTTGTCCTGGACTCTGGCGGTGTTGTGGTCAGTATTTTAAAACTTCACCTACCCGCTGTCTGGTTGTCAAAGACTTCTTGTGGGCAGCCCCAGACCTTTACAGCGGGGTTAGTGCCCACACACTGCTTCCATTGGTTGTCTTTATTGTCATTCTTATTTCCTTGGTTCCTATTTGACAGTTTTCCTCCCTCTTCTTGTGTTTGTGTCTAGCCTGGAGCACGGTCTATTTACAATGCTTTTAATGTGCAGATCTGTATCCTTCCAATATTCACTTCTATAGGGAACTATTTTTTCTTTTTTTTAAGCGCTACATGGGAGAGCATGTGTTTTCAAGTTGTTTCTCTCATGTGCTTTTCCACCTCCTGAATACCTGCCTCCATACTCTGTGTTGCTCTCTCCCTCGTGTGGTACTTTCTTTCGTGTGTTTCCTGTCTTTTACCAACTCTCCGGTCACTCTGTGTTGTTCTTTACCTATTGCTTCTCCTCCTCACTCCTCCATTTCTCTTCCAACTCTTGTACTGCTTTTAACATTGTTTTAATTTTTCCTTACATGTAGGACCAGTGCTTAATTTGTGCCTGTTGTTTCCGGTGCTGAGCACCGGCACTTATTTTTGAGGGCCGGGGCTTATTCTTCTGCCTCAAGCATTTGTGCGAGCAAAAGACACATATGGGAAAAACGGAGGAAGAGAAAAACGAAAAAGTGTCACAAAGGGAGAAAGTAGAAAGCTGCAGGAGTGATCTGAAGGGGTAGGGAGTGGCTGTAAATGGATTAAAGAAGCCTGAGATGGCTTCAGGATTACACTGCCTCAGTATTCAGTGCTCGCATGTTTAATTGCAGCAGCCGCATGTTTAAGAGGAGGGCTTTGGGCACCGGCACCTTTTCATTTACAAATTAAGCACTGTGTAGGGCCTTCCAGCTAACTGTTGCTTCCGGGCCAAATCTCTTTCTGAAATGCACTTTCGCATAATTAAAACATTATTTTCCTTATTGATTGTACCAAGTGTTGCTCACTGTCCTGGATCGGTAAACAAAAGAAATACATGAATGTTGTATGGAAAATTCAGTAGCTGTCGCATGTATGGTGACTCTTGATCCTGCCTACGTACGCGCTGTGCTACTGTCTGCTCATTTTATTTCTTTTTTCTGTTGCTGCTGCACAGCATTGATAAAAAAGAAATGTGTGATTTAGTATTGCCAAAAAGCATTGGCAAAGCCAATTTGTCCCAAAGAAAGTCCTACTTGCTTTGGCAATGCTATATTCTGCTGTTGTGGATCCCATAATTTAGTGTTCATTTTTAGATCTCACAGATAGCTTAAAGCTGCTTTTTGTCAAACCCACAGTGTGGGCGGAACCAGCACTGACAGAGAACTCTGGGTCATCCCATTGCTTAGCATTGGTTTGTTATCTTGTCAGTCTCATTTGCTTGTTTCTTATCTAATGGCTTTAATTTCTCCTCAACACAGCTTGTCCGCCAACCTAGAGCATATCTTCATTATTCTCTTTTTGACTGGATGATTTCCTACATCAGGGGTCTTCAAACTGGCGGGCGACCCCCCCTAGGGGGGCATCAAATGATCCCAGAAGGCTCCAGGCTCTGGCCAAAAGAAGCATTATACAGAAAACAGTGCTTTGTTTTAAGCAGAAACATTTGATTGCATTTTTAAAAAGGTAACAGTACTGAACTGCAATGTTTAAATAAGTCTAGGCATATTTTAACATTGCCCTCTTAATAAAATAATTGTGAAAACCTCTGAGGGGGCCCAATGATTTTTATTTTTCAACTGGTGGGGCGCGGCATTAAAAAGTTTGAAAACCGCTGCATGTGTTTTCTTGCTATCTCCCTCTTGTGCTGCTTCTCCACTGAAATCCACAACACTTTCTTCTTTTTGCCCCCCCTTCCCAGGTTGTCTGTTCTTTCTCCTGTCCCTTCCTGTTTCGGCCCCCCAAGCTCTCGGTGTTGCTCCAGCCACCCCTCTCTGGCTGGTGTGTTGCATCTTTTGCCCATCTTGCTCTGCTCAGGTTTCTTGCATTTTTTAACCATTTGTTTTAATTTACTCTCACCCAGCTTCTCTATTGCTTTCTTCGACTGCTTCTGCTTCTCTGCCCTCTATTGCTTTCCATCCCCGTTTAAAAAAAATGTTTTTTGGAGGGCTCAGCAGTTGCAATGTAATACTGGACCGCTCAGTCCATGTGTGATGTGCTTCTCCAGTGCAAAAGTTTTTTAATTAGAATTCTGGGACTTGTAGTCCTGTTTTATAATGGAAAAGACAAGACTGCAAGTCCCAGAATTCAAAGAAAAAACCTGGACTAGGGCAGCTCATCACACATTGACCTGGGAAACTTAGCAGTGCTGCACAGACATGCATGCATCATTGCCCTTTTTTCTGACCTATGCTGTTCAGCATCTGCAAAAACCATTTTCTTTTTTGCCGATTCTGAACGGCATCGGCAAAGAAAAAATGGGAAATCCAAAAGTCTACATTGACAAAGACAAATGGTGAATCTTCCTGGCTCTGTCAATGTTCCTTTGCTCTTGAGGGTCAGTAGCCATTTTTAGGTCGCAGCCTACCAGAGAGCACAGCTGTCTGGTCTGCTCAGAACATCTTGGGAACTTTCAGAAAGTTTACCTAGGAATGTATATGCTTGTTGATTGCCATTGGGTTTGTGGTTTGTAACTCACACTTTCTGTCTTTTCTTTTGCTGGCTTTATTAGCTGTAGGCGCTCTAGGTTCAGTTCATCCCTCCTGTTGCCTAAACCTATTTTCTATATTCTTCTACAAACTCGCTTTCTGTTAACAGGCTTTAAATCTTGTTCTTATCTTATCACATTTGCTGTACATTCAAAGACCAAAGCCAAATGTCGGGCGCTGTCTTCCAAGGGCGCTAGTTTACATTTCTTTTTCTGACTTCAAAGTGTGAGGATTTATGAGACAATCTTGCTGGATACTGGGGGTAGGAAAGAGGTTTTTTCTAGCACACAACAACATTTAAATGAAATCTATAGGTATTTCAGAATAGATCAGAATTATGAATGCACAAATAAAGCATGTTTTTGTTATTTCTGAAATGTGTTGGAAACCAATACTTTAATATGATCAAAACGAATCATTAAACCAGGTAATGCAATTTTCATTCATTTACGTGCACTGTATAGTTCTACTAGCAAAGTTGTATATCCGTGCAAATCTAATGGTCATTTCAATTGACAAATTGTCATCTGTAATGGCAGTGTGACACCACACCACAAATACTCCACTCTAGGCCACTTCACTCTACTCTGCACCACTCCACACCACTGCACTCTACTCTGCACGACTCCACCTTACACCACTCCACACCCCTGCACTCTGCACCACTCCACTGTACACCACTGTACTCTACTCTGCATCACTCCACTTTACACCACTCCACACCGCTCCGTTCTGTACCACCCCACTCTACACCACTGCGCTCTGCACCACTTCACGCCATGCCTCTCTACTCTACCCTGTACCATTCTGCTCTGTGCCAATGCACTCTTCACCACTCTTCTCTACAGCACTCCAGCCTAGGCCACACCAATCTACTCTAAACAACTCCACTGCACTCTATGCCAATGCACTCCACGCCAATACACTCCACGCCAATGCACTTCACTCTGTAACACTCAACTCTATGCCTGTGCAGCGTATGCCAATCCAGTGTACACTACTCTAATCGACTCTGCACCACTGCACTCTACACCACTCCAGCCTAGGCCACACCAATCTACTCTACACATCTTCACTCTACGCTGTAGTACTCTATGCCACTCTGCAACACTGCACTCTACGCCAGTACACTCTATACCAATGCACTTTACGCTGTAATGCTCAACTCTATTCCCCTGCACTCTACGCCAATTCACTGCACACCACACTAATGTACTTTGCTGCACTGCACTCTACACCACTTTACCTTTTTATACTCTGCCACTCTACGCAACTGTACGCTACGCTGCACCACTCCTCTCTACGCCACTTCATTCTACTCTGAAACAATCTACTCTGTGTCAGTGCACTCTATGCCGCTCTACTCTTAAACACTGCACTCTAAGCCACTGCACTCTGACACTCTACTCTGCACTACTCCACTCTGTGCCACTGCACTCTAAGCCACTGCACTCTGACACTCTACTCTGCAACACTGCACTGTCTGCCACTGAACTCTGCCACTCTACTCTGTGCCACTGCACTCTACTCTGCACCACTGCCCTCTGCATCACTCAACTCCAAGTCACTCCACTCTGCACCACTCTAAGCCACTCTTTCTATGCCACTGCACTCTGTGCTACTGCACTCTACTCTGCACCACTGCCCTCTGCATCACTCAACTCTATGCCGCTCCACTCTGCACCACTCTAAGCCACTCTTTCTATGCCACTGCACTCTCTGCTACTGCACTCTACTCTGCACCACTGCCCTCTGCATCACTCAACTCCAAGTCACTCCACTCTGCACCACTCTAAGCCACTCTTTCTATGCCACTGCACTCTGTGCTACTGCACTCTACTCTGCACCACTGCCCTCTGCATCACTCAACTCTACGCCGCTCTACTCTGCACCACTCTAAGCCACTCTTTCTATGCCACTGCACTCTCTGCTACTGCACTCTACTCTGCACCACTGCCCTCTGCATCACTCAACTCCAAGTCACTCCACTCTGCACCACTCTAAGCCACTCTTTCTAATCCACTGCACTCTGTGCTACTGCACTCTACTCTGCACCACTGCCCTCTGCATCACTCAACTCTACGCCGCTCTACTCTGCACCACTCTAAGCCACTCTTTCTATGCCACTGCACTCTCTGCTACTGCACTCTACTCTGTACCACTGCCCTCTGCATCACTCAACTCCAAGTCACTCCACTCTGCACCACTCTAAGCCACTCTTTCTATGCCACTGCACTCTGTGCTACTGCACTCTACTCTGCACCACTGCCCTCTGCATCACTCAACTCTACGCCGCTCCACTCTGCACCACTCTAAGCCACTCTTTCTATGCCACTGCACTCTGTGCTACTGCACTCTACTCTGCACCACTGCCCTCTGCATCACTCAACTCTACGCCGCTCCACTCTGTACTGTCTCCAGGAAGCACCTGTGCCGCAAGGATTTTGTGACTCCCTGGCTAACTACTTAGAGGACAAAATTAATGGAATCTACCAGGATTTCCCCAATGTACATGATCTATCAGATGTGGAGTGTAATGTGGTTCCACCCCCACTAAGACGGCCCCTAGCTGAGGACAGTTTAATGTATTTTGTTTGGAGACAATTCAGAGAGCACTTGCATCAGCCAAATCAGGCTCTCCTTTAGATAGTTGCCCTCCTAAGATTACTGCAGTTCTCTCCAACTTCCTTGCTCTGGTTATGCTTTCCTTATTTAATTTATCAGTTAAATCTGGGAAAATTCCAGCCTTGAAAGGCAGATCTAGTTAGGCCAATTAAAAAAAAAAGCTAATCTCACTTGGGCCAACCATACCAACTATCGCCCTGTTTCATTTCTCCCTTTATTCGGTAAGCTATTAGAAAAACTAACAAACAATTTATGGAATATCCTGAGCTCAACAATCTAGACCCGTCCAAATCTAGTTTTAGACTATCTTGTAGTACGGAGGCAGATTTGGTCGCTGTCATTGATCAGATGTGATGCTCCCTGATGCTGACTCGCCATCTATGCCTGTGCTGCTGGATTTATCCGCAGCAATCAATACTGTGTCGCATCCTAGACTACTTTGGAGCATGCAGGAGATTGGGATCCACGGATCAGCATTTGATTGACTCAACGAGTTCCTCTTAACAGATCACAAACCATCATGATGGGTGATATAAGTCTTGCACCATGACGCTGAATACGGGGGTGCCACAGGGCTCATGCCTCAGCCCTACGCACTTTAACATATGTTTCTCCCCTTGCCACCATAGTTAAAGATTTTGGCTTTGATGTCCTCTCTTACGCAGATGGTACAGTCAATCATCTCTTTCGACAAAGACCTAGTCAATGCCAAAGAACGTTTCTCATCAGAAATGAAAGCATTTGCCACCTGGATGGCAGAGAAATATCTCCAGTTAAGTGCTGGCAAAACTGAAATAATGTTATTTGGTCAGGCCCCAACTTTGAACCTCTGACGGGTGACTCGGTGTCACTTCTTCACCTAAACTGGTTGCAAAAAACTTGGGAGTATGGCTGGACCAACCCCTCGCCATGAAAGAGCAGCTTACGCTCATCACAGGCTCTTGTTTTCAAACAATGCACCTACTCTGAAGTCTTTCCCTTTCTTCCTCTGGTCATCAGTCACTTGGACTATGGCAAAGCCTTATTGGCTTTGGCAATGAGACGTTGTTGTCTAAGTTACAGGCTGTGCAGAACATGGCGGCCCATCTCATTCGCAACCTTCCTGCTAGGTCAGTCTCCTCTTCTCCTCACCTGCGTTCTCGCCACTGGTTACCAGTGCGTAAGAGAATCTTTTCGAAATCTGCTTCCTGACACATAGGGCCTTGGCAGGGAAAGGTCCACTTTATCTATCCCGAAAGCTTATACAACATTGTCCTTCGAGCTACCTTACATCTAGGGACAAAGCGCCGCTCATGATCCCACAAATCAGAAAGACTCAATCAGGGGACCGATCCTTGGTGTATCTGGCCCGCCGTACTGGAATAATTTGGCGTTCCATAATCGTACGTGCTCTGATCATCTTCTCTTCAGGGAAGCTCTTCAGACAGTCCTGTTCTAACGCAGTTGCTCTGTCCTAGTTGTCTCGTTTGGCTGTGCCGAGATACCCTTTTTATGGTTATTTGTGCGCATTATTTATTAAATTAACATAACACCACTATACGCCAATCTGTTTTACACCACTGCACTCTATGCTCTGCACCACTCTAGTCTGCACCACTCTACTCTGTACCCCTTCAGTCTGTGCCCCTTCAGTCTGTGCCACTGCACTCTAGAATGCTCCACTCTAATCTAACACACTGCATTCTGTGGTGCGACATGGTATGCCCCTGAATTTAATGCCACTGCACTCTATGCCACTGCACTCCATGCCACTATCCTCTGCAACACTCTACGCCAATGGCGAAAACACGTAGTTGCATAGATGAGACCTATTGGATTTGCCAATGCTTGTAGTAATTTTGCACTTTTTCACTTGGCTCTAGCATAGCTGGCAAGTTTCTCAAGTCCATGGCTGGTGTACTCCAGTACAAATTTGTTTTCCTTTGAATTCTGGAACTTGTAGTCCTGTGCTATAATGGAATAAAAAAAGAGTACAAGTCCCAGAATCGAAAGAAAAAGCTTGGACTGAGCAACACATCACACATGGACCTGGGATACTTGGGGGTGCTGCTCTAGTTGGTGAGTGTTCGGTTTTATTGTTGATTTTTGCTCGTTTGTGTCAGTGCTCTGTGTTTTGTTGTGCTCTGCTGGGTGATTTGTCATTGTTTGAAACCTCTTTGGTTCATTCGCCCACAGACATGTCTGTCAGCTCAGATCCAGCTGGCGGGCGAGAGACCAGGGTAAATATTTAGAGCTGAAGTGTTCTCAGCAGTTCCGAGGAAACAGGGCTGCCTTATAAAGAGGGACTATGTGAGTGATTCACACAGGAGTGCAGGGGCCCATGGTATGGGTGGGCGAAAAATTCCGCTCAGCCAGTGGAGTTCATGTAGTTTTGTGGAGCTCCTGCAAAACTCTAGCAACTGCTGTGAGGCAAGTTTTTTCTCATGTGTGGTGTACAATTTGTGTCACCTCATGCTTTTTTCAGGTGCTAGAACGCCACAGGTGAGATTTCTCAATGCAGATGGTTGCAGCAGGTCACGACCATTCGCGGTGAGAAAGCCGCCACTCAAGTAGACGAGTGGCAGAAACAAGCAGTGCACTCGGGCGCACCTTTTGGTGCCGCTTGCATGATTTTACAGTGCGGAACAAGCTCCTGGTGTTAAAAATCAGCACGATTAGTGCAACGTGCCTGAATTCCTCGCTTTCGCGTATCTCAGCGGAATCTTGCAGAGTTTTTATGTAACTATGTGAGTTCCTCGCAGGTCTACCCTACAGTGTGGGGGTGCACTGGGGCGTGTGGGCCCCACACACTCAGCCTGTAGAGTACGCATAGCCGGAGGCCTGCCTTACATAAAACACCAGTGGCAAAACTCTCAAGTTTCCCAAGTCTAAGCCTATGCACGTGTAGTCAAACTAACCCAGGGCACTGCTTAGCATTCTGGGACTTGTAGTCAACACCATGGACTGAGGGTTATTGAATGCTAAAGGAAAAGATGGCCTACTCGTGAAAGTAGATGTCCATATCTATACAACGAGTAGCTCCTTTAGGACCAGGTACAACTGGTGCAATGCATGCCTTTACTTCACATATATATTTAGCCTTTTAGTCACTGCTTGGTTTCCTACAAAATCCATTCACTAACTAAATAAGCATTGGTAACGCGGCCAACGCCAGATGCATTGGATTTGCCAATGCTTGTTTACAGGTGCTACCGAAGTGCTAGTTTATGTGGCATTTTACTTGTGTGATTTTCTCTGCGCGGTATGGTATTTGCTGCTACTGATCTAATTTCATGACTCACATGGAAGCATTTTATCGTGTACACAGAAACATCTTTTTTTTTAGGTAACCATTACTGCTTCTCTCTGATGTCTGAGGCTGTCGGGTCGGTGTAACCTAAGATACACAGCAGCTGTTTGAATCTCTGAGGTCTCTGCAAGCTGAGCTGCAGGTCTAGTGTGTAAGCCTGCGAGTAATCTGAGGGATAGCTCTGCTGTCTAAAGGAGTCTGAGGTTTTTGCAACTTTTAATGTTTCCACCGTGCCCTTTGCAAGTAGATTATCAGTCATGAGATGTGACTGTGAATCTACTTAGAAGAAGAACAGTGAGAAGATGAACGTTAGTAGAAAGTAAAGAAAGACGAGGTTATGTACCTTTTGGAAACTGACAAGAGGCTGTATGGGGCTGCAAATTCAGATTATTTTAACTGCTTGTAGAATATAAGTACATTTTAATCATTCTTTGAGGAAATTGTGCTTATAAGTGCACTATTTCAATATCAAGATTTAAAATGTTTTTGGGAGGATTTAACCATAAGCCTGACATGCAGGGGTGGGCTTCTCGGCACAATATCACAGTATCGGAATATTTCAAGAGGGTGTTTTCAAAGCTATACGAGCTCTGTTTTTTAAACAACATTTATTTGAAGGTTATGCTGTAAAGTGCATCATTGAGTCCTATTTTTTGCCTCTTGACACAGGACCTCCCCAACTCTCTTTAGGGAAGTTGGGCTTGCCCTAATTTTGCCATTTAGGGGTCCAAGACAGTCAGCATCTCCTCTTCCCAAGTCCACCTGTCCTCAGAGAGCACAGAGGCCGCTGCCCATCTTGGAGTTGTACCTGACAGCAGGTCAAGTTGTGCAATAGCTTGGGCACACCGGCCTGTGCCAGGGGGGCACTGCGCACACCATCTTCGTCGTCCCAAACAAAGCCGTACCCTTGGTTTGGGCGCTGACTCTCTCACAGACAAGGTTGTGTGCTTTAGCAAAAGCCTTGTTAAAATATTGTGGGTACTGCCCACAAGCGTATATTCGGTCGCTAATGTTAAATTACCTCCAGATTTACCTGTTCTATGCTTACTAGGAGTTGACAAATGGAGACCTGGCACACGTAAGTCTATGTACATGTGTGAAATACTCCACCACGGTTGGAGGGAAATTCGCTCTCGTAAGTTCCACTCAGCGGGTGAGAAGTGGGGGTTGCAATGAACAGTTTGCCTTGGAAGTTTGGGTACACCTCACGCGCCGAGTTGTGGGCATTGCCAAACTCCTCCGTGTGCCTTTTCTTCCCTGGAAGTGGGCAGAAATTCACCCGGGCACAGAGCTGGTATAACTGCCCTTTCAGAGTGGGCAGTGTCTGAGAAAGGGGAAGGGCTTTGTCTTGGAGGAAAAATGATGTCGGGGGGATGGTGGGGGGGGGGAAGGTGTGTGTGTTGGCAAAAGTAGCTCCCCCCCCTGTGTGGTTTCCTCAGGGTGGGGTGGCGGCTATCCTGGAGGGAAGAGTCCCAGGACATTCCCAGACACTGCAGCTGCTACAGCTTTCCAGGGTCACTTCTTAGAATGTTTCTGGATCCCAGATCTGGGCTCCTGTATTTTGTGGAATCAAGAGCTGGGGCCACAGTGGGGACAAACATGGGTACTTTGTTATCAAACTGGGTCCCATCTGTCAGGGACCAGCTGGGTGAGATCGGGACAGGACTGGATAACTGAGGGGGGGGGGGGGGGGTCTCTGAAGGGTCGGGGATTTAAAGGGGTCAGAATAGTCATAGGAACCAGGAACCAAGCAAGTGAACAGGGAACCACCACTAGGACGTGATCTAGAAAGGGTCTGACCACTGACGGACTACAGGGACCATAATGCATGAGGAAAGTGGGTTTGAAGCCTGGGCTGGAAGGTGAGGAGAAACTAAGTATGCTAATTGGAAATGTTTATATTTCCATATACCGATGTGAAGGTTAGTTCCCAAAGGGCCCTACTGAGTGGCCACTAGTTGCAGGATGTTGGAATCCTGACATAAACCTGCAACAATCGCTTAGCGAAAAACTGTTGATGGTTTCTTTAATTAGATTCTCACTGGAAACCACCCATGTTATCTTTAGTTCCTGATTTTCCAAAACTCTGCTCAGTCCTTGTGTGTGCTGCCATGTTGGTGAGGTGGGACTTCCTGTTACTTGGAAGGACTTCCTGTGTCAAGGGTGGGTATTCCTGGTTCTGGGATTGTACTTTTTGTTTCCGAGCTGATATTTAATGTTTCTTACAAAAGGACTTTCTACTTCTGACACAAAACTTTCTATTGCTGAGTCAGCACTTCCTGTTTCTGAGAATGGACTTCCTTTCTCTAAGACACAGTTTCCTGTTTTGAAGTGGGGCTTTGGACTTCCTCTTTCTAAGACACAGTTTCCTGTTTTGAAGTGAGGCTTCTTGTTTTTGAGAATGGACTTCCTCTTTCTAAGACACAGTTTCCTGTTTTGAAGTGGGACTTCCTGTTTCTGAGAATGGACTTCCTCTAAGACACTATTTCCTGTTTTGAAGTGGGGCTTCCTGTTTCTGAGAATGGACTTCCTCTCCCTCAGACACAGTTTCCTGTTTTGAAGTGAGGCTTCCTGTTTCTGAGAATGGACTTCCTTTCTCTAAGACACAGTTCATGTTTTGAAGTGGGGCTTCCTGTTTCTGAGAATGGACTTCCTCTCTCTAAGACACAGTTCATGTTTTGAAGTGGGGCTTCCTGTTTCTGAGAATGGACTTCCTTTCTCTAAGACACAGTTCATGTTTTGAAGTGGGGCTTCCTGTTTCTGAGAATGGACTTCCTCTCTCTAAGACACAGTTCATGTTTTGAAGTGGGGCTTCCTGTTTCTGAGAATGGACTTCCTCTCTCTAAGACACAGTTCATGTTTTGAAGTGGGGCTTCCTGTTTCTGAGAATGGACTTCCTCTCTCTAAGACACAGTTCATGTTTTGAAGTGGGGCTTCCTGTTTCTGAGAATGGACTTCCTCTCTCCAAGACACAGTTCATGTTTTGAAGTGGGGCTTCCTGTTTCTGAGAATGGACTTCATCTCTCTAAGACACAGTTTCCTGTTTTGAAGTGGGGCTTCCTGTTTCTGAGAATGGACTTCCTTTCTCTAAGACACAGTTCATGTTTTGAAGTGGGGCTTCTTGTTTCTGAGAATGAACTTCCTCTCTCTAAGACACAGTTTCCTGGTTTGAAGTGGGGCTTCCTGTTTCTGAGAATGGACTTCCTCGTTCTAAGACAGTTTCCTGTTTTGAAGTGGGGCTTTCTGTTTCTGAGACACAGTTTCCTGTTTTGAAGTGAGGCTTCCTGTTTCTGAGAATGGACTTCCTCTCTCTAAGACACAGTTTCCTGTTTTGAAGTGGGTTTCCTGTTTCGAAGAGAGGAACTTCCTAGTTTTGAGGGAGACTTCCTGCTTCCAAGGCACATTTCCTCTTGTTGAAGATGGGTTGTATTGATCCTGAAGCAGGCTTTACAGGCCCCCTGCAGTCCTAGCATCAGTCTTGCCTGCACACGAGGAGTGTGTGAGGGAAAGGCTCCTTGCGGCATCTGATGCATGCAGATAGTCTTGCCTGGAACCGGAAGTGCGGAAATAAGAGGTGTGGCTGTTGTGGGAGAACATGTGCATTATTCAGACACACAAGCGGGGGTGGAGGGGGCTAGAGGAATTACCACCCCATCTTGTGATTCTTGTGACATAAAGACAAAGTATGAACAAAGCAAACAGAAAAGTGCAGCTACCTGTCAGAGGGTAACAGGGGGCGCTACAGAGATTATCAAACAGCCACCTCACTCATCAGTCAAACATTTTTCAAGTTCTTAAACTGTGTTTATCAGTAGAAAATATACCAGATGTTACCAAGAAGCTCAAATTGAGCCTCCGCCAACTACAAGGTATTTCTTCTAAGTTTAGCCCCACATGACAAGTCCACAAGTGTTGTCCCTGCAAGTCTGCTCACAGCCGGTTCACGACTCTGAACTCTTCCTGGAAACAATCACATTTCTGCCCCTGACATCGGATCTCTTCACTGGCAAAATCAGCTGCTGTCTTGGGACAGAAAGGCTTCACCCAGTGCTAATGAACTTACACATTGAAACAAGGTTAGGGTGCACCCTGTGCAACAAACTTGTTTGCCCGCAAGACAACAGTTGTTAGATTCTGGCACCAGGAACTTAAGAAAGAATTGAAACTTTATTTTCTGCGCAATATGATAAATACATGAGTAGACTTTCCAAACTTCAGCAGGTCGTTCTACAAGTGTAACTACAGGGAAATCTCTTCCTCGGAGTCATTCATACTCCGTATTTCTTGGTAGAACGAGACCTATATAAGGACTTTTAGAACTGGCGGACTTCTGCAGAGTTACATAAAAACTCCTCGAGATTCCACAGAGTCCCGCGAGTGGCAGGTCGAGCTGCTCACTCCGCGCTGTAATATCAGCATGCGTAGCACCATGCGACGACCGCTTGCATTAAGAAATCTGGCATGTAGGAGTTCTAGCACCTTAAAATCGCGGTAAGGGATGCAAATTATTGCTCGCGTTCGCCAACTTATCGTTGGTGAGTTGCACACGAGAAAAATATCCGGCACACGGCGGTTGGCGGAGTTTTGATGGATCTCCGCGATCCAAGAGGAACGCGGAGTGGGCAAAACTCTGCAAATTCCGCCTGTGGAGCTTAATGTTTAACACACCCCTACTTTTCACCCACGGATCCAGGCACAAGGGACATGTTTTGATGCAGGCATGTCTTCTGTACGGCATCTGCACTCTTTTATTTATGTTTTTTTATAAAGCAGTTAATTGTCATCTTGTGATGATTTCTAGGCACAAATGCCTTTTCTGCTCCAATAGCTCAAATAAGATGACGGCAACGTAATAATAGTGACATTTTCCAGTTTTGAGCACAGCCTGTTCCCTTGAGCTTCTCAGAAACAGATTTTGTTTGCCTTGTTTGTGACTCTGCTCGTGTAGCTCATGTTTGTAATGATTTAAAACAAGCACTTGTAACGCAAACAAGTTTGGCGTCAGCTGGCAGTCTTATTACAGGGGTGTACCTAGTCAGTAAGTTTGGGGGGGGTGGTGAGCTTCGGATTTCCTAATAGTTTGGGATATCTTGTTAAAATACATTATCTGAGCTGTGGGGGGGGTTCTTAAAGGACAGTGGAAAGGGAGAGAGGTGCACATTGTTAGTGGTATTTAAAACAAATGATTTTGCAAAATAACCCATCATTTTTTAAGAACTTCAAAACAGAGAGGAAAGATGGAGAATGTTTGTGTGTGTTCTAGTCTGTCTGTGGATGCAAAAATCCTAGTGAAATCCCACAGACATCTCGCCATACCTGATTGACAGTACCGGAACCCAACTATTTAGTAAAGAATACATTTACATGGGGGGAAGCATGCCAACCCCCCCCCTCCCCCACCAAGGTACGCCCTCTGGTGATTTTCCATGTGTGTTTTGTTATTTTTTGACTTTTGAAAAACTTGAACCGAGGGAGCTTCTGAGCCTTCAACAACATAACAAGTTGGCTAAAATCAAAGATATTTTTTGGCTAGCACGGTAGCAGCTGGCACTGAGGGGAAATACTTTGTGTGTGTGGGGATGCTCCTTGTTAGAGGACAGAATGCCATCACTCACAGTGAAGTCAGCCAGTGGCTGAAATGGGCGGAACCATTTCCCTTTGCTGTATTGGATGGAAAGAAAATGTGACTGACACAGCAACAGACCAATGGATGACAGGGGTTGGCTGAAGCCACTGTATGCAAGCCCTTTGGGCCTTTCCCCAGTACTTACCCCATAGCCTACTCCATATAAATCTTTGGATACGCATGGAAGCCAACTGGGCACCAGGTGCACGAGTCATGGTGGACCTGGAAGGTCTAGAGTCGAGCTGGAGACCTGCAGAAAGGGGGTGCTGCCCTCCTGCTCTGCCAGGCCCCATAGGTACATATAGCTCTTTATTGGCTGTGGTGATAGACCTCAAAATGGCCCCTGACAGCATTAGAAAGTTCCTGGACACCAGGTGCACGAGCCAGTGTGGATCTCCAAGGTCTGGAGCCCAGCTGGAGACTTGCAGAAAGGGGGTGCTGCCCCCGCTCCGCCAGGCCCCATCGGTAGAGATATAGCTCTTTATTGGTTGTGTTGTTTGACCCCAAAGTGGCCCCTGACAGCATTAGAAAGTTCCTGTGTACCAGGTGCACGAGCCACGGTGGACCTGCAAGGTCTGGAGCCGAGCTGGAGACCTGCAGAAAGTGGGTGCTGTCTCCTGCTCCCCCATGCCCCATAGGTAGAGATATAGCTCTTTATTGGCTGTGCTGTTAGACCCTAAAGTGGCCCCTGACAGCATTAGAAAGTTCCTGGGCACCAGGTGCACGAGCCAGGGTGGATCTCCAAGGTCTGGAGCCGAGCTAGAGACCTGCAGAAAGGGGGTGCTGCCCCCCGCTCCGCCAGGCCCCATCGGTAGAGATATAGCTCTTTATTGGTTGTGCTGTTTGACCCCAAAGTGGCCCCTGACAGCATTAGAAAGTTCCTGGGTACCAGGTGCACGAGCCACGGTGGACCTGCAAGGTCTGGAGCCGAGCTGGAGACCTGCAGAAAGTGGGTGCTGTCTCCTGCTCCCCCATGCCCCATAGGTAGAGATATAGCTCTTTATTGGCTGTGCTGTTAGACCCTAAAGTGGCCCCTGACAGCATTAGAAAGTTCCTGGGCACCAGGTGCACGAGCCAGGGTGGATCTCCAAGGTCTGGAGCCGAGCTAGAGACCTGCAGAAAGGGGGTGCTGCCCCCCGCTCCGCCAGGCCCCATCGGTAGAGATATAGCTCTTTATTGGTTGTGCTGTTTGACCCCAAAGTGGCCCCTGACAGCATTAGAAAGTTCCTGGGCACCAGGTGCACGAGCCAGGGTGGATCTCCAAGGTCTGTAGCCGAGCGGGAGACTTGCAGAAAGGGGGCGCTGTCCCCTGCTCAGCCAGGCCCCATCGGTAGAGATATAGCTCTTTATTGGTTGTGCTGTTTGACCCCAAAGTGGCCCCTGACAGCATTAGAAAGCTCCTGGGTACCAGGTGCACGAGCCAGGGTGGATCTCCAAGGTCTGGAGCCCAGCTGGAGACTTGCAGAAAGGGGGTGCTGCCCCCGCTCCGCCAGGCCCCATAGGTACATATAGCTCTTTATTGGCTGTGGTGATAGACCTCAAAATGGCCCCTGACAGCATTAGAAAGTTCCTGGACACCAGGTGCACGAGCCAGTGTGGATCTCCAAGGTCTGGAGCCCAGCTGGAGACTTGCAGAAAGGGGGTGCTGCCCCCGCTCCGCCAGGCCCCATCGTTAGAGATATAGCTCTTTATTGGTTGTGCTGTTTGACCCCAAAGTGGCCCCTGACAGCATTAGAAAGTTCCTGTGTACCAGGTGCACGAGCCACGGTGGACCTGCAAGGTCTGGAGCCGAGCTGGAGACCTGCAGAAAGTGGGTGCTGTCTCCTGCTCCCCCATGCCCCATAGGTAGAGATATAGCTCTTTATTGGTTGTGCTGTTAGACCCCAAGTGGCCCCTGACAGCATTAGAAAGTTCCTGGGCACCAGGTGCACGAGCCAGGGTGGATCTCCAAGGTCTGGAGCCGAGCTAGAGACCTGCAGAAAGGGGGTGCTGCCCCCCGCTCCGCCAGGCCCCATCGGTAGAGATATAGCTCTTTATTGGTTGTGCTGTTTGACCCCAAAGTGGCCCCTGACAGCATTAGAAAGTTCCTGGGCACCAGGTGCACGAGCCAGGGTGGATCTCCAAGGTCTGTAGCCGAGCGGGAGACTTGCAGAAAGGGGGCGCTGTCCCCTGCTCAGCCAGGCCCCATCGGTAGAGATATAGCTCTTTATTGGTTGTGCTGTTTGACCCCAAAGTGGCCCCTGACAGCATTAGAAAGCTCCTGGGTACCAGGTGCACGAGCCAGTGTGGATCTCCAAGGTCTGGAGCCCAGCTGGAGACTTGCAGAAAGGGGGTGCTGCCCCCGCTCCGCCAGGCCCCATCGTTAGAGATATAGCTCTTTATTGGTTGTGCTGTTTGACCCCAAAGTGGCCCCTGACAGCATTAGAAAGTTCCTGTGTACCAGGTGCACGAGCCACGGTGGACCTGCAAGGTCTGGAGCCGAGCTGGAGACCTGCAGAAAGTGGGTGCTGTCTCCTGCTCCCCCATGCCCCATAGGTAGAGATATAGCTCTTTATTGGTTGTGCTGTTAGACCCCAAGTGGCCCCTGACAGCATTAGAAAGTTCCTGGGCACCAGGTGCACGAGCCAGGGTGGATCTCCAAGGTCTGGAGCCGAGCTAGAGACCTGCAGAAAGGGGGTGCTGCCCCCCGCTCCGCGAGGCCCCATCGGTAGAGATATAGCTCTTTATTGGTTGTGCTGTTTGACCCCAAAGTGGCCCCTGACAGCATTAGAAAGTTCCTGGGTACCAGGTGCACGAGCCACGGTGGACCTGCAAGGTCTGGAGCCGAGCTGGAGACCTGCAGAAAGTGGGTGCTGTCTCCTGCTCCCCCATGCCCCATAGGTAGAGATATAGCTCTTTATTGGCTGTGCTGTTTGACCCCTGACAGCATTAGAAAGCTCCTGGGTACCAGGTGCACGAGCCAGGGTGGATCTCCAAGGTCTGGAGCCGAGCTAGAGACCTGCAGAAAGGGGGTGCTGCCCCCTGCTCAGCCAGGCCCCATCGGTAGAGATATAGCTCTTTATTGGCTGTGCTGTTAGAACCCCAAGTGGCCCCTGACAGCACTGGAAAGCTCCTTGGCCTGGAGAAGGGAAGTTATTTCGGACCGGGCTGGGGAGGTGGCTGTGCACTTTGCCCCCTTCCGCCTTCTCTGCAGGGGGTCGTGTTATTTTAACGCAGCGTGTGCTTGCCAGGAAGCGCTTCGTCCTTCGAGGCGCTGCCCGTGTGTGGATCTCTGGCAGCTCTGACCTTGTCGGGGGGGCTGTGTGTTCCCTTGAGCTCCTCGAGGCGAGTGTTTGGCAGTTTCTTGGCGCCGAGGCTGTGATGGCCGCTGTTCTTTGTAAGTGTGATACTGTGCAGGAGTCAAGGGCAGGGCCCAAGTGCTTCACCGAGACGAGGACTCGCAGCCTCGGCCTCGTCTGCGGGTTTTATCTCATTGCACGGTTTATGGGAGTGTTTGAAAGGTCCTTCCCGGGCGGTACCAAGGGAGACTGTCCAGTTATAACACACACTGAACATAGACACACTGCACAACCGAGCGTACAACCCTAACCGTGAGGCTGGGACACTTCGGAGACATCGATTTGTGGAGATATGCTATTACTCTCCATCTTAGTTCCTAATTATTATATGTGAGACCACCTGTGCATTACAAGATGCAGTTACACCCGTTTTCTGTCAGACCCTTAATTTCTAACAAGCATAGGCAAAGCCAATGGGTCTCGTCCATGCGACCTATAGGCTTTGCAGTGGCCCTCGGCGAGGCTGCGACCCCTGGCCAAATGGATTACAAGGGCGCAGTGATGCGCCAACTGCAACACTTGTAGAAGCACGCATGCGTGATGACGTACGCTTGATTCCCCATGGATTCTTACATTTTTTTTTTAAATGAAAAGGAATTAGTGCACATATATATATTTTTTTACAGCGAAGGCTCCAGCAGCTATTTGCTGGCTGAGCGCCGCCCAAACAAAAAATACATAAAAGATAAACATATATTTTTTTTAAAGACGATGGGCGTGGGGGCAACGGAGCATCAGGTAGGTGAAGCAACGAAGAGTGGGTGGGTGGGAGAGTGGCACATGATGGATGAAAGGTAAACAGAGGAAGCTGAGCTTTGAACACGAGGGAGACAGCAACAG
Source organism: Pleurodeles waltl (assembly GCF_031143425.1). Classification (NCBI taxonomy): domain Eukaryota; kingdom Metazoa; phylum Chordata; class Amphibia; order Caudata; family Salamandridae; genus Pleurodeles; species Pleurodeles waltl. Next base: position 13,412,585 of record NC_090448.1, on the reverse strand, counting down.
GGGCCTATGTTTCCGGCGGGTGGTGAATCGCACAGGGATGACAGCCGGAAAACACATGCACTGTGGTGGAGTGCCTAAGCAAAAACAGACAAGGAACAAGCATTTACAATGCAACGGGTCTCGCGTTTGCTCATGTTAGAGGTGATAGCGTTGTAAACTCCTAACCCGACTTTTCACCTATCGGCAAAAGTGCATTTATGTACCTAACCCGAAAAAGTGCAATTAACTATGTAAAGCGTTCGACTTCTGCCAAGCAAAATCGCGCTAGTAAAAAGTAGTCCACGATCCGACAGAAAACAGTGAGCCTCACATGTTTTCTGTACTTGGTCGCTGCGCTCGAGGAGGGCTAACCACCGGAAAAGGCATGACGTGTGCATGCCTTCGACTAATGAAAGCAAGCAGATTTTATTAGGTAAGCCCACGAACCAATGAAAAACACTGACGTGACGTCGACAGGGCTCCGAGCCCTTTTCTAAACCCTAAAGCGTCTCGCTGCGATACGCATGCGCGAGCGCATGCAACGCAGGCTCGACCCTAAAAAGGGAAAGAAGCTGGGCCAGGAGGTGAAGAGGCTATTCTTTAGGGGCGGGACAAACACAAGAATGACAAGCTAAGACAAGGAAAGCCATAAAAACAGTAGCAAATGAGAGTGACATTAAAGCCAACCAATGGTAAGCATGGGCGGGTTCTACTTTCTTGGTAAACTTTGGCGACGAGGCAGCTTGCTCTGTCGGGTGTCTCAGCCTAAAAACAGCCACGTCGTGTTGATCCGTCCACCCCTATTCATAAACCTCCCTACCTTGGTCCCTCCTCCTCTACTCTTTCTCACTCACTCACGTCTTATCTCTCAGTTGTTTTTGCTGTCTCATTCTGTTTTCCTCTCACATACTCTTCCATTCTTTCTCTCTCTTCCTCTTGACTTCTCACTCCTTCCCTCGTCTTTCTGTCTTAGTCGCCCTTCTCAGTCACTCTTGTTTTCTGTCCTTCTCTCTTGTCCTCTATGCCTCCCTGTTTCCTCTCTTTTCATGTTTCTCTCCATCTCGCTCCCTTTCTTCCCTCATCTCGCTCCCCGCCTTCTTTCTGCCTTGCATAGCTGGCGGTTTCACATATTCTTTCTCCCTCACTTTCTTTTTCTTTCTTCAACTATCTCTCTTCCTTTGTTGCAATATCTCTCTTTTTCCACCCCTCTTGTTCTTTCTACATCTGTAGCTCTGTCACCCCTCTCCCGCCCTCTATGTTTGTCTCGGCTCCCTGTTCTCTGCTTCTCTGTGTAGCTACAGGTTTCTTCTCTCTCTCTCTCTCTCTCTCTCTCTTTCTCTCCCTCTCCCTCTCTCTCTCTCTCTCTCTCTCTCTCTCTCTCTCTCTCTCTCTCTCTCTCTCTCTCTCTCTCTCTCTCTCTCTCTCTCTCTCTCTCTCTCTCTCTCTCTCTCTCTCTCTTTCTCTCTCTCTCTCTCCACCATGCCCCTCTCAATTAGCTAATCTTATGTGATAAACCTTGCAACCATTGTTCAAGTATACACCTCACCCACATCTGGTATTTAAATGGATTACATGTTAAAATAAAGTCTCCTTGACATTGTTTGTGACAAAACAATGTGTGACAATGAAGGTTTTCAGCATTAGGCCATTTAGTTCTTTACAATAAACAAGTCGAAACATTGTTGCCTGCGTACACCGAACAAGGGGCTAGCTTAAACAATAATGAAATGCCCTTTTCACATTGTGGTTCCCTCTGTCTTGCAAAATAATGCGTGCAGTCACATGTTCTTAACTGTATAAAAAGGGTGGGAGAGACCCCTTACCCTCCCTATCTGCCCCCTACCAGCCCCTTGCAAGACCAGTGGTTCCCAGCTTTAACCATACAACAGTAAGATCGCCCTGAATGTTTTGTGTCACGTTGTTTTTGTGTACTTTGTTGTTGTGCTGTTCCTCCTGTTGTATACACTTGTATTCTTTTAGGATGTCCATATTGTATCTCTCCTGGGTAGCCTCATGTCTGGGAGTCTTTAACGTCTCTCTCCGATCTCCCTTCCTCTGTCTGAATTGTTGTCTATAGAAATTTCAATTTAAGGGTGGGCGGAACTCGTGGAGTTTCACTCTGCGGAATTCTGTGGACTTGCATAAAACTCCACGAGATTCTGCAGAGTTCTGCGAGCAGGCGGAAATTCATACATCACACTTTTTTTTAGTGCCAGGAACTTGTTCTGCACTGAGAAATCATAGGGAACGGCACCGTATGGGGGGCCCGAGGGCGCTGCTGCTCGAGTTGGTTTCACTGTTGTTCGAATACATTTTCTACTCGAGTTGTAGCTTTCCCAATATGAAAAGTGGCGATCACCCGTGACTGCCCGTGTTGGGAAATCCCTCCAAATGCCCTCCTAGCACACACAAATCTCAGTAGGGGACAACAGTTCTCACTCACCCAACTTACCGTTGGCGAGCCGTGCTTGAGAATAAATTCCGCCACCTGGCAGAATTCAGCTGGAACCCCACATTACATGCATAATGCGGAGTGGCAAAAACTCTGCAAACTCTACCGGTGGAGCAGAGTTTATCGCACACCCCTAATTTCAGTCTCTTCATGATGTTTCTGGTACAGACTTTCATCACTTGACTCGATTGTTTTCTCACTGGTTGTGACTGGTTACTCTCGAGTAGGGACTGATTTTTCTAGCTGTGATTTGATTGCCTCTCTGTCTAGGAGTGACTGATAATTCCCTAAGTGGTTGGTTATTCTCTCGAAGAGTGGCTGATTTTTTAGGTTGAAAGGTCTGGTTTGCTAATGACATCTTTGGAGACATTCTAAAAGCTCACAGGGAGTGGATTCTGCCCATTGCTTACCATTGGCTTTGTGTTTTGTAACTCACATTTGCATGCTCTCTATTTTGATTTTATTTGTTTTAGGGTGTCCAGCTTGAGTTTGTCCCTCCAGTATAGCATAGCCTATTTACTGTATTCTTCAATGAGTGCTCGATTTCTGTAAAAAGGCATTTATATCTTGTTCTTCTCTTGTCACATTTGCTGTGCATTCAAAGACAGAAGTCAAATGTCAGGATATGTCTTCTTAGGGAGCTTGGTGTTTAATTTTCTATATCTGAATTCAAAATGAAAGGATTTATGTGACAATCTTGCTGTGAAAGGAAAGTTTTTTTTCTAGCACACAGCAAAATGTAAATGTTTGTAAATGAACAGGTGCCGATATTTCATAATGTAATAAAATTAGGAAAGCTTAAATGAAGCAATTTGTTTGTAATTCCGATGTGTGGTGGAATGAATATTGTAATACAATCAAACCAAATCAGTACACTAGGTGATCACATTTCCACACATTGTGCGCTGTATACTTTTATTGGTAAAACTGTGTCTGTGCAAATGTAATGGTGATTTCAATTGAAAATGTGTTGTCAGTAATGGCAGTGCACTACCACACAGTGTACCCTCCATTCTATTCCCCTCTACACCACTCTATGACATGTCCCTCCATCTATGCCGCTCCACCCTACGACACTTCACTCCATGCCACTCCAATCTATGCCACTCCAATCTATGCCGCTCCCCTCTGTACCCCTCTACACCAATCCATGACACTTCACTTCATCTATGCTGCTCCACTCTATGCCACTCTACACCACTCTATGACATGTCCCTCCATCTATGCCGCTCCACCCTACGACACTTCACTCCATGCCACTCCACTCTATGCCGCTCCACTCTGTACCCCTCTACACCAATCCATGACACTTCACTCCATCTATGCCGCTCCACTCTATGCCACTCTACACCACTCTATGACACTTCACTTCATCTATGCCACTCCATTCTACGACACTCCACTCCATGTCACTCCACTCTATGCCGCTCCACTCTGTACCCCTCTACACCAATCCATGACACTTCACTCCATCTATGCCGCTCCACTCTATGCCACTCTACACCACTCTATGGCATGTCCCTCCATCTATGCCGCTCCACTCTACGACACTCCACTCCATGTCATGCCACTCTGTGCCACTCCACTCTGCACCCCTCTCCACCACTCTATGACACTTCATTCCATCTATGCCGCTCCACTCTATGCCACTCTACACCACTCTATGACATGTCCCTCCATCTATGCCGCTCCACTCTACAACACTCCACTCCATGTCACTCCACTCTATGCCGCTCCACTCTGCGCCCCTCTACACCACTCTGACACTTCACTCCATCTATGCCGCTCCACTCTATGCCACGCTACACCACTCTATGACATGTCCCTCCATCTATGCCGCTCCACCCTACGACACTCCACTCCATGTCACTCCACTCTATGCCGCTCCACTCTGTGCCCCTCTACACCACTCCATGACACTTCACTCCATCTATGCTGCTCCACTCTATGCCTCTCTACACCACTCTATGACATGTCCCTCCATCTATGCCGCTCCACCCTACGACACTCCACTCCATGTCACTCCACTCTATGCCGCTCCAATCTGCGCCCCTCTACACCACTCTATGACACTTCCCTTCATCTATACCGCTCCACTCTACGCCACTCTGCACCACTCCATGACATGTCCCTCCATCTATGCCGCTCCACCCTACGACACTTCACTCCATGTCACTCCACTCTATGCCGCTCCAATCTGCGCCCCTCTACACCACTCTATGACACTTCACTCCATCTATGCTGCTCCACTCTTTGCCACTCTACACCACTCCATGACATGTCCCTCTATCTATGCCGCTCCACCCTACGACACTCCACCCAATGTCACTCCACTCTATGCCGCTCCACTCTGTACCCCTCTACACCACTCCATGACACTTCACTCCATCTATGCCGCTCCACTCTATGCCACTCTACACCACTCTATGGCATGTCCCTCCATCTATGCCACTCCACTCTACGACACTCCACTCCACTCCATGTCACCCCACTCTATGCCACTCCACTCTGCGCCCCTCTACACCACTCTATGACACTTCACTCCATCTATGCTGCTCCACTCTATGCCACTCTACACCACTCCATGACATGTCCCTCCATCTATGCCGCTCCACTCTACAACACTCCACTCCATGTCACTCCACTCTATGCCGCTCCATTCTGCGCCCCTCTACACCACTCTATGACACTTCACTCCATCTATGCCGCTCCACTCTATGCCACTCTACACCACTCTATGACATCTCCCTCCATCTATGCCGCTCCACCCTACGACACTCCACTCCATGTCACTCCACTCTATGCCGCTCCACTCTGCGCCCCTCTACACCACTCCATGACACTTCACTCCATCTATGCCGCTCCACTCTATGCCACTCTACACCACTCTATGACATGTCCCTCCATCTATGCCGCTCCACTCTACAACACTCCACTCCATGTCACTCCACTCTATGCCGCTCCACTCTGCACCCCTCTACACCACTCCATGACACTTCACTCCATCTATGCCGCTCCACTCTATGCCACGCTACACCACTCTATGACATGTCCCTCCATCTATGCCACTCCACCCTACGACACTCCACTCCATGTCACTCCACTCTATGCCGCTCCACTCTGCACCCCTCTCCACCACTCCATGACACTTCACTCCATCTATGCCGCTCCACTCTATGCCACTCTACACCACTCTATGAAATGTCCCTCCATCTATGCCGCTCCACCCTACGACACTCCACTCCATGTCACTCCACTCTATGCCGCTCCAATCTGCGCCCCTCTACACCACTCTATGACACTTCACTCCATCTATGCTGCTCCACTCTTTGCCCCTCTACACCACTCCATGACATGTCCCTCCATCTATGCCACTCCATTCTACGACACTTCACTCCATGTCATGCCACTCTATGCCGCTCCACTCTGTGCCCCTCTACACCACTCCATGGCACTTCACTTCATCTATGCCACTTCACTCTATGCCACTCTACACCACTCTATGACATGTCCCTCTATCTATGCCGCTCCACCCTACGACACTTCACTCCATGTCACTCCAATCTGTGCCCCTCCACACCACTCTACGACACTTCACTCCATGTCATGCCACTCTGTGTCGCTCCACTCTGCACCCCTCTCCACCACTCTATGACACTTCATTCCATCTATGCTGCTCCACTCTATGCCACTGTACACCACTCCATGACATGTCCCTCCATCTATGCCGCTCCACCCTACGACACTCCACTCATGTCACTCAACTCTATGCCGCTCCACTCTGTACCCCTCTTCACCACTCCATGACATGTCCCTCCATCTATGCCACACCACTCTACGACACTTCACTCCATGTCATGCCACTCTGTGCCACTCCACTCTGCACCCCTCTCCACCACTCTATGACACTTCATTCCATCTATGCCGCTCCACTCTATGCCACTCTACACCACTCCATGACATGTCCCTCCATCTATGCCGCTCCACCCTACGACACTCCACTCCATGTCACTCCACTCTATGCCGCTCCACTCTGTGCCACTCTGCACCACTCTATGACACTTCACTCCATCTATGCCGCTCCACTCTATGCCACTCTACACCACTCCATGACATGTCCCTCCATCTATGCCACTCCACCCTACGACACTCCACTCCATGTCACTCCACTCTATGCCGCTCCACTCTGTACCCCTCTACACCACTCCATGACACTTCACTCCATCTATGCCGCTCCACTCTATGCCACGCTACACCACTCTATGACATGTCCCTCCATCTATGCCGCTCCACTCTACGACACTCCACTCCATGTCATGCCACTCTGTGCCGCTCCCCTCTGTGGCCCTCTACACCACTCTATGACACTTCATTCCATCTATGACGATCCACTCTGAGCCACTCTATACCACTCTATGACATGTCCCTCCATCTATGCCACTCGATTCTACAACACTTCACTCCATGTCATGCCACTCTATGCCGCTCCACTCTGTGCCCCTCTACACCACTCCATGACACTTCACTTCATCTATGCCGCTTCACTCTATGCCACTCTACACCACTCTATGACATGTCCCTCTATCTATGCCGCTCCACCCTACGACACTTCACTCCATGTCACTCCAATCTGTGCCCCTCCACACCACTCTACGACACTTCACTCCATGTCATGCCACTCTGTGTCGCTCCACTCTGCACCCCTCTCCACCACTCTATGACACTTCATTCCATCTATGCTGCTCCACTCTATGCCACTGTACACCACTCCATGACATGTCCCTCCATCTATGCCGCTCCACCCTACGACACCCCACTCATGTCACTCAACTCTATGCCGCTCCACTCTGTACCCCTCTAAACCACTCCATGACTTTTTCACCGACAGACTAGACAAAAACAGCCACAACAGCAGAGAACTCTTCAGCATCGTCAAAGAGTTCTCCAACCCCAGCGCCAGCGCCAACGCCGTCACGCCCTCACAGGATTTGTGCGAATCCCTCGCCACTTTCTTCCATCGCAAGATCAGCGACCTCCACGACAGCTTCGGACACCAGACCCAACCATACACCACTGAACCCGCTTCCCCGGACATCACCCTCAACAACTGGACCCACATCAACACGGAAGAAACCAAATCCATCATGAACTCTATCCACTCCGGCGCCCCTTCGGACCCCTGCCTGCACTTCATCTTTAACAAAGCCGACGACATCATCGCCCCGCACCTCCAGACCGTCATCAACTCTTCTTTTTCTTCTGCTACCTTCCCCGAATGCTGGAAGCACGCTGAAGTCAACGCCCTACTAAAGAAACCTACGGCTGACCCAAGCGACCTGAAAAACTTCCGCCCCATCTCTCTTCTACCTTTCCCAGCCAAGGTAATAGAAAAGACCGTCAACAAACAGCTGACCACCTTCCTGGAAGACAACAACCTGCTCGACCCTTCACAAACCGGATTCCGAACCAACCACAGCACGGAAACCGCCCTCATCTCAGTCACAGACGACATCAGAACCCTGATGGACAACGGTGAAACAGTCGCCCTCATTCTCCTCGACCTCTCGGCTGCCTTTGACACCGTCTGTCACCGCACCCTAATCACCCGCCTACGCTCCACCGGGATCCAAGGCCAGGCCCTGGACTGGATCGCCTCCTTCCTCGCTAACCGCTCCCAAAGAGTTTACCTCCCTCCGTTTCGCTCAGAGCCCACCAAGATCATCTGCGGCGTACCTCAAGGCTCATCGCTCAGCCCGACACTCTTCAATGTCTACATGAGCCCCCTCGCCGACATCGTACGCAAGCACGACATCATCATCACCTCCTACGCCGACGACACCCAACTTGTACTCTCCCTCACCAAGGACCCCGCCAGCGCCAAGACCAACCTACAAGAGGGTATGAAGGACGTCGCAGATTGGATGAGGCTCAGCCGCCTAAAGCTGAACTCTGAAAAAACGGAAGTCCTCATCCTCGGCAACACCCCGTCCGCCTGGGACGACTCCTGGTGGCCCACGGCCCTCGGCACCGCACCGACCCCCGCAGACCACGCCTGCAACCTCGGCTTCATCTTGGACCCTCTTCTCACCATGACCAAGCAAGTCAACGCCGTGTCCTCCGCCTGCTTCCTCACCCTCCGCATGCTCCGTAAGATCTTCCGCTGGATCCCCGCCGACACCAGAAAAACCGTGACCCACGCCCTCGTCACGAGCCGCCTGGACTACGGCAACACCCTCTACGCCGGGACCACAGCCAAACTCCAAAACCGCCTGCAACGCATCCAAAACGCCTCGGCCCGCCTCATCCTCGACGTACCCCGCAACAGCCACATCTCCGCACACCTGAGACACCTGCATTGGCTCCCAGTCAGCAAAAGGATCACCTTCCGTCTTCTCACCCACGCACACAAAGCCCTCCACAACAAGGGACCGGAATACCTCAACTGACGCCTCAGCTTCTACGTCCCCACCCGCCCCCTCCGCTCCGCTGGCCTCGCACTTGCTGCCGTCCCTCGCACCCGCCGCTCCACGGCGGGTGGGAGATCTTTCTCCTTCCTGGCGGCCAAGACCTGGAACTCCCTCCCCACCAGCCTCAGGACCACCCATGACCACTCCGCTTTCCGGAGACTCCTAAAGACTTGGCTGTTCGAGCAGCGATAACCCCCCCTTTCCCCCCTAGCGCCTTGAGACCCGCACGGGTGAGTAGCGCGCTTTATAAATGTTAATGATTTGATTTGATTTGATGACATGTCCCTCCATCTATGCCACTCCACTCTACGACACTCCACTCCATGTCATGCCACTCTGTGCCACTCCACTCTGCAGCCCTCTCCACCACTCTATGACACTTCATTCCATCTATGCCGCTCCACTCTATGCCACTCTACACCACTCCATGACATGTCCCTCCATCTATGCCGCTCCACCCTACGACACTCCACTCCATGTCACTCCACTCTATGCCGCTCCACTCTGTGCCACTCTGCACCACTCTATGACACTTCACTCCATCTATGCCGCTCCACTCTATGCCACTCTACACCACTCCATGACATGTCCCTCCATCTATGCCACTCCACCCTACGACACTCCACTCCATGTCACTCCACTCTATGCCGCTCCACTCTGTACCCCTCTACACCACTCCATGACACTTCACTCCATCTATGCCGCTCCACTCTATGCCACTCTACACCACTCTATGACATCTCCCTCCATCTATGCCGCTCCACTCTACGACACTCCACTCCATGTCACTCCACTCTATGCCACTCCACTCTGCGCCCCTCTACACCACTCTGACACTTCACTCCATCTATGCCGCTCCACTCTATGCCACGCTACACCACTCTATGACATGTCCCTCCATCTATGCCGCTCCACTCTACGACACTCCACTCCATGTCATGCCACTCTGTGCCGCTCCCCTCTGTGGCCCTCTACACCACTCTATGACACTTCATTCCATCTATGACGATCCACTCTGAGCCACTCTATACCACTCTATGACATGTCCCTCCATCTATGCCACTCGATTCTACAACACTTCACTCCATGTCACTCCACTCTGTGCCGCTCCACTCTGTGCCCCTCTACACCACTCTATGACACTTCACTCCATCTATGCCGCTCCACTCTATGCCACTCTACACCACTCCATGACATGTCCCTCCATCTATGCCACTCCACCCTACAACACTCCACTCCATGTCACTCCACTCTATGCCGCTCCACTCTGTACCCCTCTACACCACTCCATGACACTTCACTCCATCTATGCCGCTCCACTCTCTGCCACTCTACACCACTCTATGACATATCCCTCCATCTATGCCGCTCCACTCTACGACACTCCACTCCATGTCACTTCACTCTATGCCGCTCCACTCTGCGCCCCTCTACACCACTCTGACACTTCACTCCATCTATGCCGCTCCACTCTATGCCACTCTACACCACTCCATGACATGTCCCTCCATCTATGTCGCTCCACCCTATGACACTCCAGTCCATGTCACGCCAATCTATGCCGCTCTACTCTGTGCCACTCTGCACCACTCTATGACACTTCACTCCATCTATGCCGCTCCACTCTATGCCACGCTACACCACTCTATGACATGTCCCTCCATCTATGCCGCTCCACTCTACGACACTCCACTCCATGTCATGCCACTCTGTGCCGCTCCCCTCTGTGGCCCTCTACACCACTCTATGACACTTCATTCCATCTATGACGATCCACTCTGAGCCACTCTATACCACTCTATGACATGTCCCTCCATCTATGCCACTCGATTCTACAACACTTCACTCCATGTCACTCCACTCTGTGCCGCTCCACTCTGTGCCCCTCTACACCACTCTATGACACTTCACTCCATCTATGCTGATCCACTCTCCGCCACTCTACACCACTCTAAGACAGGGGTTCCCAACCTGTGGTCCGGGGACCCCTGGGGGTCCGCGAAGCCTTCTCAGGGGGTCCGCGACAGCTAAGAAAATTAAAAAATATTAACAAATCTTGCCAAATTATGTCCCCAGCTTCCATTAATGTCTCAGGCGGGGGTCCCCGGATTCCAATGATGATTCAGTGGGGGTCCCTGGGTTTCATTAATGTTAAAGTGCGGGTCCACAGAAATCAAAAGGTTGGGAACCACTGCTCTAAGACACTTCACTCCATCTATGCTGATCCACTCTATGCCTCTCTACACCACTCAATGACACTTCACTCCATCTATGTTGATCCACTCTATGCCACTCTACACCACTCTATGACATGTCCCTCCATCTATGCCACTCCACTCTACGACACTCCACTCCATGTCACTCCACTCTATGCCACTCCACTCTGCGCCCCTCTACACCACTCTATGACACTTCACTCCATCTATGCCGCTCCACCCTACGACACTCCACTCCATGTCACTCCACTCTATGCCGCTCCACTCTGTGCCACTCTGCACCACTCTATGACACTTCACTCCATCTATGCCGCTCCACTCTATGCCACGCTACACCATTCTATGACATGTCCCTCCATCTATGCCACTCCACTCTACGACATTCCACTCCATGTCATGCCACTCTGTGCTGTTCCACTCTGTGGCCCTCTACACCACTCTATGACACTTCATTCCATCTATGACGATCCACTCTGAGCCACTCTATACCACTCTATGACATGTCCCTCCATCTAAGCCACTCCATTCTACGACACTTCACTCCATGTCACTCCACTCTATGCCGCTCCACTCTGTGCCCCTCTACACCACTCTATGACACTTCACTCCATCTATGCTGATCCACTCTATGCCACTCTGCACCACTCCATGACACTTCACTCCACTCTATGGGCCATATGTACGAAAGCTTTTACCCATAGACACAGAATGGGTAAAATCCTTTCGTACATCTGGCCCTATGCCAGTCCATTCTACGCAATTTCACTCTATGCCACTCTACAACATGCCATTCCTCTCTACAACACGCCACTCCACTCTACTCTGCACCACTCTACGTCACTGTACTCTACACCACTGCACTCTATGCCACTCTACTCTACGCCACTCTACTCTGCGCCACTCCACTTTGTGCCATTCCACGATATTCCACACCACTTTCCTGTATGTCACTAACTTTTAGCCATGCCAAACAGCTGCCAAGCTGATGAACATCTTGGGTAAAACACATTGGCAAAGCCAGAAGCTCTTTCATAGGTGAGACCTATTGGCTTTGCCAATGCTTGTCTCCCTTGGATTAACTGATTTTTCTTACTGTGACTAGCTTATCTTTCGTTCTAGACGTGGCCGGTTATTCTCTCTTAAAATGTCTGATTTTTCTTTCGAGGCGTGTCTGATAATTTTCTCTTTGGGGGGCTGATTTCTCTCTGTGGGGCAGGGTATTCTCTATTATTGAGGAGCTTATAATTCAGATGTTGTTCGTTTGATTTATTTGCCCATTTTATTTAGGACTTTAAAGAAATGAGTGTTTGAAATGTATAAAAGTTGTGCAGGAAGTTAATAAAGTTGAAAATGTGTTTTAAAATCGTGTAAGACGTTTTGAAATCTTGTTTGTTTGATAAAGAACATAAGAGGTATTTAGGTGTTTACAAAATATGTTAACATTGCCTTTTAAAATGCAGCATAAGAGACTTTAGAATTAAAAACGTTTTACCGTTAATTAAGTAGTCAGAAAGAAATGACGTTAATTAAAAAGTAGGTTGAACTGTTGACATACATATTTATGCAGACAGTAAAATAAAGGTGGCCAATAGCACATATTATTTGACACAACTGTACTAATGAGTGCATGTTAACATGTTTATTGCTACAATTCAGTAATCATAACCTGCTTCACACAAGAAAGCTGTCAGAGCTATCAATGTATAATTTACCACATTTTGTAAATTACACACTTTTCAGCCTTCTCCTAGACACACACAGGTTTGAGGGGATGTCCTCACTCACACGCGTGTGAGTCCGGTTTGGTGTGGAGCCCACCTCACCCCTCAGGCCCTTTAGCCTCTGGTTTCCCCGAGGATACTATCCATGGTTTGTGTGATGTGGTGGTCAGTAATCAGAAACCACATTACTGGGGGGCGGAGCCTGTAAATTGAAAAATGACCATATCATAGGAGAGCCGTGGGTCTCGGTCTGTGGTCCTGACTTACCGTTGTCCTTGTGGTGCTACCTTTATTGATTTTTCTATCATCCACATCAGAGTAATAATTCCAGCACCCACCACTGTACTTGACGGGACTCTGGACGCCTCCCCACGGGGACAATGACACCCGAACCCCGCTGGTCCTGCCCCATATCACTGCACCACACCGTTGAGGCATCCTGTGGACCCGCTGACTCTGAAAACCTACATTATTGGTCGATGAGTCCATCGCATCCCCTGAGGCTGCCCAACTCTCTGTGCTGCACTTGCACCCAGGACCTGGAATGGACCACAAAATACACCGTCTCCCGCCACCAACACCACACTGCTCCCCGCCACTGTGTGGGCCAAACACACCCCTTGCTTCTTTACTGTGGAGGGTAGGCACACCCATCGGCCCTGATGCAGGGACCCTGGCCCGGCAACCTGCTGCCCCATATGGGCCTGGGCTGACTTGGTCTCCCCCGGAGGGTCTTGCGATGCTGAACTCCTAACTGCCAGCGACATGACGCTGCTGTTCTTGAACATTGGTGAGGGGACTTGTCTCTGGCTTCATCCACAGGATGTCTATGTGACCCCTTGTACATGCTGCCTGCACAGCTTTCTCAGCAGTGGACAGCGATAATACATGTCCACATGACAACCAGCAGCCTTCAATGTACAAGCATACTGATGGAGATGGGGCTATTGTCTACTATGCCACCTATGGTGATATGAAACAGGCATTTCTGAGGCCCTGGTGACCATCATATCCAGATAACTAACCTCCTTGTGTGCCTCAAGGCCCTCTAGTGTACAAAAGGCTGTGACAGTATCCTACCACTTACTAGCGACATGTGGTGAGTGTCACCTCTCCCCTGCATCAGGACTTCACGTCTTTGGGTGCCTGTGCCTCCCCCTGCTACGAGCTTGGGCCAGTCCGATATAAATGTTGTGAGATGTAACTCCCCTACATTGTGCCTGAGGTGCAGAAACATCTACCTGGCTACCTCCAAATTCCGCTGACTGAAGACATCAGTGTCAACGTGTGTAGCGGGCACCTCCACCCATAGGGTCAAGGCTGCCCATACACTACACATCTAGCTCTAAACTGGTGCCCCATCCTCTCTTTACTAAAGCAATCTCAGGTATTGGCTATCACAACAACTTTGGTAACAAGCAGTCTACAGCACAGAACATGGTGACTACCTCCTCAGCCAATCTCGAGTGACTCATAGCTGTAATCTCGAACACAGGCTCCTCCATCGGGAAAGGGACTGCAGGTTGGCAGACATATTGGCTGCAGTGAACTCCATGCAGGCAGACCTGGCTTCCTTCCACTCCTGCTTAGGTGCCACTGAGAAGAGCATTGCTGATGTGGAGTCGAGAACTGATCACCTTCCTGAAAGAGGACCTGACCTATGGGTGATGACGCACAAGATTACAGATATGGAAGATCGTTCACGCCAGATCAACAGTTGATTCTACGGCATGACAGAGAAGTCAAAGGGGAATGATTTGCATAGATTCCTGAGGGAACATCATTGCATATCGCTGAAAACTGACTTTTCAGAACCACTGGACTTCCAGACGATGCACAGAATTTGACTGAGACATGTTTCTTCAACTACCAACCCTCACACCTAGTCCTGAACTCTGCAAAGAAGAGAAATGGCCTGTTTATGCTGAATGGCCTCATTCTGTCCATATCTCTAAAGATCACTCCTTTCAAACAAACGCCCTCAGGAAACACTCTCCTGCACTATGTCTGCGCCAGGGGACATTAAGTTTGGTCTCACTACAGATGGGGAGACATCAGGGTACGCAGACCCTAATAACCTCCCAAAATATCTGGACTCATAGATAAGATGTTAATGGAGGCCTCAAAATCAGACCTCCACTCTGACACAGGCAACCTCCCTTCCTCATCCACGTGCTGCAGAAAACCATATTGACTGGAAACCTTCTCCCTTGCTTTCTTGGGTGTACCCTGGTCCTGAGATGGAGACCTACCCCTGTCGTCCTCAAACGCTCCTCAGGTGTGCCCGTCCATGCCTAGTTTTGCAATGTCTCCTTGCTGCTGACAATAAGTTTTTTTTCTGAGGACTGCAAGGCGTAAGAGCCACCATGGGCCTCTTTGCATGGCCCAGAGAGTCTAACTATGTTGAACTGTACTTGAATGTATCACAACATGTCCCCACATACTCCACTGTGTGAAGCTTCAGAATGTCCCACACCTGTGTTCCTCCTACTGTCACGCTCTATGCACACATGGTACATCACAACGTAATGTGCCGTACACCCTCTGACTCCTTCAGGGATCCCTTGCACAGCTTGTGTTGTTGCCCCATGCCTTTCAGGCCCTTGATATTCATTTGCCTTACCAGGGCAGTTCTTCTGCCCCATGCAGCCCCCTGCTCTAAATTAGGCCTGAGCGCAACTCGTAGAGTTTCACTCCGTGGAATTATGTGAAGTTACCTAAAAACTCTGCGAGATTTCAAAGAGTTCAGCGTGTGGCGGAATTTCGATATGTTGCTCTGCTCGCAATGATTTTTAGTGCCAGGAGATTGTCCTGTGCTGTAAAATCAGCACAAATGATACTACGCAGGGTGCCAGAGGTCACTGCCTGTTCCTGCCACTAGAGTAGATGTTTTAGTTGAGGGGCAGCTCTCTCAACTTGAGCGACAGCTTTCTGAACGCGAGTGGTAATGACCTGTTGCGACTGCCCGCATTGAGAAATCGCACAGGGACTCTTCCTGGTGCTCGATTTTCTTGCACCTGCTCACCAGTTAAATGTTGGCGAGCTGCATGCAAGAAAAACTCGGCTATGCAGAGATTGGAGGAGTTTTTTCAGAACTCCACGCTCCAGGCAAAGTGCGAAGTGGGCAAAACTCTGCAAACTGGACCGGCGGAGAGGAGTTTACTGCCCACCCCTACTCTAAATAGTCACTTTCTGCCCTGAGTTGGAGCCCCGACATTACCCTGGTACTCGTACTATGGAATAACCTGGTCCTGGCTGCCTTTTTTATGGTAGGGGTTTAGGCCTCTGGTAAAAGTTATGCTTTATATGTTAGGTTGCTTGTTCTAAACCCTCATCATGTGGGATCGCTAACTAATTCCCATCGGCGTTCGGACCAACAGTGGCCCATCTGACTAGTTTCCCAACGCTACTGCACGGCCCCTGCCCCACTGTCCTTCCCTTGCCGGTCATTACACTGTTCTTGCTGCTCTTAAATCTAAGAAGTGGCCTGCCACCACTCACTGCAACACACCCCCTTCCACATCCCTCACTGGATATGTGACCCCATTATCTGAGTATCAGCTGCTACCTCGCCCACCACTCAGTCTCAATCACTGACGTAATGCTGCACTCTCCATGTCCTCATAAACCACCAACCCTATCCCGTCTGAAAGTCAGTAGCTTAACTCACTCAACTGCATCAGCAACCTAAGGCATGTCTACAGAACCATCTTTCTCAGGTTTGTCACAATATAAAAATAAACTGGGCAAATGCGAAGCCTTCTCCATGTCGTGGGCCACCACCAAGAACAGCTTAGAGTAACATGCATAAGTTGGGTGCCCAAGTGTCCCCAAACTTTGGGGATTAAACTTAAGGGCTTGGAATAGATCATTGACAGACCTCAAACCCTTGAATCTCTAGACTCAGAAAGACATGTCATGTTGTGCTGACCTCAGTTACTGGATCATGCCTCATCTTCCATTAGGAGTAAGACCCACATCAGTTGGGGGTACCAGGGGTATATTAAAAGGTTGGGAATAAAAAAGCATCTCACTTCTACACCCTCTTACCGCAGCTGATGCATCCAGGTTGTTCGGTGTCTTGAGTACAGAGGGTTCCTTCCCAGATACCTCCAATTGGTGAGGCCACCAGCTGGCCCACAGTTCACATGTAGTCAGAAGACTACCCATCACATTAACAGTCTCACCTCTTGTGCTGCTCCAAGGCTTGGGGTTCCTTTCGGGTAGTGATTTCTGTTTTATATATGTAGATGCTGAACACGTCTTCTCTAGACAGACCTTCTCCAGCACTAGAGTGTCCTGGCAAACTGTGCTTCAAAGACTGAACATCCCACCCCATCCCTCTTCAGGGAAAAGAAACTGAATTCCTTACACTTCAAGGTACTACGTCACTGTTTCTGATGCCCTCGCATCTGTTGGCCCTCACTGACGATGGGCACTGCAGGGCTACTGACATCGATCTAGTCCATGCCCTATGGCATTGCCCTCACCTGACTCCATACTGGGCGTGGTGACGTCACAGACAAATACTCGGACTGTCCGTTTTTGTCAGTTCCTCATATCCTTTTAGTGCCAGCTTCCCAAACTGCCCGTCAGTTCTGCCTCCTCACAATGCCCACCAGTGCCAGCTTCTCACACTGCCCGTCAGTTCTCTGTCCTCATAATGCAGCCAGTGCCAGCTTCTCACACTCTGTCAGTTCTACCTCCTCACAATGCGCACCAGTGCCAGCTTCTCACACTGCCCGTCAGTTCTGCCTCCTCACAATGCCCACCAGTGCCAGCTTCTCACATTGCCCGTCAGTTCTCCCTCCTCACAATGCCCACCAGTGCCAGCTTCTCACACTGCCCGTCAGTTCTCCCTCCTCACAATGCCCACCAGGGCCAGCTTCTCACACTACCTGTCAGTTCTCCTCACAATGCCCACCAGGGCCAGCTTCAGTTTTACCTTTTCTCAATGCCCACCAGTGCCAACTTCTCACACTGCCCACCAGTTGCAGTCCTCACACATGCAATGACTGTGCACCTACACCGCTGAGAGAGAAGAGAATTAACATTCTGTGACCATTCACTTTTTTTTGCTTCTCTGGTGATGTTGTCAACATGTGTACTATTTTGTGGCAACTGTAAAGGTGGTTTGATTGATAGATATGAATTATTCAAGAGGTAGCACAAGAGGGAAGACAGCCAGGTGTGCGTGGGCAAGTCGCTCAGCGAGTGTCTGAGGGCAGTGGTCCCTAGTTCATTGTAGACCAGGGCTAAACTTGTGGACGCGAACTCCAGGGAATTTCATGGAGCTGTGAAAAAACTCCTTGAGATTCCATAAACTGTCAGAAGTAGGCACAATGCATTGCTCGTGCTGTGATTTAGCACCAGGAATTCGTTCTGCACTGAAAAATCTGTGTGAATGACATCACACAGCGCGGCAAAAAGCGCAGCTTCTCAAGTTGATTTTGCTGCTGCTTGAGAAGATTTTCTATTTGAGCGGCTGCTTTCTTACCATTAATGGTCACGACCTATTGCAACCGCCCGCCTTGGAGAGATCTCACCGGGTGCCCTCTTAGTGACCAAACTTCACTCTATGGGACACCAAATCCCACTCGCCAACTTGCTGTTAGCGAGCCGCTCGCGAGAAAAAGCCTGGCACATGGCATTGGCAGAATCTGTCCAGAACTGTGTTTTACAAGCATAACCTGGCATGGCCAAAGCTCTGCCGACTCTGCCGGAAGAGAGGAGTATACGCCCATCCCTAGCTGGTTGCCGGTGACTCCAGAAAGAGACCTGTAGCTGCAAGGGAATTGTGCAAACTTCTGGGGAAAGGGGATACATCTAGGAAATGATCTTGAGAGCCGTGTGGGGGTATTTACTAGGAAAACCCCACAAAGTAACTGCTCTAAATGCCAACATTGAAATTTGAAATAGATTTGGGTGTCTCTAGCACATAAATCTTGTATTCTAAACAGAAATGTCCCCATCCCAGTAATGCATTATATATTTTGATTTCCATCTTATGTTAGCATTTGAATATATGTTTTCGCTTTCACTTGTTCATTGTAGGGTGAAGAGACCAAGTCCGTGGCCCTTGTTCTGCACCGTGACTCTGGCTCCCTGGGATTTAATATTGTTGGTGGCCGGCCGTGTGCGGTAGGTCAAAATTTACCATCTCCTTTATCTTTAGTGGCGCAGACGAAGAGGTAATAGTGACGTGTAGAGACTGTATGCTTTGTTTTCAAGTCCAGGGGAAAAAAACCTCAGCTCATTTGTACATGAAAAGTTGAAATTCACAATTTTCTTTGTAAAGGAGAGTGAAGTAGTCAAGTTTTTTTCTATTGCAAGTCATAATTTTCTCGCAAAAAATGGCAAAATTCCAAAGAACGTAAAATTTTACTTGTTTTGGCTTTCCTGTGAATATCTGCGTTTTTGCAACACTCTTAATTTTGCATAATTAGTGGCTTTTTTCTCCTACAAGCTATCCCAAGTCTTGAAAACATTACAGAATACCTATTATGTATATCTCATTTGCATACTTGAGTTTAATGATTTGGCATAACATTTGCTCACATAAGAGTTGTCCTCCAGTATAAAAGTCTAAAAGAAAATGTAACAAGTGCAGCAGACATCCAGTTTTTAGGTCGAGCCTAGACAGCGCGCATGCACTGTCTGCAAGACCTGTTGTAATGAGTAAAGGACTTTGCTCCCGCCTGCCACTGACCATAGGTTGAAGGCAGTGTCGCTCTTGTTTTGCGGCCTCCCAACTGGTTTGGCAGCCGATACGTCACTTGCTGTTCCTGGCTGAGGAGCATCGGGCAAGTACAGTTTAATTATTCCTAGATTGTTTTTCTGTTGTTTGGACTGGCTACTTTTTTGTTTCCCGCGTCTATGGAGCTTTCAAGTTTTATACAGCGGGAGTGCTGATCAAGTTACTGCTGTAAAAAACTTGAAAGCAACATGAGCGCAATTGAAAAACAAAACTACCAGTTACTTGTCATTGTTTGTTTTGTTTTATTTGAGCTCATGGTGCTTTCAAATTTCATACAGTGAGACTGCCCGCTGTACAAAACTTGTTCTTCTTTCCTTTCCAGCCTCTCACCCAGTCACCTTTTCTTTCCTGCCATTTCTCCCCCCCCCCCAATCCCCTGCGTGGTAGAAAGCATGCATTTTTTTATAAGGCTTTACAGAAAGTAGAATTTCTTTCACATTTAAGTGTCTCTTTATGTTTTTTAAGACCAGGCTAATTTATTGAATCCGTGAAAGTGATTTATTTAATAAACTATAAACGCTGACATTTCTGGACGATTGATTTTAATAAAAACTAAACTTTCAAAATATGATTTCTGAGAGGGAGGCGGTGAACAATTGATGTTTTCTTGAATTCCCTACCCTGTACTTATTTAACTTTTTCGCCGGGTGCATTTATGGATGAAATCGCTTACTGCCATTTTGAGATATGTAAGCTTCTGGATAATGTTTCCCTTTCCCACTTTTTCACCCATCAGCTAGAATTATGTGGTAGAGAGGACCAAATTATGCAGCATGGTAGACCAATTTATGTGGCAAGAAAAGTCCAGTTATGCATTTACAATGCCAATAACTCTAACTCAAGCAAACGTGAGACCTATTGCATTGCAAATGCTTGTTTCAGCAAACTTACTAGAATAATCTTGCAATCATGTTCATCACAATACTAAGTTCACAAAAACAAGACAAACTGTTCCAGCAGCTACCTGGATAAAATGAATGTGCGAAGTCCAAAAGAAAGCAGGAAATTCTGCCAACTAAGGTTACACAAATGGGGAACTCTTTTTTATCATTGTGGCATTTTATACATCCATTGAAATCATTAAAGTAGACAAATGTTAGTAACACAATGAAATAAAAAGTGCCTTCCAGGTCCACCTCAGACTTGTGTGCACCAGGTCTCAAGGGCTCAGCAGTGGAGGCTTCTGGGAGCAGTGAATCTGTCTTCGCTGGAGAGACTAGTGCAGACCTGTTAGAGTTGCTCTTTTGCGCAGTGCTTTAAATGGGCAGGTGCTGTCCGGTACTGAGTACCTGCACGTCGTTAATTGAAAGTGAGAATAAACACATTTAAAGGGAGAGGACCAGCACTTCTCTGATGTAAAGTTACCCTCGTTTGGGGGTCAGTACAGAGGCTTTACAGCCTCCTGGTTTCATGTAGTTTAAAGTTACCTTCCATCTGGCGGAGTACAGAGCTCTTACAGCCGCCATGTTGCCTGTAGTTTAATGTTACTGTCGGATGGTGTCAGTACAGAGGCTTTACACCCTCCTGGTTTCAGGTAGTTTAAAGTTACCTTCCGTCTGGCTGAGTACAGAGCTCTTGAGCCGCCATGTTGTAGGAAGGTAGCCTCTTTCTAGCCTTGTTACCCCCCACTTTTGGCCTGTTTGTGAGTAATGTCAGGGTGTTTTCACTGTCTCACTGGGATCCTGTTAGCCAGGGCCCAGTGTTCATAGTGAAAACCCTATGTTGTCAGTGTGTTTGATATGTGTCACTGGGATCCTGCTAGCCAGGACTCCAGTGCTCATATGTTTGTGGCCTATATGTGTTCCCTGTGTGGTGCCTAACTGTCTCACTGAGGCTCTGCTAACCAGAACCTCAGTGTTTATGCTCTCTCTGCTTTCTAAATTTGTCACTGCAGGCTAGTGACTAAATTTACCAATTCTCATTGGCACACTGGTACACCCATATACTTCCCTTGTATATGGTACTAAGGTACCCAGGGTATTGGGGTTCCAGGAGATCCCTATGGGCTGCAGCATTTCTTTTGCCACCCATAGGGAGCCCAGGCAATTCTTACACAGGCCTGCCACTGCAGCCTGAGTGAAATAACGTCCACGTTATTTCACAGCCATTTTTCACTGCACATAAGTAACTTATAAGTCACCTATATGTCTAACACTCACTTAGTGAAGGTTGGGTGCCAAGTTACTTAGTGTGTTGGCACCGTGGCACTAGCCAAGGTGCCCCCACATCGTTCAGGGCAAATTCCCCGAACTTTGTGACTGCAGGGACACCATTACACGTGTGCACTGCACATAGGTCACTACCTATGTGTAGCGTCACAATGGTAACTCCGAACATGGCCATGTAACATGTCTAAGATCATGGAATTGTCACCCCAATACCATTCTGGTATTGAGGGGACAATTCCATGATCCCCCGGGTCTCTAGCACAGAACCCGGGTACTGCCAAACTGTCTTTCCGGGGTTTCCACTGCAGCTGCTGCCAACCCCTCAGAGAGGATTCTGCCCTCCTGGGGTCTGGGCAGCCCCAGCCCAGGAAGGCAGAACAAAGGATTTCCTCTGAGAGAGGGTGTTACATCCTCTCCCTTTGGAAATAGGTGTGAAGGGCTGGGGAGGAGTAGCCTCCCCCAGCCTCTGGAAATACTTTGATGGGCACAGATGGTGCCCATCTCTGCATAAGCCAGTCTACACCGGTTCAGGGATCCCCCAGCCCTATTCTGGCGCGAAACTGGACAAAGGAAAGGGGAGTGACCACTTCCCTGACCAGTACCTCCCAGGGGAGGTGCCCAGAGCTCCTACAGTGTGTCCCAGACCTCTGCCATCTTGGAAACAGAGGTGTTGGGGGCACACTGGAGTGCTCTGAGTGGCCAGTGCCAGCAGGTGACGCCAGAGACCCCCTCTGATAGGCTCTTACCTTTCTTGGTAGCCAATCCTCCTTTCTTGTTAGCCAAACCTCCTTTTCTGGCTATTTAGGGTCTCTCCTCTGGGGTATTCTTCAGATAACGAATGCAAGAGCTCACCAGAGTTCCTCTGCACTTCCCTCTTCGACTTCTGCCAAGGATCGACCGCTGACTGCTCCAGGACGCCTGCAAAACTGCAACAAAGTAGCAAGACGACTACCAGCAACATTGTAGCGCCTCATCTTGCCGGCTTTCTCGACTGTTTCCTGGTGGTGCATGCTCTGGGGACTGTCTGCATTCACCTTGCACTGGAAGCCAAGAAGAAATCTCCTGTGGGTCAATGGAATCTTCCCCCTGCTAACGCAGGCACCAAAAGACTGCATCACCGGTCCTCTGGGTCCCCTCTCATCCTGACGAGCGTGGTCCCTGGAACACAGGAACTCTATCCAAGTGTCCCTCACACTCCAGTGATCCTTTAGACCAAGTTTGGTGGAGGTAAGTCCTTTCCTCCCCACGCTAGACTGCAAACCTGTGTACTGCATGATTTGCAGTTGCTCCGGCTTCTGTGCACTTCTCTAAGGATTCCTTTGTGCACAGCCTAGCCTGGGTCCCCAGCACTCCGTCCTGCAGTGCTCAACCCTCTGAGTTGGACTCCGACATCGTGGGACCCGCCTTAGTGACTCTGAGCCAGCTCCAGTTCACAGATCTTCTAAGTGCCTGCTCCTGTACTTCTTCGTGTGCTGCCTGCTTCTGTGGGGGCTGTCTGAGTTGCTGAGCACCCCTTCTGTCTCCTCCTCCAAGGGGCGACATCCTGGTCCTTCCTGGTCCCCAGCAGCACCCAAAAACCTCTACCGCAACTCTTGCAGCTAGCAAGGCTTGTTTGCGGTATTTCTGTGTGGAAACACCTCTGCAACCTTCAGCACACCGTGGGACATCTTCCATCCAAAGGAAAAGTTCCTAGCTCTCTTCGTTGTTGCAGAATCCTAAGCTTCTTCCATCTGGAGGCAGCTTCCTTGTACCTTCATCCGGGGTTTCCTTGGCTCCTGCCCCCCCTGGACACTATCGCGACTCTTGGACTTGGTCCTCTTGCCTTGCAGGTCCTCAGTTCCAGGAATCTGTCTTCAGTGCTTTGCTGGTGTTTGTGGTTCTTGCAGAATCCCCCTATCACGACTATTGTGGCCTATTGGGGTAGTAGGGGTACTTTACTCCTACTTTTCAGGGTCTTGGGGTGGGATATCTTGGACACCCTGACTGTTTTCTCACAGTCCCAGCGACCCTCTACAAGCTCCCATAGGTCTGGGGTCCATTTGTGATTCGCATTCCACTTTTGGAGTATATGGTTTGTGTTGCCCCTAGACCTATGTTCACCTATTGCATCCTATTGTAATTCTACACTGTTTGCATTACTTTTCTTACTATTACTTACCTGTTTTGGGTTTGTGTACATATAATTTGTGTATATTACTTACCTTCTAACTGAGGGTACTCACTGAGATACTTTTGGCATATTGTCATAAAAATAAAGTACCTTTATTTTTAGTAACTCTGTACATTGTGTTTTCTTATGATATTGTGCTATATGATGTAAGTGGTATAGTAGGAGCTTTGCATGTCTCCTAGTTCAGCCTAAGCTGCTAGAAACACCTCTATTCTACTAATAAGGGATAACTGGACCTGGCACAGGGTGTAAGTACCACAAGGTACCCACTACAAGCCAGGCCAGCCTCCTACACATGTTGCCTGTAGTTTAATGCTACAGTTGGCTGGTGTCAGTACAGAGGCTTTACAGCCTCCTGGTTTCATGTAGTTTAAAGTTACCTTCCATCTGGCTGAGGACAGAGCTCTCGCAGCCGCCATGTTGCTTCATCGGTGCTTCCCCTGTGACCAGGAGCTTCTGGGTACCTGGGGACACATGCCCGCGACTTCCTCACACATGTTGGGTTCTGAGTTCCCTTACATAGTCATCCTTCCACGTGGGTCGTCTTAATCCCTTGTGGCATAAATTTACCAGGTGACTGACTGCTCTCAGCCTCCTGCCCTCTGCCTAACTCACGGGTTGTGTCTCCTGCTGAGGCTGGCACTCTCTAGTTAACTGAGTTAAATCGGTTCTTCGGCTTCTCAGACCCCCCATTAGAAGATCGTGCTGCCCTAGCGAGGTACCAAGGTCCTGTGAACCCTCTGGCCCTCAAGCATGATGGACTCTGCCAGCCGTCACCCCCTCTTGTAAGTAAGGACGAGTAACTGTTACCACCGCCTTCAGAACCTGGTTTTGCTGCAGTAAGGGCACTGCCCATAGTTAGGTGAGTGTATGCACAAGTACTCACAGATGCTTGGGTACCACCTGCGCCCCTGGGCCTCCGTTCATGTGGGGTGCAGCGCCCCAAAGCAGTGGCCTCTGCTCCAGGAGCCAATGGTGTGCTCTTGTGGTGGGGGCGGAAGGATCTCTGTCTCTGGGGGGCACAGCTCGCTTCTCGAGCTGTTACTCAGTAACTCGGTGTGAATGAGCTCAGGGTAAGATTAACAGCCTTTAATGAGGGCATTAACAGAGACTTATTCACGGCAATAGATGGCCCTCAAAGTTCACGCTCCACTCCCCGCTCTTCATCCATTTCCGGGGGTCAGTGTTCGGGTCAGATGAAGTGCATGTGGGATTCTGTAGGTCAGGATGGTTGATGCTTGAGTGCCGTGCACAACACCTGTGCACTCTGCAATAACGAACTCATGGTGGCCGTGCACAACACCTGTGAACTCTGCAATAACGAACTCAGGGTGGCCGTGCACAACACCTGATTCTGTGCACTCTGCAATAACGAACTCAGGGTAGTCGTGCACAACACCGGATTCTGAGCCCGCTGCAATAGTGAACTCAGGATAGCCGTGCACAACACCTAATCCTGTGCACTGTGCACCAACGAACTCAGGGTAGTCGTGCACAACACCTGATCCTGTGCACTCTGCATTAATGAACTCAGAGTAGTCGTGCACAACACCTGATTCTGTGCACTCTGCAATAGTGAACTCAAGCAGTCATGCACAAGAGCTGATCCTGTGCACGCTTCAATAGTGAACTCCAGGCATCATGCACAACACCTAATTATGTGCACGCTGCAATAGTGAACTCAGGATAGTCGTGCACAGCTCCTTATTGTGTGCACTCTGCAATAACGAACTCAGGGTAGTCGTGTACAACACCTGATTCTGTGCACTCTGCAATAACGAACTCAGGGTAGTTGTGCACAACACATGATCGTGTGCACACTGCAATAGTGAACTCCAGGTGTCATGCACAACACCTGATTTAGTGCACGCTGCAATAGTGAGCTCAGGATAGTCATGCACAGCTCCTTATTCTGTGCACTCTGCAATAACGAACTCAGGGTAGTTGTGCACAACACATGATCGTGTGCACACTGCAATAGTGAACTCCAGGTGTCATGCACAAGAGCTGATCCTGTGCACGCAGCAACAGTAAACTCGGAGTAGTCGTGCACAAGACCCGGATCCTTTGTTGACTCCACCACAAGGTTTGCATCAGCCCACCTACTCCCACCTTCCAACCAGGTGTGCACGAGGTTTGTGGAAAGCGTTGGGGCATCTGACAGTACAGCACAGCGTTTCCTGCACTTCATGAATATGTATGAGTTTATTACTAAAAGATGGCTCTACCCTACACAGTTTAAACCTGAATAGACCAATCTGTCCGACGGTTTCCTGATGGGATTCTGGCCCCGGTCTTGTAAGTAACCTGATGTAAGCCCCAGCCCAGGCCCACCCTGTGGGTCTTTCAGCATGAAGATGATCTTACAACGTGGAGGGCACCTGCGTGTGGCAGGAGGTCAGTAACACCGAGGACAACTGAAACCATACACAGGCCTGAAACCTGGGCATGTCCAAAGCATCCCAGGAAAAACACATCCACACACCTATGACAACCGTGAGCCTTTGCTCTCCCCCGCCCTTACCACCCGAACCCCTTAATACTCTCTACCACACCCCTCATAACAGGTCGTCTCCAGCCGTCCCTTTATAATGCACCTTCCACTGCACTCTCCCTTACACTCCGTGGTCTCTTCACTCCCAAAGGCCCCTTACACTCAGTGTTCCTCCTGTCAGACCCCTTACACTCAGTGTTCCTCCTGTCAGACCCCTTACACTCAGTATTCCTTCCACCAAGCCCCTTACACTCCTTTCTTTCCACTAGACCCCTTACACTCCGTGGTCTTTTCACTCCCAAAGGCCCCTTACACTCAGTATTCCTTCCACCAGACCCCTTACACTCCTTCTTCCTAACGCCAGACCCCTTACACTCCTTTCCTTCCACCAGACCCCTAACACTCAGTGTTCCTCCTGTCAGACCCCTTATACTCCTTCTTTCCTTCTGTCAGACCCCTTACACTCCTTCCCTCCGCCAGACCCCTTACACTCCTTCTTTCCTTCCACAAGACTCCTTACACTCCTTTTCTTCTGCCAGACCCCTTACACTCAGTATTCCTCCTATCAGACCCCTTACACTCAGTATTCCTCCTGGCAGACCCCTTACACTCAGTGTTCCTCTTGTCAGACCCCTTACACTCAGTATTCCTCCTGTCAGACCCCTTACACTCAGTATTCCTTCCGCCAGGCCCCTTACACTCAGTATTCCTTCCGCCAGGCCCCTGACACTCCTTTCTTTCCACTAGACCCCTTACACTCAGTGTTCCTCCTGTCAGACCCCTTACACTCAGTGTTCCTCTTGTCAGACCCCTTACACTCAGTATTCCTCCTGTCAGACCCCTTACACTCAGTAGTCCTCCTGTCAGACCCCTCACACTCAGTGTTCCTCTTGTCAGACCCCTCACACTCAGTGTTCCTCTTGTCAGACCCCTCACACTCAGTATTCCTCCTGCCAGACCCCTTACACTCAGTGTTCCTCCTGCCAGGCCCCTTACACTCAGTATTCCTTCCGCCAGGCCCCTTACACTCAGTGTTCCTTCCGCCAGACCCCTTACACTCAGTGTTCCTTCCGCCAGACCCCTTACACTCAGTATTCCTTCCACCAGGCCCCTTACACTCCTTTCTTTCCACTAGACCCCTTACACTCCGTGGTCTTTTCACTCCCAAAGGCCCCTTACACTCAGTATTCCTTCCACCAGACCCCTTACACTCCTTCTTCCTACCGCCAGACCCCTTACACTCCTTCTTCCTACCGCCAGAAGCCTTACACTCCTTTCCTTCCACCAGACCCCTAACACTCAGTGTTCCTCCTGTCAGACCCCTTACACTCCTTCTTTCCTTCTGCCAGACCCCTTTACACTCCTTCTTTCCTTCTAGCAGATCCCTTACACTCCTTCTTTGCTTGCGCCAGACCCCTCTCACTCCTTCTCTACCTGCGCCAGACCCCTTACACTCCTTCTTTGCTTCCGCCAGACCCCTTACACTCCTTCTTTACCTGCGCCAGACCCCTTACACTCCTTCTCTAGTTGCGCCAGACCTCTTACACTCCTTCTCTAGTTGCGCCAGACTCCTTACACTCCTTCTTTCCTTCTAACAGACCCCTTACACTCCTTCTTTGCTTGCGCCAGACCCCTCACACTCCTTCTCTACTTGTGTTAGATCCCTTACACTCCTTCTCTAGTTGCGCCAGAAGCCTTATACTCCTTCTCTACCTGCGCCAGACCCCCTGCACTCCTTCTCTACTTGCGCCAGAAGCCTTACACTCCTTCTCTACTTGCGCCAGACTCCTTACACTCCTTCTTTACTTGCGCCAGACCCCTTACACTCCTTCTTTAGTTGCGCCAGACCCCTTACAGTCCTTCTTTTCTTCCGCCAGACCCCTTACACTCCTTCTCTACTTGCGCCAGACCCCTTACACTCCTTCTTTTCTTCCGCCAGACCCCTTACACTCCTTCTCTACTTGCGCCAGACTCCTTACACTCCTTCTCTACTTGCGCCAGAAGCCTTACACTCCTTCTCTACTTGCGCCAGACTCCTTACACTCCTTCTCTACTTGCACCAGACCCCTTACACTCCTTCTTTTCTTCCGCCAGACCCCTTACACTCCTTCTCTACCTGCGCCAGACCCCTTACACTCCTTCTTTGCTTCCGCCAGACCCCTTACACTCCTTCTGTACCTGCCCCAGACCCCTTACACTCCTTCTCTAGTTGCGCCAGACCTCTTACACTCCTTCTCTAGTTGCACCAGACCCCTCACCCTCCTTCTCTAGTTGCGCCAGACTCCTTACACTCCTTCTTTCCTTCTAGCAGATCCCTTACACTCCTTCTTTGCTTGCGCCAGACCCCTCTCACTCCTTCTCTACCTGCGCCAGACCCCTTACACTCCTTCTTTGCTTCCGCCAGACCCCTTACACTCCTTCTCTACCTGCGCCAGACCCCTTACACTCCTTCTCTAGTTGCGCCAGACCTCTTACACTCCTTCTCTAGTTGCGCCAGAATCCTTACACTCCTTCTTTCCTTCTAGAAGACCCCTTACACTCCTTCTTTGCTTGCGCCAGACCCCTCACACTCCTTCTCTACTTGTGTTAGATCCCTTACACTCCTTCTCTAGTTGCGCCAGAAGCCTTATACTCCTTCTCTACCTGCGCCAGACCCCCTGCACTCCTTCTCTACTTGCGCCAGAAGCCTTACACTCCTTCTCTACTTGCGCCAGACTCCTTACACTCCTTCTTTACTTGCGCCAGACCCCTTACACTCCTTCTTTAGTTGCGCCAGACCCCTTACACTCCTTCTTTACTTGCGCCAGACCCCTTACACTCCTTCTCTACTTGCGCCAGAAGCCTTACACTCCTTCTTTACTTGCGCGAGACCCCTTACACTCCTTCTTTACTTGCGCCAGACCCCTTACACTCCTTCTCTACTTGCGCCAGACTCCTTACACTCCTTCTCTACTTGCACCAGACCCTTACACTCCTTCTGTACTTGCGCCAGACCCCTTACACTCCTTCTCTACTTGCGCCAGACTCCTTACACTCCTTCTCTACTTGCGCCAGACCCCTTACACTCCTTCTCTACTTCCACCAGACCCCTTACACTCCTTCTCTACTTGTGCCAGACCCCTTACACTTCTTCTTTGCTTGCGCCAGACCCCTCACACTCCTTCTCTACTTGTGTTAGATCCCTTACACTACTTCTCTAGTTGCGCCAGAAGCCTTACACTCCTTCTCTACTTGCGCCAGACCCCTTATCTACTTGCGCCAGACCCCTTACACTCCTTCTTTACTTGCACCAGACCCCTTACACGCCTTCTCTACTTGCGCCAGACTCCTTACACTCCTTCTCTACTTGCGCCAGACCCCTTACACTCCTTCTTTTCTTCCACCAAACCCCTTACACTCCTTCTCTACTTCCACCAGACCCCTTACACTCCTTCTCTACTTGCGCCAGACCCCTTACACTTCTTCTTTGCTTGCGCCAGACCCCTCACACTCCTTCTCTACTTGCGCCAGACCCCTCACACTCCTTCTCTACTTGCGGCAGACCCCTTACACTCCTTCTTTTCTTCCACCAAACCCCTTACACTCCTTCTCTACTTCCGCCAGACCCCTCACACTCAGTGTTCCTTCTTTCCTTCCGCAAGGCCCATACACACCCCCTCCCTACTCTTACAGGCCACCCCCCTGGCAGCAGCAGTTTCTGCAGCCTCCTGTGTGCCTCCCTGTCCTGGAAGCTCACAGTGTCCAGGCCTGCAGATCTTAGGCCTGCCTGCTGTTCACATGCCTACTGTGGACAAAGACAGTAGTTATGGAGGGCTTTTTACTAACCCATTCCTTCTCATTTGTGGGCTCTCTTGTCAGTCTCATTTTCTTGGCATATATTTGATGGCTTCCCTTCCCCTTCCTCAATCAATCAATCAATCAGGATTTATAAAGTGCTCCAAATCATCCATGAGGGTCTCAAGGCGCTGAGTTTATCCCACCTGTGAAACATAGCTCATCTACCATCCTTTGATTACTTGTATCGCGTCCAGGGAACTGCTTTTTAGGTCTGGCCTGCAACAGCTTTGACTGTGTCACCCAATGTCTGTCTTCCTCCCCCAAAATCATAATAAAAATACCAAAAGATATGTTTACACTAAAGGGCTTTCAGTCAGGACCTTTCATCTAGTGGTCTGTTCAAGTGTCATTCACATTTTGCTTCCACCCACCACAGCATGAGGGTACGGGTCAGCCCCCTTCAGCTACTGGCTGCATTTTGATCTTGAATTTTTTTAACAAATATGAAAGGCACATTTAAACATTTCTACATTTTTACTGGTTTTTTTTATTTTTATATCGTAAAGCCTGTTGCATATGTTTGCAAAAAAGGGATAGTTAGAAAAAATATCAGGCTTACCAGCTCCAGATTTTTTGGGCTTTGCTAATGCCTGAGTCTTTTGTTTTTGCCCTCCTTGGGAGTGCATGTGTTTTCTTGCTGTCTCTCCCGCCTCTGCCTGCTGCTTTCCCTTCGCACCCCTGCCCTGATGCTCTCTGTGTTAGGAGCTCCCTTTTGCCTCCTCCACATCCTGCTCAGCTAGTTTTTATTTCCCCTTTCTTGCTCCTCACCCTTGCATGCTCTTTGCAGGCATTTACTTTCTCCATTCTGCCCACAGTTCTCTGTTACATATTCCCACCGTTACGTTTTAATGAATTTATTTATATAAACATGTCTTTTTTTATTTTTAGGAGGGCTCGGCTGCAGTAGTTTTCTGACAGGAAACTCCTCTCTGAAAATGCACATTTGTGCATCATTCATTTATTTTTAATCTAGCGTGCCAAGGATGTCTGCACTCCTGGAACAGTTAATGTAAAAACCTCAAAGTGGACTCCTCGTCATGACATTTGAGTGCATGACTGATAACTGATGCACACATCTCCATCACTGTACTGTTTTTGTCGATGCTTTTGCTTTTTGGAGATGCTGAAAATCATAGTCAAAAAGCATTACCAAAGCCAGTTGGTCTGCGCTGGCAAAGCTAAAAGTTGGGACCTCTTGGCTTTGACAGTGCTTGATGAAAGATTGTAATTTCTTCTTTGGATTCTATTGTGGAACCATCAATAGTATTTATGGCTGATGGGCACCCCTGTAGGTTTGTCACTAACATTTTAAGGGTTGACACTGTGGCACTTGAACCATCCCTGCCCCGAGCCTCCAGTGGGCACTGCATCATTGTGGAGACGCCGTGCCAATGTCTGCCCTGCTGACAAGTGATGAAGATATTGTACTCTGTGTCCACAGGCATGCGTGGCCTCTACTCAGACTAGAGAGTGAGGCGGCATCCATTCCTCTGGGGTGTAATTACTCAGGCCTGTAAGAGGAGCCTGTCTGGGGTGCTGCTGGCACATGTGCTGGGCAGGAGGCCTCTCCCCAGGGACCTGGGGGTCTGCAGCTCGTGGCAGCTGTGCCCACCTCCTCTGAGCTGAGACTGCAGGCATAGTTATGGTTTACATGAGTTGACCTTTCATAATTAGCAAGCATGGGAAAGGAATTTCACCCCAAAATAGCATGACAGCCCAGGGGGGCAGACCACGAGCATGTTGCCAGAAGAAGTGAACTTTGAAACCAGCGTCTGATGTGAAGATGAAGAGATGTGCCATGCGGGCGCTGCAACTCAGGACCACTGCACGTGGGAAACTGACCCGGAGGAAGTTCCGCCCGGAAGTTGCAAGTCTAGCTGTGGCTCCATCATAAACCACTCGGGTGCATGCTGGGGAAGTAAATGAACCAGGGAAAGATTTTCCCTGGAAACTTGGAGAGCAGAGCTGTTCACTGAGAGGCAGGTCGAGCATGCCATGTCCTAGCAGAGCAGCTGTCAGACTCGCAGAACTCAAGAGCGGCTCTTTTGATTGATTTTTTTTTTTTTTTTACAAAGCCCTGCACAACCAAGGACCAGCATACATCAACAAATGCATGACCTTACCTCAACCGAGCAGACACCTGCGATCCGCCTCTCTCTTCCTCGCAGACCCCACCCCCCAGATATAAAGATCCAGCAGTGGAGGGCGCTCCTTCTCTCAGCTGGCGGCCAAAACCTGGAAGGACCTTTCCCTGCACCGCAGGAACGCCGCATCGCTCTGGGAAGTCAGGAAAAGAGACAAGACATGGCTGTTGGAATGAACGGAGCACTGTGAAAACGGTAGCAACTCCAGCGCCTTGAGACCCTCACGGGTGATTCTCATCAGGAGTAGGAACTCCGGCGCCTCGAGACCCTCACCGGTGATTCTCAGCAGGGGTAGGAACTCCGGCGCCTCGAGACCCTCACGGGTGATTCTCAGCAGGGGTAGGAACTCCGGCGCCTCGAGACCCTCACCGGTGATTCTCAACAGGGGTAGGAACTCCAGCGCCTTGAGACCCTCCCCAGTGATTTTTGTCAGGGGAGCGTTGGAGAAGTGGCCAACGACGTTCAGTGCAAATTAATGTGAAAAGAAATATGAAGTGAAAATTATTTTGGAACTGGGCATCTCGTGAGCCCTATCTATCTGTAAAATATTGTATAATCATTGTACTATATGGAAAGTAGAGTATGGGTTCGAAAATGGGCAAATACAATGTAATTGAAACATAAATGTTACTTAGAAGGATGTAAACAAGAATAAAAGCGTGTCACAGTTGTGCCAAAACATGGTTTCCTTCTTGCATGAGTTGTGTCCCTGTGCCCCCAGCAGTGCGGGAGCTCTTCCATGTCTGTCCGTCTAGCTCCAGCCCCCTTCTCTTGGGTCCTCCTCTCTATAACTTCCTTGCAGCACCTAGAAGTGACCTTAGGCCTACAAGAACCACCCCGAAATCACAGCACAACAAGCGCTGTGAAGCAGAACGAGCCAAAAGTCTGCACATCAGCGTCAGAGGCCATCAGGCAGAGATACCTAAAACTTGGAGCCTGGTGAACTGTCTCCACACCCAGTAACACTTTATCCAACTAGACGGCTACTAAAGCTTTTCTTAACTAACACTACTAAACAACTGTGCATGTTCGATGCAATACAACTAAGCAGTCATTCACCACTGATCGATGAACCTTATGACAGGAGCCACCAGATCAAGGAAGGCTGAAGATGCTAAACTAGTGGCAGAAGTTCATATATAGGCGCTAATGCCAGAAGGCGCTATGTAGATGCTAAGTACACAGCATGCCTAATGCTAAGTAAAAGTGTTATTGAGTTTTGTATCTATATGTAGGGGTGGATTGAGCTCACGCAGTTTTACATCATGGGATTCTGCGGAGTTACATAAAAACTCTGTGAGATTCTGCGGAGTTCTGCGAGCAGGTGGAGTTTGCCATGTTGTGCTGCTCACGATGTTGTTTAGCGCTGGGAGCTTGTTCTGGCCTGTAAAATCAGCACGAATGGCACCACGTGGTACGCCAGAGGGCGCTGCTTCTTTCTGCCGCTCAAGTAAATTTTCTACTCGAGCGGCAGGTTTCTCAACGCGAACAGTCGTGACCTGCTGTGACTGCTCGCGTTGAGAAAATCTCACCAGGTGGGATTCTAGCGCTTGAAAATCATGCTAGGGGACACAAATTCTCACTCGCATGGTGAGGAGAGGGCAAACCTCTACGGACTCCACCGGCAGAGTTGAATTTTCCTCCTACCCCTAATCTATTGCTGCCGATTGAAGCTCAAAGTGGGATGTGTACCATTTAAACACCTGGGACACTTTGCATCAATGTCTTAAGGAAAACCTGGGATATCTTGTCATGGGCCTTCTAACCAGACGCCAGCTGGATGTGCCGTGCCTTATGTTGTCTGACACCATCAATTCCTCATTTAGGATGCTAGTCACAAATCTATTTGTTCATCTACGGGACACGTGGGTATGTAAACAGCAGCATATATGAGCGATTATTCAACTTTCTTATCCATAAAAAGGTGAATTTGTGGCTATCATATGATCTGTTTACATTACTGACACCCACAGCTCACACTGGATGGTTGTGGGAGTTCCATGGTGGGCACATCTAACAAAGAGGGTGACCCCCAACAAACTCCCAAGTTAATGGGTGTTATAAAGAGTTTGCTGATATTCTCCGCAGTCGAAGGTGGTTGGAGATTTACTCCACTAAACTGAAGCATTGGATCTGTTTTTGGGGCATGAACGGGGCGGAAATACAACTAAAAGTGAGTGTGGGGTAGGCAAAAGGGATCTTCATCAAGAGAATATTATCCCTGTGTAGCAAAAAGTTAGTGCAAATGCCCTGGAGCATTACATTTTTATTTTCGAAAACCTGCATCTGCTGCATTCTGTAATGCGTAACGTTTTCTGCATCTGAGTAATCCCACAACGCTGCCACAATTGCCGCTTCTGGGATTTTTGGTGAAATCCAAGGAGGTCAGAAATTTGCTCCTAACGTAAGAGTAACGTTATGGGAGCAAGGCTCTGATTTCATGAAGTAATCCATCAGCGAGCTTCTGAAGACGTTTCGGTGTGATGCGTTGCGCTGTCCAAGGGTCTTCGTCACTCCAACTTGTATTCTTCCAGTGAGTTGGTCTATGCTCCATTGTCACTTTCAGGCTCGCTAATGTTGAACTCCTTCATTCATTGACTATATCCTCCTGTAATTTTTAGTATTTGGTTGTCATTTTGGGCCATTTGTCACACTGACTCACTCTGTAGCTCACTCAGTGTTGTGCCTGTGACGGGGTCCATTCTTGATCGTCATTTTCAGTCTGTTTGGTGTCACACTCACTCAGTAGGTTGCTCACTCACTGTACTCTCCCTGTGAGATTGGTGTTGGTTATCGCTTCTGGATTACCTGTTGTTTCTAGTCCTGAGAGGTCCTGCTGTGACTGTTGGTGTTTTTGTGTTCAGTGCACATCTCTTGTCTCATCCTCGTGATGGTTTCCTGGAGCCCGGGTCGCCATCTTTCATACTCGGGTGAAGGAGGTTGAATGAGGTACCAAGGCGGAGGAAACCCCGCCCCATAGTCCTTGGAATGGCAGCTGGTGAACAGGTAGGGGGCGTGCCAGCGGTCTGCTCAGACCAGTCCGAGGGTTCAGCCTACGTCATATCCGCCTCATGTAGCCAGCAGCTCTTAAAATGAAATATCTCAGCTCCTATGTGGAACTTTCCCGTGACATGTGTCCTAATAAGGTTTCTCTTGAGTTACTTGTGAACAATGACACGTCATTAAAACAAAAAACAAGCCCAATTATTTTACTGACTGCAAAGTTGTGATGATGTTTTTAAAATGTTTTAAAATACACATGTATTATTTATCATGTTAATTGGATAACGCTGGTAGGTGTGTTTGGGTACATTTTCTATAAAATATTTTTATTAGTTTTGAGTGAGGTGGCGTGTGCCTAGTCACTTGTGTTCTGTGTATAAATACGCTTGAATGTTTGTACTATACAACCTGAATAAATGAAATGATATATAGAACGGAGGAGTAAAGTTACATTTTGAAAGTACATTGCAACTAAGTCCAGAGTTGATGGGAGAGATACTTTTACGAGTCTACTCACCACACGGAATTACACTTACACAAAGACACACGTACGTACAGACACATACATACGACGCACACACATATGTTCCTAAACTCTTGAAAAGCACAAACATCTGCGTACACATGTATGTATACGTCGGGCACACCTCGGTGCCAAACCTGACATGAAAGCCATACAGTTGTTAAAGGGTTGACACTTCCATAGTAATGTTTACCTGGAACACACCCAGGTGTCACGACCCATTGGGAGTGTTTAATAGTGCCACGCCCACATGCCACATCATTGTACCAGCAGCACCCACTCGGCTAACGGTGCCTAGGGAAGTCCTCTCAGGCCTCACTCTTGTGAAACTCACCAACAGCATGGTGCTTGGGGTCACCCGTCACTACACGGAGAGCAACTGAGATCCCCAGCAGGAGTGGACATACTCACTCACACCAGCAGCCACTGGGGGACATCACTGAAGAATACTCTGGACAGGGGCCAGTCCCTCCGGACCAGCTTGAGTTTGGTCACCCGGAATCCTTGCGTTTTAAAAAGCGCCTAGACTCCGAAGGAGTGAGCATGTTCACCGCATTCAGAACATAGACGCACATACATGAATACAGAGACATACTTTTACATAGAAATACACACACATGCCTGCACTCCCCGCACATCGGATGAGTTTCCTCTGTAGCAGGAGCACCCCCCCTCACCCCCCCGCCTCCTGCAGTCAGCCGGGTGAGACCCTCCCTGTGTTGTTAATTAAACTAAAACTGTAAACAGTGTAATCCCTTTAAACGAGTCAGCATCTCCCGTTTACATGTGTGTAGGGGGCGGGGCTTGTTTGCTACCCCTGGGGGGTGGGGGGGGGTTGCCGTCTGTCCTGCGCCAAGTCCGTTCTTCATGCAGTGCACCATTAGTGTCTCAGTATTTACAGATATTTTGACCTCTTCCGCGAGGCCTTTGTGGCGAGTGTTATTAAACATGACGTTTCTGATCCATGTTACAAAACTCCAGGTACTCGTGAGGCAGGGTCTGTGCTGAGGTGGAGCCTGTCCTGGGACCGGGCCAGTCCCCAGGAAGCGCATGTGAGACACAACGCCCTCAGATAGGGCCTATCCTAAGGCAGGGCCTGTGCTGAGGCAGAGCTTGTCCTAAGGCAGAACTTGCCCTCAGATAAGGCCTGTGCTGAGGCAGAGCTTGTCCTAAGGCAGAACTTGTCCTCAGATAAGGCCTGTGCTGAGGCAGGGCCTGTGAGGCAGAGCTTGTCCTCAGATAAGGCCTGTGCTGAGGCAGGGCCTGTGAGGCAGAGCTAGTCCTGAGGCAGAGCTTGTCCTCAGATAGGGCCAGTGCTGAGACAGGGCCTGTGAGGCAGAGCTTGTCCTCAGATAAGGCCAGTGCTGAGACAGGGCCTGTGAGGCAGAGCTTGTCCTCAGATAGGGCCTGTGCTGAGGCAGGGCCTGTGAGGCAGAGCTAGTCCTGAGGCAGAGCTTGTCCTCAGATAAGGCCTGTGCTGAGGCAGGGCCTGTGAGGCAGAGCTTGTCCTCAGATAAGGCCTGTGCTGAGGCAGGGCCTGTGAGGCAGAGCTAGTCCTGAGGCAGAGCTTGTCCTCAGATAGGGCCAGTGCTGAGACAGGGCCTGTGAGGCAGAGCTTGTCCTCAGATAGGGCCAGTGCTGAGACAGGGCCTGTGAGGCAGAGCTTGTCCTCAGATAGGGCCTGTGCTGAGGCAGGGCCTGTGAGGCAGAGCTTGTCCTCAGATAAGGCCTGTGCTGAGGCAGGGCCTGTGAGGCAGAGCTAGTCCTAAGGCAGAACTTGTCCTCAGATAAGGCCTGTGCTGAGGCAGGGCCTGTGAGGCAGAGCTTGTCCTCAGATAAGGCCTGTGCTGAGGCAGGGCCTGTGAGGCAGAGCTAGTCCTGAGGCAGAGCTTGTCCTCAGATAGGGCCAGTGCTGAGACAGGGCCTGTGAGGCAGAGCTTGTCCTCAGATAGGGCCTGTGCTGAGGCAGGGCCTGTGAGGCAGAGCTTGTCCTCAGATAAGGCCCGTGCTGAGGCAGGGCCTGTGAGGCAGAGCTAGTCCTGAGGCAGAGCTTGTCCTCAGATAGGGCCAGTGCTGAGACAGGGCCTGTGAGGCAGAGCTTGTCCTCAGATAGGGCCTGTGCTGAGGCAGGGCCTGTGCTGAGGCAGAGCTTGTCCTCAGATAAGGCCTGTGCTGAGGCAGGGCCTGTGAGGCAGAGCTAGTCCTGAGGCAGAGCTTGTCCTCAGATAGGGCCAGTGCTGAGGCAGGGCCTGTGAGGCAGAGCTTGTCCTCAGATAGGGCCTGTGCTGAGGCAGGGCCTGTGAGGCAGAGCTTGTCCTCAGATAAGGCCTGTGCTGAGGCAGGGCCTGTGAGGCAGAGCTAGTCCTGAGGCAGAGCTTGTCCTCAGATAGGGCCAGTGCTGAGGCAGGGCCTGTGAGGCAGAGCTTGTCCTCAGATAGGGCCAGTGCTGAGGCAGGGCCTGTGAGGCAGAGCTTGTCCTCAGATAAGGCCTGTGCTGAGACAGGGCCTGTGAGGCAGAGCTTTTCCTCAGATAGGGCCTGTGCTGAGGCAGGGCCTGTGAGGCAGAGCTAGTCCTGAGGCAGAGCTTGTCCTCAGATAGGGCCAGTGCTGAGGCAGGGCCTGTGAGGCAGAGCTTGTCCTCAGATAAGGCCTGTGCTGAGACAGGGCCTGTGAGGCAGAGCTTTTCCTCAGATAGGGCCTGTGCTGAGGCAGGGCCTGTGCTGAGGCAGAGCTTGTCCTCAGATAAGGCCTGTGCTGAGGCAGGGCCTGTGAGGCAGAGCTAGTCCTGAGGCAGAGCTTGTCCTCAGATAGGGCCAGTGCTGAGGCAGGGCCTGTGAGGTAGAGCTTGTCCTCAGATAGGGCCTGTGCTGAGGCAGGGCCTGTGAGGCAGAGCTTGTCCTCAGATAAGGCCTGTGCTGAGGCAGGGCCTGTGAGGCAGAGCTAGTCCTGAGGCAGAGCTTGTCCTCAGATAGGGCCAGTGCTGAGACAGGGCCTGTGAGGCAGAGCTTGTCCTCAGATAGGGCCTGTGCTGAGGCAGAACCTGTGCTGAGGCAGAGCTTGTCCTCAGATAAGGCCTGTGCTGAGGCAGGGCCTGTGAGGCAGAGCTAGTCCTGAGGCAGAGCTTGTCCTCAGATAGGGCCAGTGCTGAGGCAGGGCCTGTGAGGCAGAGCTTGTCCTCAGATAGGGCCTGTGCTGAGGCAGGGCCTGTGAGGCAGAGCTTGTCCTCAGATAGGGCCTGTGCTGAGGCAGGGCCTGTGAGGCAGAGCTTGTCCTCAGATAAGGCCTGTGCTGAGGCAGGGCCTGTGAGGCAGAGCTAGTCCTGAGGCCGAGCTTGTCCTCAGATAGGGCCAGTGCTGAGGCAGGGCTTGTGAGGCAGAGCTTGTCCTCAGATAGGGCCAGTGCTGAGGCAGGGCTTGTGAGGCAGAGCTTGTCCTCAGATAGGGCCAGTGCTGAGGCAGGGCCTGTGAGGCAGAGCTAGTCCTGAGGCAGAGCTTGTCCTCAGATAGGGCCAGTGCTGAGGCAGGGCCTGTGAGGCAGAGCTTGTCCTCAGATAGGGCCAGTGCTGAGACAGGGCCTGTGAGGCAGAGCTTGTCCTCAGATAGGGCCTGTGCTGAGACAGGGCCTGTGAGGCAGAGCTTTTCCTCAGATAGGGCCTGTGCTGAGGCAGGGCCTGTGAGGCAGAGCTAGTCCTGAGGCAGAGCTTGTCCTCAGATAGGGCCAGTGCTGAGGCAGGGCCTGTGAGGCAGAGCTTGTCCTCAGATAGGGCCTGTGCTGAGGCAGGGCTTGTGAGGCAGAGCTTGTCCTCAGATAGGGCCAGTGCTGAGGCAGGGCTTGTGAGGCAGAGCTTGTCCTCAGATAGGGCCAGTGCTGAGGCAGGGCCTGTGAAGCAGAGCTAGTCCTGAGACAGGCCCTGTCTCGCTGTAGGTTCCCTTGTGGGGAGGCGGGGCGGTGACTGACAGCCCTAATCCTCCATTAGGGGCGTCCTCTTGAGGTGTCTGCTAATTGGCGGTCCCTGCAGGCGCTGCCTGTTACTCAGTCACCAGCCCTGACGGCTTCAGTGAATGATACACCCCGCTCATCACACTCCCAGGCCACCTGGGGAGGGTTCATCAGCAAGGCGGATGCTGCGTTTTTACGCTTTGGTGAGATTCCTCACTTATTGTGTGATTCTAACTGGGGATCAGGCTGGAGGGGGTGGGGAGGCACTGATGCAGAGATTCCTGGTGCCTGGGGTGTCCTGCCATCGGAATGTGCCCCCGGCGGTGCCTACTGCGCTATGGAATATATGTGTGGCATGCTGACCCACACCGCCTAGTGAGCCTAGACGGTGGGATGTGCGTGCCCTGTGAGGTGGCTGCGCATGCCCTGTGTGCCCTGTGAGGTGGCTGTGCGTGCCCTAGTGCCCTGTGTGCCTAGTGAGGTGGCTGTGCGTGCCCTGGTGCCATGTCAGATGGCTGGCTGTGCGTTTCCTGGTGCCCTGTGTGCCATGTCAGGTGGCTGTACTTGCCCTGGTGCCCTGTGTGCCCAGTGAGGTGGCTGTGCGTGCCCTGGTGCCCTGTCAGATGGCTGGCTGTGCATGCCATGGTGCCCTGTGTGCCCTGTCAGGTGACTGTGCATGCCCTGGTGCCCTGTCTGCCCTGTGAGTGGCTGTGTGTGCGCCCTGGTGCCCTGTGAGGTAGCTGTGGGTGCCCTGATGCCCAGTGAGGTGGCTGTGCGTGCCCTGGTGTCTTGTGTGCCTTGTGAGGTGGCTGTGCGTGTCCTGGTGTCCTGTGTGCCCTGTGAGGTGGCTGTGCGTGTCCTGGTGCCCTGTGCCCTGTCAGGGCACCAGGGCTTGCCCCATGCCCACTGTGCCCTGGCAGATGGCTGAGTGTGAGCCGGTGCCTTCTGTGTCCTGCCTGGTGGCTGGGCATTCCTTTGTGCCCACTGAGTCTGGTGTGCCCCATCAGCTGGTTGTTGCCCACGGTACACTTGTGCTGGTGACGCAGAGCTCAGGCTCGCGAGACCAGGTGACGTCATCTCACTACTTTTAGAACAGACATTTCACTTGGAATTCCTCCAAAAAAGCGACCTGCCCCGTGAGTCCAATGACAAAAATACACAGACTCTGGGCATGTGATGGTGTGTGTGGGAGTAACCTCTGTGTGGGAGGGAGTGTGACCCGTAACGCCCATAATGTGCCTATCCTGTGCCACCAAAGGTAACCCACCGGAGAAGCCCTCCTTCTCCTTGATGACTCCCACCATGCAGAGCACCGCCCCTTGTCTGCCGCTTCACCTAGCGCCTGTAAGAACCCAGCGCACTGAAGCCCGCTCGCTGCAGCCAGCCCTCTGCAGCCGCCCTCTGCAACCCACGGTCTAGGGCACGAGTGATATCCTGTCGTCCGTACTACGATCTCCATAGGCTATAATGGAATTGTAATACACCGGATGGGATATCCGTCCCGTTTGTGATGGAGTAACCCCCTCGCTATACTCTAGACCAGGCCCTCAGTTTTCACAAGTAGTGAACTTTGAAAAACTTCCAGCAGGGAGCTCGTGGGAGGCTTTCATTGTGATAGGAGCTGGAAGAGATGCTACTGGAAGCTCTGATGATGGACAGTAATGTCCTAGACACCGCGGCAGTGGAGAGCATGGAATTACCAAGGACCTTCATGTTCCAACCACAGGTTTTGTTGTTAAAGAGAAGGTTGAAGCAGGTGAGCTGCTACTGAGTGAAGAGCTTCCTGGATTTACCACCAGCACACATGGCTTTGAAGCTTGAACTGTGCAAGATTAATGCTTAACCTCCTTCTCAGGTTTAAGCAGATCATTATTTACTATTTTTAAAGGGAGAAGTGTTTATGTTTCTCCTGGCAATGAGTTAGTGTTTACACAGACCTCGCCAAGGAGTGAGGGACAAGGGGTTGGTGTCCCACCGGCCAGACCCACATCTGGCTCCCACCCTGTGGACCCCACGTGGTCTCCAGCTCTCACCTGTACTCACAGGCTGGGATTACTGCACCTTGTCTGCCCCAGACCTTTCAGCTTCATGAATTCACCACCCTTGCTTGGATGTGTTACCCCTGAGCCTCCCACCAGCCTGCCCCACATCTGGCTCCCACCCTGTGGACCCCACGTGGTCTCCAGCTCTACTTGTACTCACAGACCTGGATTACTGCACCTTGTCTGCCACAGACCTTTCAGCTCCATGAATTCACCACCCTTGCTTGGATGTGTTACCCTGAGCCTCCCACCAGCCTGCCCCTCATCTAGCTCCCACCCTGTGGATCCCACGTGGTCTCCAGCTCTCACCTGTAGTCACAGGCTGGGATTACTGCACCTTGTCTGCCCCACACCTTTCAGCTCCATGAATTCACCATTCTTTCTGTAAGGAGCTTGGATGTGTTACCCTGAGCCTCCCACCAGCCTGCCCCACATCTGGCTCCCACCCTGTGACCCCATGTGGTCCCCAGCTCTACCTGTACTCACAGGCTGGGATTACTGCACCTTGTCTGCCCCAGACCTTTCAGCTTCATGAATTCACTACCCTTGCTTGGATGTGTTACCCCTGAGCCTCCCACCAGTCTGCCCCACATCTGGCTCCCACCCTGTGGACCCCACGTGGTCTCCAGCTCTACCTGTACTCACAGACCTGGATTACTGCACCTTGTCTGCCACAGACCTTTCAGCTCCATTAATTCACCACCCTTGCTTGGATGTGTTACCCCTGAGCCTCCCACCAGCCTGCCCCACATCTGGCTCCCACCCTGTGACCCCATGTGGTCCCCAGCTCTACCTGTACTCACAGGCTGGGATTACTGCACCTTGTCTGCCCCAGACCTTTCAGCTCCATTAATTCACCACCCTTGCTTGGATGTGTTACCCCTGAGCCTCCCACCAGCCTGCCCCGTACAATACTCCTAATCCTGAAGTGTGTAAAAGTCTCCCTCATATCTCTTCAGTCCTTCAGACCAGGGGTGGGAGACTCCAGGAGCTTCAGAACTTTGTTTCTCAATTTCTTTAAAACTGTGTCCGCAGCTCTTAAAAAATATAAAACCTGTAAAGTGTGCTACAGATGAATATATGAAGTTTTAAATAACAAAGGGACCTGAGAGTCGTCAGGGACTTTGGGTGAACTTTGTTTTACATGATCTGTAGTTCCAGACATATACAGGGAGTGCAGAATTATTAGGCAAGTTGTATTTTTGAAGATTAATTTTATTATTGAACAACAACCATGTTCTCAATGAACCCAAAAAACTCATTAATATCAAAGCTGAATATTTTTGGAAGTCGTTTTTAGTTTGTTTTTAGTTTTAGCTATGTTAGGGGGATATCTGTGTGTGCAGGTGACTATTACTGTGCATAATTATTAGGCAACTTAACAAAAAACAAATATGTACCCATTTCAATTATTTATTATTACCAGTGAAACCAATATAACATCTCAACATTCACAAATATACATGTCTGACATTCAAAAACAAAACAAAAACAAATCAGTGACCAATATAGCCACCTTTCTTTGCAAGGACACTCAAAAGCCTGCCATCCATGGATTCTGTCAGTGTTTTGATCTGTTCACCATCAACATTGCGTGCAGCAGCAACCACAGCCTCCCAGACACTGTTCAGAGAGGTGTACTGTTTTCCCTCCTTGTAAATCTCACATTTGATGATGGACCACAGGTTCTCAATGGGGTTCAGATCAGGTGAACAAGGAGGCCATGTCATTAGATTTCCTTCTTTTATACCCTTTCTTGCCAGCCACGCTGTGGAGTACTTGGACGCGTGTGATGGAGCATTGTCCTGCATGAAAATCATGTTTTTCTTGAAGGATGCAGACTTCTTCCTGTACCACTGCTTGAAGAAGGTGTCTACCAGGAACTGGCAGTAGGACTGGGAGTTGAGCTTGACTCCATCCTCAACCCGAAAAGGCCCCACAAGCTCATCTTTGATGATACCAGCCCAAACCAGTACTCCACCTCCACCTTGTTGGCGTCTGAGTCGGACTGGAGCTCTCTGCCCTTTACCAATCCAGCCACGGGCCCATCCATCTGGCCCATCAAGACTCACTCTCATTTCATCAGTTCATAAAACCTTAGAAAAATCAGTCTTGAGATATTTCTTGGCCCAGTCTTGACGTTTCAGCTTGTGTGTCTTGTTCAGTGGTGGTCGTCTTTCAGCCTTTCTTACCTTGGCCATGTCTCTGAGTATTGCACACCTTGTGCTTTTGGACACTCCAGTGATGTTGCAGCTCTGAAATATGGCCAAACTGGTGGCAAGTGGCATCGTGGCAGCTGCACGCTTGACTTTTCTCAGTTCATGGGCAGTTATTTTGCGCCTTGGTTTTTCCACACGCTTCTTGCGACCCTGTTGACTATTTTGAATGAAACACTTGATTGTTCGATGATCACGCTTCAGAAGCTTTGCAATTTTAAGAGTGCTGCATCCCTCTGCAAGATATATCACTATTTTTGACTTTTCTGAGCCTGTCAAGTCCTTCTTTTGACCCATTTTGCCAAAGGAAAGGAAGTTGCCTAATAATTATGCACACCTGATATAGGGTGTTGATGTCATT
The DNA here is from genome assembly GCF_031143425.1 of Pleurodeles waltl. Classification (NCBI taxonomy): domain Eukaryota; kingdom Metazoa; phylum Chordata; class Amphibia; order Caudata; family Salamandridae; genus Pleurodeles; species Pleurodeles waltl. The sequence continues at coordinate 13,368,096 of NC_090448.1, read as the reverse complement.
AGACCACACCCCTTCTCATTACAGAGATGCACATCACCTAATATACTTAATTGGTAGTAGGCTTTCGAGCCTATACAGCTTGGAGTAAGACAACATGCATAAAGAGGATGATGTGGTCAAAATACTCATTTGCCTAATAATTCTGCACTCCCTGTACAATCATAAACGTTATATAACCAAATGTTGAATTTATTTACACAAAACAAAAACACTTTTTACATTTAAGATAAATGACGGCGCAGTGGGTGTTGGTGGAAACCGTGCTGCGTGCCCTCCCACGGGTGGTCCCACTGGCCCCTGGGTGTCTGTGCCCGTTTCCTCTTTGGTGACTTTTTCAGGGGGTATTTGTACCTTCTAGGCTGGGAGTGATGAGAAATGTCCGTATGCCCCTAACACAAACAAGAGAGTGGGGGTAAATTTGGCTCAGAGGAAGAGCCAATACCCCATACTGCCTCCCCATCTTACAGAACCATATACACAAGGAGTATGGGGTGTGGTTAGGGGACCAGTAGCAAAGAAATTGCCCTTAGTCCTAGAATCCCAGATTTTGAGACTTGGTAGTGTTTCAAGAGTAACTGTGAAGGGGAAACGAAAGTTTCCTTTACGGACTAGGTGGTCTCACACACATTATAGTGTCTTGCTTCATCATATGACCACCTAGCCCCATCCGGGTAGGACAGTGCCACCTGGACGGACTCAACTTCCAAGTTAAAAGAACTTGGGGGGAGTGCTGAAATTAGAATTATCTGGATAAACAAGGGATCCAGTTGTGCTAGGGAAAATATGAAAACACCTAATCAGTCACCGGTGTAAAGGTACACCTTTAATCGTGGTGACTGCTGGTATAGTTAAAAGAAGGGATGGGACACCTACTGAGAATGCTCTCGTACTGTTTGCCTCTTTACTCTACACAACTGTATTCTACGCCAATATATTCTATGCCAACACACTCCCTTCCAATGCACTTTACTCTTTAACACTCAACTCTATGCACCTGCACTCTATGCCAATCCACTGTACGCCACTCTAATCTGCACCACTGCGTGCTATGCCACTGCACCTATACCACTTTACTCTACTCTGTTACACTCCACTGCACTCGACCGTGCACCACTCCACTCTATGCAACTTCACTCTACGCTATGCTACGGCACTGCACTCCACGCCACTCTACTCTTAACGACTGCACTCTATGCCAATACACTCTACACAGCTGCACTCTATGCCACTGCACCCCACTCTGCACCACTGCACTCCACGCCACTCTACTCTTAACGACTGCACTCTATACCAATGCACTCTACACAACTGCACTCTGTCACTGAACTCTGACACTGCACCCTACTCTGCATCACTGTACGCTATGCCACAGCTCTCTATGCCACTCTGCTCTACTCCGTTACACTCCACTGCACTCGACCGTGCACCACTCCACTCTATGCAACTTCACTCTACGCTACGCTACGGCACTGCACTCCACGCCACTCTACTCTTAACGACTGCACTCTATGCCAATACACTCTACACAGCTGCACTCTATGCCACTGCACCCCACTCTGCACCACTGCACTCCACGCCACTCTGCTCTTAACGACTGCACTCTATGCCAATGCACTCTACACAACTGCACTCTGTCACTGCACTCTGACACTGCACCCTACTCTGCATCACTGTACGCTATGCCACAGCTCTCTATGCCACTCTGCTCTACTCCGTTACACTCCACTGCACTCAACCGTGCACCACTCCACTCTATGCAACTTCACTCTACGCTATGCTACTGCACTGCTTTCCATGACACTCTACTCTTATCCACTGCACTCTGCGCCAATGCACTCTACACAACTGTACTCTGTCAATGCACTCTATGCCACTGCACCCTACTCTGCATCTCTGTATCCTATGCCACAGCTGTCTATGCCACTCTGCTCCACTCTACACCAGTGCACTCTGACACTCTACTCTGCAGCACTGCACTCTTCTCCTCTAAACTCTACACCACTCTACTCTGCACTACTTCACTTTATGCTACTCCACTCTACACCACTGCACCCTATGCCACTGCATGCTAGAGCACTGTATTCTTCTCTTCACCACTCAATGCCACTGTACTGTATACCAGTTGACTCTACTCTATGCCACTGCCCTCTGCATCACTCAGCTCTATGGCTCTGCATTGTGCAGCACTCTATGGCACTCTATTCTCTACCACTACACTCTTTTCCACTTCACTCTGTGCCACTGCATTCTGCGCAGCTGCACTCTACTATGCACCACTCTAATCTGCGCAACTGCATTCTACATCGCTGCATTGTACGCTTCTGACTTCAGTGCCACTGCACTCAATGCAACTGCACTCTACGCCACTATACTCTGCAACACTCTATGCCAATGCAGTCTAAACTAATCCACTCTTCTCTACGCCACTCCAGTGTGTGCCACTTTATGTGACTCCACATTATGCCACTCCAATACACGACACTCTCTGTTACTCCACTCTACAACACTTTACTCCACTCTTTGCCACTCCAGTCTACAACACTCCATGCCACTCTCCTCCATGCCACTAATGTTTAGCCATGCTGAACTACACCCGCACTGGTGTACAACATGGCTAAAACACATTGGCAATGCCAAAAGCTCTTGCATAGGTGAGATCCATTGGCTATGCCAATGCATGTTTTTAGTATTACACTGCAAATGTGATTGTGTAAAATGTCTTCTCGCCTCGAGTTGCAAAAACCTTTGCAGCACACAGCCTTGTGCTCCTGCAAGTCAACACAACTGCATCACAAAATTGTGCTAGCCCGCTTCCTGTCCTGCTGAGAGCTGAAGCAAGGCATGCTGGGAATTATTTCAAGTTGACCATTCACTGTCATAGGGGCATTTTCAGCCCAGCAGATAGTTTTGCTTTTCCTTCTTTCTCTGGCTGTTTGTCACTGTACAATGCACCATCTGTGAGGCCGCTGCTGGTTCTGAGAAGGGCCACTCTTCACTTCACTCTCACCGAGGCCTCCTCACCACCCTTTAGCACCGGGCACCGCCGGCGGCTGAACCACAGGCCTACGTGTACACCAGGCCCCACTGGCTCCCCCCGAAGTAAACAGCCACAGGGGGGCGTATGTTCTCCCTCCTTGTATGTTTACACCAGACCCTCCAGATCCCCCCTGAAGTAAACAGCTACAGAAGGCCATATGTTCCCTCTCCTTGTATGTTTACACCAGAACCCTCACCGTGGCACATTTCAGCCCCTCCAGTGACACAAATCCATTCATCCCAACACCCGGTGACAGGGCTTCCTTTGTGGAACAGCAAAGCTTGTGTGATGTGAGAGTCAGGGGCGGGTTCTGCATTAGGGCTCAGGTGCTGCACCCCACTGAAATTCCTACACCTTCCTGCACAAATATTAATTAGATGGATTTATTTAGAGATACCACTGTGTCTCTAAACGCATTGATGTATTTAAGTCTGGGATGTCTGTCCCAGGCTACTTGCCCCACCTCGCTCTGACGCAGGAGGCGGAAGCCAGGCAGTAAATCAACTTTCGACACTGTGACGCACGAGGAGGGCTTACCTTTCTAAAGCCCTTCATTGCCACTGTAGTCTATGGCAGTATCCACTATAGGCCAGTGATGCTGTCAGCCTCACGGTTCCGGGCTTTGGAGACTCCACCCCTGTGTGAGGGCAGCCGTCCGACACTCTTAGGCATAGATCCCACCCCTTTGTCACACGTAGGAATGGATGCCAGCAGGTGTAGCTTGGTGCCTTGTCCTCGGTAATGGTAAGTGTTATAATGTTAATCTTGGAGGATGTACATTGTGCTGAGACCCCAGGTCATGCTCACCGCCCCCAGTGTGACACCCCAGGCTCTGTCTGCAGGTCGCTGGCCCCACAAGAAGTAAAACTGCTGTTTCCCCATGAAAATGATCCAAAAACCGAGCAGAGTTTTTGTTCCCTTGCAAATTTGATCCAAATATCCAAGTCAAGTGCAAAGGGAGAAGTATTTGATTATAGGAAAGACATTTATCAGCCGTATGGTGATAAACATTGCCCTATCTTCATGTCAATAACAGGGATTGGTTTACGAACAATGAATGTTAAAAATGTTAGAGCAACACGTCACTGGTTTTAGTTCCTCTCTTATTTCATGTTTTACTTGATCTTGCATCATGGCGTGTTTCTGTATTTTTTCTGTGCATAATATTATTCTTGTATATTGGATACTTTGACTCATGCCAGGTCTTTCTGAGGGGCTTTGATTGAGAGCTCTGAGGCTGAAGCCGAGGTAAAGAGCCTGTCGGTTGCTCGGCCTCTCTGCAGAGCCCACAAAACCACTCTCAAGTTTTTGTTGCAATTGAAATTCTGTGGAAATATGTGTGAAGGGGGTACCCACATGTAAAAGAAGAAGAACTTAACATGCTTGAATGAGAGTGAGTGCATTGTATGTTTGGAAGTGACGGAGTGAGGAAGAGTGAAAAGAGGGTGCTGAGGGGGGAGAGAGGCAGCTGAAGATGTGCAGATGCATGAGATTGATATAAAAAAGGCAAACTTGTCTAACATAAAGCGCACACAGCTGAAGCCAAAACTCCTTCCGGAGGCCTCAATACTGTTCAATTCACAGACTCACTATTTCAGATTTGAAACATTTCCAACGTTATTTATAACAAATCTTTGTTGTTCCCATTATCTTAAACAGCTAACAACCATTGACAAAACCAATCATGCTGACATGTTGTATGTGTATGTCAGCTGGTGTGTTATATATCTGGATGCATTAACATCTCCGCGTGAAACCAAAATACAGGCCGGGTGGCGCACTATGGGAATCACAGACATGTATTTTACATGTCCCCTTTTAAAGAGCCCCCACTTTTTTCATCCAACTTAAAGACCTGTCTGCACAGATTTTTATATGACCGAGTGCAGCCGGCAGCTGTGGGTGCTTCCAAAAGCCTGGTTAGAGCATTTTTCTTCCAAAGTTGATGCACACACTTTAAAGGGCCTAAAGTTGCTGCGCTGTACAATTTGCACATTACGGTAACTGTTGAACATATTAATGGAGTAAGATTTGGGGCAGTTTTAATGTGTTTAATATTTCAAGACTATACGTTCCCACTGCTTTATAAGACTTGCTTTTTTACTACATTATTTTGCTTTAAAATGCTGAGCAGACAGTGAACAGCGCGATGGGGCTGGCCATGGGGGCCCAAGTGCATGGGCAGTGCAGCGGCACGGCCCCTGTGGCTCCCTGCACCCCGACTCCGCCAGCCTATGCATGGCGGTGCTACCGACATGTAAAAGCTGGCGGAGAGGGTGGGGGTGGTAATCCCCAGGGCGGTGCTGCTTGCAGCGCTGGCCTGCCAGATTAGGACCGCTAGCACCATCGGCCCCTCCTGTGAAGGGAAACTGGAGGTGCTGGCGGTACGACCGTAGCGAAACCGCTAGAGTCGTAATGTGGCGGTCAGACCGCTGCCAAAGCGGTCGGACCACCGCTTTGGTGGCGGTCAGACTGCCACCGCGACCCTGGCAGACTGAAGATCGCCATGGTCATAATGACCCCCTATGTGTCTCCTCTCTGGACGCGAGCAAGCTTAATGGACAAAAGCGGTGTCCAGGGTGGGTCCTCCGCCCAAGAAAAAAATGAAAAAAGATTGGCAAATGGTGCATGCCAGCCAATGCCAAACCTATTGGCTTTGCCAATTCTTGTTTTATTATGTGGATGGCTGAATTCCAAATTTTCTGAGAATGCTTACTCCAATGCAGTGTGTTGATTTACGGCTTCAGTGGGCCACCATATCGAGTGGGATGTGTTCTAGTGGCCGAAAGGCTGCCTTTGAATCAAGGAGTGAGTCCGGCTTCCACAGTGGAGCACATTGTGTGACCTTGAACTAATCTCTTTAACATTCTGTGCTGATCTACCTTACTTGCTGCTATCTGGAGTGCATAGACATGGCCCACCTGCAGGTATAAAGTACAGTGTAGAATAAAACAAATTAAACATACATATATTAAATTGGTTGATTGCTGTAATCCTGTTGCTCTAGAGACTGCAGTAGATAATTACACACTTATGCAACATTTTCCTTATGCAGCATAATTTTAAGAGTATTGCAGCTCTCTTATACATAATATGCAGTTGGCATATTCGATTTGTGAGGAGGCGCCCATTTTGGTTTTCACATCAAGCATCTGCAAGCATCTGGGTATCCACCCTGAGAAACAGCCCCTGCCTCCCGCTTTGTTAGACAAGTGCCTTTGCTTAGTTTGCTGTTGTCCCAGTGCTTCATTTGAGCTGCAGGTTGTAGGTGGGGACACCCACGCTCATTTTTGGGGACTAGCACTTATTTCCCCTCATCAGACTTTGACCCAGTCCAAAATTACAAGTGATTACACAAAATGCAAATTCATCGTTTTGCTCTATTGTTTAGCCTGGAATCCATTCTCACTTCACTTTTTGGCGCAAGGATGCATTTCATCACACACCACAGAGGGAAACTCAAAGATGGGACATTAATGTCTAAAGTCGATGCAAAAGGCTGTGGAGAGTAAATCAGACTAGAATGTAACCAGCATGAGGATGTCTAGAAGCAGCGGAAAGGTTTCAGGAGGGGCTTCAAAGCACTTTGCTGAGCATTGGCACAGCACATTAGCCTTCGAAGGTGGTCCTCTTTACAGCTTAGTCGAAGACCATGAATGGTAAAGGCATCTTGATACTGGACATCTAGGGGGTGACCGGACCTTACGCAGCACTCTAGGCTGCAACAAAGCACAACCTGCTGAAGATGAATCTACAACAGCACGTAAAGACCCCCACCATGTCTTGAGTCTACCGACAAGCTCTTACTCCAGACTCTCCACTGCAAGAGAAACAGACAGGCTGCACCTTGAAGAATGAGATCCAAAGGTAGTTTGTGTGCCCTCCATTGGCCCACGATGAATAGTGCCAACCATTGCAGACTACAAGCAGGCTCTTGTGTCCAGACACAGCTCACACCATGAACCCAAGTCGAGCCAGCTGAGGTTCTGGTGCCCAAGCATCATGGAGACGCACAGCAGGTGGTAACCGAGGAGGATCATGGGATCTAAAGAAGCAGGACATACGAGAAGAAGACTTACAGGCTCACAACAGATGTGGTAGCATGAAAGAGTGCGCCTAGCCCCCTCGAGCACATCATCCTGAAACTGTTCCTAACTCCTCCACTGACACCTTTCACTAGCAAAGCAATGGCTGGGCCTCCTAAGGCGCTATGCAGCAGAGAACACAGATTAACTCACCCCGGGGAATTATTTTCTATACTGCTATATTTCAAATGGTGGGAACCCCCACTCAAAAGTTCCACAAGAAGTGTCTTATATTAGGAGAGATGTTGGCTCTTAAAAAGTTTTGCATTCAATTTTGTTGAGAGTCAAACAAACATGGGAAAGGCACGAGGTGGCACTTCCTTGATGAATGTGTGATTTAAGGCTTGAGTTTAGGACTCAATGAAAATCTTTTTTGCTTTGTTGCTCAAACAGTTTTTTTCTACTCATGCAGCACCTTTTCCAGCACAAGCAGTTGCGACTGCCCATGGTGGGAAAATCTTGCCCGGTACCCTTCTACCACCTGAAAAATGCTCTAGGGGATGCCAATTCTCACTCACCAACTTTTCGTTGGCAGAACGCTCACAAGAAAACACTCTGCCATATGGCAGAGTGCAGATTCGGCCAGAACCCTGCGAACTCCGCCAGTGGAGCAAACATTTTCCCCACCCCCATTATACATAAGGCGTTTTGCAATTCTAGGAAGCATCCCAATCTTCACAAAAGGCAGATTCTGAACTCTGCACAGCCATGTAAAAAAGCCTTACACCTCTGGTTTATTATAAGTTCAGAGTGAACCTAAACACCTTATCCACCTGAACTAGAAGCACACCCACAAAGGAGGTCTGCCCCATGTTTCGTACAGGTTCCACCCATTTAGGCCCAAATCCTCAAACTTGACGTAGTACCATACAGTATGCCCAGTCCAATGGGCCTGGAGAACCCATACTTTGTTCCACTAGAAATGTCCAGGATCACAACATTCTGGTGTGCACTCAGACTTCAACAAGTGAAGTCCAAATCAATCAATCAGGGATTTGTAAAGCGCACTACTCACCCGTGAGGGTCTCAAGGCGCTGAGGAGGGGAGGGGGAGAAGGTGGGGGGAGGTGCTGCTACTGCTCGAACACCCAGGTCTTGAGAAGTTTCCTGAAGGTAAGGAGGTCTTTGGTCTAGCGCAGGTGGGTGGGAAGAGTGTTCCACGTTTTGGCTGCAAGATGTGAAAATGATCTACTGGCGGTTGTAGTTCTGCGGACGTGTGGGACGGTGGCAAGGGCGAGGTCAGCGGAGCGGAGATGCCAGGTCGGGGTGTAGAAGGAGAATCTGTTGAGGTATTCTGGTCCGGTGTTGTGCAGTGCTTTGTGGACGTGGGTGAGGAGTCTGAAGGTGATTCTCTTGTTGACGGGGAGCCAGTGCAGGTTTCTCCGTGGTCTGTGATGTGGCAGTGGCAGGGGATGTCCAGGATGAGGCGTGCGGAGGCGTTCTGGATGTGTTGCAGCCTCTTCTGGAGTTTGGCCGTGGTTCCTGCGTAGAGGGCATTGCTGTAGTCCAGTTTGCTGCTTATGAGGGCTTTGGTGACTGTTCTTCTGGTTTCAGTGGGTATCCATTTGTAGATCTTTCGGAGCATGCGGAGGGTGTTGAAGCAGGAGGAGGAGATGGCGTTGACTGGGTCATAGATAATAAGGGGTCCAAGATGAATCCTAGGTTGCGTGTGTGGTCGGTGGGAGTTGGAGCGTTTCCAAGAGTGGCAGGCCACCAGGAGTCATCCCATGCAGAAATCCCTACCTTGTTGAGGTGACCTTTTATCGGTGCTGGACTGGTGCGTTTGGAGGACGCGGCCTTTGTCGCATTAGATTTCACCCACACACAAGACTGCAGCATGGCCACCAACTGAAGCCTTTCAGCTGTGGTCCGTGGCTTTGGAAAACACACCCTGGGCTACTGAGAGGAAAGAAATGAAGCCAAAATCATCAGGCATCTTCTTCAATGCATGGTCCCAGATGTCCCCTTATTCAGCTTGGTCAACACCCTGATGCTGTAGGTGAATATTCACTTAATTCGGGACATCACTTTTCCATTTTGAAAAGCGCTTTGACGCCTCATCAGGTGTAGGAAGTGCTATATGACTTCAATTACAATTTCTGGGTAAGTTTGTCCCAGTAATTGTGGTTTTCTGTATTTGTCTTAAGGTAAATGTCCATCTGTGACATAGAATTCCACTATCTATACATGGGATCTTTTTTTAAAAGATGTGTTCTGTTCACCTGAATTGCATGCCCCTGCAACCAGATGTAAGCTGCAGAGAGGTCACATTCGACACCAGGCGCTGTGTAATGTGCCTAAACGTAGGCGCTGTGTAATGTGCCTAGACGTCCAGATCTGAAAGGAGCCCTTTTCATATACCAGGTACCAGGGTGTGCCGGTAACCCCACTGCCTGCCCAAGAAGTGGCCCTTTGTGCGATGCCCGAGTTGCCCACGTGTGCTGCAGTTTGTGGTTGGAGAAGTCATTGCTGAACAAGTCTGTGGCCCCGGCCATGTGTACAGCCTTTGTGCGCACCGGCTCTGAGGCGCTGGAACTAGGCAACTCATCAGAGGCCTGCGCTGTTCTGGGAAGGCTGCGGACCCCAGGCCAACGCGTCTGTAGCTTCTCCTCATCTTTACGTTACGCACTGTGCGTGTGCCCAGGGTCCACCACTGTGCTAGGACGTCACGCCCTAGCTGCCAAGTTTCCCAGGTCTGTGCAGGTTTTTTTTCTTTGAAATCTGGGTCTTGTGGTCCTGTTTATAACGGAAAAAAGAAAACTACAAGTCCCATAATTCAAAGGAAAATCCTGGCTGGAGCAGCACGTCACGCAGGGAGCCGGGAGACTCGACGGGGCTGTTGCACTCACCTCATCTCTGCTTCAGTGCTGGGGGGCGGATGGGGGTGCTTGTGTCCTGTCCTTCAGTGCTGGGGGGCGGATGGGGGTGCTTGTGTCCTGTCCTTCAGTGCTGGGGGGCGGATGGGGGTGCTTGTGTCCTGTCCTTCAGTGCTGGGGGGCGGATGGGTGTGCTTGTGTCCTGTCCTTCGGTGCTGGTGGCGGATGGGGGTGCTTGTGTCCTGTCCTTCAGTGCTGGGGGGCGGATGGGGGTGCATGTGTCCTGTCCTTCAGTGCTGGTGGCGGATGGGGGTGCTTGTGTCCTGTTCTTCAGTGCTGGGGGGCGGATGGGGGTGCTTGTGTCCTGTCCTTCAGTGCTGGGGGGCGGATGGGGGTGCTTGTGTCCTGTCCTTCAGTGCTGGGGGGGGCGGATGGGGGTGCTTGTGTCCTGTCCTTCAGTGCTGGGGGGCGGATGGGGGTGCTTGTGTCCTGTCCTTCAGTACTGGGGGGGGCGGATGGGGGTGCTTGTGTCCTGACCTTCAGTGCTGCGGGGTGGGTGGGGGTGCTTGTGTCCTGACCTTCAGTGGTGGGGGGGCGTATGGGGGTGCTTGTGTCCTGTCCTTCAGTGGTGGGGGGGGCGTATGGGGGTGCTTGTGTCCTGTCCTTCAGTGCTGGGGGGCAGATGGGGGTGCATGTGTCCTGTCCTTCAGTGCTGGGGGGCGGATGGGGGTGCATGTGTCCTGTCCTTCAGTGCTGGGGGGCGGATGGGGGTGCTTGTGTCCTGTCCTTCAGTGCTGGGGGGGGCGGATGGGGGTGCTTGTGTCCTGACCTTCAGTGCTGCGGGGTGGGTGGGGGTGCATGTGTCCTGTCCTTCAGTGGTGGGGGGGGCGTATGGGGGTGCTTGTGTCCTGTCCTTCAGTGGTGGGGGGGGGCGTATGGGGGTGCTTGTGTCCTGTCCTTCAGTGGTGGGGGGGGCGTATGGGGGTGCTTGTGTCCTGTCCTTCGGTGCTGGTGGCGGATGGGGGTGCTTGTGTCCTGTCCTTCGGTGCTGGTGGCGGATGGGGGTGCTTGTGTCCTGTCCTTCAGTGCTGGGGGGCGGATGGGGGTGCTTGTGTTCTGTCCTTCGGTGCTGGTGGCGGATGGGGGTGCTTGTGTCCTGTCCTTCAGTGCTGGGGGTCGGATGGGGGTGCTTGTGTCCTGTCCTTCAGTGCTGGGGGGGGCGTATGGGGGTGCTTGTGTCCTGTCCTTCAGTGGTGGGGGGGGGCGGATGGGGGTGCTTGTGTCCTGTCCTTCAGTGCTGGGGGGCGGATGGGGGTGCTTGTGTCCTGTCCTTCAGTGCTGGGGGGCGGATGGGGGTGCTTGTGTCCTGTCCTTCAGTGCTGGTGGCGGATGGGGGTGCTTGTGTCCTGTTCTTCAGTGCTGGGGGGCGGATGGGGGTGCTTGTGTCCTGTCCTTCAGTGCTGGGGGGCGGATGGGGGTGCTTGTGTCCTGTCCTTCAGTGCTGGGGGGGGCGGATGGGGGTGCTTGTGTCCTGTCCTTCAGTGCTGGGGGGCGGATGGGGGTGCTTGTGTCCTGTCCTTCAGTGCTGGGGGGCGGATGGGGGTGCTTGTGTCCTGTCCTTCAGTGCTGGGGGGCGGATGGGGGTGCTTGTGTCCTGTCCTTCAGTACTGGGGGGGGCGGATGGGGGTGCTTGTGTCCTGACCTTCAGTGCTGCGGGGTGGGTGGGGGTGCTTGTGTCCTGACCTTCAGTGGTGGGGGGGCGTATGGGGGTGCTTGTGTCCTGTCCTTCAGTGGTGGGGGGGGGCGTATGGGGGTGCTTGTGTCCTGTCCTTCAGTGCTGGGGGGCAGATGGGGGTGCATGTGTCCTGTCCTTCAGTGCTGGGGGGCGGATGGGGGTGCATGTGTCCTGTCCTTCAGTGCTGGGGGGCGGATGGGGGTGCTTGTGTCCTGTCCTTCAGTGCTGGGGGGGGCGGATGGGGGTGCTTGTGTCCTGACCTTCAGTGCTGCGGGGTGGGTGGGGGTGCATGTGTCCTGTCCTTCAGTGGTGGGGGGGGCGTATGGGGGTGCTTGTTTCCTGTCCTTCAGTGGTGGGGGGGGGCGTATGGGGGTGCTTGTGTCCTGTCCTTCAGTGGTGGGGGGGGCGTATGGGGGTGCTTGTGTCCTGTCCTTCGGTGCTGGTGGCGGATGGGGGTGCTTGTGTCCTGTCCTTCGGTGCTGGTGGCGGATGGGGGTGCTTGTGTCCTGTCCTTCAGTGCTGGGGGGCGGATGGGGGTGCTTGTGTTCTGTCCTTCAGTGCTGGGGGGCCGATGGGGGTGCTTGTGTCCTGTCCTTCGGTGGTGGGGGGTGCGTATGGGGGTGCGTGTGTCCTGTCCTTCAGTGCTGGTGGCGGATGGGGGTGCTTGTGTCCTGTCCTTCGGTGCTGGTGGCGGATGGGGGTGCTTGTGTCCTGTCCTTCAGTGCTGGGGGGCGGATGGGGGTGCTTGTGTCCTGTCCTTCAGTGCTGGGGGGGGCGTATGGGGGTGCTTGTGTCCTGTCCTTCAGTGGTGGGGGGGGGCGTATGGGGGTGCTTGTGTCCTGTCCTTCAGTGGTGGGGGGGGCGTATGGGGGTGCTTGTGTCCTGTCCTTCGGTGCTGGTGGCGGATGGGGGTGCTTGTGTCCTGTTCTTCAGTGCTGGGGGGCGGATGGGGGTGCTTGTGTCCTGTCCTTCAGTGCTGGGGGGCGGATGGGGGTGCTTGTGTCCTGTCCTTCAGTGGTGGGGGGGGGTGTATGGGGGTGCTTGTGTCCTGTTCTTCAGTGCTGGGGGGCGGATGGGGGTGCTTGTGTCCTGTTCTTCAGTGCTGGGGGGCGGATGGGGGTGCTTGTGTCCTGACCTTCAGTGGTGGGGGGGGCGTATGGGGGTGCTTGTGTCCTGTCCTTCAGTGGTGGGGGGGGGGGGCGTATGGGGGTGCTTGTGTCCTGTCCTTCAGTGGTGGGGGGCGGATGGGGGTGCTTGTGTTCTGTCCTTCAGTGCTGGGGGGGGCGGATGGGGGTGCTTGTGTCCTGTTCTTCAGTGCTGGGGGGCGGATGGGGGTGCTTGTGTCCTGTCCTTCAGTGCTGGGGGGGGCGTATGGGGGTGCTTGTGTCCTGTCCTTCAGTGGTGGGGGGGGGCGGATGGGGGTGCTTGTGTCCTGCCTTCAGTGCTGGGGGGCGGATGGGGGTGCTTGTGTCCTGTCCTTCAGTGCTGGGGGGCGGATGGGGGTGCTTGTGTCCTGTCCTTCAGTGCTGGTGGCGGATGGGGGTGCTTGTGTCCTGTTCTTCAGTGCTGGGGGGCGGATGGGGGTGCTTGTGTCCTGTCCTTCAGTGCTGGGGGGCGTATGGGGGTGCTTGTGTCCTGTCCTTCAGTGCTGGGGGGCAGATGGGGGTGCATGTGTCCTGTCCTTCAGTGCTGGGGGGCGGATGGGGGTGCATGTGTCCTGTCCTTCAGTGCTGGGGGGCGGATGGGGGTGCTTGTGTCCTGTCCTTCAGTGGTGGGGGGGGCGTATGGGGGTGCTTGTGTCCTGTCCTTCGGTGCTGGTGGCGGATGGGGGTGCTTGTGTCCTGTCCTTCGGTGCTGGTGGCGGATGGGGGTGCTTGTGTCCTGTCCTTCAGTGCTGGGGGGCGGATGGGGGTGCTTGTGTTCTGTCCTTCAGTGCTGGGGGGCCGATGGGGGTGCTTGTGTCCTGTCCTTCGGTGGTGGGGGGTGCGTATGGGGGTGCGTGTGTCCTGTCCTTCAGTGCTGGTGGCGGATGGGGGTGCTTGTGTCCTGTCCTTCGGTGCTGGTGGCGGATGGGGGTGCTTGTGTCCTGTCCTTCAGTGCTGGGGGGCGGATGGGGGTGCTTGTGTCCTGTCCTTCAGTGCTGGGGGGGGCGTATGGGGGTGCTTGTGTCCTGTCCTTCAGTGGTGGGGGGGGGCGTATGGGGGTGCTTGTGTCCTGTCCTTCAGTGGTGGGGGGGGCGTATGGGGGTGCTTGTGTCCTGTCCTTCGGTGCTGGTGGCGGATGGGGGTGCTTGTGTCCTGTTCTTCAGTGCTGGGGGGCGGATGGGGGTGCTTGTGTCCTGTCCTTCAGTGCCTGGGGGGCGGATGGGGGTGCTTGTGTCCTGTCCTTCAGTGGTGGGGGGGGGTGTATGGGGGTGCTTGTGTCCTGTTCTTCAGTGCTGGGGGGCGGATGGGGGTGCTTGTGTCCTGTTCTTCAGTGCTGGGGGGCGGATGGGGGTGCTTGTGTCCTGACCTTCAGTGGTGGGGGGGGCGTATGGGGGTGCTTGTGTCCTGTCCTTCAGTGGTGGGGGGGGGGGGCGTATGGGGGTGCTTGTGTCCTGTCCTTCAGTGGTGGGGGGCGGATGGGGGTGCTTGTGTTCTGTCCTTCAGTGCTGGGGGGGGCGGATGGGGGTGCTTGTGTCCTGTTCTTCAGTGCTGGGGGGCGGATGGGGGTGCTTGTGTCCTGTCCTTCAGTGCTGGTGGCGGATGGGGGTGCTTGTGTCCTGTCCTTCAGTGGTGGGGGGGCGTATGGGGGTGCTTGTGTCCTGTCCTTCGGTGCTGGTGGCGGATGGGGGTGCTTGTGTCCTGTCCTTCGGTGGTGGGGGGGGCGTATGGGGGTGCTTGTGTCCTGTCCTTCAGTGGTGGGGGGGGGTGTATGGGGGTGCTTGTGTCCTGTTCTTCAGTGCTGGGGGGCGGATGGGGGTGCTTGTGTCCTGTCCTTCAGTGCTGGGGGGCGGATGGGGGTGCTTGTGTCCTGTCCTTCAGTGCTGGTGGCGGAAGGGGGTGCTTGTGTCCTGTCCTTCAGTGCTGGTGGCGGATGGGGGTGCTTGTGTCCTGTCCTTCAGTGGTGGGGGGGGCGTATGGGGGTGCTTGTGTCCTGTCCTTCAGTGGTGGGGGGGGCGTATGGGGGTGCTTGTGTCCTGTCCTTCGGTGCTGGTGGGCGGATGGGGGTGCTTGTGTCCTGTCCTTCAGTGGTGGGGGGGGGTGTATGGGGGTGCTTGTGTCCTGTTCTTCAGTGCTGGGGGGCGGATGGGGGTGCTTGTGTCCTGTTCTTCAGTGCTGGGGGGCGGATGGGGGTGCTTGTGTCCTGTCCTTCAGTGCTGGGGGGCGGATGGGGGTGCATGTGTCCTGTCCTTCAGTGGTGGGGGGGGCGTATGGGGGTGCTTGTGTCCTGTCCTTCAGTGGTGGGGGGGTGTATGGGGGTGCTTGTGTCCTGTTCTTCAGTGCTGGGGGGCGGATGGGGGTGCTTGTGTCCTGTTCTTCAGTGCTGGGGGGCGGATGGGGGTGCTTGTGTCCTGTCCTTCAGTGCTGGTGGCGGATGGGGGTGCTTGTGTCCTGTCCTTCAGTGCTGGGGGGCGGATGGGGGTGCTTGTGTCCTGTCCTTCGGTGCTGGTGGCGGATGGGGGTGCTTGTGTCCTGACCTTCAGTGGTGGGGGGGGCGTATGGGGGTGCTTGTGTCCTGACCTTCAGTGGTGGGGGGCGGATGGGGGTGCTTGTGTCCTGTCCGTCAGTGCTGCGGGGTGGGTGGGGGTGCTTGTATCCTGTCCTTCAGTGCTGGGGGGGGGGGCGTATGGGGGTGCTTGTGTCCTGTTCTTCAGTGCTGGGGGGCGGATGGGGGTGCTTGTGTCCTGTCCTTCGGTGCTGGTGCCGATTGGGGGTGCTTGTGTCCTCACCTTCAGTGGTGGGGGGGGCGTATGGGGGTGCTTGTATCCTGTCCTTCAGTGGTGGGGGGGGCGTATGGGGGTGCTTGTGTCCTGTCCTTCGGTGCTGGTGGGCGGATGGGGGTGCTTGTGTCCTGTCCTTCAGTGGTGGGGGGGGGTGTATGGGGGTGCTTGTGTCCTGTTCTTCAGTGCTGGGGGGCGGATGGGGGTGCTTGTGTCCTGTTCTTCAGTGCTGGGGGGCGGATGGGGGTGCTTGTGTCCTGTCCTTCAGTGCTGGGGGGCGGATGGGGGTGCATGTGTCCTGTCCTTCAGTGGTGGGGGGGCATATCGGGGTGCTTGTGTCCTGTCCTTCAGTGGTGGGGGGGGTGTATGGGGGTGCTTGTGTCCTGTTCTTCAGTGCTGGGGGGCGGATAGGGGTGCTTGTGTCCTGTTCTTCAGTGCTGGGGGGCGGATGGGGGTGCTTGTGTCCTGTCCTTCAGTGCTGGTGGCGGATGGGGGTGCTTGTGTCCTGTCCTTCAGTGCTGGTGGCGGATGGGGGTGCTTGTGTCCTGTCCTTCAGTGCTGGGGGGCGGATGGGGGTGCTTGTGTCCTGTCCTTCGGTGCTGGTGGCGGATGGGGGTGCTTGTGTCCTGACCTTCAGTGGTGGGGGGGGCGTATGGGGGTGCTTGTGTCCTGACCTTCAGTGGTGGGGGGCGGATGGGGGTGCTTGTGTCCTGTCCGTCAGTGCTGCCGGGTGGGTGGGGGTGCTTGTATCCTGTCCTTCAGTGCTGGGGGGGGGGGCGTATGGGGGTGCTTGTGTCCTGTTCTTCAGTGCTGGGGGGCGGATGGGGGTGCTTGTGTCCTGTCCTTCGGTGCTGGTGGCGGATGGGGGTGCTTGTGTCCTCACCTTCAGTGGTGGGGGGGGCATATGGGGGTGCATGTGTCCTGTCCTTCAGTGGTGGGGGGGGCGTATGGGGGTGCTTGTGTCCTGTTCTTCAGTGCTGGGGGGCGGATGGGGGTGCTTTTGTCCTGTCCTTCAGTGCTGGGGGGCGGATGGGGGTGCTTGTGTCCTGTCCTTCGGTGGTGGGGGGGGCGTATGGGGGTGCTTGTGTCCTGTCCTTCAGTGGTGGGGGGGGTGTATGGAGGTGCTTGTGTCCTGTTCTTCAGTGCTGGGGGGCGGATGGGGGTGCTTGTGTCCTGTCCTTCAGTGCTGGGGGGCGGATGGGGGTGCTTTTGTCCTGTCCTTCAGTGCTGGTGGCGGATGGGGGTGCTTGTGTCCTGTCCTTCAGTGCTGGTGGGGGATGGGGCTTGTGTCCTGTCCTTCAGTGCTGGTGGCGGATGGGGGTGCTTGTGTTCTGTCCTTCAGTGCTGGGGGGCGGATGGGGGTGCTTGTGTCCTGACCTTCAGTGGTGGGGGGGGGCGGATGGGGGTGCTTGTGTCCTGTCCGTCAGTGCTGCGGGGTGGGTGGGGGTGCTTGTATCCTGTCCTTCAGTGCTGGGGGGGGGGAGCGTATGGGGGTGCTTGTGTCCTGTTCTTCAGTGCTGGGGGGCGGATGGGGGTGCTTGTGTCCTGTCCTTCGGTGCTGGTGGCGGATGGGGGTGCTTGTGTCCTCACCTTCAGTGGTGGGGGGGGCGTATGGGGGTGCTTGTGTCCTGTCCTTCAGTGGTGGGGGGGGCGTATGGGGGTGCTTGTGTCCTGTCCTTCGGTGCTGGTGGGCGGATGGGGGTGCTTGTGTCCTGTCCTTCAGTGGTGGGGGGGGGGTGTATGGGGGTGCTTGTGTCCTGTTCTTCAGTGCTGGGGGGCGGATGGGGGTGCTTGTGTCCTGTTCTTCAGTGCTGGGGGGCGGATGGGGGTGCTTGTGTCCTGTCCTTCAGTGCTGGGGGGCGGATGGGGGTGCATGTGTCCTGTCCTTCAGTGGTGGGGGGGCGTATGGGGGTGCTTGTGTCCTGTCCTTCAGTGGTGGGGGGGGTGTATGGGGGTGCTTGTGTCCTGTTCTTCAGTGCTGGGGGGCGGATGGGGGTGCTTGTGTCCTGTTCTTCAGTGCTGGGGGGCGGATGGGGGTGCTTGTGTCCTGTCCTTCAGTGCTGGTGGCGGATGGGGGTGCTTGTGTCCTGTCCTTCAGTGCTGGTGGCGGATGGGGGTGCTTGTGTCCTGTCCTTCAGTGCTGGTGGGGGATGGGGGTGCTTGTGTCCTGTCCTTCAGTGCTGGTGGCGGATGGGGGTGCTTGTGTTCTGTCCTTCAGTGCTGGGGGGCGAATGGGGGTGCTTGTGTCCTGACCTTCAGTGGTGGGGGGGCATATGGGGGTGCTTGTGTCCTGTCCTTCAGTGGTGGGGGGGGCGTATGGGGGTGCTTGTGTCCTGTTCTTCAGTGCTGGGGGGCGGATGGGGGTGCTTGTGTCCTGTCCTTCAGTGCTGGGGGGCGGATGGGGGTGCTTGTGTCCTGTCCTTCGGTGGTGGGGGGGGTGTATGGGGGTGCTTGTGTCCTGTCCTTCAGTGGTGGGGGGGGGTGTATGGGGGTGCTTGTGTCCTGTTCTTCAGTGCTGGGGGGCGGATGGGGGTGCTTGTGTCCTGTCCTTCAGTGCTGGGGGGCGGATGGGGGTGCTTGTGTCCTGTCCTTCAGTGCTGGTGGCGGATGGGGGTGCTTGTGTCCTGTCCTTCAGTGCTGGTGGGGGATGGGGGTGCTTGTGTCCTGTCCTTCAGTGCTGGTGGCGGATGGGGGTGCTTGTGTTCTGTCCTTCAGTGCTGGGGGGCGGATGGGGGTGCTTGTGTCCTGACCTTCAGTGGTGGGGGGGGCGTATGGGGGTGCTTGTGTCCTGACCTTCAGTGGTGGGGGGCGGATGGGGGTGCTTGTGTCCTGTCCGTCAGTGCTGCGGGGTGGGTGGGGGTGCTTGTATCCTGTCCTTCAGTGCTGGGGGGGGGGCGTATGGGGGTGCTTGTGTCCTGTTCTTCAGTGCTGGGGGGCGGATGGGGGTGCTTGTGTCCTGTCCTTCGGTGCTGGTGGCGGATGGGGGTGCTTGTGTCCTCACCTTCAGTGGTGGGGGGGGCGTATGGGGGTGCTTGTGTCCTGTCCTTCAGTGGTGGGGGGGGCGTATGGGGGTGCTTGTGTCCTGTTCTTCAGTGCTGGGGGGCGGATGGGGGTGCTTGTTTCCTGTCCTTCAGTGCTGGGGGGCGGATGGGGGTGCTTGTGTCCTGTTCTTCAGTGCTGGGGGGCGGATGGGGGTGCTTGTGTCCTGTCCTTCAGTGCTGGGGGGCGGATGGGGGTGCTTGTGTCCTGTCCTTCGGTGGTGGGGGGGGCGTATGGGGGTGCTTGTGTCCTGTCCTTCAGTGCTGCGGGGTGGGTGGGGGTGCATGTGTCCTGTCCTTCAGTGCTGGGGGCGGATGAGGGTGCTTGTGTCCTGTCCTTCAGTGCTGGGGGGCGGATGGGGGTGCTTGTGTCCTGACCTTCAGTGGTGGGGGGGGCATATGGGGGTGCTTGTGTCCTGTTCTTCAGTGCTGGTGGCGGATGGGGGTGCTTGTGTCCTGTTCTTCAGTGCTGTGGGGCGGATGGGGGTGCTTGTGTCCTGTCCTTCAGTGCTGGGGGGCGGATGGGGGTGCATGTGTCCTGTCCTTCAGTGGTAGGGGGGGCGTATGGGGGTGCTTGTGTCCTGTTCTTCAGTGCTGGGGGGCGGATGGGGGTGCTTGTGTCCTGACCTTCAGTGCTGGGGGGCGGATGGGGGTGCTTGTGTCCTGTCCTTCAGTGCTGGGGGGCGGATGGGGGTGCTTGTGTCCTGTCCTTCAGTGCTGGGAGACGGGTTCCTGCTCTGTCCTTCAGCCTTCTAAGAGTCAAGGGTGTGTGTTTTACGGATTGATGTTTATGGTGATACAGTAAACAGTGTGACTGACTCTCGGATACATCAGTAGTCATAGCTCACTTTCTGCAGTAGAACAGTGGGGGGCGCTAATGATGCTATCACGTGACTTGGGAGTGTGAACGGCTTCAGGCTTGAAGTTTTGCAAAGTTCCCGATTCTCTCCCTTGCAAAGGCCGGAAGTGACCCCTTCATCTTGGACCCGGACAGAGCCTTGTCTCAGGCATTGTGAGAAACGTTCACCCTGAGCCGGGATAACGCCCCCTGAACATCCCCGTTTATATATGTCTGGGCTCAAGTGGGGGAGTTCAGAACCTTGAGAACGTTTAACACCGGGCACTGAGAGCGCCGTGACCTACTGGCAGCGTCGCCCACCCAGGCGAGAAGCAGTGGGTCCTCCAGTCCAGCCCCTTGGGGTTCGGGGTCATGTGGACAGCAGGGTGCGGACTCCATGCGGGTGGGAGGGGGGTCTCCAGGTGGAAAGCTGAACAGCAGCCTCCTGGTTTGTCCCAGGCTGGTGGGAGGGGCCAGAGCTGACCCCCGGGTGTGACGGAGGCACCCCGGGGGGTCACACTTGTCTTGCAACAATATTGACCCACACACGTCACATTTGCTGCGCGGCCTACAGCCACGTACAGGGGCTGCTCTTAACTCCACCTCCACATGACGTGGCAGGGTGGTGGGGGTCCACATGGTGGGTGGGATACTTTCATCATGAGACATGTTGTAGTGGTGAAATCCTTGAATGAGATACAGAGCCAAAGAGTTGAAGTAAGAGCTATTCCTCCTTTATTAAGAACGCCAGTACAGTAAAAGGGACCAGGTCTGTACAGCGGTGCGTCCTGGCTCAACTGACTCCAAGAGCATTCCAACGTCGAGGACATTGGAACTCTCTTGCGTCACTAGCCATACATTCCATCAAGGAATGTGCTTACACACACAACACATCTCCCTTCTTTATGTTAAAATAAATAACTAAATAATAACAAAATAAAAAACAAGAACAAAACAATTCAAAGCTAAAGTATAAGGATGAAGAAGTTCCCTGAAACATAGAAATAAGATTTACCCTTCAAGTATATGTCCTAACACATAATCCTTCAGCCAACCCGGACGTGTCACCTTCCTCTTCTCCACACACATAGCATCTTCCACATTAAACTCAGAATCGCTACCTTCACACGTTACACAACTTCCACCTTCATCACAGATGGAACCAAAGGCAGTCACCCTCTCCGGAAATCCTAACATCTTGTAACTCATCTTCTAACCAATCAGATCTTCCTTTCTCAATCTTACGACCAACAGCTTCCCGCACAATATACTCCTTATTGTTAATCAAGGCAATGCGTTTAAGATTCCAAACCTTTCCATCACTCAATCTAACAGCATTATGCAACACTTCCATCACTTGTTCTGGTTCAAAATATTGACTTTCATTCTTCTTAACTCTATAAGGTTTCTTAACCCGTACCCAATCACCCACAGCAATCTTTACCGGTTTCACATGATGAGATTGGTCATAGTACGACTTGTTTTTTTTAATTGATTTGTCCAAATTTTCCCTCACCGATTCCACAGACCAATGCTCCACACCCACATCACACAACCACGCAGGATTATGCTTACCCCTGGGTTTCCTACCTCTCATAATGACAAAAGGACTCAATCCAGTAGTTAGATTTTCAGTAATTCTGTATGCCCACAACGCTTTGAATACAGCCGTGTGCCAATCGCATTTACTCATAGAGCTTTGAATGACATTTTTGATGACCCTATTAAATCTCTCCACAGTACCATTGCCACTGGGATTGTACAAAGACGTAGTTTTGTGTTTAATTCCCACTCTTTCAAAATAAATTCTAGCAGCATCTGAAACAAATTGCACACCGTTATCACTTAACAACTTCGCTGGAATACCTTGAGATAAAAATACCTTATCCATAAACTCCAGCACATTTGCAGTGTCCGCTCTTTCTATTATACCGATTTCGGGCCATTTAGAAAATAGATCGATAAGAACAATTACATATTCTTGTTCATCCCCTACAGGACCAAACAAATCTACAGCAACACACTCCCAAGGTTGTTTAGGCAAGAGAACTTGTTCCATGGGTGGTCTCAAGGTACACAAGCTTTTGTCCGCTGATGAACACACTTTACAGGATCTTACAAACCTTTCCACTGCTTTGTCCATTCCCGGCCACCAAAATAAATCCCTAACAACTTATTTGGTACGAACAATGCCAAAATGACCTTCATGGCACAAATTCAAAACAACATCCCTCATACCACACGGTGGAATAATTTTACTCCCACTCATGATGACACTTCCTTCTATGGATAGTTCATGTCTAACCTCCCAAAAGTGCTTATTCTGCTCAGTAAGTTGGTCCTTCCTAGGCCAACCTTCCAAAATTAACTTCCATACCAATTTCAAGTCAGGATCCTTATCCATCTCATTACCCCAAGATTCCTTATCAAGAGAAGAACTACCAGTATCATGTATAAGAGCAATGCTATAATCCTCCCAAAGATCATCCACACAACTTTCCAACGGGCCTGGCAACCTTGATAAACAATCTGCCATCAAATTGTTTCTCCCAGGAACGTACACAATGCGGTATATGAAATCTTTCATACGCATGGACAATCTCAAAATTCTCGCAGAAGCAAAAACGCTACCTTCCGATGTAAGTAGCTTAATCAAAGGGTTGTGATCACATTGAATAGTGATGTTCTTACCCCAAATAAATGTACGAAAGTGTTCCAAAGCCCAAGCACATGCTAAAGCCTCCTTTTCAATAACAGAGTACTTCTCCTCAGAAGGTGATAATGATCTTGAAGCAAACAATATTATCCTCTCCCTTCCATCTATATCTTTCTGTGATAAAACTGCACCTAATCCCTTATTGCTAGCATCAGTAGTTATCACGGTATCCAGTTCAGGGTCAAAACTTCCTAAATTCGCAACTTTGCTCAAATATTCTTTAATATTTCCAAATTCCTGCTCACATACATCACTCCAAATAAAATGAGCATTCTTTTTAAGAAGAAGTCTCAAATTATAAACCTTTTCAGCAAAATTCGGGACGAATTTTGCACAAAATTCTGCCATCCCTAAAAATGATCTTACTTCCTCCTTAGTAGTGGGGGTCGCTGCACTAACGATGGCGTCCAGGAAGGATCTCAGCGTATGCGTGTGTCTCATCTTCATTACCGTGGCTTTCGTCTACACCATCTTCAAACAGGTTTTCATTTTTTATGATTTTTATTTAAATTGGACATTTCCTGAATTGAAAGCGACGAGACGCGCGAGCGGATATCGTTGAGGCCCACGAGCCGTTCAACGCGCATCCGTCATCACCAGGGAAACGGTGATCTTCTCACGTCTCATAATGCTTTAGCGCGTTTAACGCACACACGTCGTATCCAGGGAAACGGAGACGCGTTTCCTCGCGTCTCCTAAGGAATTAGAGCGTTTCCGTAGGAACGGAAACAACGCGTGCGCTACGGCACGGTCTACTAGCGGAGCGTCTCCTAAGCAACCAGAGACGCTCTGCACATTGTTCGGCACGCTGCTGTTTGGGAATTAGCGTATTAAGGAAGAAGAAGGAAGGAAAAAAAAAAGAAACAAGTTTTGAAATTTTAAAAAAAAAAGGGGAACAGGTCTTAGAATTTTTTTTTTTTTAATCTCCTTCTCTTTGTGCAAATTACTAAACGGTGCATTAAGGTGTGGGTGTCATGGCACAGTCTGCACAACCTAATTTTACTATCATTCCACCACAAGCATTTTGGGCTACAGGGAATGCTCCTCCTGTTAAATGGACTGAATGGAAGGATTATTTTTTTAACTATATAGGAGACATTGATCTTGAGAACAAAATGCCTGCGGAACAGAAGAAGTGACTCTTGCTACATTCATTGGGGCCTATTGGTTTGAAAACGTATAATAAGATGCAGAAGGGCTCTTTTAGTGGTGACATATGTGTTTTTAATGTTGCAATGCAAGATCTTGAGAGATATTTTGCACCGAAAGTTTGTGTTGGAATTACTCGTTATAAGTTTTTCCAAAGGAAACAAGAAAAGGGGGAGTCTGTGGATGACTATGTGGCAGACGTAAAAAAATTGGCTCTTGACTGTAAGTTTGGTCCTATACATGGTGATTTGATACGGGATCAAGTAGTTATGCATGGCAACAATCAATCTATTCAAGAAAGGTTATGGATCAATGGTGATTCCCCGCTGGAGGAGATATTGGCCATTGCTAGGAAGGCAGAAATTTCTGGACGGTGTGTTTCAGAATTAAAGTCAACAGAGAGGAGTGTTGATAACATTTTCAAAATTACTAATCGTAGAACACAGAAGGAACAGAAAACATCCCAGAGTAATGACAATGAGAAGAGGTGTTATAGGTATAGGACAGTAAAGAGCACCTGGCATACGCTAAGTCATGCCCGGCTTTGAAATTGAAGTGCAGCAAATGTGGTATTGTGGGCCACTTTGCGAAGGTCTGCAGGAGTAAAAAGAGAATAGTTAAGTGTATATTGGGAAGTGATGCTCACATGGGAATTGAGAACGAAGAATATTCCTCGGAATCTAGAGACGTTACTGAGGATGGGAACTTTATCCTGAATATAACTGATGCAGAGACCAAAGGGAAACCAATGTGTGATATGCAAATTGGTGGGATTCCAATTACTATGTATGCCGATTCTGGCTCACCCTTCACCATTGTGAATGAAGAAGTGTGGAATACAACATTTGTGAATAAATTAGAAAACAATTGTCGCAACCAGATGTCCGGCCAGAGAGCTATACTGGGGACAAAGTTGATCTCCTAGGTTTCAGATGGCTCTTATTCTCTTTTAAAAATAGGTGTACCAGAGGAAAATTGTATGTATCAAAAAGGGGGCCATCAGTCCTTGGATGGAAAGATAAAGGAAAACTTCAGATGATCCTGGATCCTAACAGCAGAGAAAAAGTGTTAATAGTTGGTGATGGGGTTTCTTTAACTATGGAAATGGAAAGAAGATTTCCTAAAGTCTTTGGTACGCTGTTAGGAAAATTGGTAGGTTTTGAACATGAAATAGTATTGAAGAAGAATGCCATACCAAAAATTCATAAAGTGAGATCGGTACCCTTGATGATAAGGGATGAAGTTTTGAAAGAGTTGGAGAAGTTGGTACGTATGGATGTTATTGAACCGATAGAGAATGCAGAATGGATTTCTCCGGTGGTTATCGCTCGACGCAGCAATGGGAGGATCTGCTTATGCGTCGATTTGAGATATTTGAATGAAAATATTGTGATCGATCGCTTTCCTTTCCCTAAGATCACTGAAATGGTTTCCAATCTAAAAGGTGCTAGTTGGTTCTCTACAATTGACTTATCTGCTGCTTATCATCAGATTCCTTTGAGAACTGAATCAAGGAAATTGACAGCTTTCATCACGCCTTTTGGATGTTTCCAGTACAAAAGGATGCCTTTTGGACTAGCGTCTGCAGCTGCAGTTTTTCAAAGACTAATGTATAAACTATTCGGAAATCTTTAGGAGTGATGTGTTTCCAAGATGATATTTTGGTATTTGGATGTGATCGTAAGGTGCATGATGAGAGATTGGAACATGTTTTGGGGGTGTTGGAGAGTAAGGGTTTGACGGTAGAATTGAGCAAGTGCAAGTTAGCCAGGAGAAGTGTGGAGTATTTGGGGCATGAAATCAGTGGTGATGGAGTGAAACCAAAGGCGTCGTTAGTTAGCGCCATTGTTAGTGCAGCGACCCCCACTACTAAGGAGGAAGTAAGATCATTTTTAGGGATGGCAGAATTTTGTGCAAAATTCGTCCCGAATTTTGCTGAAAAGGTTTACAATTTGAGACTTCTTCTTAAAAAGAATGCTCATTTTATTTGGAGTGATGTATGTGAGCAGGAATTTGGAAATATTAAAGAATATTTGAGCAAAGTTGCGAATTTAGGAAGTTTTGACCCTGAACTGGATACCGTGATAACTACTGATGCTAGCAATAAGGGATTAGGTGCAGTTTTATCACAGAAAGATATAGATGGAAGGGAGAGGAATAGCACAAAGAGAAGGAGATTAAAAAAAAAAAATTCTAAGACCAGTTCCCCTTTTTTTTTTTTTAATTTCAAAACTTGTTTCTTTTTTTTTCCTTCCTTCTTCTTCCTTAATACGCTAATTCCCAAACAGCAGCGTGCCGAACAATGTGCAGAGCGTCTCTGGTTGCTTAGGAGATGCTCCGCTAGTAGACCGTGCCGTAGCGCATGCGTTGTTTCCGTTCCTACGGAAACGCGCTAATTCCTTAGGAGACGCAAGGAAACGCGTCTCCGTTTCCCTGGATACGACGTGTGTGCGTTAAACGCGCTAAAGCATTATGAGACGTGAGAAGATCACCGTTTCCCTGGTGATGACGGGTGCGCGTTGAACGGCTCGTGGGCCTCAACGATATCCGCTCGCGCGTCTCGTCTCTTTCAATTTAGGAAATGTCCAATTCAAATAAAAATCATAAAAAAATGAAAACCTGTTTGAAGATGGTGTAGACGAAAGCCACGGTAATGAAGATGAGACACATGCATACGCTGAGATCCTTCCTGGACGCTGGTCAAGTCGCGCTTCAACCACTCTCGTCGCCAAATTGTAGTGGTGAAATCCTTGAATGAGATACAGAGCCAAAGAGTTGAAGTAAGTGCTATTCCTCCTTCATTAAGAACGCAAGTACAGTAAAAGGGAACAGGTCTGTACAGCAGTGCGTCCTGGCTCAACTGACTCCAAGAGCATTCCAACGTCGAGGACATTGGAACTCTCTTGCGTCACTAGCCATACATTCCATCAAGGAATGTGCTTACACACACAACACATGTCTCACCCTATAGTGACCTCACACACACCAGTCCAGCTGCACCTCTCTGCTTCCGCCCCCGTGGATGGATCTGGTGACAGGAACGAATGAGTTCCTGAAGATACCCAAAGGGGGATGTCAAATGAAGTATTCACTCTGAAAAAAGTCACGTGTTGTATTCGGTTTCCAAACAGGACAATCGAGTAACAAAGTCATAATGACGAGAGGTTGGCATGAAGCCATCTGTCACCCTAAAGTTAACCTAACCCTAACCTTAATTCTAACCTTAAAACTAAGAAAACGAAACCCTCAAACACAACATGACTGTAACTGTAACCAGTAACCCCAGCACCAAACTGACCCCAGCGCTAACCCTGGCTGAGACCCCCAGGGTGAGACTGCTGACTGAGACCCCAGGATGACACTCCTAGCTCAGACCTCTTTCTGAGACCCTGGACTGAGACCCCTGGTTGAGACCCCAGACTGGGACCTCTTTCTGAGACCCCCGACTGAGACCCCAGACGGAGACCCCAGGCTGAGACCCCTAGCTGAGACCTCTAGCTAAGACCTCTAGCTGAGACCCTCTAGCTGAGACCCCTGGCTGAGACCGTGCCCCTAAGCCTGCTCCTGACTACATGCCACAGTAAAAGTGACTCCTCTACTTCCTGTGATGTCACTTCCTGTCTATATAAATATGTATAAAAGTCACTGAATTCAGGGAAAGCTGCGCTGCAACCCAACTGATGGTATTTTCATCATATTGTTTGCTCTTTGCTCTGCCCCAAAGTACAACTCTCTCCTGCAGTTCTTCAGTTTCAGAATGTTTCAGCTCAGTCTTAGCTAATTTTAACTTGAGCCGCATCTTCTGACTTCCTCGTCTGCCTCTGAGACCTGAGGCATTCCTGGGGCTGATCCCTGCATCTTCAATAAGGACCATGTGTTGATGACTTTAGGACTGGTTCTTGGTGCAGACCAAACATGAATTCATATCGTCCTTTGTAAGGTTAAGATGATGGCCTTTGACGGGCCTAATAATGACTCTCAACTGATCCCCTGGGTGTCACTGACTACGGCCAGCAACATGGTTACAAACCAATGGCGGTCTTAGCCAAACACTCGAGTCTTATCCAACTGGAATTAAGTGAACACAATAATGTCCTTTCGGCACTCTCACTGTTTGGCAGGAATCGCCTCATACTCCGTTCGATATCAGAGGAGTCGGACATCACACCTCGACAAATTAAGGCCATGCTGAGCTCAGAAGACAGACAGGTGCTGTTGTGTGTTTTTCACACTGCCACGGAGCTTGCTTTATTCAAAACAAAGCCCCTCCCCCTGGCAGTGTCTGCTCAAGTGGCATTCAGTGATGATGGTGTCAGCGCCTTGAGACCCTATGGGTGATTACTCGTGCTTTACAAATCCATGATTGATTGATTGATTGATTTTGTCAGCTGATGCAAAGGGACATTTACACCTGGCAGAGGGAACCGAACTCCTGCGCAGAGGCTGCTGGGAAATGGCGACCTGCTGTCCCCGTAAGTGCACAAGTGTCTTTCATCCCAAGATATATTACTCAACAAGTTTCTGTTGACGTCTCCCTTATTTTAAGTTTGATAACAGTAAATACATGAGGCTCGCGTCACCCTGCGTAAGGCTTGGATTGGGTGGAGGGGAATTCTAAGGAGGGTCGTTCTCCTGGCACAACCAGATCACTTTCAGTGAAAATGCTCAATGGTACCAGGTCCTACTGTGCACAGCGGGTGGTCTCCATTACCTTTTCTTGGGCGGAGGTGGGATACATAGTTTTTTGGGGGGTGGATATACCCTCTCTGCCCAGCACTAAATGTGAATCTTAGGCACTATGTCGTGGTTAGATGGCGGTGGCCCTTGGTGCCAGCTCTCAGTGCCCGCCGCCCCAGTAATATCTGGTGCAGTGTCCTCCTTACAGAACAAGGGCCGTGAGCAGCGCTGGGAGTGGACCATGTAAACTTTAATGGTTGGAGTTTCCTAATGAAACAAGAGATAGAGATATTCAAAATATTTCAAAATTAAGGCTGCTTCTCTGCGTGCCTAATATTTCTCAACTTTGAGTCTGGCCGTTCAGAGCTCTTCTGTCCACCCCAACACTATGTCCCTGGACATTAGGAGTGATGGACCCAGCTGTTCAGAGCTCTTCTGTCCATTCTCACACTATGTCCCTGGACATTTAAAGTGATGGACCCAGCTGTTTAGAGCTCTGTTTTCCATCCGCACACTATGTCCCTGGACATTGAGAGTGATGGACCCAGCTATTCAGAGCTCTGTTCTCCACCCCAACACTATGTCCTTGGACATTGAGAGCGATGGACCCAGCTGTTCAGAGGTCCTCTGTCCACCCCAACACTATGTCCCTGGACATTGAGAGTGATGGACCCAGCCGTTCGGAGCTCTTCTGTCCATTCTCACACTATGTCCCTGGACATTTAAAGTGATGACCCAGCTGTTTAGAGCTCTGTTGTCCATCCGCACACTATGTCCCTGGACATTGAGAGTGATGGACCCCTGCTATTCAGAGCTCTTCTGTCCACCCCAACACTATGTCCCTGGACATTGAGAGTGATGGACCGAGCTGTTTAGAGCTCTGTTGTCCATCCTTGCACTTTGTCCCTGGACATTGAGAGCGATGGACCCAGCTATTCAGAGCTCTGTTCTCCACCCCAACACTATGTCCCTGGACATTGAGAGGGATGGACCCAGCTGTTCAGAGCTCTTCTGTCCATCCGCACGCCATGTCCCTGGACGTTGACACTCATGGACCCAGCTGTTTAGAGCTCTGAAGTCCATCCTTGCACTATGTCCCTGGACATTGAGAGCAATGGACCCAGCTGTTCAGAGCTCTTCTGTCCATTCTCACACTATGTCCCTGGACATTTAAAGTGATGGATCCAGCAGTTTAGAGCTCTTCTGTCCATCCGCACGCCACGTCCCTGGACGTTGACACTCATGGACCCAGCTGTTTAGAGCTCTGTAGTCCATCCTTGCACTATGTCCCTGGACATTGAGAGCAATGGACCCAGTTGTTCAGAGCTCTTCTGTCCATTCTCACACTATGTCCCTGGACATTTAAAGTGATGGATCCAGCAGTTTAGAGCTCTGTTGTCCATCCGCACACTATGTCCCTGGACATTGAGAGTGATGGACCCAGCTATTCAGAGCTCTGTTCTCCACCCCAACACTATGTCCTTGGACATTGAGAGCGATGGACCCAGCTGTTCAGAGCTCCTCTGTCCACCCCAACACTATGTCCCTGGACATTGAGAGCGATGGACCCAGCTGTTCAGAGCTCCTCTGTCCACCCCAACACTATGTCCCTGGACATTGAGAGTGATGGACCCAGCTGTTTAGAGCTCTGTTGTCCATCCTTGCAATCTGTCCCTGGACATTGAGAGTGATGGACCCAGCTATTCAGAGCTCTGTTCTCCACCCCAACACTATGTCCCTGGACATTGAGAGCGATGGACCCAGCTATTCAGAGCTCTGTTCTCCACCCCAACACTATGTCCCTGGACATTGAGAGTGATGGACCCAGCTGCTCAGAGCTCTTCTATCCATCCGCACACTATGTCCCTGGACGTTGACACTCATAGACCCAGCTGTTTAGAGCTCTGTAGTCCATCCTTGCACTATGTCCCTGGACATTGAGAGCAATGGACCCAGCTGTTCAGAGCTCTGTAGTCCATCCTCACACTATGTCCCTGGACATTGAGAGTCATGGGCCCAGCCGTTCAGAGCTCTTCTGTCCACCCCAACACTATGTCCCGTACATTGAGAGTGATGGGCCCAGCTGTTCAGGGCTCTTCTGTCCATCCTCACACTATGTCCCTGGACATTTAAAGTGATGGACTCAGCTGTTCAAAGCTCAGCTCTGCTCTCCATCTTTACTGTGACCCTGGACTCTGAGAGTGATGAAAGTGGCTATTCAAAGACAAAATCAAGTAAAGGACAATGCATGACTAAAAATGTCTGTGTCTTCCGCCTACACGTCAGACAAGCTGTTTAAAGAGATTTAACTCTTTCATAGATGTCATGAGTGCAGGTCTGGTGAGTTCATCTATGGAGCGCTGTTCGTGGATGGTCAACAGAGCAGAAGGCTTTTGCACATCCTCACCAATGGAAGATCCCTTCCTGGGAGTCACAAGCTATGTACAAGAGTTGGATACTGCTTAGCTGATCAACGAAGACTAAACCCACGTTTTTTTTAAGGTTGGACACCCAGCCTGCAGCCGAGATCTTTCCCAGGACACAGTTGTAAGGATGTAAGACTGGAAAGGAGGTGAAGAAGGTATGATCCGTTGGGGCAATGTCCGCCAGAACCAGAGAGCTACAGAGGAACCACTGGAGTGTTCGTAAAACATCTGATGCCAGCTACCAGCCTTAGAGATTTTGTAAAACATCTAAGAGTTTGTAAAACATCTGATGCCAGCTACCAGCCTTGGAGAGTTTGTAAAGCATCTGAGGCCAGCTACCAGCCTTGGAGAGTTTGTAAAGCATCTGAAGCCAGCCACCAGCCTTGGAGAGTGTGTAAAACATTTGGGCCAGCTACCAGCCTTGGAGAGTTTGTGAAGCATCTGAGGCCAGCTACTAGCCTTGGAGAGTTTGTAAAATATCTGAGGCCAGCCACCAGCCTTCGAGAGTTTGTTAAACATCTGAGAGTTTGTAAAACATCTGAAGCCAGCTACCAGCCTTAGAGAGTTTGTAAAACATCTGAGGTCAGCTACCAGCCTTAGAGAGTTTGTAAAACATCCGAGGCCAGCTACCATCCTTGGAGAGTTTGTAAAGCATCTGAGGCCAGCTACTAGCCTTGGAGAGTTTGTAAAACATCTGAGGCCAGCCACCAGCCTTGGAGAGTTTGTAAAACATCTGAGGCCAGCCACCACCCTTGGAGAGTTTGTAAAGCATCTGAGGCCAGCTACTAGCCTTGGAGAGTTTGTAAAACATCTGAGGCCAGCTACCAGCCTTGGAGAGTTTGTAAAACATCTGAGGCCAGCCACCAGCCTTGGAGAGTGTGTAAAATATCTGGGCCAGCTACCAGCCTTGGAGAGTGTGTAAAACATCTGAGGCCAGCTACCAGCCTTGGAGAGTTTGTAAAATATCTGAGGCCAGCTACCAGCCTTAGAGATTTTGTAAAACATCTGAGGCCAGCTACCAGCTTTAGAGAGTTTGTAAAACATCTGAGGCCAGCCACCAGCCTTGGAGAGTGTGTAAAACATCTGGGCCAGCTACCAGCCTTAGAGAGTTTGTAAAACATCTGAGGCCACCTACCAGCCTTGGAGATTTTGTAAAATATCTGATGCCAGCTACCAGCCTTGGAGAGTTTGTAAAACATCTGAGGCCAGCTTCCAGCCTTTGAGATTTTGTAAAATATCTGATGCCAGTTACCAGCCTTGGAGAGTTTGTATAACATCTGAGGCCAGCCACCAGCCTTGGAGAGTGTGTAAAACATCTGGGCCAGCTACCAGCCTTAGAGAGTTTGTAAAACATCTGATGCCAGCTACCAGCCTTGGAGAGTTTGTAAAGCATTTGAGGCCAGCTTCCAGCCAGTATCCTCTGCTTTGTAAACCCAGATCTTTCTTTCTAGTCACTAGAATGTGCCCGTCTGTCACAAATAATCTTTTCACATTAAGGGAATTTATAAAAAAACAATGGAGAACATTTTTTTATTAATTGGGAAGTGGCTTATCTTATTGCTCCTCCCAGGATGGAGCCCGGTGACCTTTTCACCTCTGACGTCACTTAAGGGGCATCTGCTCTGCTGCTGTTCTTTAACTGTTCCTTTATGGCAATGACTGAAGCTCATGACCCTTCATTTAACTAGTAATGAGATAACGACTGCCCGCTAGATATTATCTTGTCAATTATCCCTCATGATGTTAGACACATGTTTGCCTCCTACACAACTCTCTGGTCCATGGAGAGCATCTCCTTGTAGGTAGGTGTGCGCTGTACCAACCATATAAATTATGCTTTACGTTATAATATGTTATACGCTCAGTGTGATATACACAGAGAGGGAGTGGATGGGCAGTAAATGGGAGAGGCCTGTTCATTGCTGCACATCAACAACTCGCAGGGATATCATAATATGAATCCATTTTTTTGTAATTCTTTTTTATTGTAAACAGCAAAAGAACAAGGCATGAAAAAATAACACATTGCTGTACAATCACCCAGCCCGGCAGAGCCATTTCACCCTCATCCAATCGCCGTCTCTGTGTTCCCTCCCCCACACCACCAGTGGTAATATTTGATCCGCGGTGTGTAACAAGCAACAAATCGGCACCAACAAGAGATGTTGGGGGATTTCCTCTATGGTCGTTCCACTTTCCCTATATCTACGCCCGTTTTCCAGGACAGCCCCTCCCCTCATAGACCACCTTCCCGGCCAGCATGCGCCAATCCATACCCCGTGTCCAGTCCCCCAGCTGTGGTGTTTGCTCCACCCCCCACAGCCATGCTTTATTTGGTTTGGCTACCATCAACCCGCGTGTCATCCAAGTCCATTCCATACGATTCGGATTCATTGCATCCCAAACATTGAGGAGGCAACACTATGCATAATATGAATTTTGTTTATTGACACTCTGACACATGTTTGACAGGTTAGAGCAGCTTATGTCTTGGGGAACATCTCATCTTCGTCTCCAGCCAGGTAGGAGGTGCTTGATCTTCTGGGAACTTAACACAAAGCAACTGATACTTCTTCCCAGAGGTGGTGCTTGTCGGCCAGGGCCCCCCACCACCCATCGCCCTGAAGGACAACAGTGGAGGTGGTGCTTTCATGAAGCTTAGATCACCTGACTTCCTACAGCCAATCTTAAAAGTTGATGTTGATTTCTTTCGAAACATAAAGCTGATTTGTAGTGCCTTCCTTGAGTCAAAAACTAACTTTTTTTAGTATAAAGTTGTACTCGGATCATTTAATCGGAGGTGGGGTGAACATTTAATATAATTTCTCACACATGTCCACTGTATGTGGAAGTCAAAGCTTAGGGTTCAAATCGCAAAGGATATTTGACCGTAAAAGTGATTTCATGATCAAAAATCACCATATCTTCACCTGCAAGGCACTCACAAAATCTAACCTTCTAGGCATAGATACATTTACCCCAAAACAAAGTTACTCATGTTTGCACTACATTTCACTGGAATAAATGTCATACAAGAGGTTGAAACGGGTGACTCAGGGCGGTGTTAGCCTCATGGGTTTGTGAACACCCGCAAACCCAAGAGTGTGAAGGAATTCTCAAATCCCTTTCTCACTGTGTCCCACCTGGGGTTTAATTCGAGATTTACACTGCTCAAAGGCTGGTATAAACTCCTTTCTTGTGGTAAGGGGAACAGAGCACAGGGGATTAAAGGGAAGGTATTTCTCCACAGGGCGGGGGGTCCTGTGTACATAAAAATATTGTGCAATTGCACAGTAGCACTGCCTTTTTCTAATGAGTTATACAGCACATACCCTTGTGAATTGTGGTAATGTCAACTCAAAAAGGTTACATGACTCTTAAAACCACATGCCTGGAATCCTTTGGCTTGCTCAAATTTCCATACATACTACAGGATAAGTTGGTGGATTTACAAACTAACCCTTGAAGGAAATGTCCTGAACTGGTGTTCTTTCTGTCAATGACTGTTAAATGTTCACACTGATATAAACGTTCTGACTTTTGAATCCAGCTGTAGTTTGTACTAAAGTTGCACAAACATGTTTTAACAAGACTAAATAAATTCTTTTAGGTAGCATTTAGGAATTTCCATGGTGAATGGTTAAAAGGAAATTGACAAAAGAGGCCTTTTAAGGATAGTTCAATCATAACGATCTACTATGGACAACAGATCAAGGTCAAAGGCTATTACGCAATGAAACTTGTAAAATAGAAACATTACATTTTAAAACTGTAGAAGTGACAGGCCTAATACAAGGGGCACATCACCCAAAGCTCATACTGACAGCCATTCTGAACTTGTTTGGGTTTTGCTCGGCGAGTTAAACTGCACAAGAAAGACCGGAGGAGCTCGAGGAGCGTCAGGAGCGTCCATTGCTTCAATCTGAATGTCCTCCCTGAAGTGAGGGAAGTTAGTTAAGGAGCACGCACAAGCACGTGGCTCGAGATAGGTTTCATGTAGCGCCGCTGACCTGTTGTCTGCATCTGTGTTATCCAAAGGCAGCTTTGACGTCCACTCCAGATCAGTCGCACTCCAGGCACTGGAAGGCCATTTTAAAACTCCTGTGTAGCTGTGACCAGAGCTCAGAAATCAAATACAGAAACTGTACTAGTAAGGCCACAGATGGGGGAAAAACATTAATGTGTCTACGTAAATGTCAGAATACCAGTGACCCCCCCACCACTTGACCTCTAGACATTGATCTAGATTGCTTTTTTGGATTTGACATGTAATAGCACTTGAGCCCGTACATGGTAAACTTATTGTCCGTTTTGCATATTCTAAGGATCTTTAATTCAGCCCCCTCTCAGCCATTGGCTTCTTTGTCTCAGGAAGCTTAAGTAAAACATTTACTGTGAACTCACAGGAGACTTACAGCCCACCCATTGCTTACAGATGGTTGACTTCATTGTCAGTCTCACTTGCTTACTCCTTATTCAGGGGCTTGTCTTACTTTTCTTTGTCCCTCTTCTAGGGCATATCCTCTTTACTGTACCTTTACCGGGCTGACTTATACCCTTTACTGCTCACTTTTAGGGAACTGTTGTTTCTTACTGTCTGAGCACTCCATCAGAGTGCATGTGTACTGCAGCTCTCCCCCTCATGTGCTTTTTCAACGCCACATACTTGTTCCCATTGTGTTGCTCTCTCTCTTGCATGCTGCTCTCTCTTGAGTTTCTCTCACACCCCCAGTGCTCCTTGTTCTCTCTGTAGGAAAGTACCCTCTTTTTGGCATAGTTACCTGCACTTTTTGCCTGCTGTCAGTATGCTTTGACTATTTTCACTGAGATCCTGCTAACCAGGAACCCCAGTGACTGTGCTCTCTTCCTCTAAATTGTGTTTCTTAGGACTTTGCACACCCCACAATTGGTATACTGGTGCCCCCATGTAAATCTCTAGTATATGGTACTTAGGTACCCAGGGCTTTGGGGCACCAGGGGTTCCCCATAAGCTGCAGCATGTATTGTGCCACCCATGGGAGCCCAGGCAAAGTGTGTCTGCAGACCTGCCATTGCAGCCTGCGTGAAAAAGGTGCATGCACCCTTTCACCACAGGTCACTGTAAGTCACCCCTATGGTAGACCCTCCTAGCCTAGCCCAGAGGGCAGGGTGCAGGTAACTCTGTGTGAGGGCACTCCTGCATAGGCAAAGGTGCCCCTACAAGCTCCAGCTCGCTTCTTGGTAAGTGCGGGGAAGACATTTTACCCATGTACTGGACATAGGTCACTACCTGTGTCCAACTCCATAATGGTACCTCCAAATCTGGGCATGTTTGGTATCAAACATGTCAGAATCATACCCTAATACTGTTGCCAGAATTCGTTATATGATTCCATACACTCTGGAGGCTCCTTAGAGGACCCCCAGCATTGCTCCTACCATTCTTCTGGGGTTTTCCGTGCAGCCCAAGCTGCTGCAGCCCCTCAGATAGGTTTCTTCCCTCCTGCTGCACCACCAGCTCAGGCAGAGGAAGGAAGAACAAAGGATTTCCTGTGGGAGAGGGAGGTAATACCCTCTCCCTTGGAAATAAGTGTTACATGGCTTGGGAGGGGTAGCCTCCTCAAGCCACTGGTTTGCTTTGAAAGGCACATTTGCTACCCTCTTTAAAAACCAGTTTACACCAGTCCAGGGACCCCCGATTCCTGTTCTGGTGTAAAACTGGAAAATGGAAAGGGGGGTGACAACTCCCCTGTCCATCACCACCCTAGTGTTGGTGCCAAGAGCTCCTCCAGGTGGCCACTGGATTCTCCCATCTTGATTCCAAGGTGGGCAGAAGCCCCTGGGAGCATCTGAGTGGCCGGGTCAGGTAGATGACATCACAGCCCCCTTCTGACAGGTGATCACCCTGCTAGATGACCAATCCCCCTTCCTGGGCTATTTAGGGTCTTCCTCTTGGGTGGGTCCTAAGATTTGATGTGCAAGATTCCAGCAGGACTCCTCTGCATCTTTTACTTCATCTTCCGGTCACTGGGACTGCGACTGGACCCTCCAAGAACTGACAATCTGCAACTTCAGCGATGACTCTGCTCTGCAACATTGTTTCTTTGACTTCTTCCGGCAACTGC
Organism: Pleurodeles waltl; assembly: GCF_031143425.1. Taxonomy (NCBI): domain Eukaryota; kingdom Metazoa; phylum Chordata; class Amphibia; order Caudata; family Salamandridae; genus Pleurodeles; species Pleurodeles waltl. The sequence goes on along the minus strand of NC_090448.1, from coordinate 13,331,554 downwards.
AACATTTCCCTAGCTGTCCCTCTTCTGAGGGTGGTGAGTCTTCAGCCTGCACAAGAAGTAAGAAGGAATCTCCCTGGGAGTGAAGGAGCCACTCCCCTGCATCTGCAGGCAACCACAGCAACGAAGACTGGCTGCTCGGATCTACTCTCCTCCAGAACTGCATGGATCCTGCACCACAGGTGGTACTCTGAAGTGAACCCCTTGGTCCTTTCTACCAGCTATTCAACCTGGGAGATGGTAAGTCCTTGCAGGACAGTATCCCTGTGCACCACGACTCTTGCAGCTACCAAGGCTTGTTTGCTCCTCCTCCAAGGGATCTTCAGGCTCCTTGTAGCCCCGGCCTCCAGCACTTCTTCCTACAAAGCACAGTCTCCTTCCTGCTGCTCCAGCGCCGTGGGACCCCTCTTCAGGTGTGCTGATTGGGCCTTCACTGCGACTCCTGTGGCTGCTGCCCGTGGGACGCCTGTGGGGGCTGCCTCCTCTTCTTGTGACTCTCCTCAATGCTGAGGGTCACCCCGGACTCCCCTCCTTGAATCGAGTCCCCTGGACTTTGGTGGTCCTCTTCAGCCTTGCAAACCTTCTTCTCCATCTCTTGCATTTGCCAAGGCATGTTGGTGCCCTTCCAGCACCACTGACTGACTGCATCTCGACTGCTGATGTGGCACCTCACTTGCATCACTCCTGGGACTCCTCTTCATCTCTGGTTCTGCACTGCTGATCTTCTCCGGCCACCGTCGACCTGGTGCTGCATCCACAGAAAGGTGGGCAGTGGCTCCTGCCACAACAGGACACTCCAACACGAACTGGACTTTGTCCCCTTCCTTTGCAGTTCCAGATCCAACTTTGGGTTCTTCCAGTCTTGGTTGGGTCTTGCACAATACTTTTCCTAAGTCGTCCTGTTGGGTTTGGGGAAACCAGGTACTCGCCTCTGCTTTCCCGGTCGCTGGGGGTCAGTCTGGTACTCACCTTGTGGGATTCCTAGTTCCTCCAGCTCCCTTCTACCAATTCCACTTCCTTGGGTGGGAGACTGCCTTTCACATTCCACTTTTTTAGTATATGGTTTGTCCCAGTGCATAATTTGTAAATAAAAAGGTGCCGGTGCCCAAAGCCCTCTTCTTAAATATGCGGCTGCTGCAATTCAAACTGCGAGCATGGAAGTCAGCTAATCCTGAAGCCATCTCGGGCCTCTTCAATCCATTTAAAGCTACTCCCTGCCCCTTCAGCTTACACCTGTAGCTTTCTGCTTTCTCCCTTTGTAACGCTTTTTCGGTTTTCTCTTCCTCTGTCTTTCCCAAACGTGTCTTTTGCCCGCAGCAAATGCTAGAGGCAGAAGGCTAAGCGTCGGCCCTAAAAAATAAGTGTCGGTGCTCAGCACCAGAAACAACAAGCACAAATTAAGCACTGGTTTGGCCCCTCCCTAGGGCCCTCACTATTTGACATTGCTTCGACCAATGCCAATTGCTTTCTATGCTATTTACTGATTGATAATGTGCATATAATAGTGTGTTTACCCACCTGCTAACAGAGTATTGCCTATGTAGTAGTTTAGTGATTGTGTTACTATAATAAAGTACCTTTATTTTTGGTAACACTGAGTGTTTTCTTTCATGTGTGTAAGTACTGTGTGACTACAGTGGTCTTGCATGAGCTTTGCATGTCTCCTAGATAAGCCTTGGCTGCTCATCCACAGCTACCCCTAGAGAGCCCTGGCTTCTAGACACTGCCTACACCTCACTGAGAGGGGATACCTGGACCTGGTATATGGTGCCAACATCATAGGTGCCCACCACACACCAGGCCAGCTTCCTACACTCTCCATCATGTTGTTTTTGCCCCGCACCTGGTGTTGCTCTCTCTGACATGTAGTGCTTTTGCCCACCACCCCCAACCACTCTCCCTTTCCTCTACCAAACCTGTGGTTCTCTTTTATCTTTATTCGTGTTAAAACATTTTTATTTATGAAACCAAGTGGTATATGTCATCCTGGATCAATACATAAATAAAAAAAAAAGATGTGTTCATTGGCAAAAGCAATATTTCAAAAATGTGAGAGATATTGTTTTTGCCATTGTTTTGCGCTGCAGCTTGTATTTTTTGTTTTCATCAGCATTTGAATGTGAGCATCAAACATATGGGCTTTGCCAATGCTTGTTTATTACTGAATCTCACACGCTGATCAGTCATACTATTAATAATATTCTGTCCGAAATCTGTTATTTTTAGGTCACAGAAAGGTAGGGGGGTTTGAGGGGTGACCACAAATAGGCCCTCCCTCTGGGTAAAACTTGCACCCATTGGTCCAGCGGGGGCCTGGACTCGAGCTACGCGCGGCTCATTGGGGACCGACAGCACAGGTGCACCCCGGAGTCAGACAATCCGCAGGTGTTTGGCAGCGACAAAGGGTCCAATATGGCTGCTCGTGTCCCCTTTGAGCCATTTTCTTTTTTGTCAGGTATTGATTTGGTTCAGTTAATCAGTAAAACGGATCCTGTGCAGGAAGCCACTACTTGGAGACCTTGTTGTATTAACTGAATATGACGTCACCAACCGTGCAGTGTCACATTAAAAAGCAAAGCAGCTTCAGGTATACTCAGGGTAAATCAAAGAATCAAGGCTTTGAAGTCATGCATGTTCAGAGGGCGCCCTTACCACCCAGGGCACCAGAAACATTTCAAGGCAGAGCAAAGTGGGCTCTGGCCGCGGGCCCCAGATTTCAGGGGCCCCTGATAGGGCCAGCTCTGTTCTGCAGAGAGTCTTGCCCTGGTGACCTTGAATAATTCTTAAACTAATTGTTTTAAATACCGTTTTCTTTTTCTTAATTTTTAATAAGGGTGATGTGTGTGAGTCTGTTACAGACATTCTGCAGAGAAATGTTCTGTTCCTGTTTCATGCAACATCTATTAAAGTTTCCTTTAGATCACAACAGGACCTCAAATATGAAAAAAGGGGTCGTCACTGAGATAGTTTGCAGTAATATTAGTGAGCTGCTGCTGTGTTACAATATTGAAAGAGCACACCACTGCCCCTTTATATTAGATGTCAACACACTCAGAATTTGGACGAGTGTATCAGTGATCTGTCCAAAGAGGGGAGGAAAGAGATGATATTGGACCATAAATTCAAATCTGTTCCAAACAGGGGCTCGGAAAATAGGCGTGGCCCAGAGCCCCCAAAATCCCTAAGATGCCCGTGCATGGCAATGCAGTATGTGGATGTGCTGAGTCATGACAGGCACCCTAATGTCTGACTTTAAATGTGGTGCACGGATGCTGAGTGGTACCTCAGGATCTGGGGGTACACCGATGAACTCCTTGGCACATGGAAAGGTGTGAAGGCCCCCTCCCCTCCGCTGCTCACATCCCTCAGAGGAGACTCAAGTGTGCAGAGATCAGTGGCCTGTGGAGATGACATGGGTCCCGGGGGGTTGGGGGGTCAGTGCTGGTGATGGCCAGAAACACTGCGGCACTTCCGAGTCAAGGGGGGACAAGGGGCGCCCAGCGCCTTGAACTGACTGCTGGCGTCTTCTAGCACCCGATCTACGTGCGCGAAGTGGCGACTGAAATGGTGGGTTCATCACCATTGCTCTGTTTTCTTTCTCGTGTTTTTTGGAGCTCTCGGTGTCTTTATGAGTTCATCTCTTTAACCTTGGTTCAGGAGCTCCTTCTCCAAGAGGGTGTCGGCTGAAGCCACGTGTGAGGACAACTGAAGCCGTGAACAGTGTTTCCCATCCCGGATCCCTCGCCGTCTAGGGAAGCGCCCTCTTGGCACAGGCAGGGCACAGATTGTGAAATGCGCTCGCCTGGAGGCTGTGCGCAGCAGCCACGCAGAAGGGCATCTGTTTGTGATTAAAGATGGACTGAGCTGTATCTGGGGAGCTGGGGCCCGCCCAGAGGGGACCAGAGCCGCTGAGCCCAGGAGCAGCCATATCTGGGACTGTTTGTACAACCAACGCAGACATAACACCCCCTACCCCAGATAGGTAGCTGTGGCCACAGGACATGTGGACAGTGCGCACAGATGATTGTCTCCAGAGATGTGACCAATTCTAACATGTTTAGGAAACCTCTGTGTATATAGAAGTGACTTTTGAGCTACAAAGCTTGTTTCCTGGCGCTTAGGCAAATTCTTGCCAGGATTTTGTGGCTCAGCCAAAGGATAGATTTACAAATGTTACCCCATTCCTGAGACTTGTCTCTCTGACTCCCTTCAGGATGGCTGTCGACTCTCTTTCAGCTGCTGGGGGGGGGCGACTAGGCGCGTAGAAATGAAATGTAAATCTGTACTTCTCAAGTAAAACCCCTTCTAACGGTTCTTAAATTTCTCTCCCGCAGGAAAACCAAGATGGTCCTTCGAGCGAAGGGATTTTTGTGTCCAAAATAGTCGAGAGTGGGCCCGCAGCCAAGGAAGGGGGTTTGCAAATCCACGACCGGATTATTGAGGTACGTGAGCGCCATCTTAGATCTCACGTGCGCCATTCGCCAAGCGGCGGAGCACAAGTGGGCTTCAGGGGAGTGGAGGCCCAAAAGTGGGGTTCCATCACCCAAGATCTGTTCCTCAAGACAGACTTGAGCAGATTGAATGTTTAGGACATGTTTCCAGATTCAGACCATGTGGGATTCTCTGACATGCTCAGCGAGGGAACTGGCCGCTGAGCGTCTACTGAGTGCAGAATTCAACACGTTTCGGCCACAGTGTACATCATAGTTGCTGGTCTTGGGTTTTTTAAAGCCCTTTTTTTCTGATTACCTTGGGTTTGGTTCTCATTCTCAGTTTCCTGTAGGTTGCTCCAAAAAACTAGATGGTGTTGAATTGAGCCTGGTGATCCAAGCAGCTTGGTGACAAGCGTGTTTGTTGATGTTTAATGTTATTTGGCAAATGCACACCTTTCGAAGGATGTTGTTGAACCATTGTTGCATGTGATGTAAATTGAAGTGCACACTTTTGTAGCATTTATTTGAAGTAATTTTGTAATTTATTAGAGCAGATGATCACATTGTAGAAAATTGATTAAATTTGCCTCTCCGAACTGTGATTGTATTTTTTTTACAGATAAAGTTTTATTAAGTGGAAAAGAATTGTTTCAAAAATAGGCTGCCTATTGCAAAACCCTAACTTTGGTCCGGCTGTTGGAGTTTGTCTTCTTAAATGATACTTCATGTTTCCTTGCCTAGAGAAGTTGTGCTCCGCAGTCGTGCACTGGTTAGAAGGGAACTGACTTGGGTCAGGTTCTGGGCACCTCGGTCAGGTAACTGATGGTTCCTGCTTTTTCACGACATATGTCAGCAGAGACATGCGTGTGGTATGTCTCCTCGACATGATGTCGTGGGGTGTCCAGGGCCTGAAACCAAGAGGTGCGGGGGCCATGACGCCAGGCATGAGAGAAGCCAGTAGGGGAAGAAAAACTTACTTTTTATGAAAACTAGATAAAAAACAAATGCGCTACAGCATATTGTTTAAGAAGTAGCCGTTTATAATACAAATACGTTTTTAATTCTGTATATCCCTGTCAGAGTTAAAAGTACGTAATTAATTCAGAGGCAAGGCCTTCTGGGAAATGCTTGGTGGAAGCCGGAGGCACCGGGGTCCACATCCCCCTCTCCTTATATGAACAATCCCCTCTCTTTGGTTATGTTTTTCCATTTTGCTTTCTCTTGTTTATGCAAAATCTTTTATGCTTCTCACAGAACAGAGCGTGTCAATTGAATCACACCAAGAATGCTTGAATTTAGCAGAGTTTTTGTGTGTGCACCAGGGTGGTGGGGTGCGCCCGGCTAGGAAACATCTGAGTACAAGGGACAGCTAAGCCAAGAGCTCGTTGGAAAGTGAAGAATTGTAAAATTTATACTCAAGAACACAAGATGATGAACGGAAACAATAAATGGATGCTCTGATGCTTTGTGCACAGAGTTAATTGTTTGCAGAATCAAAGGTCTGAGCTGACTTTACAGATGCTTTGCAGTGTTTGCATCTTTTCGCCCCACTCCCCGTCTGTTTTTTTTTGCACGCACTTGTATGAATCACAACCAACTTTACAATTTCCAGATGTTTTTCAGATTTCTTGGAAAATCCACTTTGTGAAGGGAGTGCTTAGGGGTCAGTCTTTGCGAAACAGAATAAAAATGAGGATATCTGTGGTGAACTACACAGCACAACGTCCCAAAAATGTTATTTTTAATGTAGAGTGAAATTGACACACTGAACAACTCATCAATATATTGCAATATTTACTGTATTTACGATAAGGGGAACGATTGATCCGTTTGAATCTTCTAGCAATCTAGCTTTACAACTTGTGTTTTCGAGGGCTTCGCGTGGTCACATTTTGTCCAGTATCGACTACGGCACACGTGCCACGCGCATGGGCATTTGTGGGCATGCGCAGTGCCCCATTCACTTGCCACTTTTTGCTAAAGTCATGAGATTCTCTTGGTGATATCCCTTTATATGAGCAGCTGTGGAGGGTTTGCTGTTGGCAGTGAAATAGGTGTGTGGTCCTCACATTTTGTGTGGATATTTTGTTCTGAAAGAAATCTGTGGGAGGATAATTCATATACAGTCCTGTCTGTGCTTTCTTTTAATTGTTGCTCAAATTCACAGATCTTTTTATCTCAAATTAACAACCATGCATAATGACTAAACTGAAGAGAATAAATTAGCAAAGGTGTTGGATTTTCAGAGAAACTTTAATACAAAAAAGACAACTGAGGTTGTTCACACTCTACCAATATTGCTGCATTTTAGTTCAGTGGATGATTAATTTACATATTTTAGTGAAACAATTAGAATTTCCGATGATTTACCCTTTCGAATTCAGATGTTAATTTATACTTTATTTGTGTGCATCTTGTGCTGTTAAAAGTTACATTAAGGTTCCATGTGAGAATATTTTGCAACAAGCTCTTAAACCATGAAAAACAACATTATGCCTAAAACATTTTGTCTTTGAAATATATCGATTACTGTATTTAACTTAATTGCAGATTCCTGAGCTGCCAGACCGTACTGTTCATTAAGACTCAAGAGTACATTATCAGGAAATGCTGAACTTTTTTAGAGTTTTTTGTAATTGAATAATATTTTCATGCACAGGAAACAAAACAGTTACACAAAAGCCTAGCTTGTCTCGTGAAACTGCTGCCGTATTTCTCGTACCCAAGAGTAAATTAAACATGCACAGCACATCAATCCGTCGAGAATGTATCCTAGTGGCTGTATAACAATTCAAATTCAGGGTATACGAATAACAACCAGTTCTCAGAGCTTCCTGTTCACTGAGTGATCATGTGCAAACTACAGGATTTCCATCTCCACTAAGTGGAAAACGGAAATCACTCAAGAGTGAGCTACAAACATAATGAAAATACCAAGGGCCCAATTCACAAACGTAAACTTAGACTTTGGTCTAAACTTAAACCAAAAGTTTACAATGCTCCGTATTCACAAAGGACATTTACGGGTAGTATCTTTACGTCCGCATTTGTGGCAGAAATTCCACTCCGTGTGCCGAGTGTACTCTCCACATGCAGGGTGTATTCTCCACACTCGGGGCGGAGATACGCCCGAGAGCGGAGAATACTCTCCGGGTGCAGAGGTATGCCCCGAGTAATTCCACTCTGAGTACTGTACACACTCTGTGCACACCTACGCACCCACAGTGCATAGATACACCCTGAGTGTGAAGAGTACACTCCATGTGCGGTGTCTCCAGACCTGGAGTGTATTCTCCACACTCGGGGCGGAGATACGCCCGAGTGCGGAGAATACTCTCCGGGTGCGGTGATATGCCCCGAGTGCAGGGAATACACCCCGGGTGCAGAGGTATGCCCCGAGTGATTCCACTATGTGTACTCTGCACACTCTGTGCACACCTACACACCCACAGTGCATAGATACACCCTGAGTGTGAAGAGTACACTCCGTGTGCGGTGTCTCCAGACCTGGAGTGTATTCTCCACACTCGGGACGGAGATACGCCCAAGTGCGGAGAATACTCTCCGGGTGCGGTGATATGCCCCGAGTGATTCCACTCTGAGTACTGTGCACACTCTGTGCACACCTACGCACCCACAGTGCATAGATACCCCCTGAGTGCGAAGAGTACACTCCGTGTGCGGTGTCTCCAGACCTGGAGTGTATTCTCTACACTAGGGGCGGAGATACGCCCGAGTGCGGAGAATACTCTCCGGGTGCAGAGTATGCCCCGAGTGATTCCACTATATGTACTCTGCACACTCTGTGCACACCTACGCACCCACAGTGCATAGATACCCCCTGAGTGCGAAGAGTACACTCCGTGTGCGGTGTCTCCAGACCTGGAGTGTATTCTCCACACTAGGGGCGGAGATACGCCCGAGTGCGGAGAATACTCTCCGGGTGCGGTGATATGCCGAAGTGCAGGGAATACACCCCGGGTGCAGAGGTATGCCCCGAGTGATTCCACTATATGTACTCTGCACACTCTGTGCACACCTACGCACCCACAGTGCATAGATACACCCTGAGTGTGAAGAGTACACTCCATGTGCGGTGTCTCCAGACCTGGAGTGTATTCTCCACACTCGGGGCGGAGATACGCCCAAGAGTGGAGAATACTCTCCGGGTGCAGAGTATGCCCCGAGTGATTCCACTATATGTACTCTGCACACTCTGTGCACACCTACGCACCCACAGTGCATAGATACCCCCTGAGTGTGAAGAGTACACTCCGTGTGCGGTGTCTCCAGGCCTGGAGTGTATTCTCCACACTCGGGACGGAGATACGCCCAAGTGCGGAGAATACTCTCCGGGTGCGGTGATATGCCCCGAGTGCAGAGAATACTCTCCTGGTGCAGAGTATGCCACGAGTGATTCCACTCTGAGTACTGTACACACTCTGTGCACACCTACGCACCCACAGTGCATAGATACACCCTGAGTGTGAAGAGTACACTCCATGTGCGGTGTCTCCAGGCCTGGAGTGTATTCTCCACACTCGGGGCAGAGATACGCCCAAGAGTGGAGAATACTCTCCGGGTGCGGTGATATGCCCCGAGTGCAGGGAATACACCCCGGGTGCAGAGGTATGCCCCGAGTGATTCCACTATATGTACTCTGCACATTCTGTGCACACCTACGCACCCACAGTGCATAGATACCCCCTGAGTGCGAAGAGTACACTCCGTGTGCGGTGTCTCCAGGCCTGGAGTGTATTCTCCACACTCGGGACGGAGATACGCCCAAGTGCGGAGAATACTCTCCGGGTGCGGTGATATGCCCCGAGTGCAGAGAATACTCTCCGGGTGCAGAGGTATGCCACGAGTGATTCAACTCTGAGTACTGTACACACTCTGTGCACACCTACGCACCCACAGTGCATAGATACACCCTGAGTGTGAAGAGTACACTCCATGTGCGGTGTCTCCAGACCTGGAGTGTATTCTCCACATTCGGGGCGGAGATACGCCCAAGAGCGGAGAATACTCTCCGGGTGCGGTGATATGCCCCGAGTGCAGAGAATACTCTCCGGGTGCAGAGGTATGCCACGAGTGATTCCACTCTGAGTACTGTACACACTCTGTGCACACCTACAAACCCACAGTGCATAGATACATCCTGAGTGCGAAGAGTACACTCCGTGTGCGGAGTGTACTCCACACCTGGAGTGTATTCTCCACACTCGGGCTGAGATACACCCGAGAGCGGAGGATACTCTATGGGTGCGGTGATATGCCCAGAGTGCAGAGAATACACCCCGGGTGCAGAGGTATGCCCCAAGTGATTCCACTATGTGTACTCTGCACACTCTGTGCACACCTTCACACCCACAGTGCATAGATACACCCTGAGTGCGGAGAGTACACTCCGGGTGCAGAGAGTACACTCCACACCCGGAGACAAATCTTCTTCCCGAGTGTGGACATAAAGATACTACTCATACATGCCCTTTGAGAATACCGAAAGCCTAAGTTTACCCAGAAGTCTAAGTTTACCTTTGTGAATCGGGCCCAAAAGACCCAAAGCGTGTGACCTACATAAATGGCCATCGTCAAGTTTATCAGTTGAGAGAGTAAGAAGATCTGGTATGAGTAGTATGTTATTTTACAAGAGGAAACAGTCGACCACAGGATAGCCTTAGTGCAGACATCCTGGCTTCATAGTGGGTTAGAGTTCCCCCGGCACAAGTCTGCATGTTCCGAAGAGAGGTCTGACGTTGGACCATGTCGGAATGCTTGACTCTGACTTTGCCCGCACCTCGTAGGTGCCCTCCAGCTGTCTATAGATGTGAACTTTGTGTTTTTCCAACTGGACAAAATAGTGAAACCCCCATTAACAAGAGCACATCTATTGGTTGTAGTTCCTAGTGGCTCACACGTGGGGGGGTTAGCCCAGAAATACTTCTCAAGCACATATCTGCTAGGGTTGGGTTCTATGGTAAAAATGAAACACCTTCTCTATATATTCTTTTATTCTGTCCCAAAGGGGGAATCTTAGGACACTCTGCCGTCATACGTGTCATACGTGGTGGGTCAGCTCTCCCGGATCCACAAACCCAGCTAGAGCGTGAGTCAGTGGGGCTCTCGGCATGAAGCCTGGACAGTGTCCTGGAAGACCAGTATATCATCTTGAGTCAGGTCTGAGCGAGAATGTTGGGTATCTTAGGTGAAAAAGACAAATTCCAAATTTGGTGCCATATTTGTGCATTAGTAAGTGTTCCTTCAGTAGCAGGCATGTGTTTCTTCCATTTGTTTTGAGTTTTCTCATTCGGGGCAGAAGAGTTGTTGGTAGCCATCCATGAACTGTGGCAACCAAATGTCTCTCTGGACCGACGACCATGGCATGTAGTTCCAGGTGGGCAACAGGCCCAGGTTTTTTTTCTTTAAAAAATTCATAAAAATCAATCTTTCAAATGTAAAATTTTCCTGACAATCAAGAAACTTTAAAGTATCCTTTGTTACATTATGATCAAAGAGTGGAGCATCTTGTGTTGGGATTCTCGTGTTCTTGGTTCTAAGAGTTTGGGCGCTAAAGGATTATCCCGTCCTTAGGTTCAGAGGATCTTTGAGTTGAGCATTTGTTAGGTCTGGAGCTTCCTCTGCACTTGTCCACGTGGCAGCTGTCAGGTGGCAGAGGTGTGAGCCGAGGGAAGGACATGGGGTCCAGCGTTGCTTCGCTGGTGGTCTCAGGGACACAGGAGAGGGGCCTTGCCAGCATTGTGCGCTCATATGATTCAACTTGTTGAAAGTCATGGCTTTCAAACACAGAAAAGCCATGCTTCGGTCAGTCTGTTGGGTGGTACACTCGCCCTTCAGCCTTTCTGTTCCCCGGGAGCTTCTTGGCCACTGAGGCTTCTTATGACGTCAGTGTGGTCAAGTCTTCGGGGAGAAGTTTAGCCGGTGAATGACGTCACTGGCCCCCTTTAAAACATGCTTCGTTTTCCGTATTAAAACTCCCTCTTTAGTCATGGAAGTGACGTGTAGCTTTATTTCTGTCCTCGTATGTTGTCTCACTTGTGTCAGATTTCCACCACAACTATACACGTCCCTGCTCAGGGCGGGGGGACACACAGGAGGTCCTCTGCGTCTGACACTAGGCCAACAAATGTCCAAGCCTTTTACGCACTGGGTTTCATCGAGGCCCAAACACCTGATACAAGCCCAGTTTGTGAGGCTGAGGCGGGGGTACTCCAGTGTGTAACAACTACAGGGATGAAAACCAGGCATCTGTTAGACAGACCTTTGCGAAATTGTTGAGTTTTCATTCAGATTTATTCATTTAATTAAATATTCGTGGCTTTATGTAGCGCGAGCAATGCAGGGACGTACGGAAACTAGAAGGTGCCCCCCCTGCATGGAACAAGAAGGGCCCCCCCTGGACTCACTCAGTCCAGCTGCTGTGCTGAGGGGGGAGGGTGGGCTGGAGTTCGCCCCCGCCCTCCCACTCCGCACTGCGGGGGCTTTGGGGACCTTTGTTACGCCACTAGAGAAATGTCTAAAAGTATCAGAGGGATTTACAAATTACAACTACAACTGACAGTCTAACAGCAAAGGCAGAAAGTAATCTGGATGCACAGAAATTAGACAAATGTACATGGTTCTTAAAGAAAGCTAGAGCTCGCTTGCAGAGTGTATATTTGTATAGTATTGCAGCACATGTACAGCTGTGTGGGGCACTTCCCTACATGGGTGACACGCTACACAGTGTAGGGTGTGTGGTTGGAAGTGTGCTGTCTGTTTTCATCCCATGTGGGAGGTGTTTCCATGTTGTGCCTAATGACCACGAGGAGCGGTTATCCTGCTATTGGACGCAGCGCTTAGAAGTGTGGTGGATGAGGAAGTGTGAGTGACAGGGGGACACTTTATGATTTTCAGTAGCTGGCAGCTTTGAACCCCTCTGCAGATCCATTTGTGGCATTTCCTATCTTCATAATCCACATAGCTGGTTGGGGCACTAAGTTGGCATGCTGAGGTTTTATGTTTAAAGTTCTATAATAAAAGAGGGGAGTGATTGCATAATGGATAATTAAGAGAATATTATTATATAAAAACAAATTATTATATAAAGCATCTTGAATGTGTTTTGTCTTTGTAAGCTGCCAGTAGCCAATCAATGCCTGCGCCAAGGCTTCCTGCAAAGCTCTGCTAACCTAACTTCCTTATGCGGGGGCCAGTGCTTTTAGAATCCACGCTTTACTGCCTTCTGCAGCTGCCGGCACACGCACACTCTCAGACTTTCTGTAGCACTGTCCTAACCTCACTATCTTCTGCAGCTGCCGGCACACGCACACTCTCAGGCTTTCTGTAACACTGTCCTAACCTCACTATCTTCTGCAGCTGCCGGCACACGCACACTCTCAGACTTTCTGTAACACTGCACACTCTCAGACTTTCTGTAACACTGTCCTAACCTCACTGACCCCTGCAGCTGCCGGCACACGCACACTCTCAGACTTTCTGTAACACTGTCCTAACCTCACTGTCTTCTGCAGCTGCCGACATACGCACACTCTCAGACTTTCTGTAACACTGTCGTAACCTCACTATCTTCTGCAGCTGCCGGCACACGCACACTCTCAGAATTTCTGTAACACTATCGTAACCTCACTGTCTTCTGCAGCTGCCGGCACACGCACACTCTCAGGCTTTCTGTAACACTGTCCTAACCTCACTGTCTTCCGCAGCTGCCGGCACATGCACACTCTCAGGCTTTCTGTAACACTGCCCTAACCTCACTGTCTTCTGCAGCTGCCGGCACACGCACACTCTCAGGCTTTCTGTAACACTGTCCTAACCCCACTGTCTTCTGCAGCTGCCAATACATGCACACTCTCAGGCTTTCTGTAACACTGTCCTAGGCCCACTGTCTTCTGAAGCTGCTGACATACGCACACTCTCAGGCTTTCTGTAACACTGTCCTAACCCCACTGTCTTCTGCAGCTGCTGGTACACGCATACTGTCAGGCTTTCTGTAACACTGTCCTACCCTCACTGTCTTCTTCAGCTGCCGGCACACGTACACTCTTAGGCTTTTTGTAACACTGTCCTAACCTCATTGTCTTCTGCAGCTGCCGGCACACGCACACTCTCAGACTTTCTGTAACACTGTCATAACCTCACTGTCTTCTGCAGCTGCCGGCACACGCAAACTCTCAGGCTTTCTGTAACACTGTCCTCACCTCACTGTCTTCGGCAGCTGCCGGCACATGCACACTCTCAGGCTTTCTGTAACACTGTCTTAACCTCACTGTCTTGGGCAGCTGCCGGCACACGCACACTCTCAGGCTTTCTGTAACACTGTCCTAACCTCACTGTCTTCGGCAGCTGCCGGCACATGCACACTCTCAGACTTTCTGTGACACTGTCCTAGGCCCACTGTCTTCTGCAGCTGTCGACATACGCACACCCTCAGGCTTTCTGTAACACTGTCCTAACCTCACTGTCTTCTGCAGCTGCTGGTACACGCAACTCTCAGACTTTCTGTAACACTGTCCGAACCCCACTGTCTTCTGCAGCTGCCGGTTCACGCACACTCACAGGCTTTCTGTAACACTGTCCTAAACTCACTGTCCTCTGCAGCTGCCAGCACACGCACACTCTCAGACCTGTGTAACACTTTCCTAACCCCACTGTCCTCTGCAGCTGCCGGCACATGGACACTCTCGGACTTTCTGTAAAACTGTCCCTAACCCCTCTGTCTTGTGCATCTTTTCAGACCTCCTGTCATACAGTTCCCACCTATTACGCATAGTACGAGTGTAAGTAAAAACAGTGCATGGTTTTAAGAGTGACACATAACTTGATGCCCTGGGTGTCTAGCTGTAATTCCAGCTTCTTCTAAGTGGTTTGAAAGACCCTCTAGCAGCAGTGTATGTGAGGAAAGAGCTGGGTGCAGATAACTACCACTGTCACACTAGTGGCAAATGATAAAACCTCAGAGCTGCAGGTCACCTGTGGTCTTCAGCACTCTGGAACTTGGAGTAGGATGCCAGGAGATGGCTATCCTGTTTGCAGAATCAGATAGGAGTCTGATGTTGGTGTCTGTCCTCGTGTCCCACGGCTGTTCTCCACTTAATGCTAAAACTGGCCTTAAATGAGTGGGAATGGCCCTGGTCTGAGCCTCCTTGATGTAAGATTCCTTCCCCCGAGTCAAACCGATCTTTATCGGGAAATTGCAACAGTACTGTGGGAAGGAAGGGGCAGACAGGCGCCTTCCAGGGGAAAGGAAAACAGGCAGAATCCGGGATCTCTGCCCCCTTGGAGCCAGGCAAGGGTGGGAACGTATGCAAGACAAGCACAGGGGCTGAGAGCTGCAGGGCCTTGGAGGCAGGAAGAGGGGACCTCTCTCAAAGCAGGTCTGTCCTCAACCCTGGCACGCGAGCCCCTGGGGTCAGAGGTCGGTGGGGCGGAGGCGAGAGGCGCCCCACCATCGCCTATTCCACACTCCACAGGTAACGCAGGTGCCTCCCCCTCACCCTGAGGAGCTGGAAGGGCCCCCTCTTGTCAGGTCCCTCCTGGGTTCAGGCATCTTGTATTTTTGGGAGCTTGGAAACTCACAATTTTCATTTATCAAAGAATCTGGAAGGAGAGCGCAGGGAACATGTAAGTGATAATAGCAGAAGCGGAAAGGCTGCAACATATATTTAATATTTTAGAGGATTAAAGAAGGAAACTGACAGGTTTTTGAAGACTAAGCAGGGTCTGGAGTGGGCTGGCACTGGGTTCTGAAAGTTTCCATTGAATTCAGTGTGGTTATGTGACTGAAATCCTTGGGGTAGCCAAAGGAAACTCGCACCTTTCAAAGCAGCTCATGGCTTTATAAAACATACCCAAGTGTGACCACTAATGTGAAAATTAAAGATGAGCTCGCACCAGATTTATTTTTAAGAAGTAAACAAGCACTGGCGAAGCCAATATGTCTCACCTCTGGTCAAGCTAGTGGCTTTACCAGTAGGGTGGGGGTGGAGAATGGGAGGGGAGAATGGAAAGGCGGTGGAGGTGGAGAACAGAAGGGTGGGTGGGGTGGAGAACAGGGGGGCGGGTGTTAGTTAATGGGATGTTAATGAGAAGTCACAGGTTGAAGTTTGTGCTGTTGAGCCGAGTTAGCCTTTCATCTTTGGAGGGTGATAACATGACTATAATCAGGCTGTTTATTATTATTGAGTTGTTTATTAATAGCGCTTGTTATTAATGGAGATGCAGCACTCTCGTGCAGGTGACACACAAAACACACATTATTGTCCTCAAAGAAGTCTGAGAAGATACCGCGTTACAAATATTATTTTCTACAAACAATAGGAGGGTGGGAGGTGTCAGCATGGACCACGGAAGGGAGGATGGGAGGTAAGGGGCACAGAAACAGTGGGAGGGTGGGGGTGGAAGGGAATAAGCACACAGTGGGAGGGTGGGGGTTACAGGGCAGGATGGACAGCAGGAGCGTGGCAGGGAGGAGGAAGAAGAAAAAAAAAACAGAAGTACCCCTATCACAGCACCAGCAGCGGAAGGATCGTAATCAAGATGAAGCAGGCAGTACTTGGTCCATGCTCCAGACGAAAGATGAGGAAGTGAAACAAGCATACCCTGGCCAATTCCACAGCAGCAAATAAGAATCACGATGAAGCCAATGAATGGTAAGCAATGGGCGGGCTCCAAGCCCCTCGTTGTATACAGTATCTCTTGCAAGCGAGAGTGCATGTGCCTTTGAAGGCGAGACCTAAAAGTGACTCCCTCTGCTTCACCAAGGCAAGTTATTCTGCTGCATGAGCCTCATGGAGTTCTTAAATATCCTTTGGGGCAGCCACTCCTTAAATTAACGTGCCTCCTTTCTCTTAAGCGTCAGCGGGGAAAGGGTTACCTGGACCTTTGCTTCTTTTGCTTTAATTAGGGTTCATTTTCATTTTGTGTTTGACACTATTCGTGGTGTCTTTCATATTGTACTGCTTTCTATGTTTGTTTAAAGTGCTTGGTTCAGCTTTCTTCAGCCACTGGAATCTTTTGTCCCGGAACCTTTAGCTATTGGCTTAAGACGTTGTCAATCACACCGTGAACAGGCTGTTGAAGCATTTTAGTCTCACCCTTTTCCTATTGGCTGATTCCTTTTGTCTCCAATGGATCTAATGAGGTATCAGTTCACATCTGAAATCTTTTAGAGTAGCTTGGAAGCCAAGGGAGTCGTCGTTGACTAGAGCATCTGAAACATGGATTGTCTAGTGAAAAGGGTTGCTTCATTTTATGTGTCATCCATTCTGCAAGGCTTGTATCAGCACTTTGGTACCATAGGTTTAAGGCTTGTAAGGTGTTCTCGTGTCTGATCCGCAAGTCATAGAAATGTCAAACCTGTTTGCTTTTCCAGTGCTTGTTTTTTTCTGTCATGACAGCGCAGGTAGAATCAAGTGCCTTGGGAGTACAAATCAAGTGAACATGAGGTCTGTGGTTGTGGTGGCAGGGTATAGATGGTGGTTCGTCGCCAGCACCACAGGACCTTGCTTCAGTCTGCAATGTTTGCAGCGCCTTTTATGGAAGCTTGGCTTCAGGGAGCTAAAGGGCTGACAATCAAAGCGCGAGTTGGTAGGAAATGAGATGAACACAGCAGAGGAACAGGACCAACTCAGGATGTAAAGAGGAAACAAATGTAAATCCGCACTGGTCATAAAAGAGCCAAGCTTGGAAAAGGCCCGATGGAATGAGAGACGGCGGGGGATATTCAGCCTAGAAAGGCTTTCCAACAAGCAGCAGGTGCAACCCTGACCCTAAAAACGTAGTGAGGGGGTCGTGGGAATTTTTTTAAATTTATTTGGGGTTACGTTTTCCAGCGTGTGGCCGCCATTGCATGACAGAGCACAGAGGGCTGCAGTTTTACCATTTGTACATCTGCAGACCCTTTATTGTGAATATACATAATCCGTGAAGGAAACACCTCGAAGCACCAACACTCGGGATCCCAAGGCTTCTAAGCAGCTTGTTTGTGAACTCACAGCTGTTGGTGTCGGGCGTGGCCCCAGTATATCCAGGGCCACTGGAATTATGGGATTGTGCGGCTGCATTGATTTTCGTATTATGATAGATTTTCTGCATTTGCTACATAATCCATCATCTGCCACATAATCTGCAGATTTTAAGAAAATAAACTTTGTTTCTAGCTCAAATGGTTCAAAAGTTACTAAAAGTGCAGCGAAAAGCGCCGTGCAGTGGAAAGCCCTTGAGCAAAGGTGAACTGGCCCTCTTTTTGTTGCTTATCCTGTGTTTTCGTGTTAATCTGGTACTAATGAGGGGCAACCAATGCCCAGACAGTGTTACCAAGTTTAAAAATGATGAAGTAATGAAGGAATGTTACTAAAAATGTGCAGCATTATGCTGCATAATTAGCATTTTCTTGCCGCATAATCTACTCAACCCTGCCTCATAATTTAGCCCTCTCCTGCTGCATGATTGCAGCGGCTCTGCGTATACCGTGTGCATATGATGCACACAATTTCTCACCACGGCCTCTCTCTGCCAGCTGGTTTCTGTACAACCCCTCCGACAAACCATCAACATAAACAAGAGACTAGCCCCTAAACACTGCCTCCCCCAGGGCTGCGTGTGCTTTGTAAGCGTTTGCAACTAAAATGGAAAACAGAATCCATTTGAGCCTTGGGTCTGCCCGGGGTATAGTTAGGGACACTCATGACGAAGGCTGGTCAGCAGTGGTAGCCGGCAGCTTTAGGAGGGAGGGGGGCAGGCGGGAAGCACACACAAACACACTCATTCATTCTTTCACACACACGCACACACGCACGCACATCCATTAACAACACTCATAACATTCATACATGCACGCACGCACCAAACATTATTTTTAAAACATCACACACACTTACCTTCACCCTCGGAGGTCTCAGGAGGGTTGGGACTGCTGCCTTCCCTCATTGGCTGACCTTAGGGCAGCCAATAAGGGAAGGCAGCAGTTCCAGCCTCATCACAGAGTGGGATGGGGTCAGTGAGACTGATTGGCACTCGCCCTGGACGTTTCAGGGCTTAAACCTCATGGGTGGCGCTTTCCTCGTCACCATGCCAATAGGAGCTGTGACCTCTTCAGCTCAGCAAAGTTCAGCTCAGGCAGCCAGGAGTCTGCGCAAATCGCGCATGGCTCACTCCTGGCTGCCTGAGCTGAAAATGAAGAGGTTCTATCAGGCTGGCCTTTGTTCAGCCTGACAGACACTCTTCATGAGGGGCAAAAGGTGGGGGGGCCTAGCCCCTCTGCCCTAAAGGAGGGCCACGTCTGCTGGTCAGTGGTGGCCTTCTGTGGCACGTGTCCAGCAGTGGATCAGACACGTCCTCGGTGAACAGTTTGATCCTCGGCACTGCCTCTTGCTGCTAGGCTCGAAAGGACCCTTTGCTGTTCCACTAGTGGGTCATGGCCACCTCATGTTGTGCCTCAAGGCACCCATGTTGAGGCCAAGGCCTCGAGGCGGACGCACCTGCAGGTGACCAGTGGATATGCGGGCCGGGTGGTCTTATGCCCCACGTGGCACCAGTTTGTTACAGATGGGTACCTATCTCTGTCTGTCTCCAGCAGGAAGCCTCCTTTATGGAGAGGATGGCGGCAGAGAATTAAAAACCGGGCATCCATCTAACCAGCTTTGTCAGCCTACATCGATCACTTTTCAATTGATGCCGCAACCTTGGAGAGCGGAAGTAGGGATTTGCTGCCTTGACCTCTGGAGAGCCTCGGATGGAAGTAACTTATGTGGGGTCGTCGGGCGCGGGGTCCACGGAGTGCTGTAGTTTAACACTCACCTGTCTCTATTTATTGTGAGTGTGGGAACATGTCCCTTGCCGAATGTTGGTTTATACCTTTGCATCTCACTGCTGGTTGGTTCTGCCCGTTTTCTCAGCAGTGAACGGAAGAGCCTCCACAATATGTAAGAGGCAAATTTCAAATACACATCTGAGCAGAAATCCCAGGAAGTTGGGCACAGATTACTGCCTTTAACAAAAGAAACGGGTCCTTCACAAGGAGCAGGGACTACTTTACCTTCCGCAACGCTACATTGCGTGAGATGACGCACATTCCCACCAAGCAGACGTCACAACAGAGCTGGATTGCATCAGAGAGTAGAGCGCGAGACTGTGTGCTCAAGAGCAGTGGCTCTCTCTGACAATGCGCATGGCATGGGCAGACGCAAGGCCTCAGCTTGAGTTGAGGGATCTCTGCAAGAAGTCCTTGAAAGACCCAACGCATGGCATGGGCAGACGCAAGGCCTCAGCTTGAGTTGAAGGGATCTCTGGAAGAAGTCCTTGGATGGCCCACTGCATACAAGGACAGATGCAAGGCCTCAGCTTGAGTTGAGGGATCTCTGGAAGAAATCCTTGGATGACCCAATGCATTCAAGGACAGGCCCAAGGCCTCGGCTTGAGTTGTGGAATCTCTGGAAGAAGTCCTTGGATGACCCAATGCATGCAAGGACAGACGCAAGACCTCGGCTCGAGTTGAGGGATCTCTGGAAGAAGTCCTTGGATGACCCAATGCATGCAAGGCCAGGCGCAAGGCCTCGGCTTGAGTTGAGGGATCTCTGGAAGACGTCGTTGGATGACCCAACGCATGCAAGGACAGACGCAAGGCCTCAGCTCGAGTTGAGGGTTCTCAGGAAGAAGCCCTTGGGAGACCTAACACTGTGTAAGTCAGACTCAAGGCCTCAGCCTGATTTGAGGGATCTCTGGAAGAAGTCCTTGGATGGCTCAACGCATGCAAGGACAGACGCAAGGTTTTAGCCTGAGTTGAGGGATCTCTGGAAGAAGTCTTTCGAAGACCCAATGCTGCGGAAGAACAGACATAAGGTATCGGCTTGAGTTGAGGGCTCTCTGGAAGAAGAACTTGGATGACCCACCACATGCAAGGACAGACGCAAGGCCTCAGCTTGAGTTGAGGGATCTCTGGAAGAAGTTCTTGGATGACCCACCACATGCAAGGACAGACGCAAGGCCTCGGCTTGAGTTGAGGGATCTCTGGATGAAGTCCTTTTTTAAGACCCAATGCGCATGGCATGGGCAGACGCAAGGCCTCGGCTTGAGTTGAGGGATCTCTGGAAGAAGTCCTTGGATGACCCAACGCATGCAAGGACAGGCGCAAGGCCTCGGCTTTAGTTGAGGGATCTCTGGAAGAAGTCCTTGGATGACCCAACGCATGCAAGGACAGACGCAAGGCCTCGGCTTGAGTTGAGGGATCTCTGGAAGACGTCGTTGGATGACCCAACGCATGCAAGGACAGACGCAAGGCCACGGCTCGAGTTGAGGGATCTCAGAAAGAAGCCCTTGGGAGACCTAACACTGCGCAAGTCAGACGCAAGACCTCAGCCTGATTTGAGGGATCTCTGGAAGAAGTCCTTGGATGGCTCAACGCATGCAAAGACAGACGCAAGGTCTCAGCCTGAGTTGAGGGATCTCTGGAAGAAGTCTTTGGAAGACCCAACGCTGCGGAAGAACAGACATAAGGTATCGGCTTGAGTTGAGGGCTCTCTGGAAGAAGAACTTGGATGACCCACCACATGCAAGGACAGACGCAAGGCCTCAGCTTGAGTTGAGGGATCTCTGGAAGAAGTTCTTGGATGACACAATGCGCATGGCATGGGCAGACGCAAGGCCTCAGCTTGAGTTGAGGGATCTCTGGAGGAAGTCCTTGGATGACCCAACGCATGCAAGGACAGGCGCAAGGCCTCGGCTCGAGTTGAGGGATCTCTGGAAGAAGTCCTTGGATGACCCAATGCATACAAGGACAGGCGCAAGGCCTCGGCTTGAGTTGAGGGATCTCTGGAAGAAGTCCTTGGATGACCCAATGCTGCGCAAGAACAGACATAAGGTCTCAGCTTGAGTTGAGGGATCTCTGGAAGAAGAACTTGGAAGACCCAACGCTGGTGACATCATGGGCCCGGTGTCCGAGCTGATGGCCACGGAAGATGATCCATCCCTAAGAGGGCCAGGTGACCTCCGTCTACAAGACGGTCAGGTGACCTCCATCTCTAGAGGGTCAGGTGACCTCAGTCCATAAGAAGGTCAGGTGACCTCCATCCCTAAGAGGGTTCTGTGACCTCCATCCCTAAGAGGGACGGCAGTCACCTGACCGCCTCGAAGCCTTTGAAGTACTTCTCGGTGTGTCCACGGAAGCTCTGTTCTCAGGGGGGCTCCTTGTGGGGCGTTCATGAGTACAAAGCACCGGTTTCTGGAGTCACCAGGGAGGGTCTGTGAGCACCGTCCACCCTCAGAGCTCAGCGTAGGCCTGGACAGCCCATGGAGAAGCGTTGACTTCTGCCTCTTCATGTCCAGTATGGCAGGGGCAGAGAGCGGATAGCGCCTGGAAGCCTACGGGTGGGCAGCAGTGCTGGCACTAGGCAGGAGTAGTGTCTAAGGGACGACGGATGCGTTCACTGCTGGGAACCGATGGGCATCCCCACCCCCGACTGCTGTCTTAAGGAATGGGAATATTAACTACACCTGCCCCCAAGAGGACCTCACGTTTAACCACCGACCCCTGCAGAGGACACATTAGCTCACTGAGACACCAGGCCTGGCCGGAGCTGTTCTGTCGGTAAACACCCACAATGCATCAGTCCGGATGTACAGCTACTGCCCTGCAGCGGTTCACACTCTGCTACGACTAACGGTTTGATCCTCGGCACCGCCTCTTGCTCCTGGGCTGTAAAGGTCGCTCTGTTGTTCCTGGTAATCAGTGTGAATGATTACATAGGCGCTGGACAGAAGTGACAATGACAATGCAGGTGACAACTCACGGCTGAACCTTGTGATCTTGGTCATCCTTTATCTTTGTGTGCACAGGGGGTGCGGTTGGCTCGGGACGGCCCTGTGTAGTCTCCGTGCAGGACGGGCCTTTGCACTAACAGCGATAGTACAAAGGTTCGTCTCACACCTGGATGATGCACCCCCCCCCTCCTTGCAATAGCCCTGTTTGCACCCCAGCACCCCGGGGGAGCGTCCACGCCCTGCACCAAACCACAACTGGGCCTTAATTCAAGTCCTCGAGAATGCATCGGTGAGGGGGTCCTCTCTGCCACCTTGTGTTAACGACCCTAGATCCAGGGTCAGGGGGAGGAGCCTGACAAGGAGGCGGGGCGTAGAGACAGGGTCTGGGCCCCAGTTGTACCCAGGGAGGGACCGTGTGCGCGAGGCAGGCCGGGGGCAGCTTAGACCACGTTGGAGAAGCGATGCTGGTAGGATGAAGGCCTTTTCATGACAGAGACACAGGGGGCAGCTGGAAGAATGAATCCGGACATTATCAGATGATTGGCTCTCAGAGGACGCTAAGATGGCTGGGGAAGAGCCGGTCACATGGAAGCGAACATTAGGGTGACCCCAAAGCCTTTAGGAGGGATGTGACCAATGGAAGTGGAGATGAACGATGGAGAGAGGGGGGTGATTGGCTGTTTAGAGGGCAGTCAGAGGATGTTCATGGTTTCCAGATCCAGACCCCCAGAGCAGTGCTTAATTTGTGCTTGTTGTTTCCAGTGCTGAGCACCGGCACTGATTTTTGAGGGCCGGGGCTTATTCTTCTGCCTCAAGCATTTGCTGCGAGCAAAAGACGCATATTGGAAAGACGGAGGAAGAGAAAAACAGTGCCACAAAGGTAGAAAGTAGAAAGCTGCAAGAGTGAGCTGAAGGGGCAGGGAGCTGCTGTAAATGGATTGAAGAGGCCTGAGATGGCTCCAGGATTACGCTTCCTTAGGCTTTGGGCACGGCACGTTTTTATTTACAAATTAAGCACTGCCCCACCGGAAGCAGAGGAGACGGCATGAAGCAGGGAGGGGTGTTCCTCAGAAGACACATCATGAAGCAGGGAGGGGTGTGCCTAAGAAGACACATCTCAAGGCTCAGAGAGAAAGCCGAGAGCTGCTCTTAAGAGACAGTTCAAGAGGCAGGCAGAGGGGCTGGGGTTGGGAACATGGCAGCTGCTGACCAGTAACATTCCAGGAAAAGCTTCCCAATCTTGACAGGAACCATCCCCCTTCCCCCAAAGATCAAAGAGTTAACAATGTGTCCTGAGGATCATGAAAGGGGGCTTTCACTGGAGGCCGCAGTGTTTCCAATGCCCTGGTGGTGGCCTGAGGCGCAGCGCTCCTGGATCCACCTCAAGGCCCTGCCACCAGGAAGCACCTTGTTCACTTACGGATCCCTGCCCCATCCTGCAGCTGAGGACGTTCTGGGAGTGAGCGAAGGATGTCTGACGCCCTGTCAGACCTCCATCGCCCCTCACTCCCCACTGTGACTCCCATGTTAGGAATCAGCCTGTGAGCTGGGAGGGTGAGGGAGCGGAGGGGCGCGGGGAGGGCAGGGTGATCTATGTACTGTGATGTACAAATGATGAGTACAGATCCCGCAATGCGCGCTTTCGTCTAACACAACCGCCGCAGTCCACTCTCATCGGGGTTCTTCATGGAGTGTCTGAGAGATATGACATAACTCACACATGAGGTAATGCTCACTGAGGTGCACTCACGTGGCTTGCATCGGATTTCACATCCCTGTCTCAGTGTGATGTAGGCCGGCGTGCAGTACGGATGCAGAGGGGGGCACATTCTAGAATTGTGAGATTTGTACCTGTTCCCCTGTGTTAAGGTAACTTTTTACACATTTCAAGCACTGGTGCAGGGCTCTCTTCCCTGCACCTCTGACGTCTGGTCCCTGGGGGTGTCAGTCAGATGCTCGGGAAGGGGAGACAACACTTTTTCTGCATGTTTGCCCAAGTCCAAAGTTCTGCGAATCGGGCCTTTTGCGAATGCAAAAACGCTTCGTACATCTGCCCTAAGTCTTAACAATTTAGAACTGCGCATGCAACGCGTTTATTCTGCGGGTCTCAGTCTGTGCATTATTCCTCCTTTACACGTGACGTGCAGGGTGCGCCTGCTCGCATTACAACCCATTCTATCAATCATTCGCATTTATAAAGCGCGCTAATCACCCATTAAGGGTCTCAAGGCGCTGGGGGGGGGGGGGGGGGGGGGTCAGTGCTCAAAGAGCCAGGTCTTGAGCTGCCTTCTGAAGGAGAGGTGATCAGGTATGGCGCGAAGGTGGCTGGGCAGAGAGTTCCAGGTCTTTGCTGCCATGAAAGAGAAGGATCTTCCTCCGGCGGTGGCTTTGCGGATGCGGGGGACGGCTGCCAGGGCTTGTCCGGTCGAGCGTAGCGTGCGCGGAGGAGTGTAGAAGGAGACGCGGTTGTTGATGAGTTTGGGTCCGAGGTTGTGCAATGCTTTGTGTGCGTGGGTGAGGAGTCTGAAGGTGATCCTCTTGTTGACTGGGAGCCAGTGGAGTTTCTTCAGGTGTCCGGAGATGTGGTGGTGGCGGGGTATGTCCAGGATGAGTCGTGCGGCCGCGTTCTGGATCCGTTGAAGTTTCTTCTGCAGCTTGATGGTGATGCCGGCGTACAGAGTGTTCCCGTAGTCCAAGCGGCTGGTGACGAGGGCGTGGGTGACGGTCTTCCTGGTGTCGATGGGGATCCAGCGGAAGATCTTGCGGAGCATGCAGAGGGTGTTGAAGCATGCTGAGGTCACTGAGTTGACCTGTCTGGTCATGGAGAGGGATGAGTCCAGGATGAAGCCGAGGTTGCGTGCGTGGTTGGTGGGCTGGGGAGTGCTGCCTAGGGCGGGAGGCCACCAGGAGTCGTCCCAGGCGGTGGGAGTAGGGCCGAGGATGAGGACCTCCGTTTTCTCTGTGTTCAGTTTTAGCCGGCTGTCTGTCATCCAGTTCGCTACTTCCTTCATACCGTCGTGTAGTCTGGTCCTTGCTGAGGTGGGGTTGTTGGTGAGGGATAAGATGAGCTGGGTGTCGTCGGCATAGGATATGAGGTCGAGTCCGTGTTTGCGTGCGATGTTCGCTAGGGGGGTCATGTAGACGTTGAAGAGAGTGGGGCTGAGGGAGGATCCTTGGGGTACGCCGCAGATGATCTCCGTGGCTGTAGATCTGAAGGGGGGGAGGCGGACTCTCTGGGTTCTTCCGGAGAGGAAGGAGATGATCCATTCCAGGGCCTTGCCTCTGATGCCGGCGTTGCTGAGGCGGCGTATTAGGGTACGGTGGCAGACAGTGTCGAAGGCCGCAGAGAGGTCCAGGAGTATGAGGGCCACGGTTTCTCCCTTGTCGGTCAGGGATCTGATGTCATCCGTGGCTACGATGAGGGCGGTTTCGGTGCTGTGGTTAGCTCTGAAGCCGAACTGTGTGGGGTCGAGGGAGTCGTTGGCTTCCAGGGCGGTGGTGAGTTGGGCGTTGACGATTTTCTCAATCACTTTGGCGGGGAACGGTAGGAGAGAGATTGGCCGGAAGTTTTTGAGTTCGGTGGGGTCTGCTGTAGGTTTCTTTAAGAGGGCGTTGAGCTCTGCGTGTTTCCAGCTCTCTGGGAAGGTGGCGGAGGTGAGAGATGCGTTGATGACGTCCCGGAGGTGGGGGGCGATGATGTTGTCGGCTTTGTTGTAGATGTGGTGTGGGCAGGGGTCGGATGGAGATCCAGAGTGGATCGAGTTCATGACGCGGGTGGTTTCCTCGGTGGTGGTTGGGGTCCAGGTGAGGATGGTGGCGTCGTTGGTGGTGGGTTCCGGTGGAGGGGTCGTGTTGTTTGTAGTGAAGCTGTTGTAGATGTCGGTGATCTTGTGGTGGAAGAAGGCTGCGAGGGAGTCGCAGAGGTCTTGTGAGGGAGGGATGGAGTTGTTTTCTGCGTCGGGGTTGGAGAGCTCTTTGACAATTCCAAATAGTTCTTTGCTGTTGTGGGCGTTGTTGTCGAGTCTGTTCTGGTAGGCTGTTTTTCGTGCGGCGCGGAGGTGTTGGTGGTGTTGGCGGGTGGCGTCCTTAAGGGCTGACATGTTCTCTTCGTTCTGGTTGAGGCGCCATGTCTTCTCGCGGGTGCGGCATTCTTTCTTGGAGTCCTTGAGGTCGGGGGTGAACCAGGAGTTTTTTTTGTGGTTGTTGGTGTTAGCTTGGGTCTTCAGGGGGGCCAGGTGGGTGGCGCAGTCGGAGATCCAGCTCGTGAGGTTGTTGGCGGCTTCGTTGGGGTCTGTGGTGCTGGTGGGTTGTTTCTGAGTGAGGGTCGATGTGAGTTTTTCCGTGGTGGTTCGATTCCATTGTCTTCTTGGTGGTTGCTGGGTGTGGTGGTGCACGGTGGTCTTCTTGAAGTTGAAGTGGACACAGCTGTGGTCTGACCAGGTGAGTCCGGTGGTGTGGCTGAAGGAGATGTGTTTGCTGGAGGAGAAGATGGGGTCGAGCGTATGTCCGGCGTAGTGGGTGGGGGTGTTGACTAGCTGTTTCAGTCCCAGGTTGGCGAGGTTGTCCAGTAAGGCCGTGGTGTTGTTGTCGGTGTGGTTCTCCAGGTGAAAGTTGAGGTCCCCTAGGAGGATGTAGTCGGTGGATGATAGTGCGTGAGGGTTGACAAAGTCTGCGATGTCTTCGCTGAACTTGGTCCGTGGTCCCGGTGGTCTGTACATGAGGGTGCCTCTGAGGGTGGTCTTGGGGTCGCTGTGGATCGCGAAGTGGAGGTGTTCGGTGTCGGGGAGTGAGTTGTCGGTGTATGTCGAGATACGGATGGAGCTTTTGTGTGCGATGGCGATGCCTCCTCCTGTGCGGTTGGGGCGGTCTTTCCGGATGATTTTGTAGCCGTCGGGGATGGCTATGGCAATGTCGGGTGCCGAGGAGGGGTTCATCCAGGTCTCGGTGAGGAAGGCGATGTCCGGGTTCGTTGAGTTGATGAGGTTCCACAGTTCGATGGCGTGCCTGTGGACGGATCGGGTGTTGACCAGAATGCAGTGGAGATTGCTTCCGGGGGAGTCGATTTTGACGGGAGCGGTGTGAGTCCGTAGACAGTTGAAGCGGCAGTTGCTGCAGGTAAAAGGGCCGTGGGTTCGTTTCGGGGTGGCGCGGTAGCAGCACGGCGTGCGGCCGGGGTTGAGGCTGGCGAGGGTGGTGGAGTCGTAGGTTTGGCGGGGGTTGCGGGGGCCAGGGGTTTGGGCGCTGGGCGCGGTCGAGGCGCGGACGGGCGCAGACGGGCTTGCCTTAGGCGCGCCTTTGGCGCGCCAGCGGCGCGCCCGCTGCGCGCGTCCTCGCAGCAGCCGCCATTTAAGGGGGTAGCCTGGGAGGAGGGGTCAGCTGGGAGGCGGGAGACGGGAGGGTAGGCGGAGCGGCGAAAGGCGGGAAAAAGCGGGAGAGGCGAGGAGCAGAAGGCGGGAAAAAACGGCGAGAAAAAGGCCTGAAAAAGGACGAGGCGGCCAAAAAGCGAGTGGGAAAAACAGTCGAGGGGGAAAAAACGGCGAGTGGGGGCAGGAAGACATGGCGGACACAGTCACTCGGGGTACAAAAAGAAGAGGGGAGCTCGATCACACAGGGCAGCAGACACTCTGGGTACAGAAAGAAAAGGGGAGCGCGATCACAAGGGCAGCAGACACTCGGGGTACAGAAAGAAAAGGGGAGCGCGATCACACAGGGCAGCAGACACTCGGGGAACAATCAGGCAGTCAGAAAACAGTCAACGGGCAAACAGGCAGAAGGCACACAGGAGCTGGTGGCGCTGCGGGGGCAGGGGAGCGACCTACCCTGGGGTCAAAGGTCGCTACCTCTGCCTCGCAGCGGCCGCCATTTAAGGGGGTAGCCTGGGAGGAGGGGTCAGCTGGGAGGCGGGAGGCGGGAGGCGGGAGGGTAGGCGGAGCGGCGAAAGGCGGGAAAAAGCGGGAGAGGCGAGGAGCAGAAGGCGGGAAAAAACGGCGAGAAAAAGGCCTGAAAAAGGACGAGGCGGCCAAAAAGCGAGTGGGAAAAACAGTCGAGGGGGAAAAAACGGCGAGTGGGGGCAGGAAGACACGGCGGACACAGTCACTCGGGGTACAAAAAGAAGAGGGGAGCGCGATCACACAGGGCAGCAGACACTCGGGGTACAGAAAGAAAAGGGGAGCGCGATCACACAGGGCAGCAGACACTCGGGGTACAGAAAGAAAAGGGGAGCGCGATCACGCAGGGCAGCAGACACTCGGGGAACAATCAGGCAGTCAGAAAACAGTCAACGGGCAAACAGGCAGAAGGCACACAGGAGCTGGTGGCGCTGCGGGGGCAGGGGAGCGACCTACCCTGGGGTCAAAGGCTTAAGTTAACTTGGCATCTGGAAAGGTGGTTGCAAAGCTGCAGTTTTTTTCAACTTTTGCAAAGCTGTATGAAGCGTTGAATGTGTTTCCCTTCACAAGCTCCATCTAACTTTAGCTAATATGTTTGTCACGTGCCCCTCCCTAATGCTAAGAAAGTACCTCTCGCAGAGTCCAGTTGGGGCACGACCATGACCTGCAAAACGTGGGTGGAAACTGTGCACCCACTAATTTGTGGTAGTGCTGGGTGTGCTAATCCGCAGACGTCCAGTTTAATGTAAGAAGTGCACCTTGGAACAGAGAATAAATAACACACCAATATCACCATTTCAGGTGAA
Source organism: Pleurodeles waltl (assembly GCF_031143425.1). Classification (NCBI taxonomy): domain Eukaryota; kingdom Metazoa; phylum Chordata; class Amphibia; order Caudata; family Salamandridae; genus Pleurodeles; species Pleurodeles waltl. Next base: position 13,302,652 of record NC_090448.1, on the reverse strand, counting down.
CACTTGTCATTTTGAAAATGTATTTGTTGAAGAATAGAGAGCTGTTGCCCCCTCAGCAGATGGTACGGTCCTTCCATGTGGAGCATGGGGGCAGCTGTGTCTCTATGGAGAGTTGGTTGGATGGATAGCTCAGAGGGGTCACCACCTGCCGCGCGGGTAGCTGTGAGAGATGCTGTGGGTGTAACAAGAGTGCCATTGGCTCTCAAGGACCAACTCTTTCACTAGACACTCGACTGTGGATATTTCTTGTTTCCATAGATTTTGTCTTGATTCTTGGAATAAATTGTATTGGGATGAACAATGATACATCCTGGCTGACCATTCAAGTTCTTCACTTTGGCATTTGTTGATAACAGAATTATTCTGCTCAACTAAGGTTTGTGGTATTCTGAATAACTCGAGACAGGATTTCCCTGGTCCATTTCAGTATATATCTAAATGAGTTCCATGTGGACGTTTGTCACAAGTGTATGCTTCCTACCCATATTCACATGGGCAGTTGGGCCGCTCTTGTTGTCTGAAGTTACTGTTCTAGTGTTTGCACCAGTTTGGGCCTGCGCGCCTTGGTAGCCGGTGCGACTTGCTGGAGTGTGGTTTGAGAGTTTGGCCACGTATGGTAATTCCACCCCTCGGTTGTGAAGCATGCATTCCATGCCGCTTGCCCCTAATGCGCCTTTAGATGCTGGGGTGTAATCATATTTCATGCTTTTGCTTTCTCGAGGCCGGCTGCCAGCGCCTTCGCTTCCAGGGCCAGCTGGGTTCCTGCCTCCCTCCAGTTTTAATAAAAGTGCACAGCATGGGGAGCTGCTGTATTTGGTGAGAGTTTTGAGTTACCCTAAACCTTGCTATATCCCTCCTGCGCATCTTTAAAAAGCTTTTATTTACTTATTCTGTGGGTTCCGAAACATGAGGCTGAGCGAGAAAATTTGCAGGCGGGGTTTGCGGCCTTGATTTTTTCCCTTTGTGGATCCCAGCTGGGTTGAGCCCTCAGAAAATGTGTGCGAGTTCCTGCTGAAGAAAGTGACATGTCAGGAGTGCCCACTTAGGCAGCCAACATTTTGAGAAGAAAAGAGAGGTGGGACCGGTGGGGTGAGCCGCTGACCTCCAAATCGAGGTAACAGCATTGTTGTTAGAAGTTTGTGTGATTGGGGAAGGAAGACAAGGGAGGGATCCTTCTGTTTACAATGGCCCTGCTTTCTCCCCCACTGAGTCTCAGATCTTATTCAGCCAAGAGAGCTTTTCCCGCTCCCTGGTTTTGGCTTCGAGGCTGTGCTCGCACGTGCTGCCACGTGCTGTCTGCACTGTGCTGCCACCTCTGGCCAGAGACTGGAACTACAGCACAGGGAGGGAGGAGATGGTGTGGCCCCTGGGGGAGTCCGTAGTCTCTCTACCATGGCAGGAGCTTCAGCTAAGATCCCAGGAGCTGAAGGGCCCTTGAGGACCCTCTTGGGCCTGTGGACTGAAGGGATCCCTCATCTTAGTCCCTCCCTGACCCTCCCTAAGGTATCAGTAAAGTGTCGGTACCTTTAATGGATGAGAAAGAGTCATTGGCTCCACTGCTGTTCTTTGACTACCAGAGGCACATTACACCTGTCGCGTCTGCCTCTCGGCACTAGGGCAGCTAACGGGACAAGCTCGTAGTGCACACCCTGACACAATGAGGAATTTGGGGTATCCGACATACCTTCTGAAGAGTTTAGCGCAGGTGGAGGCAGAGTGCCAGAGACACCTGAACATACAGCGAAAGGTGCTTTTCACGCATGTGCAGTGAGTGTGAGGGGCGCAGTGTACAGTGGTAGCTCCTGTGAGCATTGTAGAGTGCGTGCACAGACCGCGGTGAGCTTGATGCAAATGGGAGAGTCGCACCAACCGTAAGGGCAATCTGGCAGTGCTGGAAGGGCCAGTCTCACGGGTCAGTGCGCGGGCCCATGATATGGTCTGCCGGGTCACTCTTTACTCCTGCTTTCCCTGATATTACCACAAACAGGCTGCAGCCAGGGCGGGCCTTGGGCAGGGGTGAGCTGGGCCCAGGCGTGGGGCGCCAATATTCCGAGGGGCGCAGGCGCCTGACTTAATGTAATGCAAACAGCAGCTCGCCCATCCCACCTGGTCTCAATCAGGTCCCATTAAAGACTTTGTAGTCATCCCTTAATGTACCTCAGCATAATGTTAGCACCCCGCAGCCCTTTGCCCCCCTCCCATCATACCACAATGACCTCCGTCCCACAACAAAAAGCCGCTTCCCTTTCCGCCCAGGGCGCTTTCCCGGTCAATCCGATTTAGGGACGGACCCTTCCTGCAACAAACACACAAATGCATATAGTCCCCACACTTTTCAAAACACAAATACAGAATATCTTTACAAGTTAAATACACCCCAATTTGTAAATATGAGCCACTTACTTTAGCTTTCTAGTTCATTTATGGGGCCACTTATAGCTTGGTGCCCAGAACTATTTTCTATGCCAGTCTGAACCTGCGTAAGTGTAGAAATTGTCAGGGCACGTGGACTCATACTATGATGAGCACTGGGAACACGTGGATATAGTGGGAGGAGCTTCAGTACGTAGAGCACCGAGCTTCAGGTACATGATCATGTATCATAAGGAGCTTGCAGCACGTGGGCACAGTGTGAGGGGTTGATTATGTAGGCACTCCCAGTGGCTTCTCTCGGTACTGCAGTTGTGGTGTTTGATTGTGCAGACACTCCCAGTGGCAGCTCTCGGTACTGCAGTTGCGGTGTTTGAGTAGACACTCCCAGTGGCTTCTCTCGGTACTGCAGTTGTGGTGTTTGATTGAGCAGACACTCCCAGTGGCAGCTCTTGGTACTGCAGTTGTGGTGTTTGATTGTGCAGACACTCCCAGTGGCAGCTCTCAGTACTGAAGGCATGGAGTTTATGCAGACACTCCCAGTGGCAGCTCTCGGTACTGCAGTTGTGGTGTTTGATTGTGCAGACACTCCCAGTGGCAGCTCTTGGCACTGCAGTTGTGGTGTTTGTGCAGACACTCCCAGTGGCTTCTCTTGGTACTCCAGTTGTGGTGTTTGATTATGCAGACACTCCCAGTGGCAGCTCTTGGTACTGTAGTTGTGGTGTTTGATTGTGCAGACACTCCCAGTGGCAGCTCTCAGTACTGCAGCCATGGAGTTTATGCAGACACTCCCAGTGGCAGCTCTCGGTACTGCAGTTGTGGTGTTTGTACAGACACTCCCAGTGGCATCTCTCGGTACTGCAGTTGTGGTGTTTGATTGTGCAGACACTCCAAGTGGCAGCTCTTGGTACTGCAGTTGTGGTGTTTGATTGTGCAGACACTCCCAGTGGCAGCTCTCGGTACTGCAGTTGTGGTGTTTGATTGTGCAGACACTCCCAGTGGCAGCTCTCAGTACTGCAGTTGTGGTGTTTCTGCAGACACTCCCAGTGGTTTCTCTTGGTGCTGCAGTTGTGGTGTTTGAATGTGCCGACACTCCCAGTGACAGCTCTCGGTACTGCAGTTGTGGTGCTTGTGCAGACACTCCCAGTGGCATCTCTCGGTACCGCAGTTGTGATGTTTGATTGTGCAGACACTCCCAGTGGCAGCTCTTGGTACTGCAGTTGTGGTGTTTGTGCAGACACTCACAGTGGCTTCTCTCTGTACTGCAGTTGTGGAGTTCGATTGTGCAGACACTCCCCGTGGCAGCTCTCGGTTCTGCAGTTGTGGTGTTTGATTGTGCAGACACTCCAAGTGGCAGCTCTTGGTACTGCAGTTGTGGTGTTTGATTGTGCAGACACTCCCAGTGGCAGCTCTTGGTACTACAGTTGTGGTGTTTGATTGTGCAGACACTCCCAGTGGCTTCTCTTGGTACTGCAGTTGTGGTGTTTGATTGTGCAGACACTCCCAGTGGCTTCTCTTGGTACTGCAGTTGTGCTGTTTGATTATGCAGGCACTCCCAGTGGCAGCTCTCAGTACGGCAGCCATGGTGTTTGATTACCTAGACACTTGAGTATACGTGCACTCCCAGTGGCAGCTTTCGGTATTGCAGCACTGGTGTTTGAATAAACATACACTCCCTCTGGTGGTTTGCAAGTTTAGGGTCTTCAGTTAGGGTATATTTTTTCCCACATCTGACCCAGGAATAGAACCTCCTCCCTGACTCAGGACTTGCCAGAATGGCTTTCTGTACAGCACGTAACAGAACACCAGTTCCGCTTCACCATCCGGTGTCCGTTGCTCCGTTTCCAGCCAATCCGGTTTTGGCTTTGACACAAGATACAGGATCGAACCTGCATTCTTTCCTCACTGTAGCTCATGCATCTGATGCCAAGAACATTCTGGACTCCATTCACAAAAAGATAGTCTTTCATTCTGTACCTTGTACAGTCACAGACTGTAAACATTGCACTTTGCACCACAGACTTCGTGTGTGATCACACTCGCGCGTAACACTCACCTCTGTGCACCACGGTGCACACGCAGGATGAACACAGCACTGCTCGAACTTTGTGCTGAGCGTGGGCAGACACCGGGCAGGAAGGGGCCTTTCCAGAACGTACAGGTTTATGAAATGATGAATGTCCTTTCTGGGACCTTTCTTGATTCCCTCAGCAGACGGATTCGAGGCGCTAAACTCTCTCGTGCAGGCCTTAAACAGTCCATAACTGCAGTGTTTGTGTATATTTCAGTGCAGTTGTCGCGCGCATGTTAAAGACCAGCTTGTGTTGTGTGGCACATTCTCGAACCTGGTAAGGCCGAGGCCTGGCATCAGCTGGGCTTCACGTGCAGGGTTTGTGGAGACCTGAAGCAGATGTCTGTCACACGTCCCAACTCGTAAATCCGGGAGGGAGGGTTAGAAATGTCTGGGCAGCTGGGAGCTCGTGAATTCAGAACCTCTCAAGAAGCCATTAGTGGGGAGCCTGCCTGGCACCCCCTCCCTCCACGCACCCTGGCAAGCCCTGGACGCCCTTCAGAGATGTCTGACACGTTTCCCAGTCACGGCAGCGAGGCCTTCATCAACCTCTCACGCAAGTGGAATCCATTTCACAACTTAGCTCCAGGGATCACACACACAATTAGGGGGGATTCCCCCACTTTTACGATGGCAGTAAACATTCGTGTTAGCAAATTGTCACTAATAAGGCGCGCGCCTTTTAAGGTTTTAATTGCCCGGCTCCCTCCTTTCACTTGTTGCCCTTTTTAGGGCTGCCCAGGAGACCACTTCAGCCAGAATGCCAAAAGAGTGCATGTCATGTACATGTACAGCGGACTTTGGCTGTGCCATTGGTCTGATGAAACGTCAATCACATGTTGCTTTCGTCCGCCCCTCCATACAGCACTGGGCAACGAATGAGCCAAGTTCAGCCATTGGCTCGCTGGTGCTTCCGGTGACTGCGCCTTACCCCATGACGCGTGCATGGAAGTGCACCAGGGCCAGGGCTCTTTACTTGGCCAACGTCTTTCATTTCCATTCTGCAGTCTTGTATGTTTACACTGTGCCTTCAAGTTATGCAGCCTCAGTGCCATTAGTGCCCTTTCTCTCTGCCATTAAGGATCATATTCTCCTGAGATGAGTATTGTATGCTTCTAAGTACACCTGTCTAAGGGAGCAGCCATACTCTTCTATTAACAATATAGAGCATAGTTCTTTTTTTTAACCATTTTTTCGGAAGGATGCCAGTTTTATGTGAGTAAATATCTGTGTTTTTTAAATTTGTTGTATAGGCTTCTAGTAACAAATAAGGAAACTTCTATAGAACCCAGAGACCGCCAGAAGGCCCCACCCCCACACCACCAGCCATACGTAGACCGACAACTTATTGGTTGGAAGACGTTTTTATTACAAGTTATTTATGATATTTTTACACATAACTGCAACATAAATCACTTCAAATAAACTTTTTTATATTTACAAAAACATAAACCACATCCATAAAATGTCTTCAGTGACCATAAATCATTTACTCATGACAGGATCCCTTCCTGTCCTGAACCACCATTGGACCCCACAGTGAGCCGCACCTCACCTGTATCCCTAGGAGGGGCGGTTGCCCTGACTACACCGTTCCTTGTCCACACGCTCAGGGTTCCGACCCCCTCCAAACACCAATCTGCCCAGGGGTGAAACGGGGCGGCCAGGAGCAGGAGCCCCATGGCCCCCCCAGCGATCTGGGCTCCCTACCCCTTAATCTGGTGTGTACATCCGCAGGTTGGCTCAGGACTTCAGGATCCTATCTCTGGTGTTAACCCGGGGCCCCAGCCTTGGGGACCCCTCTGTTGCTCCTGGTTACTTTAATACCTCACTTTCCGCCACGAGGGCGACCAGGGCCCCAAAAGTCCTTCGCCCTCCCCACCCGCAAACAGACTGCAACGCCATTGGGGAGGTGCTCTGCCACAAAACCCGGATTCCACCAGTAGGTCCCTGCCCGACCCCGCCAAATGTAAACTAACAAAATCTGATTGTTTTATGCATTGTAACAATTTTGTAAACATAAAAACATATGCTGCAAGTCGACATCCTATCCTGTCCAAAATCATGATAAAAGGCAAACCCAAGGAGCCTCCTGCGTCCCGGACACCTTTGGACCACACAGGTGAACCATACTTCACCTGTATCCTGGCGGGGAGGGGGGGGCCCAACACCTCACTGTCCCTTGTCCGCGAGCTCAGGGTTCCGCCCCCACCCCAACACCGAGCTGCCGTGGGGGTGCAAGTGGGTTGGCCAGGAGCAGGAGCGATCTGAGCACCCTAACCCCCAAGCTGGTGTGAACATCCTCTGGTTGATTCATGTTATCAAGGGTACCCTGCCTTGGGTATCCCTCTGCTACTTAGGGAGCTTTTATTAACTCAACTCACGCCACGAGGGTGACCCGTGGCCCAGAGGTCCACCACCCTTAAACGAACTGTGGAAAAACGGCTCCATCAACTGCCCAACATGAGCACTGGGCACTGCTTTGCCACCACTGGACTCAACCACACCAGAGCAGGCCAAGCGGGCACTTGTGAAACACCCCACCATGGGTACAAGTACTCGTTCACCATGAACTTAGCAATCACAGCGGAAAGCCCTCAAGAGTAAGCACGTCCGAAGTATTGTGCATCAGCTAAACCTTTCCTGTTACTGCTGAAAACTAGGAGTGGAAACGCTGGAGTCCGAGAAGTTGGCCTTAAGGACTCTGTCACTGAGGCTTTAAAGTTATATTTCTCTTTCAAACAGTTTTTGTGATCTACTCATATATAGAAGTCTGTTGCATTTTAGAAACTAGGTAACAAGCTACTTGGTAGCAGGAATAAGTGACAAAAAAGGAGTGCTCAAATTAACGAATAAAATCCCTTTCTGATAAAATGCACAGATGGTTTGAAACAGGCTAGGTAAGTTCAGCGGGTTCGATACCTGCTGCAGAAATGATCTACCGAAAGAAAGTCACAGATGTGAATCCACAGAGCTCAGAGGTGAAAAAATGCCTCTGGAGACAACGATGCAGCCCCTCACATGTTGTAGGGCTTCGACTACACAACCATAAACCGGCATTGCCACTTCTCACTACTGCAACCGCTATACGCACAAACGTCCAGCGTGAATACATTCATTTGTATTTTGTTTTAAGCTTGGGGAGATTAAGACATTTTCCCAGAATCAATGGGTGATGAGCCAAAGTCGAGACTGGAGCCTGGTTTCCCGCCTCCAATGTAAGAGAGGAGGAGAGGGGCGGGTTCTACACCCTGGGGTACAGCAGTAGAACCCTGGGCCTAGAGTCTCAGGTACCCCAGAATGTAAGAGAGGATGAGAGGGGCGGGTTCTACGCCCTGGGGTACAGCAGTAGAACCCTGGGCCTAGAGTCTCAGGTACCCCAGAATGTAAGAGAGGAGGAGAGGGGCGGGTTCTACGCCCTGGGGTACAGCAGCAGACCCCTGGGTCTAGAGTCTCAAGGTCCCCAGAATTTAAGAGAGGAGGAGAGGGGCGGGTTCTACACCCTGGGGTACGGCAGCAGACCCCTGGGTCTAGAGTCTCAACCTCCCCAGAATGTAAGAGAGGAGGAGAGGGGCGGGTACTTCACCCTGGGGTACAGCAGCAGAACCCTGGACCTAGAGTCTCAGGTACCCCAGAATGTAAGAGAGGAGGAGAGGGGCGGGTTCTACACCCTGGGGTACAGCAGCAGAACCCTGGACCTAGAGTCTCAGGTACCCCAGAATGGGAGAGAGAGGTGGGCTCTACACCCTGGGGTACAGCAGTAGAACCCTGCGCCCAGAGTCTCAGGTACCCCAGAATGTAAGAGAGGAGGAGAGGGGTGGACTCTACACCCTGGAGTACAGCAGTAGAACCCTGCGCCCAGAGTCTCAGGTACCCCAGAATGTAAGAGAGGAGGAGAGGGGTGGGCCCTACACCCTGGAGTACAGCAGTAGAACCCTGCGCCCAGAGTCTCAGGGACCCCAGAATGTTAGAGAGGAGGAGAGGGGCGGGTTCTACACCCTGGGGTACAGCAGCAGAACCCTGGACCAGAGTCTCAGGTACCCCAGAATGTAAGAGAGGAGGAGAGGGGTGGGCCCTACACCCTGGAGTACAGCAGTAGAACCCTGCGCCCAGAGTCTCAGGTACCCCAGAATGGGAGAGAGGAGAGAGGTGGGTTCTACACCCTGGGGTACAGCAGTAGACCCCTGGGTCTAGAGTCTCAAGGTCCCCAGAATGTAAGAGAGGAGGAGAGGGGCGGGTTCTACACCCTGGGGTACAGCAGCAGAACCCTGGACCTAGAGTCTCAGGTACCCCAGAATGGGAGAGAGAGGTGGGCTCTACACCCTGGGGTACAGCAGTAGAACCCTGCGCCCAGAGTCTCAGGTACCCCAGAATGGGAGAGAGGAGAGAGGTGGGTTCTACACCCTGGAGTACAGCAGTAGAGCCCTAGACCTAGAGTCTCAGGTACCCCAGAATGTAAGAGAGGAGGAGAGGGGCGGGTTCTACACCCTGGAGTACAGCAGTAGAGCCCTAGACCTAGAGTCTCAGGTACCCCAGAATGTTAGAGAGGAGGAGAGGGGCGGGTTCTACACCCTGGGGTACAGCAGCAGAACCCTGGACCAGAGTCTCAGGTACCCCAGAATGTAAGAGAGGAGGAGAGGGGTGGGCCCTACACCCTGGAGTACAGCAGTAGAACCCTGCGCCCAGAGTCTCAGGTACCCCAGAATGGGAGAGAGGAGAGAGGTGGGTTCTACACCCTGGGGTACAGCAGTAGAACCCTGGGCCTAGAGTCTAAAGGACCCCCGCACCCCCCCCCCCCCCCCCACACACACACCGCCCTCGCCGGACCCCCTCGTCTTTCAGTGCTCACTTTCCAGTATTCCCATCAGGAACTGGTTTTATTAGAACAGTTATTTTCCATGAACTAGGGAGGACGGCGGGTCCAGTCCGTGCCCTCTCTGTTGCCATCGAGGACATAATAAGAGGAAGACACTCTGTCCCGCCCTGCGTGATGCTCATGTAGCGCCAACAATGATAGACACGTTTCTAGGAGCCCCACGTCTTTTATGGCGTTTTACATCCTCGCCACTCCCACCTCCCCTCCTGATTTAATCTATTTTTAAGGTTAATGTTCAGCCCTCGATGTGTGTGTGTGGGGGGGTCACTCTTGTTGAATGATGGGGGGCGGGGGGAGGGAGGTAATCCTCATGTCTGTGAAAGAACACAAGACCCCCCTTGGTCTTCAGACTTTCCCTGACCTCCTGTGTCTGTGACAGAAGACCCTCCTTGGTCTCCAGACTTCTCCTCACCTTCTCGTGTCTGTGACAGAACACAAGACACCCCTTGTTCTCCAGACTTACCCTCACCTCCTGTGTCTGTGACAGAACACAAGACCCCCCTTGTTCTCCAGACTTACCCTCACCTCCTGTGGCTGTGACAGAAGACCCTCCTTGGTCTCCAGACTTCCCCTCACCTCCTGTGTCTGTGACAGAACACAAGACCCTCCTTGGTCTCCAGACTTCCCCTCACCTCCTGTGTCTGTGACAGAACACAAGACCCTCCTTGGTCTCCAGACTTTCCCTCACCTCCTGTGTCTGTGACAGAACACAAGACCCTCCTTGGTCTCCAGACTTCCCCTCACCCTCTCGTGTCTGTGACAGAACACAAGTCCCTGACCTCCTGTGTCTGTGACAGAAGACCCTCCTTGGTCTCCAGACTTCTCCTCACCTTCTCGTGTCTGTGACAGAACACAAGACACCCCTTGGTCTCCAGACTTCTCCTCACCTTCTCGTGTCTGTGACAGAACACAAGACACCCCTTGGTCTCCAGACTTCCCCATACCTCCTGTGTCTGTGACAGAACACAAGACCCCCCTCGGTCTCCAGACTTCCCCTCACCTCCTGTGTCTGTGACAGAAGACCCTCCTTGGTCTCCAGACTTCCCCTCACATCCTGTGTCTGTGACAGAACACAAGACCCCCCCCTTGGTCTCCAGACTTTCCCTGACCTCCTGTGTCTGTGAAAGAACACAAGACCCTCCTTGGTCTCCAGACTTCCCCTCAACTCCTCATGTCTCTGACAGAACACAAGGCCTTTCCAGACTTCCCCTCACCTCCTGTGTCTGTGACAGAACACAAGACCCCCAGTGGTCTCCAGACTTTCCCTGACCTCCTGTGTCTGTGACAGAACACAAGACCCTCCTTGGTCTCCAGACTTCCCCTCACCTCCTGTGTCTGTGACAGAACACAAGATCCTCCTTGGTCTCCAGACTTCCCCTCACCTCCTGTGTCTGTGTCTGGCCTTTTCTTCACAGGGTTTGTGTCCGTGACCCTTCTGCTGCGAGACTGTTTTTGACTTTAACCACTTTATCTACAAGTTGGGCCTAGGGCACTGTTTCTACCAGTGCTTGTTTGCCTCTATGGTCTCCACAGGTACCAATCTCACTTCCTTCCGCCAGCTCTCCTCCTGTTGCACACAGCACCCAGAGAAGATGCCCGGTGAGTGGATGTTCTCACTCCCCCTTCTCTGCCTCTCATGCATGTTTTCACTGAGTGCAGCCTGGATCCTGTCCTGGGAGGCTGCTTCGGATTAACCCAGTTGGATTCTTCAGGGATCCAATCAGAGGAACCATAATTGAATCTGGACTCAAGCCATGCCCACATGTACACATGGAAGCATCCGCCCCACAGACCCTCACACATCCTAGTGAGGCACTCCAAGTGGGAGCATGCCCCCGCTGTGGTGTGCACCACCACAGTCCGCCACACAAGAGTCATGGGGGTCAGATGTATCTCTACCTGGAGGTTTCTGATTCCTAATAGCAAATGTCTGCAATTTGCTGTTAGGAAATCACAAACTGCTATGTACAACTGTACAACAGTGTGTTTTACACTATTTGCGATGCCCAAATGGATTGCGAGAGTCCTGACTGATTAACATTCAAGAGGCAGGTCGCAGTTTGCGACCCATTTGGGAATAGCCACAATCACAGGGATGGTGGCTTGCTGGGATCATCAGACCACCATATCTATGATTGTTTTTTTTTTTTTTTTTTTTTTTAATGAAGCAATATTTTTTGTATTGCAACCTTTTTTTCCCTTTAAGGAAAAAGGGATGCATTACAAAAAGAAAACTGAAAAGTTTTCTTTTCTTTTTTTAAGAACACGCAGTGGTCTGTAGGACCACTGCGTACTCTGTTTGCACCCACATTCACAAAGAATGCAAATGGGTTACCACTATTTTGAGGTTGGTGGTAACTGCGAATGTTTTGCGACTGCATTCCCGGTCACAAAACAATCATACATGGCCCTGCAAGTCTCTATTAGGAAGGGACGCCCTTGGAACTCCCCTTCCTAATAACGAGTCGCAGGGCCACATGCACAAACCTTTGGAATTGCAATTCCAAATGTACAAAACTCCACTGAGTTTCTTGTGCGTTTCTCAGTGGGTCGCAAATAGACCTGTCTCATAAATATTAATGAAGTACGTTGCAATTTGTCACCCGCTGTGAATTACAAACATCACAGGGACGGTGGCCTGCTGGAGTCAACAGACCATGTCTGTGATTGCTTTTAAATAAAGCAATCTTTTATTTTAAACGCAGCCCGTTTTCATTAAAGGAAAACAGGATGCGTTTAAAAAGCAAAAAATGAAATGTTTCAGTTTCATTTTCTAAGAGCAGGCAGTGGTCTGTGGGACCACTGCCTGCACTTACAGAATATCTCTCATGCATTCACAAAGGGGAAGTAGTCCCTTGGGGACCCCTTTCCAATTGAGAAAGGGTTACCACCAATTTGAAATTGGTGGTAACTCTGATTGTTTTGCAACATCATTCTTGGTCACAAAACAATCATACATACCACTGCGCACGACTATTAGGGATGGATGCTCTTGTCATACCCCTTTCAAAAAGCGACTCGCAAACCCATTTTGCAGTTCGGTAAGTAGATTACTGAATCGCAAATTGGGGTTTGTACATTGGAAAATGCTTTTTTTTGGTTGCAAACGGGCCGATTCTTTAAATTGAGCCGTTTGCAGCCATGAAAAAGCTATGTACATCTGCTCATGGTGTGCTACTCATGAATTACACTCATGCGGAAGAGCTCGTAGGGAGGCGCTTACTTGAGACTGTATCAGTGTGAATGTTTGTTTTCTGAATGTCCCCATTGCTAACGTGTGGAGCAGAATCTCTGGGGAGTCTAATTTTCCATGGAATGTTTTCCATCATTCCATTGGTTAGTTGGCATTTCCGGTGGGCACTGCCATCATGCATGTAACCTATGTGTCTAACGGTGGCTACATTGAAGACGTTTCCCAGTGCTATCACCACTCTCGGAGCTTCAGCTGCTTATTGTATTGTACTCAGTCAGTCGGCTTGTAGAGCGCAACGTGTCACGGGTGAGGGTATCCAGGTGCTGGCAGGGTCCAGGGTCTCAGTCGCAGAGCTAGGTTTTCAGTGATTCAGAGACCTCCTGTAGAGTTGGGGAGGTCGTGGGGTGCAGGGGGAGGCTGTTCCAGGCATTGGCTGTGGGGGCTCTGGGCCAGCTCCAGGGAAGCGCATCAGAGGTGTCTGGAAGGTTTGTGGAGTCTGAGGCGGCGGTTGATGTAGGCGGCTCCAGAGGGCCTTGAATGTGTGGGTGAGGAGCTTGTACTGGCATCTCTTCTGAAACAGGAGCCAGTGCAGTTTTCTGCAGTGGGGGGGGGTGACGTGGGTGCGACAAGGGAGATCAAGGATGAGTCTTGCTGTTGCGTTCTGGGTGGTCTACAATCTTTGAACTAGGTGGACCTTAGATCTCACATAGAGGGTCTTTCCATTGTCAAGTCGACTGATGACGAGGGCTTTGGTGATGGTGCGTCCCGCGTTTTGGGGAGGCCACTTGAGACGTGTGTAACATGCACAGGATGAAGAAGCAGGGGGAAGACACTGCTTGGACTTCATGGTGAGTTTGCTGTCCAGGATGATACCGAGATGCCGGGCATGCTCAGCTGGGGTTGGAGTGCGCCCAAGTTCTGTGGTCCATCATGAGGCGTCCCAAAGGGAATTGTCATTGTCACTGATGAAAATCAACACTTCTGTCTTGTCTATGTTGAACTTGAGACTGTTATTCCTTGTCCAGTTGGTAACGCTGGTCGTGCATTGGTGGAAGTTGGTTCTGGCGGCACTGGAGTTTTTCATCAGCGTAGGATACAATGTTGAGTCTGTGGGATCTGACTGTTGGCAAGGACGACATGTAGATGCCGAAGAGGGTGGGGCTGTGTGATGAGCCTTGAGGGACTCTGCAAGTAATTAGTTTGGGGTCGGAGGTGAAGGGTGGAAGATGTACTTGCGATCTGTTGGTGAGGAAGGAGGTGATCCATCTGAGGGCAGCTCCTTGGATGCCTATGTAGTGATGTCTGACGATGAGCTTGTGGTGGGAGACAGTGTTGAAGGCTGCTGAGCTATCAAGGAGGATAAAGGGTGTCTCTCTCTCCTTTCTCAAGGAGGGCCCTGATGTCATCTGTGCTGTGGTTGCTACAGAATCCGGATTGGGAGTCGTCCAGGAGGTGATTGTGTTCCAGGCAGATGGTGAGTTGTTGGTTGATGGAGTTTTCGTATTTCGATAGCACCTCCAGGGTTAGACAGCACGGTGAGCGGGGCTCTTGGCGGCCATTGTCCCAGTGTCGGGCTCATTCGGACTCGTTCTGCCATCCTCTATGCACAGCAGTCACTGGGTGCACTCAGAGCTCTTTCTCATTACTCGTGTTGTGCTGCTCAGTGTTGTAGCGTTGTCACCTTTGCCTCAGGTACTGAATTCCTTCTTTTGTCGTCTTTTTACGTCTTCCACAACCGATGTTCCGCGGTCGGCCATTGTGCATGTGATCTTGCTCTGGTCGGATGTTACCTCTTCAATGAGTTCATCTTTATACTTTGTTGCATATCCTGTTAGATTGTATATGTTTACAATGAAAAGAGCAATAAACTATTATTTTTTTAAAAGTAGTGACTGATACTGTTCAGAGAATGTTGTCTTCTTGGCCTTAAACGCTTGACAAGGAGCTGAAAGAGGTCAACCTGCTAGTTTTGTTTCATTGGCTGGAGATTCCCTTTGCTTCAAACCTCTGAAGGGTATTAAATAGTTTTCTAACCATAGTATGCAGTGCAGCCGTTACAGGTGGGGTGGTCATTTACAGGTTTAAGGGGAAGGGGCGACCTGCCAGTCCTAGCGCTCTGAGTGGACAGAGCTGCAGCCACAACTCCGGACAGGATGTCCCGCCTTCGACCCAGAACTACTGGCTCCGCCCCAGTGACGTGTTCTGTTACAGAAGGTCCAGCTGTGCCCGACGACCGGAAGTGAAAGCCAAGCCTTGGCTGCAGGAGGTCGTTGGGTGGATGGATGACCTGCTGATGAACATCCAAGAGGGCGCACTTCACATAGGGCGACTGATGGCGTCTGCTAGGACCACCACGACTGATGGGTGCAGTACTGGCATTACTGGGGCAGATGGCACCAGCATTCTGGAGGGGGTGCCACCGCAGCAGTGACGTGGGCGGAAGTCAAGTCAGAAAGAATTACCTCTCGGAAGAAGTCTCCATGATGTTGGCTGAAATTAAATATTTCCCCAAACAAGGGGTTCCGGGAGACTAGAGGGCACTTTACCCCAGGAGGGGGACCAGGACGTTTCATACTCAAAGGACCAGATCGAGTAGAAATAAGGGCAATGCTTGCTCATGGCTCATTTGTCCAGTATGTTCCAGAACACAAGCTGTTTGTGACACAGTGACTTTGGTGAACCCTACTAGCAGAAGTAACAGGTACCTGGAAGAACACTCCACAGTAGAGGTACTCCAAATGCAAGGAACTCGGAAATATGTCGGTGTTATACTCGAAGAATCCTTTTCTAATACCTCTCTATTACCACTGCTTTGGTTTAGTCCGCTCTGCATTTTGTGTCCTTTCAGATCTCCACCAGGCCTCCTGAAGGGTTGAAGAAACATGATCCCATCTCCCGCACCAGGGGAAACCCCCGAAAGCCATCCAGACAGCGCCCTGGCTTATCTTGCAGACAAGGACCCCATCCCTGGTGGTTCTTGGCACATCCACCCCAGGTCACCATCACTGCAGGCTAGGAAGTGTTAAAAAACAAGGCAACAGGACTTTTCTATGCTGCAGCCAGGATCTGGAACAAACCCCTATATCCATCAGCTGTGCCCCAACGCTGCTCCAACATAGGAAACAACTGAGAACAGTTCAACATGTCACAGTAAATAGCCCTCTAAGAGTCGGTTTATTTCCGTCTACTCTTGTTCCCTTTTAATCTCTGGTCCCTTTCCGAGAGCTGTCTGTTATACAAATACCACATGCATGCATACGTACATACGTAAACACATACATACATAGAAACCTTATTTCCACGTAAGTATAACCTCAATATACATTTCTTGATAAACTACTTACCAAAGGGACAGGCGGAGAATCAAGCATATACTGAATTTATATCCAGGATATACTGGCATGAGAACTTTTAAGGAGGTGCAAAGTTGAGTTAAAATTCTGCCCTGTTACATAAATAATTGTAGTTTTCAAACTCTAAAAAGGTTGTATTTTTGCAGGGTGGTTCTGTTGCACAGTGTGGCCGTCCTGCCCACTGCACTCACGTGCCTCTGTCTCAGACAAGCTGTGAGGGGGGTCAGAGTGCAGTGCACGAGCCTGTGCTGACAGACAGGTTCATCACAGTGTGGGGTGGCGCGTGCCCCGTCTGAGCACGAGAAGGCGCGCGCCCGACAGGTGCACGTGGCTGGGCCTTCAGCGGCCTCCGTAGGGAGCCTCGAGCGCCCCGGGGCTCCTTTCAAGTCCAGAGAGATTGGTGCAACGGGTGGGGAGGGGCAAGGGTGAGGGGCCCTTGAACCCTGGTGCTACCCCAGCTCATCGTCATAGGAAGGAGGAAGGCTAGATCCAACCATGGGGGTGGTGGTGGTGAGGGGCCCTTGAACCCTGGTGCTACCCCAGCTCATCGTCATAGGAAGGAGGAAGGCTAGATCCAACCATGGGGGTGGTGGTGGTGAGGGGCCCTTGAACCCTGGTGCTACCCCAGCTCATCGTCATAGGAAGGAGGAAGGCTAGATCCAACCATGGGAGTGGTGGTGGTGAGGGGCCCTTGAACCCTGGTGCTACCCCAGCTCATCGTCATAGGGAGGAGGAAGGCTAGATCCAACCAGGGGGTGGTGAAGCGCCCTTGAACCCTGGTGCTACCCCAGCTCATCGTCATAGGGAGGAGGAAGGCTAGATCCAACCATGGGGGTGGTGGTGGTGAGGCGCCCTTGAACCCTGGTGCTACCCCAGCTCATCGGCATAGCAAGGAGGAAGGCTAGATCCAACCAGGGGGTGGTGAAGCGCCCTTAAACCCTGGTGCTACCCCAGCTCATCCTCATAGGAAGGAGGAAGGCTAGATCCAACCAGGGGGGTGGTGGTGGTGAGGCACCCTTGAACCCTGGTGCTACCCTAGCTCATCGTCATAGGGAGGAGAAAGGCTAGATCCAACCAGGGGGTGGTGAAGCGCCCTTGAACCCTGGTGCTACCCCAGCTCATCGCCATAGGGAGGAGGAAGGCTAGATCCAACCAGGGGGTGGTGAAGCGCCCTTGAACCCTGGTGCTACCCCAGCTCATCGTCATAGGGAGGAGGAAGGCTAGATCCAACCATGGGGGTGGTGGTGGTGAGGCGCCCTTGAACCCTGGTGCTACCCCAGCTCATCGGCATAGCAAGGAGGAAGGCTAGATCCAACCAGGGGGTGGTGAAGCGCCCTTGAACCCTGGTGCTACCCCAGCTCATCCTCATAGGAAGGAGGAAGACTAGATCCAACCATGGGGGTGGTGGTGGTGAGGCACCCTTGAACCCTGGTGCTACCCCAGCTCATCGTCATAGGGAGGAGGAAGACTATATCCAACCATGGGGGTGGTGGTGGTGAGGTGCCCTTGAACCCTGGTGCTACCCCAGCTCATCGTCATAGGGAGGAGAAAGGCTAGATCCAACCAGGGAGTGGTGAAGCGCCCTTGAACCCTGGTGCTACCCCAGCTCATCGCCATAGGGAGGAGGAAGGCTAGATCCAACCAGGGGGTGGTGAAGCGCCCTTGAACCCTGGTGCTACCCTAGCTCATCGTCATAGGAAGGAGGAAGGCTAGATCCAACCAGGGGATGGTGAAGCGCCCTTGAACCCTGGTGCTACCCCAGCTCATCGTCATAGGGAGGAGGAAGGCTAGATCCAACCATGGGGGTGGTGGTGGTGAGGCGCCCTTGAACCCTGGTGCTACCCCTGCTCATCGGCATAGCAAGGAGGAAGGCTAGATCCAACCAGGGGGTGGTGAAGCGCCCTTAAACCCTGGTGCTACCCCAGCTCATCCTCATAGGAAGGAGGAAGGCTAGATCCAACCAGGGGATGGTGAAGCGCCCTTGAACCCTGGTGCTACCCCAGCTCATCGTCATAGGGAGGAGGAAGGCTAGATCCAACCATGGGGGTGGTGGTGGTGAGGCGCCCTTGAACCCTGGTGCTACCCCAGCTCATCGGCATAGCAAGGAGGAAGGCTAGATCCAAGCAGGGGGTGGTGAAGCGCCCTTGAACCCTGGTGCTACCCCAGCTCATCGTCATAGGGAGGAGAAAGGCTAGATCCAACCAGGGGGTGGTGAAGCGCCCTTGAACCCTGGTGCTACCCTAGCTCATCGTCATAGGAAGGAGGAAGGCTAGATCCAACCAGGGGGTGGTGAAGCGCCCTTGAACCCTGGTGCTACCCCAGCTCATCGTCATAGGGAGGAGGAAGGCTAGATCCAACCATGGGGGTGGTGGTGGTGAGGCGCCCTTGAACCCTGGTGCTACCCCAGCTCATCGGCATAGCAAGGAGGAAGGCTAGATCCAACCAGGGGGTGGTGAAGCGCCCTTGAACCCTGGTGCTACCCCAGCTCATCCTCATAGGAAGGAGGAAGACTAGATCCAACCATGGGGGTGGTGGTGGTGAGGCACCCTTGAACCCTGGTGCTACCCCAGCTCATCGTCATAGGGAGGAGGAAGACTATATCCAACCATGGGGGTGGTGAGGCGCCCTTGAACCCTGGTGCTACCCCAGCTCATCGTCATAGGGAGGAGAAAGGCTAGATCCAACCAGGGAGTGGTGAAGCGCCCTTGAACCCTGGTGCTACCCCAGCTCATCGCCATAGGGAGGAGGAAGGCTAGATCCAACCAGGGGGTGGTGAAGCGCCCTTGAACCCTGGTGCTACCCTAGCTCATCGTCATAGGAAGGAGGAAGGCTAGATCCAACCAGGGGATGGTGAAGCGCCCTTGAACCCTGGTGCTACCCCAGCTCATCGTCATAGGGAGGAGGAAGGCTAGATCCAACCATGGGGGTGGTGGTGGTGAGGCGCCCTTGAACCCTGGTGCTACCCCAGCTCATCGGCATAGCAAGGAGGAAGGCTAGATCCAACCAGGGGGTGGTGAAGCGCCCTTAAACCCTGGTGCTACCCCAGCTCATCCTCATAGGAAGGAGGAAGGCTAGATCCAACCAGGGGATGGTGAAGCGCCCTTGAACCCTGGTGCTACCCCAGCTCATTGTCATAGGGAGGAGGAAGGCTAGATCCAACCATGGGGGTGGTGGTGGTGAGGCGCCCTTGAACCCTGGTGCTACCCCAGCTCATCGGCATAGCAAGGAGGAAGGCTAGATCCAACCAGGGGGTGGTGAAGCGCCCTTGAACCCTGGTGCTACCCCAGCTCATCCTCATAGGAAGGAGGAAGACTAGATCCAACCATGGGGGTGGTGGTGGTGAGGCGCCCTTGAACCCTGGTGCTACCCCAGCTCATCGTCATAGGGAGGAGGAAGACTATATCCAACCATGGGGGTGGTGGTGGTGAGGCGCCCTTGAACCCTGGTGCTACTCCAGCTCATCGTCATAGGGAGGAGAAAGGCTAGATCCAACCAGGGAGTGGTATAGCGCCCTTGAACCCTGGTGCTACCCCAGCTCATCGCCATAGGGAGGAGGAAGGCTAGATCCAACCAGGGGGTGGTGAAGCACCCTTGAACCCTGGTGCTACCCTAGCTCATCGTCATAGGAAGGAGGAAGGCTAGATCCAACCAGGGGGTGGTGAAGCGCCCTTGAACCCTGGTGCTACCCCAGATCATCGTCATAAGAAGTAGGAAGACTAGATCCAACCAGGGGGTGGTGAAGCGCCCTTGAACCCTGGTGCTACCCCAGCTCATCGTCATAGGAAGGAGGAAGGTCAGGGCGGTCTGACGCGCCCTGCACAGACAGCCTGTGACATGAGGACTAGAAGCACTGAGGGAATGCACTGAATGATGCACATTAGAAACAGATACTCCAGGTTCTAATCTAGGGATGATGGTACCAGCAGTCCCAGCTCAGTGAAAGCAGATGTGGTAACCAGTTAAGTACTCAGGGATTTCACCATGTGCGGAACAGTCTTACATGTTCATTTAAAGGGTTGGGAGTGATAACCTTGTTGACCTGTCCATTCCTATTGTGTTTTACGGTATTTTCCACCATTTTGTGAAGAGAACAGTTTACAGTAGCGCAGATCGATTTACATAAAACATACATTTCTGAATTTGGCCAAGTAGATAGTGTGAGGGTCCCGTGGCACACGGAGAAAGAGTGTGAGGGTCTCCGTACAGTGCTTAATTTTTAAATAAAAAGGTGTTGGTGCCCAAAGTGCTCCTCTTAAACACGCGGCTGCTGCAATTAAATGTGTGAACATGGAATACTGACGCAGCTTAATCCTGAAGCCATCTTGGCCCCCTTCAATCCATCTACAGCCGCTCCCTGCCCCTTCAGCTCACTCTTGCAGCTTTCTGCTTTCTCCCCTTGTGACGCTTTTTCGTTTTTCTCTCCCTCCATGTCTTTTGCTCGTAGCAAATGCTTGAGGCAGAAGAATAAGCCCCTGCCCTCACAAATAAGTGCCGGTGCTCAGCACCGGACACAACAGGCACAAATTAAGCACTGGTCCCATGGCACATTGAGAGACAGGGTGAGGAGGCTGTGGCACATTGAGAGACAGGGTGAGGAGGCTGTGGCATATCGAGAGACAGGGTGAGGAGCCCGTGGTACATGGAGAGAGACAGAGTGAGGAGCCTGTGGCACATGGAGAGACAGGTTGAGGAGGCTATGGCACATTGAGAGACAGGGTGAGGAGCCTGTGGTACAGGGAGAAACAGTTGAGGAGCTTGGAACACACTTAGAGATGGGGAGATCGTGGTTTGTCTCACAGGCACAAAAAAAGACCTGGCTAAAGTATGGCTCCTAAGGTCCTCTGTAAGAAACGTGTGCTGCACCCCTCGGGTGGACAAGGTGAACTCACTAGCTGCTTAAAGGAGTCATCCAGTGTAGAGAAAACAAGCACTGGCAAAGACAGTATGTTGTGCCTATGTGAGAGTTGTTGGCTTTGCCAATGTCTTTTAGCCTTGTAGAGCACTGTGGTTGCTGTGCAGTATGACTAAACGTAATTTAAAAAGTGCTGGCAGGTCAGGGAGGGGGGCAACACACACCTAGAGAGGTGGGAGGAAAGAGGCACCACAGACAGTGAGAGGGTTGGGGGTGGGAGAGAAGTGAAAAGGATGATTGCAGTAGCTAGAGTGAAAAATAGTGCCTCAATGATGTTGCCAGAAGCGATAATCAAGATAAAGTAACAGTACTTGGTCCATGCTCCAGATGAAAGCAGAGGAAGTGATGCTGGCATGCGCTGGCCAATCACTGAGATTGACAGTGAGCTCCACAAATAGTAGCAGTGGGCGGGCTCCAACCCCAGCAGAAATCAGGATCTCTTGCAAGGGAGGGCGCGTGGGCTGCCGCAGACCAGACCTAAAAACATCCTCTTGGCCCAATTCTGAGCCACTTCCAATGACCAATAGTAGCCCTTCTAGAATGTTCCTTAGTTCGATGACGTCAGCAGATGTCGTGACATCATTCACCGGACGGCCCTATAAAACACGCCATACAGAATTAATAAAAACGTGTACTTTTTATGTCATGCCCGTCTGACGGAAATGGAAACTCGGCGTCATAGATTCCAGATGTTTTTACAGATGTTCACCCCGCACAAGGCTCTCCTCCAGACAGGGGACATTCCTGCTCATTTTACAGGTATTATTTTAAGCACTTGGTTGCCTTTTCTGATAAATTCTTGGGCCAAGGACAAAAAATCCTGTGTTTCGTGCCGGACTCGAAAACATAAACAGCGAACCAAATTCCTGATGTTTATAGAATTCCTTCCTCGACCCGAGAAACTGTTTTCTTTGTGCGCCTCATTGAAAGGGCCTCTTAGTGCTTAGAAAACAGCTCTTCGCCGCGGAGGGTTTCTGGGGTTTTCTGCGCGTGCATTTCATGGTGAAAGGGCCTCTTGGTGCTTAGAAATTACCTCTCGGCCGCATAGGGTTTTTTGAGTTCTTCGTGGTGAAAGGGATTCTTAGCGCGTAGAAAACAGTTCTCCACCTCGTAGGGTTTTTGGGGGTTTCTGCGGGTGCACTTCATGGTGAAAGGCCACAGGGACCTTTCTTCCTGGTCTGGAATGAAGGACTTAAGTCAGGCACTCAGTGAGGTGTCTCTGCTGGGCTTCTCCTACCGTGGGCAGGGCCTGCCTGATATGTGACTGAGAGAGGAGTGAGTGAACACTTCATATGGAGGATCATTCCAGGAAAGCTAAGTGGCTGAAGCAAAACATCCTTCTGTGCGGCTGTCGGATGCCACTCAGTCCTGCTGTGCGAGTGCCAGATGGCACTCACTCCTCTCTGTGCTAGTGCCCGATGTCACTCACTCCCCTCTTTGCTATGCCCGATATCACTCACTCCCCTCTTTGCTAGTGCCAGATGTCACTCAGTCCTCCCCATGCTAGTGCCAGATGTCACTCAGTCCTCCCCATGCTAGTGCCAGATGTCACTCACTCCTCTCTGTGCTAGTGCCAGATGTCACTCAGTCCTTCCCATGCTAGTGCCAGATGTCACTCAGTCCTCTGTGTGCTAGTGTCAGATGTCACTCACTCCTCTCTGTGCTAGTGCCAGATGTCAGTCAGTCCTTCTGTGCTAGTGCCAGATGTCACTCAGTCCTCCCCATGCTAGTGCCAGATGTCACTCACTCCTCTCTGTGCTAGTGCCAGATGTCACTCAGTCCTCCCCATGCTAGTGCAAGATGTCACTCACTCCTCTCTGTGCTAGTGCCAGATGTCACTCAGTCCTTCCCATGCTAGTGCCAGATGTCACTCAGTCCTCTGTGTGCTAGTGTCAGATGTCACTCACTCCTCTCTGTGCTAGTGCCAGATGTCTGTCAGTCCTTCTGTGCTAGTGCCAGATGTCACTCAGTCCTCCCCATGCTAGTGCCAGATGTCACTCACTCCTCTCTGTGCTAGTGCCAGATGTCACTCAGTCCTCCCCATGCTAGTGCCAGATGTCACTCACTCCTCTCTGTGCTAGTGCCAGCTGTCACCCACTCCTCTCTGTGCTAGTGCCAGATGTCACTTATTCCTGTCTGTGCTAGTGCCTGATGTCACTCAGTCATCCTGTGCTAGTGCCAGATGTGATGTATTCCTCGTGTGCTAGTGCCAGATGTCACTCACTCCCCTCTTTGCTAGTGCCAGATGCCACTCAGTCCTCCCCATTCTAGTGCCAGATGTCACTCACTCCTCTCTGTGCTAGTGTCAGATGTCACTCAGTCCTCTCTGTGCAAGGTCAGATATCACACATTCGTGTATCTACTAGTGGTAGATATACCCCCCCCCCCCCCCCCCAGTGATAGTCTGTGCTTGTGCGTGGCTTCCCGGGCAGTTTTCAGTTTATGTCCCCAGTGAAGACGGAGCGCCTCGCAGGACATAGTGCTTGGTTTAGCGTTCACGTGGCGGTTTTCACTGGTCTGGGGGTCAGCAGCACTGGTGCAGGAGGGTGTGCTGTGTCACTAGTACTTCATAGGAGACGGGGGGGTCCACTAATAATGGCAGCGAGCATGTACCCCTACTGGGGGGTCACGGAGGGTATGGCATCAGCACCTAAAGTACATACATGCTCGGGGGGGAGGGTGCTAGGATGTTAGGGTACACGGTGCTGAGCACATCACAAGGTGGTCTTTCTCACTGATGCAGGAGGGAAAGAGAGGCCCCTGCAGGGGGGCCTTCAAGGGACCCACAAATCCCACAGAGGGTCCCCATTCAGCCCAAGAATATGTGTACGATATGGGAGAGCGGGGGGAGGCGGGGGGAAGTCGTCACTCTTTGCAGGGTAGCTTCACAATAAATGCCTCTGACTCATGATGCCAAACATGGCGGCAAACAGGTCACACCAAATGGGGGGCGACGGTGCACCATTCTGAAGCCCCCACTGGTGGTTTCAGAGGGGCTCCCTTCAGTACGACCTGTCCTATCTGTGCCCCTCAAGAGAGTGTCCCTCAACAGAGTCTGTGCCCCTCAAGCCCTGTCAACACAAACCTGAGGGGTACCCTACTTTTGGCACAGTGCTGGTCTCAGACAGAGAGGAGTTTACATCAATCCAGCTTAGAAACAACACTTCCCCTAAACAGCAGGAGTCAACCTTTCAGTCAATCAGGGGGTTCTTGTAGAGTGCTTGTCACCCCGGGGGACTCCAGGCACTGGTTAGGGGCTGCGGTGTTGGCGGGTGATGTGGGTGAGGGAGGCTGAGCGTAGTTCTTTGGTAGATTGGTGGAACTTGAGGCGCTGGTTGATGTAGGTGGGTTTGATGTCGTGGAGGGCTCGGTACTTGGTGAGGACTCGGTGAGGCGCTTGATGACGCATCTCTGCTGTACGGGGAGCCAGTGGGGGGCCCTGAGGTAGGGGTGATGCTGGTTATTCTGGGGAGGTCGAGAACGAGTCTGGCTGCAGTGTTCAGGAAGACCTGTAGGTGTCCTACGAGTCATTTGGTGGACCCGACGTAGAGAACGTTGCCAAAGTCAAGGCAGCTGGTGATGAGGGCCTGGGTGACCATTTTCCTGGTGGAGAGAGGTATCCATTGGAATACTTTGCAAAGCAACCAGAGGGTGTTGAAGCAGGCGAAGGAGGCCACGTTGATTTGTTTCTTCATAGTGAGGTGATTGTCCAGAATGATCCCGAGATTGCGGGCATGGTCTGAGGAGGTGGGAGGGAGGTACCGAGGGTTACCAAATGTTGTCCCTGGGGAGGGCTTCTGTCCAAATGTGAGGATCTCCCTCTTGTCCGAGTTAAGCTTGAGGCAGTTGTCTTACATCCAGGTGGCGATATCTGTCATGGTGTTCTGGAAGTTGGTTGAGGTGGAGATCCTTGGCGAAGGAGAGGATGAGCTGGGTGTCGTCGGCGTAGCAGATGATGTTGAGGCCATGAGTGCGGATGAGGTCTACTAGGGGAGTCCTGTAGACAGTGAAGAGGGTCGGGCTGAGGGGGATCCCTGGGGGACGCTGCAGATGATGTCTTAGGGGGCAGAGATGAGAGGAGGGGGGAGGATCCTCTGCGGTTGGTCGGTGGGGAAGGAGCCTTGTCTTGGATTCCGGTCTGGTGATCAGAGTGTGGTGGGAGGCTGCCGAAAAGTCTAGGAGAATGAGGGTCGCTGTTCCACCCAGGTCTAAGATGCTCCTGATGTCGTTGGTAGCTGCAATGAGTGCGGTCTCCGTGCTGTGGTTAGGATTGTTCAGTTTGAGGTGGTGGGTGAGCTCTCTGTTGATTGATCTTTCTAGGACTTTGGGGGGGTGGGAGCAGCAACATCAGGTGGTAATTCTTGATCTCTCTAGGGTCGTCTGAGGGTTTCTTTAGTAGAGGTTTGATCTCAGTGTTTCCAGACGTCGGGGAAGGTGGCGGCGTGAAGAAGGCATTGGAGATCTTCATGAAGGTGGGTGCTAGTTCTTCTTGGGCCAGGTTGTAGAGGTGGTGTGGGCAGAGGTCGACAAGGGATCCAGAGTGGATGGAAGTCATGGGTTTGGTAGTGTCTTCTGTGGATAGTTTCTTCCATTCGGAGATCTGGGGGATGGTGGTGTTGGTTAGAGTGCGAGGGGGGGTCGGGCTGAAGAGGTGGGTCTCGAAGTCGCTATAGATGTTGATGATTTTCTGGTGGAATTAGTCAGAGAGCTTCTCACAGAGGGGTTGGGAGGGGTGGACGGTGTTCACTGTGGCAGAGGGGCAGGAGAATTCCCTGTTAATGTTGAAGAGTTCTCTGGGGTAGTTGGTGCTGTCTTTGATGTTGGACTTGAGCGCTTGTTTCTTGGTGTCCCCAAATGGTTGATTTTGAGGACAGAATCGAAGGGGTCAAGGTTGGCAGGGGTCCTGTTGGAGCCCTAGCGTCTCTATTGTCCTGCATTGCTGCTTGAGGGAGTGGAGTTCAGGGTGAATCTGGTCGGCTGCTTGGAGATTTCTTCATGCAGAGCTGTGGAGTCTGCGGCTGCAGTGAGCCACTCAGAGAAGTTTTGTAATTGGTGTCCGAGGAAGTCTTTCCGGGATGGTTTGGTGTTTTTGAGGGCGGTGGTCCTGGTCGCTTCTGTGACTTTTCCCTAGTTACTCTGGGGTAAGGTGTGAGGTTTGGTAACGGCGTCATGTCGGAGGTCGATGGTTATGTGCATTATGTTTCACCATCTATGGTCCATCTATGTTACTTCGGCAGAGTAGGTGGACTTGCCTATGTTGCTGGTGGAGAAGGTGGGGTCCAGTGTGTGTCCTGCCGTGTGGATGGGAGCGGATACCAGTTGATTGAAGCTGATGGTGCTTACATTTTCAATGAGTGCTGTGGCGTTGGCATCCTTGGGTTCTTCGAGGGGGAAGTTCAGGTCCCCCAGTAAGATGTAGTGGTCGGTGTTGACTGCCATGGGAGGCGATGAAATGGGGTATGGTGACACATCTAGAGACAAAGACGGCCACACTCACTGTTATACCCAAAGCTCATATTGAGGTCCCACATTGACAACATTGCACAGACTTACAAAAGCCCCTGCACCCACCTAACAAATTAGCACTGCATCCCAACTGCTGGCTACCAAACCCTCATTGACATACTCATTGTCCCTGCTCTGGAGTTACACTGATCCCCTCCCCCCCCCACTGCCGGGTACAGCCGTCTCCGGAGGACACTCATTCCCGACACTAGGTGCATGGACCTCATCACCTCCACCCTTGTGTGACTAACTGGATCCCACGTGACCCCTAAGAAATATTCAAAATGTTGGCCTCTGTGTGTGTAAACCAGTGTGACTGGCCTGTCGTGTGCAGTGTGGTGTGTGCAGTGTCAATCAGTCAATCAATCAGTGATTTGTAAAGCGTGATTAATCACCCATAGGGTCTCAAGGCGCTGTTTGCGGGAGTGCTGCTCACTTGAAAAGCCAGGTCCTGAGGTCCTTCCTGAACTGCTTCAGTGATGCGGTCTGCCTGAGCTTGAGAGGTATGGTGTTCCATGTCCGGGCTGCCAGGTAGAAGAAGGATCTTCCTCCTCCTGTGCTTTTCCGGATCTTGGGAACAGCTGTGAGGGCGAGTGGGGAAGAATGGAGTTATCTGTTGGATATGTAGAAGGCGAGGCCGCGGTTGAGGAATGCTGGTCCTACGTTGTGTATTGCCTTCTAGGTGTGTATCAGGAGTTTGTATGTGATGCGCTTGTTGACGGGAGCCAATGTAGGGGTCTGAGGTGGGAGGAGATGTGGCTGTGTCGGGGATGTCTGAGATGGGTCTGCCTGCTGCATTCTGGACTCTTTATAGCCTTGATTGAGGTTTCCTGGTGATGCCGGCATAGAGTGCGTTGCCGTAGTCCAGTTTGATGGTGATGATTGCGTGGGTGACTGTCTTTCTCGTGTCAGAGGGTATCCACTTGAAAATCTTTCGCAGGAGTCGGAGGGTGTGGAAGCATGATGGTGAGATGGCGTTGACTTTGCAGGTCATGGATAGAGAGGAGTCCAGTATGATGCCCAGATTGCGGGCGTGTCCGTGGGGGCGTTTCCCAGTACGGTGGGCCACCAGTCGTTCCAGGCAGAAGACAGAATTAGGAAGATCTCTGTCTTGTCTGAGTTGAGCTTTAGGCTGCTGGCTTCCATCTAGGTGCCGCCTGCTCTCATCCTGTTGTAGAAATTTCTCTTGGCCTTTGCAGAGTCCTCGGACAGGGAGAGGATCAGTTGGGTATCTTCGCCATTGAGACGATGTTTAGCCCGTGTTGTTTGGTGATCTTGGCTAGCGAGGCCATGTAGATTGTTGAAAAGCGTCGGGCTGAATGAAGATCCTTGGGGCACTCCGAAGCATGTCTCTTTGGGTACTGATGTCAACAGCCGTAGTCTGGCACTCTATGTTCTTCCGGTGAGGAAGGACCTGATCCAATCCAGTGCTTTATCTCAGATGCGGCCTCCTGTAGTCTGACTCAGAAGGTGGAGTGGGAGACTGTGTCAAACGCAGCGGAACGGTCAAGGAGGATGAGTGCAGCCCTGTCTCCATGGTCTAGTATGATGCATATGTGTTGGCTGGCTGCTATGAGTGTGGTTTCAGTGCTGTGGTTGCTTCTGAATCCGGATTTAGATGGGTCTAGGATTTGCTGTGTCTAGAGGTATTTGTGGAGTTGCTGGATGATGACCTTTTCTGTTACTTTGGCTGGGAAAGGGGGCAGAGAGATGGGTCTATAGATTTTCAGCTTCTTTGGGTCTAGACTAATGTGCTTAGTCTAGCGTGTGGCGTGTGCAGCCTAACATGTGCAGACCAGTGTGTGCAGACTGATGTACGAAGCCTGTCATGTGCAGTGTGGTGTGTGCAACCAGACATGTGCACTCCGGTGTGTGCAGACTGATGTGTCCAGCCTGTTGTGTGGGGTGTGATGTGTGCAGCCTAACCTGTGTATTCTGGTATGTGCAGACTGATGTGCACAGCCTGTTGTGTGCAGTGTGGTGTGTGCAGCCTGACGTGTGCACTCCAGTGTGTGCAGACTGATGTGTCCAGCCTGTTGTGTGGGGTGTGATGTGTACAGCCTGACGTGCACTCCGGTGTGTGTAGATTGATGTGCATGGCCTGTCGTGTGCACTCCGGTGTGTACAGACTGATATGCCCGGCCTGTTGTGTGCAGTATATTGTGTCCAGCCTCACGTGTGCAGTCTGATGTGTGCAAACTGATGTGTCCAGCCTGTTGTGTTTGGTGTTGTGTGTGCAGCCTGACATGTGCACTCTGGTGTGTGCAGACTGTCGTGTGCCATACGGTGGGTGCAGACTCATTTTTCCAGCCTGTTGCATGCAGTATCATGTGTGCAGCCTGACATGTGTGCTGCGGTGTGTGCAGACTGATGTGTCCAGCCTGTTGCATGCGGTGTCGTGTGTGCAGCCTGACATGTGTGCTGCGGTGTGTGCAGACTGATGTGTCCAGCCTGTTGCGTGCAGTGTCGTGTGTGCAGCCCGACATGTGCGCTGCGGTGTGTGCAGACTGATGTGTCCAGCCTGTTGTGTGTGGTGTTGTGTGTGCAGCCTGACATGTGCACTCTGGTGTGTGCAGACTGTCGTGCGCCCTACGGTGTGTGCAGACTGATTTGTCCAGCGTGTTGCGTGCAGTGTTGTGTGTGCAGCCTGACATGAGCACTGGGGTGTGTGCAGACTGATGTGTCCAGCCTGTTGCATGCAGTGTCGTGTGTGCAGCCTGACGTGTGCACTCTGGTGTGTGCAGACTGTCGTGTGCCCTACGGTGTGTGCAGACTGATGTGTCCAGCCTGTTGCATGCGGTGTCATGTGTGCAGCCTGGCATGTGTGCTGCGGTGTGTGCAGACTGATGTGTCCAGCCTGTTGCGTGCAGTGTCGTGTGTGCAGCCTGACATGTGCGCTGCGGTGTGTGCAGACTGATGTGTGCAGCCTGTTGCGTGCAGTGTCGTGTGTGCAGCCTGACATGTGCGCTGCGGTGTGTGCAGACTGATGTGTCCAGCCTGTTGTGTGTGGTGTCGTGTGTGCAGCCTGACATGTGCACTCTGGTGTGTGCAGACTGTCGTGTGCCCTACGGTGTGTGCAGACTGATTTGTCCAGCGTGTTGCGTGCAGTGTTGTGTGTGCAGCCTGACATGAGCGCTGGGGTGTGTGCAGACTGATGTGTCCAGCCTGTTGCATGCAGTGTCGTGTGTGCAGCCTGACATGTGCACTCTGGTGTGTGCAGACTGTCGTGTGCCCTACGGTGTGTGCAGACTGATTTGTCCAGCCTGTTGCGTGCAGTGTCGTGTGTGCAGCCTGACGTGTGCACTCTGGTGTGTGCAGACTGTCGTGTGCCCTACGGTGTGTGCAGACTGATTTGTCCAGCCTGTTGCGTGCAGTGTCGTGTGTGCAGCCTGACATGTGCACTCTGGTGTGTGCAGACTGTCGTGTGCCCTACGGTGTGTGCAGCCTGACGTGCCCTACGGTGTGTGCAGACTGATGTGTCCAGCCTGTTGTGTGCGGTGTCGTGTGTGCAGCCTCACCTGGGCCCTCCGGTGTGTGCAGCCTGTTGTGTGCAGCCTGTTGTGTGCAGTGTCGTGTGTGCAGCCTGACGTGTGCACTCTGGTGTGTGCAGACTGTCGTGTGCCCTACGGTGTGTGCAGACTGATTTGTCCAGCCTGTTGCGTGCAGTGTCGTGTGTGCAGCCTGACGTGTGCACTCTGGTGTGTGCAGACTGTCGTGTGCCCTACGGTGTGTGCAGACTGATTTGTCCAGCCTGTTGCGTGCAGTGTCGTGTGTGCAGCCTGACGTGTGCACTCTGGTGTGTGCAGACTGTCGTGTGCCCTACGGTGTGTGCAGACTGATGTGTCCAGCCTGTTGCATGCGGTGTCATGTGTGCAGCCTGGCATGTGTGCTGCGGTGTGTGCAGACTGATGTGTCCAGCCTGTTGCGTGCAGTGTCGTGTGTGCAGCCTGACATGTGCGCTGCGGTGTGTGCAGACTGATGTGTGCAGCCTGTTGTGTGCAGTGTCGTGTGTGCAGCCTGACATGTGCGCTGCGGTGTGTGCAGACTGATGTGTCCAGCCTGTTGTGTGTGGTGTCGTGTGTGCAGCCTGACATGTGCACTCTGGTGTGTGCAGACTGTCGTG
Source organism: Pleurodeles waltl (assembly GCF_031143425.1). Lineage (NCBI taxonomy): Eukaryota > Metazoa > Chordata > Amphibia > Caudata > Salamandridae > Pleurodeles > Pleurodeles waltl. The sequence goes on along the minus strand of NC_090448.1, from coordinate 13,272,249 downwards.
TGCCCTACGGTGTGTGCAGACTGATTTGTCCAGCGTGTTGCGTGCAGTGTTGTGTGTGCAGCCTGACATGAGCGCTGGGGTGTGTGCAGACTGATGTGTCCAGCCTGTTGCATGCAGTGTCGTGTGTGCAGCCTGACATGTGCACTCTGGTGTGTGCAGACTGTCGTGTGCCCTACGGTGTGTGCAGACTGATTTGTCCAGCCTGTTGCGTGCAGTGTCGTGTGTGCAGCCTGACGTGTGCACTCTGGTGTGTGCAGACTGTCGTGTGCCCTACGGTGTGTGCAGACTGATTTGTCCAGCCTGTTGCGTGCAGTGTCGTGTGTGCAGCCTGACATGTGCACTCTGGTGTGTGCAGACTGTCGTGTGCCCTACGGTGTGTGCAGCCTGACGTGCCCTACGGTGTGTGCAGACTGATGTGTCCAGCCTGTTGTGTGCGGTGTCGTGTGTGCAGCCTCACCTGGGCCCTCCGGTGTGTGCAGCCTGTTGTGTGCAGCCTGTTGTGTGCAGTGTCGTGTGTGCAGCCTGACGTGTGCACTCTGGTGTGTGCAGACTGTCGTGTGCCCTACGGTGTGTGCAGACTGATTTGTCCAGCCTGTTGCGTGCAGTGTCGTGTGTGCAGCCTGACGTGTGCACTCTGGTGTGTGCAGACTGTCGTGTGCCCTACGGTGTGTGCAGACTGATTTGTCCAGCCTGTTGCGTGCAGTGTCGTGTGTGCAGCCTGACATGTGCACTCTGGTGTGTGCAGACTGTCGTGTGCCCTACGGTGTGTGCAGCCTGACGTGCCCTACGGTGTGTGCAGACTGATGTGTCCAGCCTGTTGTGTGCGGTGTCGTGTGTGCAGCCTCACCTGGGCCCTCCGGTGTGTGCAGCCTGTTGTGTGCAGCCTGTTGTGTGCAGTGTCGTGTGTGCAGCCTGACGTGTGCACTCTGGTGTGTGCAGACTGTCGTGTGCCCTACGGTGTGTGCAGACTGATTTGTCCAGCCTGTTGCGTGCAGTGTCGTGTGTGCAGCCTGACGTGTGCACTCTGGTGTGTGCAGACTGTCGTGTGCCCTACGGTGTGTGCAGACTGATTTGTCCAGCCTGTTGCGTGCAGTGTCGTGTGTGCAGCCTGACATGTGCACTCTGGTGTGTGCAGACTGTCGTGTGCCCTACGGTGTGTGCAGCCTGACGTGCCCTACGGTGTGTGCAGACTGATGTGTCCAGCCTGTTGTGTGCGGTGTCGTGTGTGCAGCCTCACCTGGGCCCTCCGGTGTGTGCAGCCTGTTGTGTGCAGCCTGTTGTGTGCAGTGTCGTGTGTGCAGCCTGACGTGTGCACTCTGGTGTGTGCAGACTGTCGTGTGCCCTACGGTGTGTGCAGACTGATTTGTCCAGCCTGTTGCGTGCAGTGTCGTGTGTGCAGCCTGACGTGTGCACTCTGGTGTGTGCAGACTGTCGTGTGCCCTACGGTGTGTGCAGACTGATTTGTCCAGCCTGTTGCGTGCAGTGTCGTGTGTGCAGCCTGACATGTGCACTCTGGTGTGTGCAGACTGTCGTGTGCCCTACGGTGTGTGCAGCCTGACGTGCCCTACGGTGTGTGCAGACTGATGTGTCCAGCCTGTTGTGTGCGGTGTCGTGTGTGCAGCCTCACCTGGGCCCTCCGGTGTGTGCAGCCTGTTGTGTGCAGCCTGTTGTGTGCAGTGTCGTGTGTGCAGCCTGACGTGTGCACTCTGATGTGTGCAGACTGTCGTGTGCCCTACGGTGTGTGCAGACTGATTTGTCCAGCCTGTTGCGTGCAGTGTCGTGTGTGCAGCCTGACGTGTGCACTCTGGTGTGTGCAGACTGTCGTGTGCCCTACGGTGTGTGCAGACTGATTTGTCCAGCCTGTTGCGTGCAGTGTCGTGTGTGCAGCCTGACATGTGCACTCTGGTGTGTGCAGACTGTCGTGTGCCCTACGGTGTGTGCAGCCTGACGTGCCCTACGGTGTGTGCAGACTGATGTGTCCAGCCTGTTGTGTGCGGTGTCGTGTGTGCAGCCTCACCTGGGCCCTCCGGTGTGTGCAGCCTGTTGTGTGCAGCCTGTTGTGTGCAGTGTCGTGTGTGCAGCCTGACGTGTGCACTCTGGTGTGTGCAGACTGTCGTGTGCCCTACGGTGTGTGCAGACTGATTTGTCCAGCCTGTTGCGTGCAGTGTCGTGTGTGCAGCCTGACGTGTGCACTCTGGTGTGTGCAGACTGTCGTGTGCCCTACGGTGTGTGCAGACTGATTTGTCCAGCCTGTTGCGTGCAGTGTCGTGTGTGCAGCCTGACATGTGCACTCTGGTGTGTGCAGACTGTCGTGTGCCCTACGGTGTGTGCAGCCTGACGTGCCCTACGGTGTGTGCAGACTGATGTGTCCAGCCTGTTGTGTGCGGTGTCGTGTGTGCAGCCTCACCTGGGCCCTCCGGTGTGTGCAGCCTGTTGTGTGCAGCCTGTTGTGTGCAGTGTCGTGTGTGCAGCCTGACGTGTGCACTCTGGTGTGTGCAGACTGTCGTGTGCCCTACGGTGTGTGCAGACTGATTTGTCCAGCCTGTTGCGTGCAGTGTCGTGTGTGCAGCCTGACATGTGCACTCTGGTGTGTGCAGACTGTCGTGTGCACTACGGTGTGTGCAGCCTGACGTGTCCTACGGTGCGTGCAGGCTGATGTGTCCAGCCTGTTGCGTGCAGCCTGACGTGTGCACTCTGGTGTGTGCAGACTGTCGTGTGCCCTACGGTGTGTGCAGACTGATGTGTCCAGCCTGTTGTGTGCGGTGTCGTGTGTGCAGCCTCACCTGGGCCCTCCGGTGTGTGCAGCCTGTTGTGTGCAGCCTGTTGTGTGCAGGGATGCCGCCCCAGATCTGGGCGCCAGGCTGAAGGCGGCTTTTCTCTGGGATGGTTGTTTTTCAGTCCCTCACTTCCGGTGTGCTGTGTTCTGGCTCCGCGTGTTGTGCATGTTTGTGTTTCCAGTGTTTGTAGTCACGCCCCTCCACACTGTGTACACATTCACATAAAACGCAACACAGTTAAATGTTTATTTTTCTTTTATCTTTTTTTGTGCCGGGCAGACTTCTTAGGGAGCTCCAGGGAGCTTTAATATAACATAAGGCGCCCCTTCTACATAAAGCCCTGTTTGGTGCCCCCACCCCGCCCCCGCGACTTAAGGAATACCTCTTCACATCGTGGTCTCGTGCCAAAACCACTATAGTATTACCACGAGGCCGTGTCCGCGCGCACTGGTGCTTGGGTAAGAAGGCCACGTGTGCCAAGCCGGGGGGTCACACAAACCACGGCGGTGTCCCCAGCTGAGCAGCTCCCCGCAGTGTATGTGCTGCTCCTAGTGCAAACAGTAACAGCCCCCCTTTTCTGAGCACCTGTTAGTGCAAACAGTGACAGCCCCCCTTTTCTGAGCACCTGTTAGTGCAAACAGTAACAGCCCCCCTTTTCTGAGCACCTGTTAGTGCAAACAGTAACAGCCCCCCCTTTTCTGAGCACCTGTTAGTGCAAACAGTAACAGCCCCCCTTTCTGAGCTTCTAGTGCAAACAGTAACAGCCCCCATTTCTGGGCTTCTACTGCAAACAGTAACAGCCCCCCTTTCTGGGCTTCTACTGCAAACAGTAACAGCCCCTCTTTCTGAGCACCTGTTATCGCAAACAGTAACAACCCCCCTTTCTGAGGTCCTCTAGGTGCAAACAGTAACAGCGCCCCCTTTTCTGAGCACCTCTTAGTGCAAACAGTAACAGCGCCCCCTTTAAGAGCTCTTAGTGCAAACAGTAACAGCGCCCCCTTTCTGACCACCTGTTAGAGCAAACAGTAGCAGAACCCTCTTTTACGAGCACCTGTTAGTGGAAACAGTAACAGCACCCCATTTCTTAGCTCCTCTTAGTGCAAACAGTAACAGCCCCCCTTTTCTGAGCTCCTAGTGCAAACAGTAACAGCCTCCCTTTCTGAGCTCCTCTTTGTACAAACAGCAACAGCCCCCCTTTCTGAGCTCTCTGAGCTCCTCTTAGTACAAACAGTAACCGACCCCCCCCCCTTATTTTTGTTCTGGACTGACAACGCAGTTGTCACCAGACAATTATATGAGCATCTCTAGGGGGGGGCCTTTGGCTCCCCTCACGTTGGGAGACAGGAGCACACCTTTTGATTGGGAAGATGTTTAGTGCTTCCTCAAAGAAGTGCTCGTCCCCCACACACCTGTGACCATTGTAATGTGTTTTAGACAACTTGATCACTTATGCAGTTTGTCTCTGGCAGCTGCACAGATGAGAAGAGGGCAGTCACTAACCCTTATGGATTTTTGATGTTTCTGTGGAACGACCCTAGGAGGGGGTCTCAGAGCACCGAACATGGCGTTGGGCGTCTGTATATATAAGTGCATGTCCATGTACTTGCCATGTGTAGCTGCACATGCATGCATCCATGTAAGCATGAACACATGGATGGCTGTATTTATGCATCATGTCTATTGGTGTTTCTGTGGAACAGCCCTAGGAGGGGGTCTCGGAGCACTGAACATGGCGTTGGGCGTCTATATATAAGTACATCTTCATGTACTCGCCATGTGTAGCTGCACATGTATGTATCCATGTGAGCATGCACACATGCATGGCTGTACTTATGCATCTTGTCTATTGGTGTTTCTGTGCAGCAGCTCTAGGAGGAGGCTCACAGAGCGTTGACCGAGGCGCTGGGACAGACACAGGAGCTGTGGGTCGGATGAAGAGATGGGTGGTAACTTGAACCCCTCAGATCCTGGCAGCGGTGCTGGAGTCAGACAGACTCTGTTTGGGAGGACATGTGGCCTGTGTGGGCCCTGGGACACCAGTTCGAATCCCGGCTTCAGCGCTTGACTGACCATCATGTGATCCTGAGGCCAGAAGGTGCCCCAAGGGTCTCCTGCACCAGGAACGGCTGGTGATTGGCCGTCCTTCCAGCTACGATCTGTGGTTGGGATATTAGTGAAACATGTCAAGTAGGCCAGGGACATGCTCAAGGATGTATAGATGCTGTGAGAGCAAAGACCGAGCTGGTCCTGGCTTAGCAGGCAGGGTGGGGGGAACCCTATGGACATGTGAATCCTTATCTGTGTCCAGTATATTCTGCCCCACGCAGCTCCGGGGCTTTCCTGGGTCAGTATGGCATCTTCTGAAGCCTGTGCTGACACTTCCACCAGGCCCCGCCCCCATGGAGCCCCTGGAGTCCTCTCACACATGGTGCAGTTGTAACCATAGAACCCCTCACACAGCCCCTGGAGTCCTCTCACACATGGTGCAGTTGTAACCATAGAACCCCTCACTCAGCCCCTGGAGTCCTTTCACACATGGTGCAGTTGTAACCATAGAACCCCTCACACAGCCCCTGGAGTCCTTTCACACATGGTGCAGTTCTAACCATAGAACCCCTCACACAGCCCCTGGAGTCCTCTCACATATGGTACAGTTGTAACCCCAGAACCCCTCACATAGCCCCTGAAGTCCTTTCACACATGGTGCAGTTGTAACCGCAGAAACCCTCACACAGCCCCTGGAGTCCTCTCACATGTGGTGCAGTTGTAACCATAGAACCCCTCACACAGCCCCTCGAGTCCTCTCACACATGGTGCAGTTGTAACCATAGAACCCCTCACACAGCCCCTCGAGTCCTCTCACACATTGTGCAGTTGTAACCATAGAACCCCTCACACAGCCCACAGTGCAGTTGTAACCATAGAACCCCTCACACAGCCCCTGGAGGCCTCTCACACATGCTGCAGTTGTGACCATAGAACCCCTCACACAGCCCCTGGAGTCCTCTCACACATGCTGCAGTTGTGACCATAGAACCCCTCACACAGCCCCTGGAGTCCTCTCACACATGGTGCAGTTGTAACCATAGAACCCCTCACACAGCCCCTGGAGTCCTTTCACACATGGTGCAGTTGTAACCATAGAACCCCTCACACAGCCCCTGAAGTCCTTTCACACATAGTGCAGTTGTAACCATAGAACCCCTCACACAGCCCCTGGAGTTGTTTCACACATGGTGCAGTTGTAACCATGGAACCCGTCACACAGGTACTGGAGTCCTCTCACACATGGTGCAGTTGTAACCATAGAACCCCTCACACAGCCCCTGGAGTCCTCTCACACATGGTACAGTTGTAACCATGGAACCCGTCACACAGGTACTGGAGTCCTTTCACATATGGTACAGTTGTAACCATGGAACCTGTCACACAGGTACTGGAGTCCTTTCACATATGGTACTGTTGTAACCATAGAACCCCTCACACAGCCCCTGGAGTCCTCTCACACATGGTGCAATTGTAACCATATAACCCCTCACACAACCCCTGGAGTCCTTTTCACATATGGAACAGTTGTAACCCCAGAACCCCTCACACAGCCTCTGGAGTCCTTTCACACATGGTGCAGTTGTAACCATAGAACCCCTCACACAGCCCCTGGAGTCCTTTTTACATATGGTGCAGTTCTGTCCATAGGGCCCCTCACACAGCCCCTCGTGTCCTCTCACACATTGTGCAGTTGTAACCATAGAACCCCTCACACAGCCCACAGTGCAGTTGTAACCATAGAACCCATCACACAGCCCCTGGAGTCCTCTCACACATGGTGCAGTTGTAAGCATAGAACCCATCACACAGCCCCTGGAGTCCTCTCACACATGGTACAGTAGTAGCCATAGAACCCCTCACACAGCCCCTGGAGTACTTTCACACATGGTACAGTTGTAGCCATAGAACCCCTCACACAGCCCCTGAAGTCCTTTCACACATGGTGCAGTTGTAACCGCAGAAACCCTCACACAGCCCCTGGAGTCCTCTCACATATGGTACAGTTGTAACCCCAGAACCCCTCACACAGGCCCTGGAGTCCTCTCACATGTGGTACAGTTGTAACCCCAGAACCCCTCCCACAGCCCCTGGAGTCCTTTCACACATGGTGCAGTTGTAACCATGGAACCCCTCACACAGCCCCTAGAGTCCTCTCACACATGGTGCAGTTGTAACCATGGAACCCCTCACACAGCCCCTGGAGTCCTCTCACACATGGTGCAGTTGTAACCATAGAACCCCTCACGCAGCCCACAGTGCAGTTGTAACCCCAGAACCCCTCACACAGGCCCTGGAGTCCTCTCACATGTGGTACAGTTGTAACCCCAGAACCACTCCCGCAGCCCCTGGAGTCCTTTCACACATGGTGCAGTTGTAACCATGGAACCCCTCACACAGCCCCTCGAGTCCTCTCACACATGGTGCAGTTGTAACCATAGAACCCCTCACACAGCCCCTCGAGTCCTCTCACACATGGTGCAGTTGTAACCATAGAACCCCTCACACAGCCCCTCGAGTCCTCTCACACATTGTGCAGTTGTAACCATAGAACCCCTCACACAGCCCACAGTGCAGTTGTAACCATAGAACCCCTCACACAGCCCCTGGAGTACTTTCACACATGGTACAGTTGTAGCCATAGAACCCCCTCACACAGCCCCTGAAGTCCTTTCACACATGGTGCAGTTGTAACCGCAGAAACCCTCACACAGCCCCTGGAGTCCTCTCACATATGGTACAGTTGTAACCCCAGAACCCCTCACACAGGCCCTGGAGTCCTCTCACATGTGGTACAGTTGTAACCCCAGAACCCCTCCCACAGCCCCTGGAGTCCTTTCACACATGGTGCAGTTGTAACCATGGAACCCCTCACACAGCCCCTAGAGTCCTCTCACACATTGTGCAGTTGTAACCATAGAACCCCTCACACAGCCCCTCGACTCCTCTCACACATTGTGCAGTTGTAACCATAGAACCCCTCACACAGCCCACAGTGCAGTTGTAACCATAGAACCCCTCACACAGCCCCTGGAGTCCTCTCACACATGCTGCAGTTGTGACCATAGAACCCCTCACACAGCCCCTGAAGTCCTTTCACACATGGTGCAGTTGTAGCCATAGAACCCCTCACACAGCCCCTGGAGTCCTCTCACACATGGTGCAGTTGTAACCATAGAACCCCTCACACAGCCCCTGGAGTCCTTTCTCACATGGTGCAGTTGTAACCATAGAACCCCTCACACATCCCCTGAAGTCCTTTCACACATAGTGCAGTTGTAACCATAGAACCCCTCACACATCCCCTGGAGTCCTTTCACACATAGTGCAGTTGTAACCATAGAACCCCTCACACAGCCCCTGAAGTCCTTTCACACATGGTGCAGTTGTAACCGCAGAATCCCTCACACAGCCCCTGGAGTAGAGTCCTCTCACACATGGTGCAGTTGTAGCCATAGAACCCCTCACACAGCCCCTGAAGTCCTTTCACACATGGTGCAGTTGTAACCGCAGAAACCCTCACACAGCCCCTGAAGTCCTTTCACACATGGTACAGTTGTAGCCATAGAACCCCTTACACAGCCCCTGAAGTCCTTTCACACATGGTGCAGTTGTAACCATAGAACCCCTCACACAGCCCCTGAAGTCCTTTCACAAATGGTGCAGTTGTAACCGCAGAAACCCTCACACAGCCCCTGAAGTCCTTTCACACATGGTACAGTTGTAGCCATAGAACCCCTCACAGCCCCTGGAGTCCTTTCACACATGGTGCAGTTGTAACCATAGAACCCCTCACATAGCCCCTGAAGTCCTTTCACACATGGTGCAGTTGTAACCGCAGAAACCCTCACACAGCCCCTGGAGTCCTCTCACACATGGTACAGTTGTAACCCCAGAACCCCTCACACAGGCTCTGGAGTCCTCTCACATGTGGTACAGTTCTAACCCCAGAACCCCTCACACAGCCCCTGGAGTTGTTTCACACATGGTACAGTTGTAACCATAGAACCCGTCACACAGCCCCTGGAGTCCTTTCACATATGGTACAGTTGTAACCGCAGAAACCCTCACACAGCCCCTGAAGTCCTTTCACACATGGGGCAGTTGTAACCGCAGAAACCCTCACACAGGCTCTGGAGTCCTCTCACATGTGGTGCAGTTGTAACCATGGAACCCGTCACACAGGTACTGGAGTCCTCTCACACATGGTGCAGTTGTAACCATAGAACCCCTCACACAGCCCCTGGAGTCCTCTCACACATGGTACAGTTGTAACCATGGAACCCGTCACACAGGTACTGGAGTCCTTTCACATATGGAACAGTTGTAACCCCAGAACCCCTCACACAGCCTCTGGAGTCCTTTCACACATGGTGCAGTTGTAACCATAGAACCCCTCACACAGCCCCTGGAGTCCTTTTTACATATGGTGCAGTTGTGACCATAGGGCCCCTCACACAGCCCCTCGAGTCCTCTCACACATTGTGCAGTTGTAACCATACAACCCCTCACACAGCCCACAGTGCAGTTGTAACCATAGAACCCCTCACACAGCCCCTGGAGTCCTCTCACACATGGTGCAGTTGTAAGCATAGAACCCATCACACAGCCCCTGGAGTCCTCTCACACATGGTACAGTTGTAGCCATAGAACCCCTCACACAGCCCCTGGAGTCCTCTCACACATGGTGCAGTTGTAACCATGGAACCCCTCACACAGCCCCTGGAGTCCTCTCACACATGGTGCAGTTGTAACCATAGAACCGCTCACACAGCCCACAGTGCAGTTGTAACTCGAGAACCCCTCACACAGGCCCTGGAGTCCTCTCACATGTGGTACAGTTGTAACCCCAGAACCCCTCCCACAGCCCCTGGAGTCCTTTCACACATGGTGCAGTTGTAACCATGGAACCCCTCACACTGCCCCTCGAGTCCTCTCACACATGGTGCAGTTGTAACCATGGAACCCCTGACACAGCCCCTGGAGTCCTCTCACACATGGTGCAGTTGAAACCATAACACCCCTCACACAGCCCACAGTGCAGTTGTAACCCCAGAACCCCTCACACAGCCCCTGGAGTCCTCTCACATATGGTACAGTTGTAACCATAGAACCCCTCACACAGCCCCTGGAGTCCTTTCACACATGGTGGAGTTGTAACCATAGAAACCCTCACACAGCCCCTGGAGTCCTCTCACATATGGTACAGTTGTAACCCCAGAACCCCTCACACAGGCCCTGGAGTCCTCTCACATGTGGTACAGTTGTAACCCCAGAACCCCTCCCACAGCCCCTGGAGTCCTTTCACACATGGTGCAGTTGTAACCATGGAACCCCTCACACAGCCCCTAGAGTCCTCTCACACATTGTGCAGTTGTAACCATAGAACCCCTCACACAGCCCCTCGACTCCTCTCACACATTGTGCAGTTGTAACCATAGAACCCCTCACACAGCCCACAGTGCAGTTGTAACCATAGAACCCCTCACACAGCCCCTGGAGTCCTCTCACACATGCTGCAGTTGTGACCATAGAACCCCTCACACAGCCCCTGAAGTCCTTTCACACATGGTGCAGTTGTAGCCATAGAACCCCTCACACAGCCCCTGGAGTCCTCTCACACATGGTGCAGTTGTAACCATAGAACCCCTCACACAGCCCCTGGAGTCCTTTCTCACATGGTGCAGTTGTAACCATAGAACCCCTCACACATCCCCTGAAGTCCTTTCACACATAGTGCAGTTGTAACCATAGAACCCCTCACACATCCCCTGGAGTCCTTTCACACATAGTGCAGTTGTAACCATAGAACCCCTCACACAGCCCCTGAAGTCCTTTCACACATGGTGCAGTTGTAACCGCAGAATCCCTCACACAGCCCCTGGAGTAGAGTCCTCTCACACATGGTGCAGTTGTAGCCATAGAACCCCTCACACAGCCCCTGAAGTCCTTTCACACATGGTGCAGTTGTAACCGCAGAAACCCTCACACAGCCCCTGAAGTCCTTTCACACATGGTACAGTTGTAGCCATAGAACCCCTTACACAGCCCCTGAAGTCCTTTCACACATGGTGCAGTTGTAACCATAGAACCCCTCACACAGCCCCTGAAGTCCTTTCACAAATGGTGCAGTTGTAACCGCAGAAACCCTCACACAGCCCCTGAAGTCCTTTCACACATGGTACAGTTGTAGCCATAGAACCCCTCACAGCCCCTGGAGTCCTTTCACACATGGTGCAGTTGTAACCATAGAACCCCTCACATAGCCCCTGAAGTCCTTTCACACATGGTGCAGTTGTAACCGCAGAAACCCTCACACAGCCCCTGGAGTCCTCTCACACATGGTACAGTTGTAACCCCAGAACCCCTCACACAGGCTCTGGAGTCCTCTCACATGTGGTACAGTTCTAACCCCAGAACCCCTCACACAGCCCCTGGAGTTGTTTCACACATGGTACAGTTGTAACCATAGAACCCGTCACACAGCCCCTGGAGTCCTTTCACATATGGTACAGTTGTAACCGCAGAAACCCTCACACAGCCCCTGAAGTCCTTTCACACATGGGGCAGTTGTAACCGCAGAAACCCTCACACAGGCTCTGGAGTCCTCTCACATGTGGTGCAGTTGTAACCATGGAACCCGTCACACAGGTACTGGAGTCCTCTCACACATGGTGCAGTTGTAACCATAGAACCCCTCACACAGCCCCTGGAGTCCTCTCACACATGGTACAGTTGTAACCATGGAACCCGTCACACAGGTACTGGAGTCCTTTCACATATGGAACAGTTGTAACCCCAGAACCCCTCACACAGCCTCTGGAGTCCTTTCACACATGGTGCAGTTGTAACCATAGAACCCCTCACACAGCCCCTGGAGTCCTTTTTACATATGGTGCAGTTGTGACCATAGGGCCCCTCACACAGCCCCTCGAGTCCTCTCACACATTGTGCAGTTGTAACCATACAACCCCTCACACAGCCCACAGTGCAGTTGTAACCATAGAACCCCTCACACAGCCCCTGGAGTCCTCTCACACATGGTGCAGTTGTAAGCATAGAACCCATCACACAGCCCCTGGAGTCCTCTCACACATGGTACAGTTGTAGCCATAGAACCCCTCACACAGCCCCTGGAGTCCTCTCACACATGGTGCAGTTGTAACCATGGAACCCCTCACACAGCCCCTGGAGTCCTCTCACACATGGTGCAGTTGTAACCATAGAACCGCTCACACAGCCCACAGTGCAGTTGTAACTCGAGAACCCCTCACACAGGCCCTGGAGTCCTCTCACATGTGGTACAGTTGTAACCCCAGAACCCCTCCCACAGCCCCTGGAGTCCTTTCACACATGGTGCAGTTGTAACCATGGAACCCCTCACACTGCCCCTCGAGTCCTCTCACACATGGTGCAGTTGTAACCATGGAACCCCTGACACAGCCCCTGGAGTCCTCTCACACATGGTGCAGTTGAAACCATAACACCCCTCACACAGCCCACAGTGCAGTTGTAACCCCAGAACCCCTCACACAGCCCCTGGAGTCCTCTCACATATGGTACAGTTGTAACCATAGAACCCCTCACACAGCCCCTGGAGTCCTTTCACACATGGTGGAGTTGTAACCATAGAAACCCTCACACAGCCCCTGGAGTCCTCTCACACATGGTACAGTTGTAACCATTTAACCCCTCACACAGCCCTTGGAGTCCTCTCACACATGGTGCAGTTGTAACCATAGAACCCCTCCCACAGCCCCTCGAGTCCTCTCACACATGGTGCAGTTGTAGCCATTTAACCCCTCACACAGCCCCTGGAGTCCTCTCACATATGGTGCAGTTGTAACCATAGAACCCCTCACACAGCCCCTGGAGTCCTCTCACACATGGTGCAGTTGTAACCATAGAACCCCTCACACAGCCCACAGTGCAGTTGTAACCCCAGAACCCCTCACACAGGCCCTGGAGTCCTTTCACACATGGTGCAGTTGTAACCATGGAACCCCTCACACAGCCCCTGGAGTCCTCTCACACATGGTGCAGTTGTAACCATGGAACCCCTCACACAGCCCCTGGAGTCCTTTCACACATGGTGCAGTTGTAGCCATTTAACCCCTCACACAGCCCTTGGAGTCCTCTCACACATGGTGCAGTTGTAACCATAGAAACCCTCACACAGCCCACAGTGCAGTTGTAACCCCAGAACCCCTCACACAGCCCCTGGAGTCCTCTCACATATGGTACAGTTGTAACCATAGAAACCCTCACACAGCCCCTGGAGTCCTCTCACACATGGTACAGTTGTAACCATAGAAACCCTCACACAGCCCCTGGAGTCCTCTCACACATGGTACAGTTGTAACCATAGAACCCCTCACACAGCCCCTGGAGTCCTTTCACACATGGTGCAGTTGTAACCATAGAAACCCTCACACAGCCCCTGAAGTCTTTCACACGTATTGCAGTTGTGTCAAGGCAGGTGGTGACACTGTTCCCAGCCCCCGGGGGCTCACTGTGGCATCAGCTGAAACCTGTGCTGACACCTCCGCCAGGGCCCCGCCCCTTTCCTATTTACTCTGGGTCTTTGCAGGGTGAGCGCGAACATCTCTGTGCAAGCACAGCTAATGCCGCTGAAAAAACAACATCGTGTTTGTGTTTTGGGCAAACAGTGCAAGGGATTTGTTAGAAAAACACAGCAGTCGTGGCTAAGAGCTTTCTGCAATCACACAAAGGACTCTTGGATGCAAGTTTGGCGTCTGCTAGTAGGAATGTCTGCCGAGATGGCAACGCCCATCGGGTAGTGACGTCACCACCCTGCCTCGGCCTGACATGCTCTTGACTCTGGCCCAGCCCTGCCTGCCTTTTGGAGTCACTGGACTCACTGGCCATCGGCTTCAGCCTACTCACGTTTAGTTTTTGGGGAGTGAGTGTGTGCACGGACTTCAGTGAGCCTCAGTTTACATCCACAGTTTGCGTACTCTGGTGTCCGCCTCAGGCTCCCATGGTCCTAGGTGTGCCAGTGACGCATCACACCAACATCGCAGGGACCGTGAAAGGCATCAAGTGTGGAGTTCACAGGAAGTGACGTCTATTTCACACACTTTTTAGGGCTGCGCAGAGTTTGCAGAGTCCGACTCCATGGATTTACGCAGAGGTAAAAGAAAAAAAATCTCAGTGGAATTCCGCAGAGGCGGAGTTCCGTGATACGCGGAGTCCTGAATGCGCCCAATCTCGAAAAGCGCTAAGCAGGGTCGGGACTGGCTGATCATGCCCGACCCTGCTTAGCGCATTCGAGAAGAGGCCCTTGCCAGTGAAAGCTGACGTTTCAGGCCTCGTGTGCACTAGCTTGTCCCGTGGGCAGTGCACAGGGGACAGGCCGGTGCACAAGAGGCCTGAAAGTGCAGCTTTCTTTTGCTGCCTACAGCCCTGGCCTGAATTCAGGTCAGGGCTGTAGGCAATAAAAGCTGCCGTTTCAATCCTTGTTTGTGCACCAGTGTGCACAAACAATGACAAAAAAAGAGAAGAGGACTTACCTGAGTCATCCTGGGGGGGACCTCTGCTCCGACGAGTCCTCCTCAGCGCGGCTGCCTCCCTCTTCTGCTCCGGTGTGCTCTGCAGTCCAGTTATGGGCTGTGCAGCGCATGCACAGACTGTCTGTGCTGGCGATGTGCAGCCCATGCTGGGCTGCAGCACCGCACCGGGTGAGCTCCGCTCTGCTGGTGGGGCAAACAGAGTTTTTTGGACAACTCCGCGCTCCAAGCAGAGCACGGAGTTCCAAAAACTCCATTAGCTCTGCCAGTGGAGCACCCGCAAACCCCTAACTTTGACCCCCGTGGATACTCCACTGTACGCTTTTTTTCTTAATTTTAACATTCATTACAACCACAAGAATGCTACTTGTTATTAAACACTCACACATGACAGGCACAAACAATTACATAAGCAAACTTGTGTACGTTACAGGTACTGTCCCTTTGCTGTGCAGAGACAGTGCTTGGCGTGTTCCACACTGCTTGTCTCATTAATATTAATGGGGTGAAGGCCCTGACTCCCCCCTCATTAATATTAATGGACTGGAGGGACTGACTGTCCGCCTCATTAATATCAATATAGTGGAGGCCCGGACTGCCTTCCTTATTAATATCAATTTTGTGGAGGCCCTGATTGCCTTACTCGTTAATGTTTATAGAGTGGAGGCCCTGACTGTCTCCCTCATTAATATCAATTGAGGGGAGGCCCTGACTGCCCACCTCATTAATATTAATGGGATGGCGGCCCTGACAGCCTTCCACATTAATATTAATAAAGTGGAGGCCATGACTGCCTTCCTCATTAATATCAATAGAGTGAAGGCCCTGACTGCCCCCTCAATGAGTGCAGAGCCTCACTGCCCTCCTCATTAATATTAATAGAATGGAGATCCTGATTGCCTGCCTCATGCATATCAATGTAGTAGAGGCTCTCACTACCACCTCATTAATATTAATAAAGTGCAGGTCCTGACTCCCCGCCTCATATATATCAATGAATTGAAGGCCCTGACTGCCCTCCTCATTAATATTGATAAAGTACAAGGCCTGACTCCCCGCCTCGTATATCAATGAAGTGGCGGCCCTGACTGCCCTCCTCATTACTATTAATTAAGTTCAGGGTCTGACTCCCCGCCTCATGTATATCAATGGAGTCGAGGCCTTGACTGCCCTCCTCATTAATATTGATGGACTGGAGGTCCTGATTGCCTGCCTCATGAATATCAATGTAGTGGAGGCCCTCACTCCCTCCTCAATAATATTAATAAAGTGCAGGGCATGACTCCCCGCCTCATGTATATCAATGAAGTGAAGGCCCTAACTGCCATCCTCATTAATATTAATAAAGTACAGGGCCTGACTCCCAGCCTCATGTATATCGATGGAGTGGCGACTTTGACTGCCCTCCTCTTTAATAATTATAAAGTACAGGGTCTGACTGCCTTCCTTATTAATGTCAATGGAGTGGAGCCCTGACTGCCTCCTCATTAATATTACTGGAGATGAGGCCCTGAGTGCCCTCCTCATTAATATTAATGGCGTGGAGGCCCTGATTGCCCTCCTCATTAATATTAATGGAGTGCAGGGCCTGCCTCGTCGCCTCATCATATCAATGGAGTGGAGGCTCTGGCTACCCTTCTCATTGATATAAATGGAGTGCATGGTCTGACTCCCCCCCCCTCATGTATATCAATGGAGTGGAGTCCCTGAATGACATCCTCATAAATATTAATGGAGTGCGGGGCCTAACTTCCCACCTCATGTTTGTCAATGGAGCGTAAGCCTTGACTGACCTCATTAATATTAATGGAGTGGAGGCTCTGATTGCCCCCTCATGAATAACAATGTGGTGGAGGCCCTCTCTACCCCTTCTCTACCCCCTCCTAAATATCAATGGAGTTCAGGGTCTGGCTGCCCATCTCATTAATTTTGTGGAAGCCCTGACTGGCTGCCTCATGAATATCAATTGAGTGGAGGCCCTGCCTGCCTGCCTGCCTCATCAATATTAATGGTATGGAGTCTCTGATTGCCCACCTAATTAATGTCTATAGAGTCTTGTTTGCTACTCCCAATGCCCCCAGCCAGTGGTGTAGCGAAACTGGAGGGTGCCCCCCCTGCAAATAACTTGGAAGTCCCCCTCCAGATTCACTCAGGCTGGGTACTGTCCTGATAGGGCCCTCTGGAGCACTGGAGCTTCAGGGGCCTTTGTTACACCACTGCCCCAACCAGCACACAATGGAGCATGTTGAGGTGGCTGTGGACAGGGTGTGTGCTCTCACGTGGATCTCTTAGCTCAGCCATGGGTGCAGCATGAAGCTGTGCAGGGGCATAACACAGGACCCTGCAGACTCTGCAGCAAATGGGGGCCCTCCAATGGGCAGCCATTCAACCCAAGCTCTGTGCATTTCTGGGAGGTGTAGGAATCTCAGACCCTTCACCACGCTCTGCAGGGGTCCCATCATTTTACGTCACCCCACTTGGCCATGGTTCAACAAGAGGCCCAGGTTAGGTTACAGGTTTGAAGGTTTACAGACACATCTCAAACATATATCATTTGGTACCGGGAGCCCCGCCCTACACTCATTCCACACTACACTTGCTCAGTGCACCAGAACATGATCTTGGGCATTACACTATTTTGTGCTGTTGGACAAACCGCGAGCACCAACAAGGTTTACGCCACAGCTCCCAGAGACTAAAGTATTAATGCACGCATTGTATTGGTGCAATCCCTGTAGTTGTGACACACTCATTCACCTATTATATAGAAATGACAACAAAACTCAACTGTAATAAGCTATTGCAATTGAGTTCTGATGTCACTATAGCAGCAAGGGGGGGGAGGGGTAGGTCAAGTTACAGAAAACATGTTTTCTTTTCTTTTGCTGTGTTTTTCCAGTTATACATTGACAAGTAGATACAGGATATTTACACTCTTTGGGTAATTATAGGAAAGTTAGAATATTTGTGCATGTTTGTTATAATTCTGATCCATCACCCTTTTTTTTAACTGACTTGTATTAAATTGATTCTAATATTTTCTTGCAACAAATATCTAACAGCTTTTTTGATGTGTTTAAATTTGCACTAGAGATTCTATTTGTATTCTTCATGTTTGCAAACATGCCCGCTCTTTGAAATGAAGAGGTATGCACCAAAGATTTCAGTGGTTTGCGGGAAGGGTGATGGTGTGACCATGTATTATAAGGAATAAATTACCCACGGCCGACCGTATGTGGGAAGGATGTTTCAAGTCACCCCAGTGATCCATGGCCTTGTACAGGAACTTGACTCTATATGGTCATGGAATTCTCTCAGTGACTTGCAATGCCTTTATAATGTATGGAATGCAGTGGCTCACTGGTGGACAAACCCCCAAGCGCCAAGAAGCTCTGCGCCAAGGCACCTGGTGACTAAAGTATTGGTGCAGGCTGTATAACAGGTGACCCCTTATATTACAAGACATCCACATATGCTTCATATCTGCGGGGGGGGGGAGGGGGGGCGGTGAGTGCTCACCCCTCCAGGCAGGGGGAGGATTTTGTTTACTAGAAAGTTTTGGTTTCTCGCTGTTGCCACTGACTCTGCCCTCATCATCCGTGTTAACCTGCGTCAGCGTCACAGAAAGTGTGGGAAGGGACACCCCGTCCCCTGAGGAGAATGTCCATCTTATTTTTAGGATGTGTCAGGGCGCCGCTATCCACCGCCCTCCCTGTGCCCCCCTCTCCCCCTCATCCTTAACCACCGTGCGCCCTGTCCCGCTCCCCAGGGCTGCGTTGGCACAGGGGCACCTGTCAGAGGGGCCCCCATCTGGACACAGCGTATAAATAGCGGCGGCTGAACATTGTGGGCGCATTTCAGCGCCGCGATGACAGCCGGGCAGCTGCTGCAAATGAGAGATTATTGTGTCATCCGTTTAGGAAAATGTGCGAAGGGCAATTCAAAGCATGCAGGCCTAAGGTGAAGTTATCACTTGTGGGGGCCGCAGAAAAGTGTCAGTCATTGAAAGGGGAAGGGAACCGTACGGGAGGGATGAATTCAGTATTCGCTGAGATTCCCTGCTCCGTGCCGCCCCCTGGGAAGCCCCCAGGCCTGTCTTTGTGCCTGGGCTTAAAACAAGAATACAAGGAACTGGGGGCGAGGGGGGTACACCAGCTCACTCCGCCTTATGCAGGATTTGAATTACACAGACGAGATTCAGAAAATTCCAACATTTCACACTTGGAAATTTGTAAAATATTTTGAAATTTTGCATTACAGAAGTTTGTGTACTTATTTACCCAAGGCGCACCTTCGATTAAAACAAAATATCCTACGAAATACTAATAGGTGGCTTGCGTTCAAAGTGTCTCGCCAAAAGACATTTGTTTCTCAAATGAAAACGATAGGCACTAAAGTAACAAAAGTGTGAGTTATCTGCAAAAAACATATTACTACAAAGGCGTAGTTTTGTAAAATTCCATGAGATAAAACTATGGAATTTTGCACACCCCAAGATCACCTTCTCTTAGGGCCCGATTACGAATCTGGAGGTCCGAAGACCGTGGTGGAGGTCGGACTGGCGTGGCGGTCCACCCACCACATTACAAAATTGGCAGTCAGTGCCACCAAAAGACCGCCATCTCCACCAGGATCTTTGATCCTGACGGGGAGACGCAGTCGTGTTTGTTATCAGCCACGTGGCACCGAAGTCGTCGCCCCCCTGCTGATTACAACCATGTTCTCCGCCAGCCTTTTCGTGGCAGTTCAACTGCCATGAAAAGGTTGGCAGAGAGCAAGTACAGGGGTCCACAGGGGTGCCCCCACACTGCCCACGACATTGTCATGGGCAGTGCAAGCCCCCCCTCCCCTGTACCGTCGGAATGTGCACTGTCTGCTGTGCACGCAGTGCGCATTTCAAGGGTGCTGGGGGGCCCTCTGTGCGACAGCATTGGAGTCATGTTTTCCATTAGGCTGACCGGAAGAAACCTTGGTTTCTGCCGTTCAGCCCAGTGGAAAACTCGTAAGGGGGCCGGTGTGGATACCACTTGCTCCGTGGCGGTCTCCTCCCCATGGTTTGGGCGGTCCGGATTTCTGAGCACCAAACTCGTAATCAGGCCCTTAATCGCACGCCTTTCCCGCCAGGAGAAGTCCCTGGTGCTGTCTCCCTGGATCCAGTGGGAAGAAGCTGTTGGCAATATGTGGTCACTTCTAGAAGAGATGTGCACCAGTCCAGGAGGGGAAATGCTGCACCACCTATGCTCTGCTGATTTGGAAATAGGAAATTCCAGTTTCAATAGTGGGCTCTTCTTTTTGCCAAATTTCTGTAATCAGTAGAGCCTCACTTTGTTTCATTCCTCCTCCTTGGAAATTTAAGTGCAGAAAAGTAGCTGAAGTGCGGCAGAACTGAACCTTGTCATTGAACTTGGAAGCGCCTAGATGCTTTGTAGCATCAGTGTCTATGTTACTCAGTCTCTCCGGTCTCTCTCTTGAGAGCGGCCAGGTGATGCTCGCACTGGTAGCCAGGGGAGCAATGACTCTAATTCTGTCCAGTACGATGACCAATAATACATTCTACCTCGGGCTCGTAGCTCGGACACCTACTGAAGGAAACAGATCTTTGGAAATTGAAATGGGACCCGCCAGGTTCCATGTTGGTGGATTTCTGTGGGACCTGGAAGGATGAGAACACATGTTGATCTGCTTGAATCTTTTTTCTGGAACCAAACACTGGGCTCCAATCGGCTGTATAGGTCCCCAAGGACATGTTGCATGTCTGTAACGAGGGAGGGTTTTTCGCGTACTGAGCCAGATAACAACCTAAGGTTCTGTATTCGGGGGAGGGAAGAAAGCGCGTGACTGGGACATAGGATAATATCTCCTTAGCTTTATCAGATACTCAAAAGGGTATCCAGCACCCTGATTGTTGGACACCATTTAGCATATCATGCCAGATTTTTTGCATATCCACATTTAGAAAAAAGATGTTTCAGAAATCTACATTTTTCTAAATGTGTATATGCTAAAAATCTGGCATGGACCCGGCTCTCCAGGACCGACTTTGCAGAACCCTGCCTTAGCCCATGTGTGATACCAAGCTTACAAATGTGGGGCCTGAGAGCCAGGAATCAGCGTCTTCTTGTCTTGATATTGTCTGGGTAACCGGCTGAGAGATAATCACAGTGGTTACCTAGCACGCATGGTCCATTTTTCTTTGCAGCCATAATAACATAACATGCCTGTGGTTGTCTCAGAAAGAAAATCAGGATTTGCCTGCGTCTTCTAGAGGGGTCAGTAGAATGTGATCGTACTCTATACGCCCTCCAGAATTCTAGGGATCAGTAAAATGTGATCGTACTCTATATGCCCTCCAGAATTCGAGGCATCAGTAGAATGTGATCGTACTCTATATGCCCTCCAGAATTCGAGGCATCAGTAGAATGTGATCGTACTCTATATGCCCTCCAGAATTCGAGGCATCAGTAGAATGTGATTGTACTCTACTCGCCCTCTAGAATTCTAGGGATCAGTAGAATGTGATCGTACTCGATACGCCCTCTAGAATTCTAGGGATCAGTACAATGTGATCGTACTCTACACGCCCTCTAGAATTCTAGGGATCAGTAGAATGTGATCGTACTCTATACGCCCTCTAGAATTCTAGGCATCATTAGAATGTGATTGTACTCTATACGCCCTCTGAATTCTAGGGATCAGTAGAATGTGATCGTACTCTATGTGCCCCACAGAATTCTAGGCATCAGTAGAATGTGATCGTACTCTATGTGCCCCACAGAATTCTAGGCATCAGTAGAATGTGATCGAACTCTATACGCCCTCCAGAATTCTAGGCATCAGTAGAATGTGATCGTACTGGATATGCCTTCTAGATTTCTAGGGATCAGTAGAATGTAATCGTACTCTATGCGTCCTCTAGAATTCTAGGCATCATTAGAATGCGATCGAACTCTATATGCACCCCAGAATTCAAGTCATCATTAGAATGTGATTGTACTCTATGCGTCCTCTAGAATTCTAGGCATCAGTAGAATGTGATCGTACTCTATACGTCCTCTAGGCATCAGTAGAATGTGATCGTACTCTATACGCCCTCTAGAATTCTAGGCATCAGTAGAATGTGATCGTACTCTATACGTCCTCTAGGCATGAGTAGAATGTGATCGTACTCTATACGCCCTCTAGAATTCTAGGTATCAGTAGAATGTGATCGTACTCTATACGTCCTCTAGGCATGAGTAGAATGTGATCGTACTCTATATGCACCCTCCAGAATTCTAGGCATCAGTAGAATGTGATCAAACTCTATACGCCCTCCAGAATTCTAGGGATCAGAAGACTGTGATCGTACTCTACACGCCCTCTAGAATTCTAGGGATCAGTAGAATGTAATTGTACTCTATACGCCCTCTAGATTTCTAGGGATCAGTAGAATGTGATCGTACCCTACACGCCCTCAAGATTTCTAGGGATCAGTAGAATGTGATCGAACTCTATATGCACCCCAGAATTCAAGGCATCATTAGAATGTGATTGTACTCTATGCGTCCTCTAGAATTCTAGGCATCAGTAGAATGTGATCGTACTCTATTCGCCCTCTTGAATTCTAGGCATCAGTAGAATGTGATCGTACTCTATACGCCCTCTAGATTTCTAGGGATCAGTAGAATGTGATCGTACTCTATACGCCCTCTAGAATTCGAGGCATCATTAGAATATGATCGTACTCTATGCGTCCTCTAGAATTCTAGGCATCAGTAGAATGTGATTGTACTGTATACGTCCTCTAGGCATCAGTAGAATGTGATCGTACTCTATACGCCCTCTAGAATTCTAGGCATCAGTAGAATGTGATCGTACTCTATACGTCCTCTAGGCATGAGTAGAATGTGATCATACTCTATACGTCCTCTCGAATTCTAGGCATCAGTAGAATGTGATCGTACTCTATACGTCCTCTAGGCATGAGTAGAATGTGATCGTACTCTATATGCACCTTCCAGAATTCTAGGCATCAGTAGAATGTGATCAAACTCTATACGCCCTCCAGAATTCTAGGGATCAGAAGAATGTGATCGTACTCTACACACCCTCTAGAATTCTAGGGATCAGTAGAATGTGATCGTACTTTATACGCCCTCTAGATTTCTAGGGATCAGTAGAATGTGATCGTACTCTATACGCCCTCTAGATTTCTAGGGATCAGTAGAATGTGATCGTACTCTACACGCCCTCTAGATTTCTAGGGATCAGTAGAATGTGATCGTACTTTATACGCCCTCTAGATTTCTAGGGATCAGTAGAATGTGATCGTACTCTATATGCACCTTCCAGAATTCTAGGCATCAGTAGAATGTGATCAAACTCTATACGCCCTCTAGATTTCTAGGGATCAGAAGAATGTGATCGTACTCTACACGCCCTCTAGAATTCTAGGGATCAGAAGAATGTGATCGTACTCTACATGCCCTCCAGATTTCTAGGGATCAGTAGAATGTAATCGTACTCTATGCGCCCTCTGGAATCCTAGCATTGGGTCAAAATCTCTGGCACTCCATTTATCCTTGCATTATCCCTCCTGCTTACATAACTTTCTTGTGCATTTCCCACATCTCAGAGCGCCATTCAGGTTTGTTGTCAATTTTCTTTTCCATGTCTATGAGTCAAAATTCAGGACATTCCAGTCTCTTTTGAAATGCACTAATCTCACTACCTAAGGATTGCATTTCCTGTTTAGTTTAATTACTGTTGAATTAACTGAGCATATTGTTATCCAGAAGTCTGCCAGTTCCTTCATTAGCGTCTCCATCGCAGATGTGGGAAGAGTTTCCTAATCCCCCAGGACAAAGTTGTCTGATTTTTGGTTTCCGCTGTTTACCCATGCTTCGCTTTAGACATTGGCTGTTATCATTCATTCAGGTTAATTATATGAGTATGGCGAACTGGATGCTGAAAGCACAAATATGTTTTTAGCAACACATTGCTTTGTATGGCTGTACTTATAAGGACCAGTTCTTGGTGGCGTCAGACACATTCATAATGCTTCAAAGTTACAGATATGTAATACTGTAGTGTACTTGTTTCAGTAATGTGTGGAGTTTGCAGAATTACAAAGCGGACAGATTTCTTTATTCGGGGTGATCACAACCAATAGTCCTCTTTCTATGTTCTCTTAGTAGCCTGTACTGGAGATGTACAAACGATGAGTAGTTTCTGCATTCACCTCACTTCCAATTGTCTCGAGGGCCTCCGTTGCTCAATCCCACAGCGGCGGGAGCGTGCATAGTGACGTGTTAGTGGTCTCCTGAAACCGCTGCACTCTGGGTGACAATCTGCTTTTTTTACACTGTTGTAATTCGTCTTCCCCGCTGCCTCCTTCTGACAAAGACGCACAAATTCTATTGAGTCAGAGAGTTTTGGCCTGATTATCATCTTGGCGGAGGGGAATATTCTGAAACAAATGTGATGGATATCCCGTCCGCAGCATTATGATCCCATTATATCCTATGGAGATCGCCATAAGTCAGATGGGATAGCCGTCATGTTTGTAACGGAGTAACCGTTCCGCCCAACTCTAAATCAGGTCCAGTTTATGGGCTGTTGAGATTGCTACAGATCTCAACATCACTCAGTGATCCTGGAGCAGCCTTCCTTTAAGTTCACAAACAAGCTCTTCTCCCGGGCATGAATGTTGGCTGGAGGACAACCAGGGTGGTTCCAGTCATCATAAACAAGCATAGGAGGGTGTTTGCAGAAGGGAGGATGGGTCATCTCTGGTCTTTGGTCCATAGGGTTTTCTGCACTTTTCCAGTGAGCCACCTTGTCTACATCGGCAACCGCCATGTTCTTTATCGCCAGCCATTGTGTTCTTCAACACCAGTCGCCATATTATTCTTCGTCAGCCTCCATGTTCTTCGTTGACAGCTGCCATGTTCTTCATCCCCAGCCGCCATGTTCTTATTCACAGAGGTCCCCACCCCAGCGACTGAGACTGTGGGTGTCCGTCAATGTAGAGTAGAGAAAGAACAGTAACTACACTGCTGAGTGCTGTTGCATGTCAACGTCCTTGTTTGTTGGTGTCATCTACACAAGTCAATGGTGGTCATTGTCCTGCAGACATAGCAGGCAGTGTCTTTCGTGATATTAAAGAATACATAGTAGATGCAGAGTTGTGCAGGCCCTGCTCTTATGACTCATTGACTCAGTGCACTGAGTGAGATCAACTTCATTCAGTGAAAGAGTGACATGGATCTTGTAACTGAATATGAAAGGTTGAGTCGACGATGATTGGAAGTGAATGAACTGCCTCAATGTGGATAGGACAGGACCATTACTATCTGAGACTACCCCTGGGTTGCTCACTCAAGAGCACGTTCTGAGCGGATCTGGGAGATGACGCAACCTTGCTTAGGGTAGGTCATCCACAGATGACCCAACCTTGCTTAGGGTAGGTCATCCACAGATGACCCAACCTTGCTTATGGTAGGTCATCCACGGATGACCCAACCTTGCTTAGGGTAGGTCATCCACAGATGACCCAACCTTGCTTATGGTGTTGGTTATCCACAGATGACCCAACCTTGCTTATGGTAGGTCATCCACAGATGACCCAACCTTGCCTAGGGTAGAGTAGGCCATCCACGGATGACGCAACTGTGCTTAGGGTAGGTCATCCACAGATGACCCAACCTTGCTTAGGGTAAAGTAGGCCATCCACGGTTTACACAAGCTTGCTTAGGGTAGGTCATCCACAGATGATCCAACCTTGCTTAGGGTAGAGTAGGTCATCCACGGATGACGCAACCTTGCTTAGGGTAGAGTAGGTCATCCACGGATGACGCAACCTTGCTTAGGGTAGGGTATATGCTGGTATTTGTTGCCTGCAGAATTATGCAGAGTGGACTGTACCATGGTGGGAGCCTGCTCAGCGTTTGGCTGTGTCAAAAGTGAATTTGTTCATTGGTGGATATAGTTCTGGTGCAGAGATCTCTGCCAGCAGGCGGGGACCTGTAGACCAGGCGGGTGAGTCTTTGCAGACAGGCCAGAGGTCGGAGCCTCTGTTGGGTGCTGGGGCCACCTGCTGAGCTCTAAATGAGCCCTCGGGTTTGTTAGAAAGCGTCCTGCTGATCCTTGTATCTGCTGTTCACTTACTGCCAAGATGAGGAAAGATCTCTTCTCCCCCTGGACCAGGACTGAAAACAGTTATATTTCCTCTTGAACTTTACGCCACTCAGGGCCCTGTGGATCAGAGCCCTAACCTTGCACGCGTACACCCTGCAATACCACGAGACCTCCCAAGCCCACAACGATGACAAAAAAATCTACTTCCACTGAACGAAGGACATCCTTTGCATAAATGTCACTCAGACTGGTAACTTAGGACCCTCACGACGATTCACATCCCTAGCCAGGGTCTTCAAGGGTCAGAATCTCTTTCATTCCTAAAGTCCATGTGGTGGTGAGGAGAGCAAACAGCCCTTTCCCTCCCTCGTAACATCCTCCCATTTCTCCACAACGACCATAGAGTCAAGCTGCTGGGAGCCCCTGCCCTGTCAGGATTCAAAGATCGCAGAACCAGGCTGACAGACTTTGCCTTAACCTTAGAGCATGGCTTAATTTCAGCCGGTGGTGACTTCTGACTGACCAAGGAGTCAGATGTCCTATAACCAGCCCTTGAAACACTCCATTGGGCCTATGTCCATGCCAGGGTAAAGTTCATGGTCATCACCCTGGAAACATACTGGCACAATCAATATACCTGGCACCACACTTCTGTCGGTGCCACCCATTGGGTGAACCAACAGTCATTCAAGTGAGTGAAACACAGAGGAAGCTTGGACAAGGACCTGGACTCTGTCACGCCCTCTGCCCAGGTTTGGGTTGTGATTCTTGAAAGTGTTGAAATCCAAAGTTTCAAGACTCACCTTCAACTGAACTCAATCAGTGTAGGAGCCACACCTGAAGGATGGTGTAGTCAACTACCATTAACTACCTGCCACTCTGTTGTACACCTCACACCTCTGTCAAGCGCCTTGAAGTATCGGACAAGAGACCGGTAGCGTTTTATAAAGCTTCCTGGTGGATGAATGAATAACTGCTGTTATCTCCACGTAAAATGTGTTAGTTTTTACTTTAGGAAAACTCAATAAAATTATTCACCAAAAATATTAGTAAATAAATATAACTGTGCTATCTCCTTATAAAACTGCTTATCTCCATTCATTCTTAGTGAATAAATATGTGTTTTTGTCTTTATATGACACCACTCATCTCCTTGAGCAACGTTTTAGTGAATAGATAAATAACTGTTGTTATGTTCATAGAAAACTTCTTAGTGAATAAATGTATAATTTCATATAAAATCTCTTAGTGCATAAATAAATAACTGTGCTCTCTTCATTTAAAGCGCCTGACACAAGCTTTGTGTACTCCTGCTAGGAGCCCAAAAGTTGTTACCTCCATATAAAACCTTCTAGTGAATAAATACACAACTGTTTATATCTTTACTTATCACTTCTCATCTCCATATAACGTGTATTAGTGAACAAACAAATAACGTGTTACTTTCATAGAAAACTTCTTAGTGAATAAATATACATTACTGGTTTAATCTCCAAAAAATTGTCTTGGTGAATAAATATGTAACTGTTGTCTCTATATAAACCATCTTAGTAAATAAATATCTCTCTCTTTATTTCTATATAAACTTATAAGAAAATAAATACATGTTGTTAGCTCCATTTATAACCTCTTAGTGCATACATATATAACCGCTGATATCTCCACATAAAACCTCTAATGTCCACATAAAGCGGCTGACACAATCTTTTGCCCACACCCGTGGGAGCCCAGGAGCTGTCAGGCTGAAATCACAACCAGGGCCTCCTCAGACTTTCAAGGAATAGCAGAGCCCAGAAACCTGCCTCCTTCCAAAAATAAGTGCATTAAAGCCTGGAGTGAGCTCATGGGCGAGAAATGTCGAGGCGTGGAAAGGCACCCAGGGTGAAGGTTCGTCGGTGGGGGCCCGGCTATCAGGCCCAATCATAGCACAGGGCCCTGAAAGTGCATTAATGAAGCCTTATCTCATCTGAGGCCTCACTCAGTAGGCCCTCATCAGGGAAGGCACTTTACAGGAGATGCCCCAGCCTGACAGCACACGTCCAATCCAGCCTCACCCACACTGCCTGGAAAGATTCTAATTACCTCTGCCAGTCACTGTATTCGTCTGTGTGTGTTACCCATGATGCACGTCTCTTTATGACTGTATGTGTGTATGTGCTAAAAAATGTGCCTGCACAAATACAGAAATAAAATAAAAAAACAAACAGAAACAAAATAAAAAAAATAATGCCATAGCATAACAGGCTCCGGCTCAAGGGCCGAATAAGCGAATTATGCTTCCTGAAAGTAAAGCCTCAATGTTAAATGTAGAGCCTAAATCGGGACAGGCCGATTCTTGGCGCCCTACACGTTTGCAGAAACGGTGGCATGAGGGACAAGGTTGTATAGTGATCTGCCCAGGAGCACACAATGTGGAAGAAACTGCAATTACAAATTTACACTCCAGATACAAATGCAACAACACAGCTATGTGTTAGATTGTATATTTATTTTATTCTGCGCTACATTAGACCAGGTTATGGTTTTATGAATTGTAAATGTGTTTATTGAACTCTCACGAGCCCAGGCGAGGCTTTGAAGCACATTTTGCAGCGCGTAGCGTGATACTCCGGAACCCAAGATTTGTAGTAAGTAGGATACTACAATTGTTGTTTTTTTCCTTGTGTGTTATTTGTGATAGGTTTGTGCTCCTGTTTATTGTGTTTAGTAGAGTTTAGGGCAGGCACGGAATGCAGGAGTGGATTTGAGAAGGCGAGGCAGTGAGTTATTTTGTAAGTAATGGTGTGTGCAGGTTAGCTGGGTGGCACGATCTAACAAGGGAGGGTGAAAGTTTGAGAAGCAAGTCTGGGAGTTCATAGTAGCCAGAAGGTTTGTATGGTAAAGGCATTTGCATGTCGCACGTCTCCCAGTTTGTTTAGTATCTTAGGGCCAGATGTAGCAAAGGTTTTTATCCATTCTGTGTCTATGGGAAAAAGTGTTCGTACATATGGCCCTTACTGTTTTGGGCATACCTGTGACCTTTCCGTTTGGTTCTCAGTCCCTCATAGACCAGAGTTAGGGTGCTCTGGTGAAGTTGTTTTGTTATTAGATCAGACTGCCCTCTGTACCCCTGAAGGTGCTTCTTATCGGGATATAAAGGAATAAAGGGTCCGATGTACAAAATAATTTTGCGGTTGCAAATCCTGTGGTTCGCAAAATCTCTGACTTTGCAAGCGCAAAAGGGTGATCTGAAATCTATAAAGTTCCATCGTTCCATCTCTGAGAGTAGTTTTTGGGACCCCTTACGATTCGCAAACGGGGGAGGGGGGTGAAAGGGGTGTCCCCTTTCTAATTGTAATTGGCAGTGAAATGTATGAATGGTTTCTGCCCACATCTGCAGGCCCAAAGCATTGAAAAGTCACTGAGCTCCCAATCTAAGGTGGTAACTGGGTCACAAGGGGATGCTGCCCACAGGGGACAGAGCCTCCTTTGAAAAGCTGGTTGGATGAGCTAGTGGACGCAGACACTGGTCCGGGAGACTTTAATCTCCCCGGTGACATTCATTCTAAGTACAATATAAAGAAAGTACACCATGCAAAAAGTAAAGTATACAAAAAAGATATTCATTCCAAGTAAACTTTTCTTTTAAATAGTCTGTTTTCCTTTAAGAGACAGAGGGAGCTATTTTAAAGACATATGTCAGTCTTCACTTAGAATGAATGCCAACCCTGGGATGGAGGTCTCATGTCCCTTCAGGCTTCCGTCCCTGCATTTACAGGCTTTCACCAGGGGACACCCGCTGCTTCCTGCCTAACCAGTATTCATTGGCAGGATATTTTGGAGATCCTGCTAATCCATATTTTGTGATGAGGCTAATTAATACACCAGTTTCATTGCAAACTAGTCAGAGTGCAAGTTTCCCATGCTGGTTTGGAACCAGGGTTTCGTTCATTGGCCCCGTGATGTGGCGCGTCATCGTAGTGCGGTAGGCGCGAGAGTGGCTGTGTCCAACTAGACCTGAGCTCGTCCTTTGAAGGGGTGGTTTGCTTTGATCACTAGTTCCTGTGATTCTAAAACACCATTATATTAATAAACTTAACTTTGCACTGAATTATTGTTGCTAGGTCTAAACAAACACAAAACCAAGTCTTCTTCATGTCAGAATAAATAGGTGGGGTTATGCATAGGCATTTGAGAACCATTTATGGTTTGTCAGAGCAGCAGTCCTGCCCTAAAGTGGGTGTGGCCGTGGTCTGACAACCTGTAGGTCCTCCGGCTCACATAAAGGTGGCGGAACCATCTTATTTGTTTTTGGCAGAGTCTCAGCTTTGTGTGCTGTTAGAAACCCGTGCTTAGGGTTGATTATCCACAGATGACCCAACCTTGCTTAGGGTAGGTCATCCATAGGGTAGGTCATCCACAGATGGCCCATCCTTGTTTAGGGTAGATCATCCACAAGATGACCCAACCTTGCTTAGCGTAGATCATCCACAGAAGACCCAACCTTGCATAGGGTAGGGTAGGTCATCCACAGATGAGTCAACCTTGCTTAAGGTAGATCATCCACAGATGACCGAACCTACCCCTTGCTTAGGGCAGATCATCTACAGATGACCCAACCTTGCTTAGGGTAGGTCATCCACGGATGACCCAACCTTGCTTAGGGCAGGTCCTCCACAGATGGCCCAACTTTGCTTAAGGCGTGTCATCCACGGATGACCCAACCTTGCTTAGGGTAGGTCATCCACAGATGACGCAACCTTGCTTAGGGCAGGTCCTCCACAGATGACCCAACTTTGCTTATGGTAGGTCATTTACAGATGACCCAACCTTGCTTAGGGCAGGTGCTCCACAGATGGCCCAACTTTGCTTATGGTAGGTCATTTACAGATGACCCAACCTTGCTTAGGGTAGGTCATCCACAGATGACGCAACCTTGCTTATGGTAGGTCATCCACGGATGACCCAACCTTGTTTCGGGTAGGTTATCCATGGATGACCCAACCTTGCCTAGGGTAGGTCATCCACAGATGACCCAACCTTGCCTAGGGTAGGTCATCCACGGATGACCCAACCTTGCTTAGGGTAGGTCATCCACAGATGACGCAACCTTGCTTAGGGTAGGTCATCCACGGATGACCCAACCTTGCTTAGGGTAGGGCATCTGCTGGTATTTGTTGCCTGCAGAATTACGCAGAGTGGACTGTACCATGGTGGGAGCCTGCTCAGCGTTTAGCTGTGTCAAAAGTGCGTTTGTTCATTGGTGGATATAGTTTTGGTGCAGAGATCCCTGCCAGCAGGCGGGGACCTGTAGACCAGGCGGGTGAGTCTTCGCAGACAGGCCAGAGGTCGGAGCCTCTGCTGGGTGCTGGGGCCACCTGCTGAGCTCTAAATGAGCCCTCGGGTTTGTTAAAAGGCGTCCTGCTGATCCTTGTATCTGCTGTTCACTTACATGTCGAGGTGGATGGGAACTGTGGGGAACGTGGCCATACTTTAATTTAACAGAAGCAGTTCCCCTAATTTTTGTTAAAAGAATCCTCTGAGAAGGTTCATTCTTATGCCTCAAGGGTCTCCTGTGCTGTGGAGCCAAGGGAGGGACAGAGCTAAAGAACAAACATGCCTTCTCACCTGGGTGCCTGCTGCCTGGAAGAAATCCAAAAGTGTGCAGCTTGTTAATCAGCTAATGAGCCAGCGTATAGCGTTAATTGATGGAATTACTTGAAGCTTTGTGGTGACAAAGATTTATTCTTTTTTGAGAGTTAATGTAAGGGTGTTACCTGCTGGGCGCCGGAGTGCGTGCTCTTAATAGACAGTTGTACAAATGTTTACAATATATATATAGCATGAGTGTACATTACAAAATTGTATAATTTGAAAACACTTCTTCATCTGAAACTTAAATGTTTTTGTTGATTTTTCACCACCACACATTATACTATAAAAGGGACCTTCAGAACACTTTGCCTAATGCACAAGGTGTTCTATGGTCAATCAACGAATTACCTCTCAACTTTTTTATCTGCTACCGATGGAAGGTCAGCAAACCCTTCCTTCTTGTCTTGCCGAATGACCAGGTAGAAGACAGCCGATGACCAAAAGGGCCGCTCCCCCGGCAGTTCCTATCACTCCATGTGAGACTGGCGGATCACTTTGTCGAGTTTAGGAATTCCCTAAAGAGTCCCCGTCTTCTCCCTTTTCCCGCATTCAAATAATCAAGTCATTATTTCGTCCTCCATCTTGAGCCCAAGAACTGAAAGCTTTTTCATTGGTGGTTTTAGGACTCTGAGCCTGATTTAGATTTCCACAAACGGGTTACTTCGTCACAGTTGTGATAGAGTAAC
Source organism: Pleurodeles waltl (assembly GCF_031143425.1). Taxonomy (NCBI): domain Eukaryota; kingdom Metazoa; phylum Chordata; class Amphibia; order Caudata; family Salamandridae; genus Pleurodeles; species Pleurodeles waltl. The sequence goes on along the minus strand of NC_090448.1, from coordinate 13,240,458 downwards.
TCATCCACTGAAATCTAAATCAGGCCCTCTGTACTTTTACGGTACTGGAATATTTGTGGCTCTTACATGGTGCCGGCGTCCTCCCTGTACTCCCCCAAAGATTTGCACTTCTTGGTTTTAAATAATCTACTTTTGCAGAGCGTTATCCTGCTACTTACTTTAACCAGAAACACTGGAAATACGTAACTGTGCGGCTGCGTCGATTTTTGCATAATTATAGACTTACCACATTCACCACAAAATCCATCATCACCCGCATAAATGAAGATTTTAACAAAAAAATTGTTTCTAGCTGAAATGGTTCAAAAGTTACTAAAACTGCAGCGACAAGTGTTGCTGCGCAGTGGAAGGCCCTTTGCAAAGGTTGACTTGTCAGCTTTCTGTTGCCTCTTGCTCTGTTTGAGTGTTAAACTGGTATCAATGAGGTGAAACCAATACCCAGACAGTGTTATCAAGTAAAAAAAAAAAAAAAACGAAATAATGAAGTAATACTATTAGAAATGGTGCCACGTTATGCCACATAATTTGCCTTTACTTGCTGCATAATTTACTCAATCATGCTGCATAATTTGGACCTCTGAATAATTCCAGTGACTCCAATTAAAAGTATTACGTTTATCTTGAGAAGTAGAAGTACTGTCTCTCTCAAAATAAAAAAGTTCTGGTACTCAGTACCGGCCCATTTAAAGTACTGCTTGTAACCTAAACACTCAAGGCCACCAGAGGGTGAGGTGTAACACTCTACAAAAATTCACAATATAATAAAATAAAATGAATTTCAAGATGGAAGCAATGTTTACATTTTTGTGCAGAATTAAAAATGGGAGTCCTCTTCTAGGGCAGTTCCCATATTCATCCTTCAGCTCGAGCAGCGACAGTCACACCTGTGCAGAGGCGGGGTTGTCAGGCTCCAGTATGATGCGTTCAGCAGCCTCCCCGTGACAGCTGATTGGTGGAGATGGGAGGAAGGGGCGGGTATTACATGAATTCAAAGCATGCGCATGGCCACTACATGTTAGACGGCCATTTCGACTCGAATGTACACCCAGCCTCCAGGATGTGCACGCATTCCTCCGACCTGACCATCAACGCTGTCTTCAGCCAGACCCAGAAATGATGGGCACAGCTCCCCGCCGGCCTGGACCGTGCGCTCTCTCTTTATAAATCACATTTAAATTCCACTGCAGAGTCCGGGGACAAGTCATTTGAGCTGGTATTCAGCTTCTGAAAAAAAACCTGCATTCCTTGGCTGGAAACTGCAGATGTTTAGATTGCACACATGTGGTGTCACCAGGCTCCATTAATGCACTCATTGAAACCCTGGGGGGGTCCTTCGTGGCTGCTGCCCCTGCGAGCAGTGCAGGGTGATTGGAAACAGGCCTTTCTCTCTGTAAAGTGTCGGGGTGCCTCAAGCCCCCCTCCGTACACTACCTAAACCTCTTCTCAGTCAGTCTACTGATCACAGAGGTTGCGTCTGGAAATGTTCATTTCACAGAGCTTCCCACCCCTTCCCATGGGCTTTGTCAGCAGGCTCTCTCCACATTAACCCAGGCCCAGTGGAACACGTTTCACATCTTTTCTCCGATATTAAATTCTCGATGGGGGACATGCCAGAAGGGGCTTTGCAGGGCAGGAAATGACATTTATTTTTAATTTCTGCAAGCAATGTGATGCTGAACACGAAACAAACCCCCCGACCGCGTCTGCGGGGCAGGCCGTACCCCAAGGCAAACATCTGTGTCTGGAGGCTCGAAGAGGGGTTTTAAGGCTTTTTTTGACGTCGGGTAAAAAGTGATTCTTTCATGGATCTTTGTGAGTTTGAAAGTGATATTGCCTTTAACTAGTCGCTGTTGCTAAAGAAAGATGGTGATTAAAACCTCTTTGCTTCCAGTCTGAGGTTTGCTGACTTTCATTTCATTCAGTCTCTTTCCCTGTGAAGTGATGAGCTCTGGAGTCCCCACAGGTTCTTTTTATGCGCTTTGAATAAATAATGTGTCACTTGCAAGCGGTGTGACTCCACCTCCAGGACATTCCAGTGCTTGTGTCCCAGGAGGTAAAGCGCCTTAGTGCTGTAGTTGGTGCTCTCTCTGTTTTCTGCTCAGTCGCCCACTAACTCGTTCACAAGCACTCACTCACACACTCACTGACTTACAAATTCAACATTTTACATTCTCTTGAGTTTTTATTTCATTTATATGTATAACTTAGGTAATTGCATGAAGGGTGCACGCATGGGCCGGTTCATGGAACCCGTGGGCACTACCGTAAGTTTCACGGTTGGGGCAGCCCCTCCCTTCTGTTGAAGTTTCACTCCTTGCCGCCAGTGCTTGTTTTTGGGGTGGTAAGTGCCAATATTCTATCGTTAACAAACTCACCACCTCATTGGCCTTTCACTGCCTGTGGCAGCAGCCTCCCCTTATGTTAGATGGGTTGAGGTTGGTGTGCCAGGTTCCAACTGTGGGGGGAACCAGGTTCTAATGGTGGGGAGCAAACCTTTCAAGGGGCCCCAAACATTTAGTGGCCTGCTGTTCACCCCAAGGGCAATGTTTATTTTGGGGATATGGGAGGCTGAGGAGCCCCATATCACATTCTGCAGGGGCCCTCATTTTGTGTTACCTCACTCTTCATATACACTTGTAAAAAGTACTCTCTGCTTGAGAAAGCAGCCCCCTATCATTTAGTTGTACATGTTGCTGCACTGCTTTAAAGTGTGTGTGTTGCTGCACTGCTTTCAGTAGTGTGTGTTGCTTTCAATTGTGTGTTGCTGCACTGCTTTCATTTGTGCGTGTTGCTTTCAGTTGTGCATGTTGCAGCATTGCTTTCATTTGTGCGTGTTGCTTTCATTTGTGCGTGTTGCTTTCAGTTGTGCGTGTTGCTTTCAGTTGTGCATGTTGCAGCATTGCTTTCATTTGTGCGTGTTGCTTTTAGTTATGTGTGTTTCTGAACTGCTTTCAGTAGTGCATGTTGGATATGGTTGTGCTTGTTGCGTTCAATAGTGAGTTTTGATTACAGTTTTGAGTGTAGCTTTCAGTTGTGCGTATTGCTGCACTGCTTTCAGTTGTGCGTGTTCCTTTCAGTTGTGCATGTTCCTTTCAGTTGTGTGTGTTGCTGCACTGCCTTCAGTTGTGTGTGTTCCAATCAGTTGTTTGTGTTCCTTTTCAGTTGTTTGTGTTCCTTTTCAGTTGTATGTGTCCCTTTCAGTTGTGTATGTTGCTTTCAGTTGTGTGTGTTGCTGTACTGCTTTCAGTTGTGTGTGTTGCTGTACTGCTTTTAGTTGTGTGTGTTGCTGCACTGCTTTCAGCTGTGCGTGTTTCCACACTGCTTTCATTTGTGCGTGATGCTTTCAGTTGGGCGTGTTGCTTTCAGTTGTGAATGTTGCTGCACTGCTTTCAGTTGTGCATGCTGTCGCATTGCTTTCATTTGTACATGTTGATTTTAGTTGTGCGTGTTGCTGCACTGCTTTCAGTAGTGCGTGTTGGATACGGTTGTGCTTGTAGCTTACAGTAGTGACTGTTGATTTCAGTTTTGCATGTAGCTTTTAGTTGTGTGTATTGCTGCACTGCTTTCAGTTGTGTGTGTTTCTTTCCGTTGTGCATGTTTCTTTCAGTTGTGCCTGTTGCTGCACTGCTTTCAGTTGTGTGTGTTCTTTTCAGTTGTGCGTGTTCCTTTCAGTGGTGCAGGTTGGTGCTCTGCTTTCAGTTGTGTATGTTGCTTTCAGTTGTGTGTGTTGCTGCACTGCTTTTAGTTGTGCGTGTTGCTGCACTCCTTTCAGCTGTGGGTGTTGCCAGACTACTTTAATTTGTGTGTGTTGCTTTCAGTTGTGCATGTTGTTTTCAGTTGTGCGTGTTGCTTTCAGTTGTGCATGTTGCCACACTGTTTTCAGTTGTGCATGTTGTCGCATTGCTTTCATTTGTGCATGTTTCTTTTAGCTGTGTGTGTTGCTGCACTGCTTTCAGTAGTGCTTGTTGGATATAATTGTGCTTGTTGCTTTCAGTAGAGTGTTGATTTCAGTTTTGCGTTTTGCTTTTAGTTGTGCATGTTGCTGCACTGCTTTCAGTAGTGCTTGTTGGATACGGTTGTTCTTGTTGCTTTCAGTAGCGAGCGTTGATTTCAGTTTTGCGTGTTGCTTTTAGTCGGGCTTGTTGCTGAACTGCTTTCGGTTGTACGTGTTGCTTTCAGTAGTGCGTGTTGCTGCTCTGCTTTCATTTGCATGTGTTGCTTTCAACTGTGCATGTTGCTTTCAGTTATGCGTGTCGCTTTCAGTAGTTCGTCACCTTCAGCTGTGTGTGTTGCTTTCAGTAGTGCATGTTGTTTTTAGTAGTGCATGTTGTTTTCAGTAGTTTGTTGCTTTCAGTTGTGCGTGTTGCTTTCAGTAGTGTGTGTTGCTTTCAGTTGTGCGTGTTGTTTTCAGTAATATGTTGCTTTCAGTTGCATGTGTTGCTTTCAGTTGCATGTGTTGCTTTCAGTTGTGCGTGTTGCTTTCAGTTGTGCGTGTTGCTTTCAGTAGTGCATGTTGCTTTCAGTAATGTGTGTTGCTTTCAGTTATGCGTGTTGCTTTCAGTAGTACATGTTGCTTTCAGTAGTGCATGTTGCTTTCAGTAATGCGTGTTGCTTTCAGTTATGCGTGTTGCTTTCAGTAGTACGTGTTGCTTTCAGTTGTGCGTGTTGCCACATTGCTGGCCACACCCATCTGCTTGTCACAGTGTAAATGAAGGCCTGACTGCTGACAGCAGTGTAGCTCTGGCTTCCAGACCCCACACCGCTCATCTGATAGGCCGAGCAGTAAAATAGGCCCCTTTCTGTGGGAACCCATAAATAAAGCTCCCTAATGCGGAGCTCTGGGAGGGCAGACTGCAGGCTCCGCACTGTAAACACTGTCAGATGGAGGGGGCTCTGGCTTCCACAGCAGACATTAGCCGGCCGGAAGTGACTGGGGGGGGGGCGATGCTCTCCTCGCAGGACCCTCGGACCCTTCCATGCAGCTGCCCCATCCTTCATACGGAGCATGTGGAATTACAGCCCGGGCATTAAGAGATTCTGTGGGGGCGTCAGAATAAAGTGCTTCTGTGGAAAGTCATGGAAGGAGCGACTTTGGACCATCACAGACTTGTAGGAGGCGCTTAATGGTACAAGGGCAAAAACCGACCCTGTCTACCCAGCCACAAACAGAAGAAAAACAGAGTCCAGCGCTACAGAGAGCTGAAGAATACCACAAAACCAGCGCCTACCCATCACCTTGGTACTTCAAAGCGCTGCGTCCCAGGACACATAAACTCCACCCATTGTTCACCAGGCGGAAGGTACAGACAGTCTCTACATAGGCTCAAAACAAAGACGTCTCCCCAAGTACAGACCCACAGGGGTGGTAAGCGCTATACATAATGCAGTGATGACGCCCCACCCACGCACTGCTTAGGCTCACACTGAGGGTGAAAGGTTGGTGAGGTCAGCAGCCAGGCCTGAGTCTTAACAACACTACACGAAATGTTGCTGTGGGTGCATGGCCCAAGGCCTAACCTTAGGGGCATGGCTTTATGGGTACAAGGCCCGCCCTTAGGGGCATGGCTTTATGGGTACAAGGCACGTCCTAAGGGACATGGCTTTATGGGTAAAAGGCCCGGCCTTAGGGGCGTGGCTGTGTGGGTGCAAGGCCTGGCCTTAATGGCCATGCCTCTGTGGGTGCAAGCCCTCTATGGGTGCAAGGTCTGGCCTTAGGGACATGGCTGTGTGGGTGCAAGCCCGCTGCTGGTGCAATGTCTGACTTTAGGGGCATGCCTCTGTGGGTGCAATGCCTGGCCTTAGGGGTATACCTCTGTGGGTACAAGGCCTGGCCTTAGGCGTATACCTCTGTGGGTGCAAGGCCTGGCCTTAGGAGCATGCCTCTGTGGGTGCAAGCCCTCTGTGGGTGCAAGGCCTGGCCTTAGGGGCATGCCTATGTGAGGGCAAAGACTGGCCTTAGGGGCATACCTCTGTGGGTGCAAGGCCTGGCCGTAGGGGCATGCCTATGTGAGGGCAAGGACTGGCCTTAGGGGCATGCCTATGTGAGGGCAAGGACTGGCCTTAGGGGCATGGCGGTGTGGGTGCGAGGCCCGGCCTTAGGGGCATGGCTGTGTGGGTGCCAGGCCCGGCCTTAGGGTATGTGCCCCCTACCCACCGATGTAAGTTTGCATGTTCTTCCACCGTCTGTCACGTGTGAAACTGTGCATGGAGGAGCTGTGCTTGGAGCTTGGAGGAGCTGTGCGTGGAGAAGCTGTGCTTGGAGGAGCTGTGGATGAAGGAGCTGTGCTTGGAGGAGCTGTGCTTGGAAGAGCTGTGCATAAAGGAGCTGTGCTTGGAGGAGCTGTGCTGGAGGAGCTGTGCTTGGAAGAGCTGTGCATAAAGGAGCTGTGCTTGGAGGAGGTGTGCATGGAGGAGCTGTGCTTGGAGGAGCTGTGCTTGGAAGAGCTGTGCTTGGAAGAGCTGTGCTTGGAGGAGCTGTGCATAAAGGAGCTGTGCTTAGAGGATCTGTGGATGGAGGAGCTGTGCTTGGAGGAGCTGTGCTTGGAAGAGCTGTGCATAAAGGAGCTGTGCATAAAGGGAGCTGTGCTTGCATTACTCACCATAAATTATAATTTTGGGTGTAACTTTTGTGTCGTGACGTAATGTCCCTTCTATCGAATTTTTTACAGGAATGTTTCTTTTCAATAAGCCGTATTTGTCTTCTCATTACTAAACTATAACTTCCTTTTAACAGTATTTTCAGTGATTTTAATCGACTTTATATTGACGTGTTTTGCTTTTTCAAGGGTGGAAAGTATACCCACAATATTTCGCCAGTTTTTTCACACTCCCCCTGGTCTGCTCGCTATGTTTTTTTGTTTTCTAGATACATACACAAGAGGGATCACCAAGTACAGACCATGTATGTACAGTGCCATGTTTGTACAGTGCCATGTATGTACAGTGCCATGTATGCAAGCCCCCTCCCACCTCCTGAGCATTTCCGAGGTGATTTTGGGGTGTTTTTTGCTAATGCAGCGAGGGACATTTTCATAAAGTTTTGTGCAGTGTTTGAGAGACTTAAAAAAACAGAGAATGTTACCCCCAACTCTTAGGGCTGAGATGCAGTTCGTGGGGTGAGAAGCCCCTTGCCTGCCTCTAGGCACATTGGCTTTGCTCGGTCTCCAGCTCTCCTCTACTGCGCCAGCCCTTCTGTGGTCCCCTGTGATCTTCTCACACCTGCCACGTGGGAAGGTGCCCAGCTCACTTCTGAAAGGTTTTACAGAGTAACTGTACAAGCATCTTTTCGTTTCATCAAAGACCTAATTTGTGGCCGCCTCGGTCCAAGAACGAGTATTCTATGTTCTATTAATACTTTTTGTAACCCGAAATTCTTATAAAAATCTGTAGCAAATCGCATGATGGCTTTTGGAATCGCGGCCTCGCTTCAGCAGAATGATGAATAAATGTCTGTTCGTTTGCGTTTTCAGGCCGCACACGATGAAATTGTTTGAAAAAGTGACTTTGTGTGGCCTCGAAAGCTGCGGTTCGATATCAGCTTCTTAATCGGTTTCAGAGCAAAATCAAATGTGTCCGCAGCAGTAAAATGTGCCTTAAATACAAAAAAAGGGTACAGTGTCTGTTTGAAACCGTACAGCAGCTATCCCTCAGAGGCCGCCTGCCGAGACAGACCCGTGGAGCAGACACGGAGGGTGGCAGACATCCCTCAGAAGCCGCCTGCCGAGACAGACCCGTGGAGCAGACACCGAGGGTGGCAGACATCCCTCAGAGGCCGCCTGCCGAGACAGACCCGTGGAGCAGACACCGAGGGTGGTAGACATCTCTCAGAGGCCGCCTGCTGAGACAGACCAGTGGAGCAGACACCGAGGGTGGCAGACGTTCCTCAGAGGCCCTGCTGAGACAGACCCGTGGAGCAGACACCGAGGGTGGCAGACAGCCCTCAGAGGCCGCCTGCCGAGACAGACCCGTGGAGCAGACACCGAGGGTGGTAGACATCTCTCAGAGGTCGCCTGCTGAGATAGACCCGTGGAGCAGACACCGAGGGTGGTAGACATCTCTCAGAGGCCGCCTGCTGAGACAGACCAGTGGAGCAGACACCGAGGGTGGCAGACGTCCCTCAGAGGCCCTGTTGAGACAGACCCGTGGAGCAGACACAGAGGGTGGCAGACATCCATCAGAGGCCGCCTGCCGAGACAGACCCGTGGAGCAGACACCAAGTGTGGCAGACATCCCTCAGAGGCCGCCAGCTGAGACAGACCCGTAGAGCAGATACCGAGGGTGGCAGACATCCTTCAGAGGCCGCCTGCTGAGACAGACCGTAGAGCAGACACCGAGGGTGGCAGACATCCTTCAGAGGCCTTGCTTAGACACCCGTAGAGCAGACACCTAGGGTGGCAGACATCCCTCAGAGGCCCTGCTGAGACAGATCCGTGGAGCAGACACCGAGGGTGGCAGACATCTCTCAGAGGCCCTGCTGAGACAGACCCGTAGAGCAGACACCGAGGGTGGTAGACATCTCTCAGAGGCCTCCTGCCGAGACAGACCCGTGGAGCAGACACCGAGGGTGGCAGACATACCTCAGAGGCCCTGCTGAGACACCCGTAGAGCAGACACCGAGGGTGGTAGACATCTCTCAGAGGCCGCCTGCCGAGACAGACCCGTGGAGCAGACACCGAGGGTGGCAGACATCCCTCGGAGGCCGCCTGCCGAGACAGACCCGTGGAGCAGACACCGAGGGTGGCAGACATCCCTCGGAGGCCGCCTGCCGAGACAGACCCGTGTAACAGGCACCGAGGGTGGCAGACATCTCTCAGAGGTCGCATGCCGAGACAGCCCCGTAGAGCAGACATCGAGGGTGGCAGAAATCTCTCAGAGGCCTGCCTATCGAGACAGACCCGTAGAGCAGACACCGAGGGTGGCAGACATCCCTCAGAGGCCGCCTGCCGAGACAGACCCGTAGAGCAGACACCTAGGTTGGCAGACGTCCCTCAGAGGCCGCCTGCCGAGACAGACCCGTAGAGCAGACACCTAGGTTGGCAGACGTCCCTCAGAGGCCGCTTGCCGAGACAGACCCGTAGAGCAGACACCGAGGGTGGCATACATCTCTCAGAGGTCGCCTGCTGAGACAGACCCGTGGAGCAGACACCGAGGGTGGCAGACATCCCTCAGAGGCCCTGCCGAGACAGACCCGTGGAGCAGACACCGAGGGTGGCAGACATCTGTCAGAGGCCGCCCGCTGGGATAGACCCGTAGAGCATACACCGAGGGAGGCAGACATCCCTCGGAGGCCGCCTGCTGAGACAGACCCGTAGAGCATACACCGAGGGTGGCAGACATCCCTCAGAGGCCGTCTGCTGAGACACACGCGTACAGCAGACACCCAGAGTGGTAGACATCTCTCAGAGGCCGCCTGCTGAGACAAACCTGCTGCTGAGGGATGGGGTGGGTTGGTGCGAGAGCTGTCCTGGTGAGAGTAGAGATAAGACGGGTGTCTGGGGAGTCAGTCTTCAGATGAGACAGCCCTCACATAAGACATCCGGCACGGACTGGGCTCTGTTCGGGGATGAGATAAAACAGATGAGACATGCAGCACGGACTGGGCTGTGATGGAGGGAGGGATAAGAAGAGACAGATGAGACATGGCGCTTGGGCTGTGCTCTAATGGGGATAAAGATGTGAGGAGACAGGAGAGACGTTCTGCATGGGTTCTGCTGTGATGGGGATGTGATGAGACAGGTGACTGGGAGACAGGCCTCAGATGAGACATGTAGCATGGTTTGGGCTCGCTGTGATGGGGATGTGATGAGACAGGGGTCTGGTGAGACAGGCCTCCGATGAAACATGTAGCATGGTCTGGGCTCTGCTGTGATGGGGGTGTGATGAGACAGGGGTCTGGGAACACAGGCCTCAGATAAGACATGTAGCATGGTCTGGGCTCTGCTGTGATGGGGGTGTGATGAGACTGGTGTCTGGGGAGACAGGCCTCAGATGAGACATGGACTGAGTTCTGCTTTGATGGGGGATGTGATGACACAGGGCTCAGATGAGACAGGGCTCAGATGAGACATGTAGCATGGTCAGGGCTCTGCTGTGATGGGGATGTGATGAGACAGGTGTCTGGGGAGACAGGTCTCAGATGAGACATGGACTGGGCTCTACTGTGATGGGGATGTGATGAGACAGGTGTCTGGGGACACAGGCCTCAGATGAGACATGGACTGGGCTCTACTGTGATGGGGGATGTGATGAGACAGGGCTCAGATGAGACAGGTCTCAGATGAGACATGTCTCAGATGAGACATGTAGCATGGTCTGGGCTCTGCTGTGATGGGGGTGTGATGAGACTGGTGTCTGGGGAGACAGGCCTCAGATGAGACATGGACTGAGCTCTGCTTTGATGGGGGATGTGATGAGACAGGGCTCAGATGAGACAGGGCTCAGATGAGACATGTAGCATGGTCTGGGCTCTGCTGTGATGGGGATGTGATGAGACAGGTGTCTGGGGAGACAGGTCTCAGATCAGACATGGACTGGGCTGTACTGTGATGGGGGATGTGATGAGACAGGGCTCAGATGAGACAGGGCTCAGACGAGACATGCAGCATGGACCGGGCTCTGATGGGGCTGGTAATGGATTGATTCTGCCCACCGTGAGTTTCTAAGGGCAGGAGACACAGACCTGCCTCTGGCTGCCTCCGCACTTCACACTAGGCGCTATGTGCTTCGCGCACCCACTACCTCGGCTGACATGGAGTCCAGTTGAGGACCCTTTACAAGACTTTTCTGCTGTGTTTTTCTTTGCACAGTGTGAAATGTGTGTATAATTTTTCTTTGGCATTTCACATTCTGTGATGTACATTTGTGTAAAAGTCAAGCTGTTCACAGGGAGGAGGGAAATATTTAATCCTCAGACTTTCTACCTTTTAGCAGGTCTCACTTCTCAGAAACATTGTTCAAGCATGAAAGGCGATGTGTGTTTTGTGGTTTAGTGAAACAGACGAATCCCTTTTTTTACTTTTAGGGATTTAAAAAAAAAAAGAAAAATCGCCTTAAGGGGTGGCTTTAAATACGGGTCAGGCCAACCCCGGGAAATTGCTGCACGTGTCGGATTACAGACCGTCCCCTCCATTAGCGCTGACATGTTTCAAGCCGCCAGTGTCAGGTCGGGCTGTAAACTTCGTATACTTGTGCCGTAATGTCGGGGAGCTCTCTGGGTCTTGGGAGGACGGAAGGGGAGAGCGGGCTTAGAAGCTGCAGAGAGAGGGGCCTGCCCCACCAGAGGCGGGAGAGAGGGACTGATGCTGGCTCTGAAGACCCGGCGGGGCTGGGGCGGGGTCCATCGGACCATAGGCCGAACCGCGGTACCAGGTTGGAGACAGAGGTGCAGGCAGGAGGGGGCCGGGGGGTGATCTGGTGTAAATAGCTACAGAGAGAGGGGCCTGCCCCACCCAGAGGCGGGAGAGAGGGACTGATGCTAGCTCTGAAGAACCGGCGGGGCTGGGGCGTGGTCCATCGGACCATAGGCCGAACCGCGGTACCATCTTATACTCATAGATGTGCAGGCAGGAGGGGACCACTGTCCTGTTCTACTATTGTCCGCCCGGGCCCGAAGATTACAGGGGGACCCCTCGTTTGTTCTGACATCGACCGTGCCCAGCAGCCTGGGATTGATTGCCAATATTCGCCCTTGGGCTTCGGGACATGATGCTTCACCCCTCATTGGCCAACTGGACGTTCAAGGTAACTGACATGGCCATCTTCCTTCATCTCAGGTGGAATGTTCCTTCATCTGGAATGTTCCTTCATCTCAGGTGGAATTTTCCATCATCTCAGGTGGAATGTTCCTTCATCTCAGGTGGAATGTTCCTTCATCTCAGGTGGTATGTTCCTTCATCTCAGGTGGAATGTTCCTTCATCTCAGGTGGAATATTCCTTCATCTCAGGTGGAATATTCCTTCATCTAAGGTGGAATGTTCCTTCATCTCAGGTGGTATGTTCCTTCATCTCAGGTGGAATGTTCCTTCATCTAAGGTGGAATATTCCTTCATCTCAGGTGGAAGGTTCCTTCATCTCAGGTGGAATGTTACCTCAGTGTCCTTACCTGGCGTGTTTGTGTGGCTGATCAGTTGACCTGGTCACCGCCTGCTGGGAATGTTTTGGTGGTGGTTAGCTGATATTGAAGCCCATTCCGTAAACCTGTGGCACGGAAGGAATCCATTTTGGCAGAGGATTCAACAGTAAGCTCACATCCTGTAAAGTGACTTCGTCCCCAGCAATGGACATCTTTGAAGAAGCTCTGCTAATCCAAACCGTGCGCTCCTTCCGAGAGGCACCGTTATAAATGCCGGCTCAAAGCTAAGACAAGCTTCTAGACAAGCAGAGAGCTTCTTTTCCAGTTGGCATGATGTGAAACACATGATGTGACATGATGTGAAACAGTTTCCCTTCTAGTAGGCCTCTCAGATGATGCAGGCAGGGCTTTTTTCCTGATATTGATAGCACCTGCTAGTTCTGTGTCCTCAGGCCATCACACACACCACCCTCACGTATCTTGCAGACACATTCACCATCCCTGGTGGTTCTCGGCAGACCCACCGCGAGGACCCCCTCAGACTACAGACTAAGAAGTGAAAAAAAGGAAAAACAAGACGGCGAACCTTCTCCATCTATGCACTGAGTATCTGGTACAACATCCCCGTATCCATCGGGACTGCCCCAAGGCTGCTTCAATTTAGGAAAGATTTGAAGACTCATCTCTTTCAAGAACACTACATCAGGGTGCATCAACCATCCACAATTCAGCATCCTCTCACATTACTCGTTGACTTTATTCTGTCTTTGACCATGTACCACGCTCGGCCGCCCTTTGGCTAGGGTTGCACTATAGAAGGTGCACACACGTGCATAAACAGGGGAAGGTTCTTGCGTGAAGATGCAGACCTCACACTGATGAGGAATCTCTTCGGATTGTAAGTGCACTGGATTCCTGGATGTCCTCTCCACCAAACATGTCTATACTCATCTAGCCGCCCTTCTTGGGCAGCCATTTCTGTGCACGTACAACTTTGCTGTTTATATTTTAACTGATAGGGGCACAAACCATCTCCTTTGTTCCTTCACTTGAGTCTGTTCCTGGTCTAAAGAGCTTGAAAATACTCCACAGAGTGATTCCACCCAACTTACTGCTCTTAGGAAATGAACTCAGTCTTAACTGACCAGGCATTAGGTGAACTGAGGGTGCTAATGATATAAGGCAGTGGTCCAAGGTGGGGTCCAGGGATGAAGCCGTCGACCATGGATCAAAGGCTCAAGTTATTTTTCTGTCATCTCCATTTAGTGACACAGCTTCGGGGGTTAGAGTGCCTGGGGTGTCATACCCCCCAAATAAATGCATTTTGTGATAAATAGAGAGGTACAGCTGCTTTCAGTCGGGTAGGGTGAGGCGTTTGTCTTTTTCTACCAGGAATTTTTACACAGAGACACAAACGCATGCACACTGTTTCCCTCTCTCTGTTAGGAAAGACTTCCAAAATATTATTTCACCAAATAATGTGTTCTATCTTTCTTAGTGCATCTAACAACCTGTGTTCCTCTCCCTTTCTCCTGCCCCTTAACCCCTCTTGCGCACCCCACTTACCCTGTAATGTATTTTTTACATTAAATGCCAGCCTGATTGGAAATCTGCAGCTCACCCCCCTCCAGTCTTACTAACCAAGCTTTGCCCCTGTCATTTGATGAAATTGTGTGATCTTGAGCAGAAATGTATTTTCATGTTGCTCTGAAGTTTCACGTGGGGGTCTTGTGCTTTGGATCTACATCCGTGATCCACCCACTGACCACCCTAACTCAATAAATCCACGTGACCCAGACGGGCCAAGGTCAGAGGTCAAGGATTCTAGTCCAGTCGCCGCTGATGGCCAAGTCCCTTTGTTCATTGGTCACCTCATGCGTGATATGGACAGTGTCCAGGAAAGGAGACTCCTCCAAATACAGAGAATCTCTCAAAGGACTTCACAAATCACAGACATGTATTGCCCTTTGGTGCCCCGACCGGTGCACTGTAGGTTGGGGCCTTTGAAAACATTCCCCGGGTTTGTGTCCCTCTCCAGAGAAAGGAGGTGCTCCTGACCACAATCTGTTAACTGCAAATTACTTTTTAACTTTAATGACCGCCTTTAAAGTGCTGGTAATATTCTTAATTTTGTGCAAATTTGATGAATATCCGTAATGTAATGATTATGGCCCCTCTGCACATTCTGTGTTTTTTTAATAGGGACGTGATAAATATGCTGAGAACATGGCTTCAATTAAGTACCTCGATTCCTGTAAAAAATTAATGCATGCCAGCAGCGCTAGCCACATGGACGACACGTGTGCTCACGGGGGAACTGGAAGTGGAGGGAAACCCACTGCAAGATGCTCCACATGTTATTGACTGATGCTGTGGCATCCCAAGGCATCATTTTTTGCCCACCATGCCACCTCAATGTGGACCCAGCCATATGCAAATCAGTCTTGACCCTGATCCCCATGGGAACAGTCCAGCTCGAACTGCAAGGCCAGGACCTCCCTGGACCGGAAACAAGCGTCCTGGGACCGGTTTTAGGGTATCACCCTTCATCAGCCAGGCTAGGTCCTCCCTGGATGGCAAACAAGCGTCCTGGGACCGGTTTCAGGGTATCACCCTTCATCAGCCAGGCCAGGTCCTCCCTGGACCGGAAACAAGCGTCCTGGGACCGGTTTCAGGGTATCACCCTTCATCAGCCAGGCCAGGTCCTCCCTGGACCAGAAACAAGCGTCCTGGGACCGGTTTCAGGGTATCACCCCCCAGCAGCCAGGCCAGGTCCTCCCTGGACCGGAAACAAGCATTGTGGGACCGGTTTCAGGGTATCACCCCCCAGCAGCCAGGCCAGGTCCTCCCTGGATGGCAAACAAGCGTCCTGGGACCGGTTTCAGGGTATCACCCTTCATCAGCCAGGCTAGGTCCTCCCTGGACCGGAAACAAGCATTGTGGGACCGGTTTCAGGGTATCACCCTTCATCAGCCAGGCTAGGTCCTCCCTGGACCGGAAACAAGCATTGTGGGACCGGTTTCAGGGTATCACCCCCCAGCAGCCAGGCCAGGTCCTCCCTGGATGGCAAACAAGCATCGTGGGACCGGTTTCACGGTATCACCCCCCAGCAGCCAGGCCAGGTCCTCCCTGGACGGCAAACAAGCATCGTGGGACCGGTTTCAGGGTATCACCCCCCCGCAGCGAGGCCAGGTCCTCCTTGGACCGGAAACAAGCATCGTGGGACCGGTTTCAGGGTATCACCCTTCATCAGCCAGGCTTGCTTGAATCCAGTGGCAGAGTGAGCCTGGGACCCACGTCTGGCATACCCCTGAAGTCCTCCATATCTCAGCTTTGAGGGAGATTTACCCAGGTCACAAGCTCTATTTACCTTACAAGCAAAGAGTGTTATGGGGGTTTGACCTTAAATAACTCCAGACTGCTTACCTAGAGCAAATGAACTTATTATTTATTTTTAATAGTTGTAACTCTGCCAGCATCACAGCCGAGTGCCCTCCAAGGCAGACGAGGAGGTTTTGAAGCAGAACCATGTGGGCGGGATCTCCCACATAGATTTGCATACGTCAGCATTACCTGGATCTTTGAAGTTCATTTATTCCATTTATTTGTTAACGTTGTGCTTATGGTGGGCAGGCAACCATTCTAACTCCAAACAGCTGGTGACTGCAGCAGGGACGTTTCTGGGGCCCTCCTGGCTCCAATGGTCTCCAGGGTTTAGCCATGTTGCACTTTAGACTGTAGGGAGCAGCTGGCCCTGTTCCCCTTAGAGCCACGTGTGTTCATTACATGACAGAGTCATGAAAAGCCCCCTGTCTGTGATTAAGTTACCAGGAGCTGGTTTGCTAAGGCGTCTCCTAAAAGCAGCCCCAGTCCCAAGGTATCGTTGTACATTTAAATATTACCCGATATGATTGTAGAAAGCAACCCAGGAACCTGTATTTTAATGTGAGGCGGTGAGACATGGACTTTTCAATGTACATCACTTCCTATGAACAAGATCACATCAGCAGGGCGCCTATATTTGCGCCCAGGCTCTGCTGTCAGGGCGGTTTTATTAAAGCTTCGGGCTTCCTAGTGCCAAGATGCTGGCGATAAGCAGTTTATAAACCCGGGTTTTTATTATGTTTTTAATTCATATTGCTGCCAAGTCCATCTGATGGTCTGATACGGAGACCAAAGTTACTCGGAGACTACAAACCTAGCAGAGGCCTTTGCATCAGAGGTACTCAGACTGAATACATTTTGTGCGAAACATGAACAGCACAAGTTGAAACAGCTTTTGTAACTTTCATACACTTTTAAGATATATTTGTTTATTCAATGACATAGGTGTCTTGCCACCCAGGGCTGATGACATTACTGCTGAGTACCTCCGTGCTAGTACTATCTGTGGCTTTAATGGAAAGATACTCTTCTGTTAAGGTGTATGTGTCATTCTTAAAGTTCAGATTCATTGTTGAACAACTTTTATACTTGTTTACAACACTTAAAAATATTAATTTGTCGATCCCTCTGAGATGTTTGAAAAGTAAGCAGGTGAAAAATGTACAATTACACTTCTGTAATTTGGTCAATTTCACTTTGAAGGAAGTTAAGAGAAAAGTCTGAAAATATGCAAGTGAGGAATTTTGTTCCAGGCGACTGGTGCATGAGGAAAATCAGTCGCAAGTTACATTTTCTCCACAAACAAGCCCCCAGTTTCGTACCTCCAGCAACGTTTGCATGTGAGGCAAGCCCTCACAAAATACTCCAAATTGCATTTCGCTTTAATTACACTTAGTTTCACGTAGTTTTCCAAGTATTTTGCATAATTATGAGGGCGTGGTGGGATCGCAGGATTTCACACGCCCTTGTTTCTGGGGACCATGTCCTGAGGGCAGGCACGTCTGTGCACACGAGGTTTCATTTCTGAGTTCACATGCACTGGTGTTGTGAGTCATTTCACTTGACACACTTTGCTAAAGTGTAGAAACAAACTCAGTAGAACGACCCTGGGACTGTTCTATATGACTTAAAACTGCAGGTAAATGTGACGAAGCAGGAGGAGGAAACATTATCCATCAAAGATCTTCTAATAAACATCTAGTACAAATTATAGGTCAGTGTCTGTTCGCACACTTGCTATCTCAGTGTATGCGTCCACTATTAACCGCCATAGTCCCAACAAAAAGTTTGTCATCACATTTGTGTCATCACCAGATTCTTCTTGGTCCTTTCATTTCATGCCCAACAAGCTACAAGCTTCAGATCTTGCTTTCACTCTATCCACATAATTGCAGACTGCTATCCTACACGTGTTTCGCTCCGTGACTGCCTCCTCAGACCTTCATCAGGGCTACAAGCTCTGGAAACGTCCTCGTTGCCTCTGTGAGTTTACTGACTCCAGTTTAGAACAACACCACCACCATACCGAGAAGTGTGCATGAGGGAATGCAGACGCAGCTTTCACTGGTGTGCGTAAAGTCCACGAGGACGTACACCATGGAGTGCCCATTTACCTAGACGATATCAAGGCCGGTGGGATCTGTAGTCCTGTAAGAAGAGAAAATGTTCACAAAAATGTAAAATGTGTTTTACTAGTTATTTTGCGGAATAAAGTGCAACACAAAGGTTGTACGTAAGTAAAAGACATGCATGTTACAAGTGTGCCTACCTTCAACAGGTGATGTTTGTAGCGTCCATGAGTGTGTATTTACACAACAGTAAACAACATTCTCCCATTGCCAAAAACACACCACATTCAAGTGGTGAGTAGTTGAGATCAGTGGTTATTACTAGAGGAATGACTCTTACCTATGAGACTTCAGTTTAGTGAGTTAGTGAAAGGCAGAGCTGGTGACATCTTTAAACAAAAGGTGACAAGGGGATGTGGCGGGAAAGCACTTGATGTGCTGTTTCGGGACATCGATTCCGTGCTGCTAGGACCACTCTGAGAAGCGACAGGGTGTGATTTCATAGGAAAACATTCCATTGAACACTGCTCCTGAGAAACCATTCCACCTAAACTGATTAGTGGAAATTTGCCAGATGAATGGCCTTTACCATTTCTTAGAAACCAATTCATAGAATGTCTTTTCTTTCGAAATTGGCTACTTAGAAACATTTGTCAGAGGTATTTATTTCACTGCTTCAGGAGACATTACATCGGATTTCTATCTTTATCAAAACAATTACTTTCGCCGCTTTTAATTTGCTGGGCCAACACCACCTCTAAACACCATTCACCACAGATCCCCTCACAACCCATAAACACATCCATCCTTGCCTCCCAAAACTACTCACCATGCTTAAACTCTACCCATCCCCGAACCCTAAAGGTCTTTTGACCCCTAAACTTCACCAATCTTGGAACCCTAAAAACTCCTCACCATGCCTAAACTACACCCATGCTTCACCCCTTATGCTCCACGCATCCTTAGTAGTTTTGGATTTTTGCTGAAACGAATTTTTCCTTTAATTTTTGATTTTTTTTGTTGTTATTTCTTTAAACTTGTCTTTCCCTAAAATTTGGTTTTCCATGATTTGATTCACTCCAATGTGGTTTGTCGTTTTGTGTTATTCCGTTAATTCACAGACACCAGCCAGAAGGCTTAAGGAATATGATATATAAAGTTGAGAACTTTGGCGGTTGTGTTTCCTCACAACCACTAATGGATAAGGGCTGCTCCGAGTGACAGTGGGGTAAACGCCTGTACTGAAGCCAGTTCCCTGCATCGTGAACTGTGAAGCCCCACCCAAGACTGGGTGTGTCATTAGGCAGCAAATAATTGGCATCACACATCTATTTACTTTGGATTGGGCAAGTTGAGTAAATTGGCTTGGATTTGTAGAAGGCATATTTAGATTATGGAGGAATTTCCTCCGCCGAGCTGGCGGAAGTCCACCTGCCATACCTACAGTTCTCCGTCAGGCATGAAATGGCTTCAGTCAAGGTGCTGAAGATTTGCACAGCAGGTGCCATGCTTCGGTTGCTTGAGTTCTGGGTCAGAGAGGACCTGGACTAGCAGTTCGGGCTGGACTGTTCCTACTGGAGCAGGGTCAAGACTGGTTTTCATATGACTGGGTCCAAACTGAGGTGACCTGGTGGACAAAACAATGGGTTGGAATGATGCCCTGAGTGATCGCTAGTGGTTAGACTTATTGCAATAATTCGCCCAATCACCTTTTGTGTGTTTGGTCCACCTGTCTGCCAGGTCAGTGGTGGAATGTCCTCCACTGACGCGGTGGAAAACCACCCACCATACTTAGAGCTCTCCACCGGGGGCCGCTGGCTCAGATGCAGGTAACAAAGCTTTGCAAAGCTGGTGCCATACACAGTGTCCGCTCTGCATAGTATTTCGTTTTTCAAAAATGCTCTCCCTAAGGCAGAGTTTGGTATTGAAAAAGAAAATGCTCCTGAAATGCTAGAAGAACTGTCTGAACTTTTTGGGATAATTTGTTTGGTTTCCAGTTCAAGCAGTCCAGGTTTACCCAAGCAGGCATAATCTGGTCAAGGGTGGACTTTCTATCAGACCACGAACAATGGCTCAGTGGCAGATGGAACAAAAGTCAGTCAAATGTTTCTGTTGAGGGAGCAAGCAGGGGCTGTGCTGGTGGAAACATTGTGTACCCTAATTAAAACAAGCATTTGCAATGCAACAGGTCTCGTATTACGTCGAGTTAGAGCTATTAGCGTTGTAAACTCCTAACCGGACTTTTCTTGCCACTTTAAATGAAAAAAAAACTGAGTGCGAAATAAAGAGTCCAGAAACCATATGGAAAACAGGGAGCCTCGTATGTTTCCAGTAGTTTACCGGTGCTCTCGAGGAGGGCTGAACCCTGGAAAAGGCATGACGTATGCATGCCCTTGAGGAATGAAAACAAGAAAATTTTAAAAGGCAAGCCCACAAACCAATGAAAGTGAGTGACGTAACATGGGTGTGGTTAAAATCCCCCTAAAGAGAGATTAGAGGAGGGACGGAGCGCTTTGCGCTCGCCCCGAAATAGAGTGGGGTAACCTTGGTGTTGCTGAGCGGGATATCTGCTGCTTTTCTGCAGATCTCCTGCACCCACAAACTCTGATTGAGGAGCTATGTTTTAATGTCACCCTGCCCCAGAGGTGCATAGGCCTCTGGTAGTCGGATAGCATCTTGTCCTCTGCTGGTTCAGTGATGGAGTGTCCTCAGAGAGGGTTCACCTCCTCACTCAGGCCGGCCACTAAGAGGGAGATCTGTTGGGATGTCCTCTAGAAGCACCTCTCCTGAAGCTTCTGCTGAGAGGGCCAATCCTGTAGTTGTGCATAAGGCGATAAAGACCTGTTAGCAATACAGTCCCCACATTTTTGTCTTCTCATTATGCACAGACCCTAAGTGGTGTCCAGCTGTACCTTTGCTTAATCAGTAATATTCCCCTTGCTTCTGTCTCAGGTCAGTGTTTTCTCTTTTACTGTTATAAGCTGGTCCCACCCTGCTGGGAGTCTAGTAAAAGCAGCAGCCATTACCTTTTTCATGAAAATATATTTTTTTAATATATTATCCATGAAGCTCTGGACATCTACCCTGAATCCCGAACCCATGTTGCTGGAGCACAAAAACACACCATTCTGTACCTTGCATAGACCTTTAAGGAATTTAAAAGATGTGCAACCTGGCTTTCACCCCTGCATTCCTCTACATTCCGCGATCTCTTCTCATGAGATGTGTATGGACTAAATAGGTCGCCTCTTGGTAGGCTGTCTCCAGTCTGTTTCTTATTTTGGACATCTGCCCCATAGCAGGGAAGATGTAACCTCTAGCAATGAACAAGCAACTGAGATGACTCTTCAGGCCTGAAGGTTAATTCCCAGGATTTGTCCCCCCCCCCTAAGAGGATACAATCAGACAATGTGACCTCAAGAGCTTGCTACAGGATTTTAAATGTGGACTCTAAAACTCCAAAAGAACCTCCTTGGTTAGACACAATACTCTAGATGTGGATTCCAAAATAGGCCACGAAGGTCACTAAACTCTAGATGTGGCCTTTACAGCAGACAAAATGCTTCAGATACAACCTTCAGAAATCAACTATCATTTGCAATGTAGAATCCAGAGCAGTCTACAACACTCCAGTTGAGACCTACGTCACTTAACAGAAAACTTCAGACAAGACCTCATGGGCTAGATGCAAATACTCTGGGTGGAATATCAATAACTGGGTAACATTTTCTAGATGGTGCCTCCAAAATGTGACACAATACCCAAAATAGAGCCTCCAGAACTGGACAAAATTATCACAATGTGGGCTCTAAATCTTGTCACAGTTGAAATGGAAAGACCACAAAATATAGGACATTACTCCAGAAGAGGTTTATAAAAGTAGACCAAATGCTTCAGTTGTGGTCATTGATACCGGCATTAAGATTTCTGTTAATTAATCAAAAACGACATGCATTAATGCATGCAAGACCGCCAAACGTAGGCTCCAGATCTCAAGGTGACTCCCAAGGCTGAAGAATTATCACATAAAGGCTCGAAAACTTGAGAAAATATTCCATATATGGACTCCAGAATACTGGAGATCATATACCAGTTGAGGCCTCCAGAACTTTGCATGTTACTCCAGGTGAGGCCTGCAGAACTGGGCAGCAAACCTGAGATGAGTCCTCCAACAGAAGTCACTCTATGGGTCTCACAGAATTGTACGCAATATTGAAGATGGTATTTCAAGATATAACTTCAGAGAAAGAGTCATATCTGGAGGCAGTACTCCAGATATAGCCTCTCAACAGGAATTATACTCAAAATGTGTACTCTGAGCAGACAGTGGAGATCCTGCCTGGACTCTGTACTCTAGAGCAGATATCCTGCCTGGACACTGTACTCTAGAACACAGATCTTCCCTGGTCTCTGTACTCTACAGCAGGGATCCTGCCTGGACATTCTACAACAGAGCAGAGACCCTGCCTGGAGATGGTACAACAGAGCAGAGATCCTGCCTGGACTCTGTACTCTAGAGCATAGATCTTCCCTGGACTTTGTACTCTACAGCAGGGATCCTGCCTGGATATTGTACAACAGAGCAGAGACCCTGCCTGGATACTGTACAACAGAGCAGAGATCCAACCTGGACTCTGTACTCTAGAGCATAGATCTTCCCTGGATTTTGTACTGTAGAGCCGGGATCCTGGCTGGACTCTTTACTCTAGGGCAGGGATCCTGCCTAGACTCTGTACTCTAGAACACAGATCTTCCCTGGACTCTGTACTCTACAGCAGGTATCCTGCTTGGATATTGTACAACAGAGCAGAGAACCTGCCTGGAGACGGTACAACAGAGTAGAGATCCTGCCTGGACTCTGTACTCTAGAGCATAGATCTTCCCTGGACTTTGTACTGTAGAGCAGGGATCCTGCCTGGACTCTGTACTCTAGAACATAGATCTTCCCTGGACTCTTCACTCTAGAGCAGAGAGCCTGTCTGGACTCTGCACTCTAGAGCATAGATCTTTCCTGCACTCTGTACTCTAGAGAAAGGATCCTGCCTGGACTTTGTACTCTAGAGCAAAGATCTTCCCTGGGCTTTGTACTCTAGAGCAGGGATCCTGCCTGGACACTGTACTGAAGACCAGAAATCCTGCCTGGAATCATTACTGTAGAGCCGAGATCTTGGCTGTACTCTAGAGCAGAGATACTGCTTGGACTCTGTACTCTAGAACATAGATATTCCCTGAACTCTGTACTCTAGAGCATAGATCCTACCTGGACTTTGTACTCCAGAGCAGGGATCCTGCCTGGACTCTACTCTAGAGCAGAGATCCTGCCTGGTCTCTGTACTCTAGAACATAGATATTTCCTGCACTGTGTACTCTGGAGAAGGGATCCTGCCTGGACTTTGTACTCTAGAGCAAAGATCTTCCCTGGGCTCTGTACTCTAGAGCAGGGATCCTGCCTGGATACTGTACAACAGAGCAGAGATCCTGCCTGGACTCAGTACTCTAGAACATAGATCTTTCCTGGACTCTGTACTCTAGATTAGGGGTCCTGCCTGGACACTGTACAACAGAGCAGAGATCCTTCCTGGATACTGTACAACAGAGCAGACAGCAGGGCTGTTGCCTGGGGCACAGCGAGCTTTTGATCAGGTTTGTAATACAATCACTGTGTTGTAATCAAATTACACTGGGCTTTCTGTCAAAACATTGCTACTTATTAAAACAGAGAGTAGAAACCCGTTTTCAATTCCTTTTAAGGACGCGGGATTTCACTTCACCCCCCTCTCGGCACTCCCGGGGGTTCTGGACTTCATACCAGCAAAAGCAAATATTATGATTTTTTTTTCTGTATAGCCTTGTGCTGATTAGTGAAGCCACATAGGGTGCGCTGTAAGATTTAACTTTCAATGCATAGCGCCGCGTGAACTGCATCTAGGAGCTGGCCTAAAGGTCAAGAGTGAACCTGATACTAGTCAGGGGTGCATAAATGAGAGAGAGCACTGAGGCCCAATGACCACCAGGGTGAAATGCTTCCATTTCTGTCCAGCCAACGCTGATCATAGTGCCTACCAGTGCCAGTTTCTCGCACTACTCCTCGGTGGCACCTTGTCACACTATCAGTGCCAACTTCTTACATATCTGAACAATGCAAGCTGAACACAGGGCTTAACAGTGCCAGCCTCTCTCACCACCCCACAGTGTCACTTTCCTATATTACCCACCAGTGCAAGCTTCTCACACTACTGACCAGTGCTAACATCCTGCAGTGCCCTTCAGTGCCAGCCCCTCTCACTACCCCACAGCGCCACCATCTCATATTATGCACCAGTGGGAGCTTCTCGCACTACTCACCAGTGCTCACACCCGGCACTGCCCGTCAGTGCCAGCCCTTCTCACTACCCCACAGTGCCACCATCTCATATTACGCACCAGTGGGAGCTTCTCGCACTACTCACCAGTGCTAACATCCTGAAGTGCCCGTCAGTGCCAGCCCCTCTCACTACCCCACAGTGCCACCATCTCATATTACGCACCAGTGCAAGCTTCTCGCACTACTCACCGGTGCTAAAATCCTGCACTGCCCGTCAGTGCCAGCCCCTCTCACTACCCCACAG
This sequence comes from Pleurodeles waltl, assembly GCF_031143425.1. Lineage (NCBI taxonomy): Eukaryota > Metazoa > Chordata > Amphibia > Caudata > Salamandridae > Pleurodeles > Pleurodeles waltl. The sequence goes on along the minus strand of NC_090448.1, from coordinate 13,216,327 downwards.
TGCCACCATCTCATATTACGCACCAGTGCAAGCTTCTCGCACTACTCACCAGTGCTAACATCCTGCACTGCCCGTCAGTGCCCGCCCCTCTCACTACCCCACTGTGCCACCATCTCATACTACGCACCAGTGCGAGTTTCTCGCACTACTCACCGGTGCAAACATCCTGCACTGCCCGTCAGTGCCAGCCCCTCTCACTACCCCACAGTGCCACCATCTCCTATTACGCACCAGTGGGAGCTTCTCGCACTACTCACCAGTGCTCACATCCTGCACTGCCCGTCAGTGCCAGCCCCTCTCACTACCCCACAGTGCCACCATCTCATATTACGCACCAGTGGGAGCTTCCGGACTACTCACCAGTGCTAACATCCTGCAGTGCCCGTCAGTGCCAGCCCCTCTCACTACTCCATAGTGCCACCATCTCCTATTACGCACCAGTGGGAGCTTCTAGCACTACTCACCAGTGCTAACATCCTGCACTGCCCGTCAGTGCCCGCCCCTCTCACTACCCCACTGTGCCACCATCTCATACTACGCACCAGTGCGAGCTTCTCGCACTACTCACCAGTGCTAACATCCTGCACTGCCCGTCAGTGCCAGCCTCTCTCACTACCCCACAGCGCCACCATCTCATATTATGCACCAGGGCGAGCTTCTCACACTACTGACCAGTGCTAACATCCAGCACTGCGCGTCAGTGCCTGCCCCTCTCCCTACACCACAGTGCCGCCATCTCCTATTACGCACCAGTGGGAGCTTCTCGCACTACTCACCAGTGCTAACATCCTGCACTGCCCGTCAGTGCCAGCCCCTCTCACTACCCCACAGTGCCACTTTCCTATATTACCCACCAGTGCAAGCTTCTCACACTACTCACCAGTGCTCACATCCTGCAGTGCCCGTCAGTGCCAGCCCCTCTCACTACCCCACAGTGCCACCATCTCCTATTACGCACCAGTGCAAGCTTCTCGCACTACTCACAGGTGCAAACATCCTGCAGTGCCCGTCAGTGCCCGCCTCTCTCACTACCCCACAGTGCCACCATCTCATACTACGCACCAGTGTGAGCTTCTCGCACTACTCACAGGTGCAAACATCCTGCACTGCCCGTCGGTGCCAGCCCCTCTCACTACCCCACAGTGCCACCATCTCATATTACGCACCAGTGCAAGCTTCTTGCACTACTCACAGGTGCAAACATCCAGCAGTGCCCGTCAGTGCCAGCCCCTCTCACTACCCCACAGTGTCAGCGTCTCATATTACGCAGCAGTGGGAGCTTCTCGCACTACTCACCAGTGCTCACATCCTGCACTGCCCGTCAGTGCCAGCCCCTCTCACTACCCCACAGTGCCACCATCTCATATTACGCACCAGTGGGAGCTTCTCGGACTACTCACCAGTGCTAACATCCTGCAGTGCCCGTCAGTGCCAGCCCCTCTCACTACTCCATAGTGCCACCATCTCCTATTACGCACCAGTGGGAGCTTCTCGCACTACTCACCAGTGCTAACATCCTGCACTGCCCGTCAGTGCCCGCCCCTCTCACTACCCCACTGTGCCACCATCTCATACTACGCACCAGTGCGAGCTTCTCGCACTACTCACCAGTGCTAACATCCTGCACTGCCCGTCAGTGCCAGCCTCTCTCACTACCCCACAGCGCCACCATCTCATATTATGCACCAGGGCGACCTTCTCACACTACTGACCATTGCTAACATCCAGCACTGCGCGTCAGTGCCTGCCCCTCTCCCTATACCACAGTGCCGCCATCTCCTATTACGCACCAGTGGGAGCTTCTCGCACTACTCACCAGTGCTAACATCCTGCACTGCCCGTCAGTGCCAGGCCCTCTCACTACCCCACAGTGCCACTTTCCTATATTACCCACCAGTGCAAGCTTCTCACACTACTCACCAGTGCTCACATCCTGCAGTGCCCGTCAGTGCCAGCCCCTCTCACTACCCCACAGTGCCACCATCTCCTATTACGCACCAGTGCAAGCTTCTCGCACTACTCACAGGTGCAAACATCCTGCAGTGCCCGTCAGTGCCCGCCTCTCTCACTGCCTCACAGTGCCACCATCTCATACTACGCACCAGTGTGAGCTTCTCGCACTACTCACAGGTGCAAACATCCTGCACTGCCCGTCGGTGCCAGCCCCTCTCACTACCCCACAGTGCCACCATCTCATATTACGCACCAGTGCAAGCTTCTCGCACTACTCACAGGTGCAAACATCCAGCATTGCCCGTCAGTGCCAGCCCCTCTCACTACCCCACAGTGTCAGCGTCTCATATTACGCAGCAGTGGGAGCTTCTCGCACTACTCACCAGTGCTCACATCCTGCACTGCCCGTCAGTGCCAGCCCCTCTCACTACCCCACAGCGCCACCATCTCATATTACGCACCAGTGCGAGCTTCTCGCACTACTCACCAGTGCTTACATCCTGCAGTGCCCATTAGTGCCAGCTTCTTGCACTAACCACCAGTGTCTACCTCTAATATTACACATCAGTGCCGCGTCTTACATATCTGAACAATGCAAGCTGATCACAGTGCCAGCCTCTCTCACTACCCTTCAGTGCCACCTACTCATGTTACCCACCATTGTTAGCTTCTCACACTACTCCTCAGTGCCACATTATCACACTGTCTACAGTACAAACTTGTCATATTACCCACCAAAGCCTGGACCTCAAACTAACCGAAGTGGCAGCTTCTCACACTTCTCACCAGTGCCAGCTTCTTGCACTACCCTCAGTGCCACGCTATCACACTTTCAACCAGCGCTAACACCAGTGCGTTTCTCACACTAACCATCAGTGTCACATTCTCAGACTACCCCTCAGTGCCAGCTTCTAACACTACCCACCATTGCCACCTTCCCACACTAACTAGCATTCCCACATTCTCACACTACCCTTTAGTGCCACCTTCTCAATCTATCCACCAGCGCCAGCTTCTCACACTACAGCTCTGTGCCAGTTTCTCACACTAGCCACCAGCGCCACCTTCTTACACTACCCCTCAGTGCCAGGTTCTCACACTGCCCACCAGTGCCACCTTCTCACACTACCCCTCAGTGCCAGCGTCTCACACTAACCACCAGTGCCAGCTTCATACACTACCCCTCAGTGCCAGGTTCTCACACTGCCCACCAGTGCCACCTTCTTACACCACCCCCTCAGTGCCAGCTTCTCACACTAACCACCAGTGCCAGCTTCTCACACTACCCTTCAGTGCCACCTTCTCATACTAACCACCAGTGCCACCTTCTCACACCACCCCTCAGTGCCAGCTTCTCACACTAACCACCAGTGCCAGCTTCTCACACTACCCTTCAGTGCCACCTTCTCATACTAACCACCAGTGCCAGCTTCTCACACTAATCACCAGTGCCAGCTTCTCACACTAATCACCAGTGCCAGGTTCTTACACTACCCTTCAGTGCCACCTTCTCACACTACCCCTCAGTGCCGCCTTCTCACACCACCCCTCAGTGCCAGCTTCTCACACTAACCACCAGTGCCAGCTTCTCACACTACCTTTCAGTGCCAGCTCCTCACACTAACCACCAGTGCCAGCTCCTCACACTAATCACCAGTGCCAGGTTCTTACACTACCCTTCAGTGCCACCTTCTCACACTACCCCTCAGTGCCAGCTTCTCACACCACCCCTCTGTGCCAGTTTTCAACATTCCTGAGAAGTGACACCTTCTCACCCTGTCCCTCAGCATCTCTCCTGGTTGACAATGAGTTCTTCCGTATTTTATAGAAGGTGACATCACTTATTCATTGCACGATATTTACAGGTTTAAATTCCATATTTTGTGTAATCCTCCCACCCCATCTAGTAATCCCAATCGTCACCTTTTGTCATTACTCTCCCTCCTCCTTTCCTACATCCTCTCCTCTCTCCTCTCTATCTCTCCTCTCTCCTCCACTCCTCTTCTTTTGACCCTCACCTGTATATCCGCCCCCCATCATCTCCTCTTCTCACTCCCATGCACTCCTCTTTTCTCGCCTCCTGTCCTCCGGAGCGGGGCTTCCATTGGTGCAGTAGGTGCAGTGGCACCGGGACCTATTGAACCGTGATTATTGCTGTATTTCCCAGTTCAAGCAGCTGCTTGGGGGGGAGGGGCATTTCTCTCCCTGAGGTGTGGCCTGTGGCACACTGACCAGGCCCCCGCCTCTCCTCAGTCTCCACCCCCTCCCTTTCTGAGCGGCGCAGAGGCTTGTGGGACGACAGGCTGCAGGGCCCTGTCTTGGCTGCCTCTACCACAGACCCCTGAACCCAAAAGCCATTGCGGCTTCTTAGCCAATCCCTGACGTCGCCGCTCCCTCTCCGTTAGAGCACCACCCACGAATGACCAACCTGACACAACGTGGGCATCCAATCAGAGGGCAGAGCGTGGGAAGTACACGTGCTCCACGTGCTTCACGTCCTAAACGCTTGTATTTTTTATTTTTAATAATAAAAATGTCTTTATTCAAGCAAGCGATGTCCCAAATACGCCCCCACTTTGCACTCCTTCCATCTGCATTGTTTCTTGTTTCTCTTCCCAGTCACTCTGTAAACTCTGTGGTTGGCTGCTTGACTGGTAAGCTGAAGCCCCCCGAGGTCCTTGTAAGCAAAGATGCTGCGAATCTCACCCACTTAGAACAAAATAAAAACAAGTGATCACAGGTGGGAGGGGGCGGGCGGGATGATCCGTTCAAGAACCAGCGGGGTGGTAGGGTTGGGGCAAGCAGTAACAGGGCGAAGGAGAGTGGGTTTGGGGGCTGAGAGACAGGGGGTATTAAGAATTGCCCCCTCCACAGCTGGGCAGTGTGATCTACAGTGAATATGCATTTCGATGAGGGAGACATACTTTAGGTGCCCTGTCACCAGTGCTTAATTTGTAAAATAGAAAGTCTGAGGGCCCTTGTCAGGAGGCCACTGTCGCTTCTACCAGCCACTGCCCAAGTCAGCGCTACAAATGAGAGTACAAAACCAACTTCTAACCATCAGACTGGTACATCTGTGACAATACAGACTATTCCAGATCAAAGCTACGAGAATGGCTTGGGTGTAAGGTACAAATCATTCTTAATGCATATTGAATTAATAAACAACTGTTGTACTTGTGTCTAAATTAGACAAACAGCACCCCCATGTGTCAGACTCTCATTAATGCCGGTGTTGACAGTTAAGTAACAGTGTCGAGCACTGGAAATGACCGGCTCAAATTAAGCACTGCCCGTCACCCACACCAAGGATTCAAATTTTGTCCTGGTGGCCTGGTGCACACATCCCATGTGGCCAGACGTGGCGGCAGGGGGAAGGTTTCTGTGTCTACCGTTATTTAGACACGCTTGCACCTTTGGGGCACAGCTTGCTCTGTGGACACACTGGGATTGTAACTATGTGGGCGGTCTTGTATCACGGTCTGACCTCGAAGTAGCTGCAGATGGGTGAGGCATTGTACGAGCGCATCTATTGTCACTCTTTGCTAGTATGGTTGTGATGCTTATGCAGAAGCCTTGAGGAGTCAGGTCTTTCCTACTGAGAAGACCATGGTGAGGGCCAAGAATGATGCAGAAGGGAGCAGAGAAGATCACGGAGGGGGCAACAGGCAATGCAGGAGGGGACGACAAACAAGTTGTGGTGGCAAGATGAAAGGTCACATGACAACAAAGAGAGGGAACATGGACTACAAATTCATGCACTGGTATGGAGGTTTAGAAAGAAAGTAAAAAAAAAAACAAATACCACAGGAAGCATGCAGCCAGTGGAAGGACACTGTCCGAATAGAGGAAGCTGTAGTTGGTCCACACTCCACAGAATGGACACTCAATGCAGAAGAGGAAGCAAGAGGCACTGCTGAATCAGAAGTAATGAAGCAAGAGTGGTGTGGAAGCCACCCAGTGGTAAGTTATAGGATAGTTTTGAGCTCCTTTTAAGCTTTTAGTTCAGAACATACTTTACATGTGGACAGTGCAAATGCTGTCTGCAGGCAAAGCCTAAAAAAGAGACACCAAAATGTTCACAGACTTGTGGGCATGTTGGTGTAAAATAAATACACAACTGCTGCAAATGTGTTTGCACGAGTCAGATCGGTGCAAAATAACAGTATCACTTGTGCAAAATTACCAGGTGCTGGTGCAGCCTTTGCACTACAGTCCTAGGTGCTCACCTGAGCTTGTATTGTTGTACATGGTGGTCCCTGGTACCTTTTTTGAGAGATGGAGAGGCATGTGATATTTTTGTCTGCTCTTGGCAGGCTCTGCTCCTGCAAGGATGGCAGGGCTGGTGCAGAATCACTCTTACCCTCATGATATTCTGGGAGCTGATATCCCGGATACAACGTTTTGGCAGCCCAATATTTAAAACTAATTAAAGTGAGCCACATCTGCGACAGTGGAGTGCATTTGGACCATGTAGAATGGCCAGAGATTGGGTTAAAAAGGAGGAGGTTGCAGCGTGACGTGGCTGTTGGGGAAAGTGCTTCCGTTGTGTTGTTTCACTGAGGATCTGACACACAAGTGCTTGGCTGTCTCTGGGGGAAGTGCCTTTGCACCTGCTGGTGAGGTATGTGATACATCTTTGTGACTCTGTGACAGATAAGGGAAGGATGCAGTTCAGAAGAGATGAGGAGCCATCATTAAAAAAGTGAAAATGAGAAAATGAAAGTTGTAACGTACTCACCTTAGACGATCAGTGAGGCTAGAATTACCGGTATCATGGTTCACGTGCAGAGCCGGACACCGCCATGTTACTTATGGCACGACACAGAGGCGGGACTTCCTCTTGACATGGCGCTGCAGAGCCACAGTTCTACCCTCTGTGACCTACCCCACGTGCTTCTTATGCCTTGAGTGGGAAGAGAACCTGGGACTCAGTGGTGTCATGTGATGTCAGAGACATGGAGGCGGGACTTCCTCTTGACACGCCACTGCAGAGTCGCAGCTCCACCCTCTGTGACCCCCCACATGCTTCTCATGCCCTAAGTGGGAAGTGAGCCTGCACCTGGGACTCAGTGATGTCATGTGATGTCAGAGACATAGAGACGGGACTTCCTCTTGACATGGCGCTGCAGAGTCACAGCTCCACCCTCTGTGGCCCACACATGCTTCTTATGCCCTGAGTGGGGAGGGAGCCTTCTCCTGGCACTCTGTGACATGTAGGCGGGACTTCCTCTTGACATGCCTGAGTGGGAAGAGAGCCAGCGCCTGGGACCCAGTGATGTCATGTAATGTCAGTGACATGGAGGCAGGACTTCCTCTTGGCACACCACTGCAGAGTCACAGCTCCACTCTCTGTGACCCTCACATGCTTCTCATGCCCTAAGTGGGAAGTGAGCCTGCACCTGGGAGTCAGTGATGTCTGTGACATAGAGGCGGGACTTCCTGTTGACATGCCTCTGCAGAGTCACAGCTCCACCCTCTGTGACCTGCTCCCACATGCTTCTTATGCCCTGAATGGGAAGTGAGCCTGCAGCTGGGGCACTTCAATATCATATGATGTCACTGTGGCCCTAAAAGCTCCACCTTAGTAACTTTTTCACAAGTTACCATCTTCTTCCCATGGGAGCTCAAGGAAAGAGATGCTTCCAATGAAGCAATAAAACATGTGTCTTCTTTTGAGAACCTCATTGTGAGCAGCCCTGGGAATGCAATGAGCTGTTTTGTAGACAGTTTGAGAGCAGTAGTCTCATTGGCGGATCACAGAATCTAGCTGACTACTAGGTCAGGCTAGGTTAGTTCAGATTGGGTTATGTTAGGACTGGTTAGATTTGGATGGGTTGGGTTAGGTTAGATTAGATTATGTTAGATTAGGATGGTTTAGGATAGGATGGGTAAGGCTAGGCTAGTTTGGGTTAGGATTGGTTAGCGTAGACGAGGTTAGGTTGGGTTAGATTATGTGAAATTAGGATAGTTTATGTTAGGTTAGATTAGGTTAGGTTAGATTGTGTTAGGTTGGGAAAAGTTAGGTCGGGTTAAGTTAGGTTAGGTTAGACTGAGTTAGGTTAGGATGGGTTGGGGTAGATTAGATTGTGTTAAATTATGATAGTTTGTTAGGCTGGAATAGGTTAGGTTACAGGTTAGGAAGCGTTAGGTTGGGTTAGATTAGGATGGGTTAAGTTAGATTATATTAAATTGGGATAGTTTATGTTAGGATGAGTTAGGTGTTGTTGGGTTAGGTTACATTATTTTAGGTTTGGAAGAGTTAGGTTAGGTTCGGTCAGGTCCGGTTATGTTGCATGATGTCATTTGATGTTACAGAGATTTCTATGCCTTACATTTTGCCATAATTATTGCCCTGGAGGTATTTGGGCACCTTCAGATCCTGTGCTTGAGGATTTCATCACAGATTAGAGTCTATTTTCTGATTGTTTGCGTTGGGGCATCAGTGTAGATGTGGTTAATGTTAATTGTGTTGCTTTTGTGTACATTTTAAGTAGTAAGTGTGCTATAATATTTGTAAAGCGCACTACCCACCCGTGAGGGTCTCAAGGCACTGGGGGGGTGGAGGGTTGGGGGGCTGCTACTGCTCGAACAGCCGAGTCTTGAGATGTCTCCTGAAGGTAAGGAGGTCCTTGGTCTGATGCAGGTGGGTGGGAAGAGTGTTCCACGTCTTGGCGGCGAGGTGCGAGAACGATCTGCCGCCGGTGGTTGTTATGCAGATGCGTGGGACGGTGGCGAGGGCAAGGTCGGCGGAGCAAAGCTGTCGGGTCGGGGTGTAGAAGGAGAGCCATCTGTTGAGGTATTCTGCCCGGTGTTCTGCAGTGCCTTATGAGCATGCCTTATGAGCGTACCACAAACAAACCGGAGTAAATGCAGGGAATGATTTTCCTTGACAGCTTAAATGAATCTCATTAACCAACAGTAATCAATAACCACCAGATTAACCAGTAACTTGAGTCCTGAAGTAGGTTGGTGACTGGCGTAAAGTGCTTCAAGGTCTTAATAGGGTAGTAAATGCTGTATAAAAAAACATAAATAAAGTTACAATACAATAAAAATGTAAGGAACCAACAACAAACACAGGGCAAGATGACTCATCCGACGAGGATGACTGTGGGGTCGCAACGCCTCCTGGGGACTTGGAGCAATGTCGGGGTGTGCACGATGCATACAGTCGAAAATCACCTGCACCAGGAAAATGCTGCCCCCGCCACTGTGTTAAAGGCATAGAGTGCAGCCCTCTAGAGCGCTCACTGCCCTTTCTGCAGCAGGTGAGTGAATACTGCGGGAGTGAGTGCATTCCTCCATAAACTGTCTGAAGTTTGTCCTAACATTTGCAAGATTTTTGATGTTTACAGAGAGAGCAATTTTTTTTTTTTTTTTTTTTTATATCAGTTCAATGCTCTGTGCACTTGAGTGAACCTTCGCTCCATGGAGTCCCCAGGCTGTGCACATGACAGACCTTGGTAGCCATATTTCTTACAGTTTTCCTTGAAATGAAGAGCACTGATATCCCTAGAAAAGATAACGTGAGTGTTACGACATCGACAGGCCAATTCGGGGTTTGAATGCCGTGAACGGCAGCCTCCGAGGTCTTTTCAGGGCCTGTGCTTGCGAGGGAGCCCTCAAGGCACATGGGTCACAAGTGCACCAGCCCTTCCAGCAGGACGCATCACGAGGCCTGTGTCTCTGGTCTGCTGCTGGCTCCGTGGCGGCCATCTTGGATAGGGCACCCCCTTCCTTACAACAGATACTAGCACAGAGTGCAAACCAGTAGCCTGTGCTTAATCTCTTCTACCATGTTGTGTGCCAACGTGTGCCAAATCTAGAGACGCATTTCATTATAAAGAACAGTGAAACGAAATTTAATACTTTCAGTACTTCACAGTACGTTATGAAACAGTACAGTGCAGTACTGTGCAGTACTAGTCAGTTTAGAGAAGTGAGGGTGATGGCCTTGCTGGAGAGCGTGCCATTGCTGGGCGATGGGTAGATGGCGCTGCTCATTCTACTGCCCTCTAAGTCCAATCTCCATTGCATCTCAAGAGTGGTTTGTGCCATTCCATGCCCAAGCGTGTGCTCATATGAACTGTCAAGCTTTGCCCACACTGCCTAATTCGTGGCCTCTGGAGAACCACATCATATGCAGCAAGGAAGCCCAGCCTGGCACTCAGCTTGGTTCACCATGGCTCGTCCGCCCCCACACAGGACTCTCACGATGATGTAAGCCATGGGTGTACGCGGAGTGTGCCAGGCAGCACTTCTGACGGCAGGAGCCCTGCAGACACAGAGCTGTGCCAGGGCAAGGGTAGCAGAGAGAGTCTTGGCAGGGAGCCGGACATTTTCTTGATTTTCTGTCCCAGGAATGGGTCGCGGAGTGCCTAGCCTGAAGGCACTATGGTAAGGGCACACCAAGGGTCCCTTGGAGATATGACGGTAATGACGCGCGCACCCCACGGAGGACAAGCCCGTCTACTGTGCAGGGGCTAGGCAGTGTCACTGCAGAAGGCCCATTGACATGATGGATGCTGAAGGCATCTCCAGATGCCAAGAGGAGATGGTGCGGAGCGCCAACCTCTGTTCGTGTTCAGAATTCACATAGTGGTTGTCACTGGCACTGAGTCAGTTTCTAAGCGGATTCAGATTAAATAACTCAAATATAAAACCACTGCTTCCTGCAAATGGAGGAGTCAGGAATAGACCCCAGTTCTCCTGGGTTGAGGTTGGGCGATGTGGCCATGACTAGACCAGACCTTCACTCTCATCGGATGTCAGAAGTAGAGGTGAGGCAGGTGGATGGCTGTCAGCAGATGGATGGCTGTCAGCAGATAGATGGCTGTCAGCAGATAGATGGTTGTCAGCAGGTGGATGGCTGTCAGCAGGTGGATGGTTGTCAGCAGATGGATGATTGTCAGCTGATACATGGTTGTCAGCAGGTGGATGGTTCTCAGCAGGTGGATGGTTGTCAGCAGATGGATGGTTGACAGCATGTGGATGGTTCTCCGCAGGTGGATGGTTGTCAGCAGATGGATGGTTGACAGCAGGTGGATGGTTGTCAGCAGGTGGATGGTTGTCAGCAGATGTATGGTTGTCAGCAGATGGAAGGCTGTCAGCAGATGGATAGTTGTCAGCAGATGGATGGTTGTCAGCAGTTGGTTAGTTGTCAGCAGATGGATGGTTGTCAGCAGATGGATGGTTGTCAGCAGGTGGATGGTTGTCAGCAGGTGGATGGTTGTCAGCAGGTGGATGGTTGTCAGCAGGTGTGAATTGGATGGTTATCGAATGGCAGGCGGACGCCTAAATCCGTCAGGCTCATTGGCAAAGGGGTTGGACAGTGGCAGAATGAAGCTGTCTTTGCTGCAGATTCCATGCTCCGCATGACCTGGGGTTGTATTTTTGTTGGAGTAAGTGAGGGCCGGGTGGAGGCAGCAATGAGCCAATCACGTGGTGTGTTTTAGCACTACTTAACATCCAAGCTGTTGGATTCTCGTGAGCGATCACGAAGTTCCCTTAAACCACCTACGCATGTACGTTATGGAGAACGGTCTCCACGTCTTGTCTATGGTCGGGCAGACCAAATAAATCCTACTTGAGGTTTGGCCGGGGAGGTACAAGACTCTGATATCAACCAAGAGATGTCCAAATGCAGCCTTTGTTCATTACCGGTCTGAGTGAAGCTTCGCCTGCGGGTCGCTGCATGCTGGATATCCAACGACACCAAGGCGCACCTTAATTACACCCTACTGTGACCTGGTTGGCCAAAGCCTTGGTCGGACTGGCCCTTCTGCCATCTAGATAGATTTCCATGGGTTGCTTTCTATGTGGTACCATACCCCAAACATGCCTGTGACCACATCTTGTTGCGGTCACCTCCAGTGGGGTCTGGTTGACACATTTTTCCAAGGGCTGACTTTGGTTTCCAGTAGGGCCCTGACAAAGCCTGCTTGGGTAAGAGGTAACATTTACACAAAACCCTAAAATCCTACTCTTAGAGTCCAGTCCTGCTTATAATTAGTTCTTCAGCCTTGATCAGGAAGGATATGGATGAAAGATCTTGAAGGCACGTTAAGGTCCTGAAGCCCAACAGCGGTCGGGCTTGGATGAGACGACCTATCCTTGGCCATCCCAGTGCAGCAAGGGTTTCATGATGCAGGGAGATACTGGCTGTCTTATGAAAACAGACTTGAAAAGCATCTTTTAAAAAATCAAATCAATGACTCCAATACCACTATTAAACATTCACCCCAGATATGCTCGTAATGGGGATAGCACAGTAAATTAACTAGGGGTGGGCGGAACTCGCAGAACCGGACACCATGGAGTTCCTTGGAGTTACATAAAAACTCAGTGAGATTCTGTGGAGTTCCAGCAATGGGCTGAAATAGACCTGTCCAGGTGCTTGAGCTGTGATCTAGTGCCTGGTGAGCATTCGGCTCTGAAAAGTCAGCGTAAACGGTACCACCCGGTGCTCCAGAGTTTCCTGCCACTCGAGTAGATTACCTACCCGAGTGGCATGGTTCTCACCGCAAACCGTGAAGAACGGTCGTGACCGCCTGCTTTGGAAAATTCTCGCTGGATATTTTCCTGGGGACTGAAAATCACGATAGGGGGGTGCCAAATCTCACTTCCACTCACCAACTTACTCTCTTTGAGCCACATGTGATAAAATATTCCGCCTTCGGTGATTGGTGGAATTTCACCAGAACTCCACGTTACAAGAGTGACACGTAGTTATCAAAATTCTGCCAAGTCTGCCAGCATAATGGGTTTAATTTAACCCATGTTAAAATATGTGGGTTCAAGGCCAGATTTAGGACATAATACAAGCTTATATTTTTATAGCAAGGTGTTTATGTAAGGTTGAGATTGTGTCTCCCTACTTTTCGGAGCCCCCCCCAAATATTGATGTTTGGGTCACCCACCAGTCCTGGACTTGTCCCCACTTAGAAGTGACACTAAGACGGGGGGAGACCTCAGTTTTAGTCTGGAGGAGGGCGAGGCACCTAATTAGAGAGGGAGAGAGCGAGGGAGTTGGGCACGGGGCTGGGGGGAGGATACAGAAGCGGAGAGAGAAGGATGCAGAGGAGAGAGATGAGAGTAAAGATGGAGGGAGGCGGAGGTTGGCGCGTGGGGGGGGGGGGGTGAGAGTAGCAAACCGAGAGTAGAGCAGGCGGTGGAGGGGGGTGGAGTGAAGACGGGGAGAGTGTGAGGGAGATACCCGAGGGAAGTGCTGAAGTGCAGATGGAAGACCGCAGGGGAGTGGGGATGCTTTTACCAACTCTCCGCAGGCCTCCTCCTAGCGCCCAGGCGCCTCTGGTAGGCGCTTTCCCCTTCCGGGCTCAGAACTCTAGGAGGCCAGAGCTCCGCCTCATTTACAACAGACCTGCTCCGGCAGCAGCCGGACTTGGAGCGACCTGATGTTTTTATACAAAGGCTGTTATGTATCCGGCAACAGCCGTGACGCCCACCACTGGGGTGAAGAGGGGGCCTTCGAGGCGCTGCTGCCAGCCCTTGTCGGTCGGGCCAGGGCCACCTTGCTTTCCTGGCTCAGACAGGATCTGTGGGTGTTTAATGTTGGGAGCCACCCCACACCGATCTGAAAGGGCTGCTGTGGCAAGCCTGGCACCAAAATAGCGCCTTATTCCTGTAAACCGACACCGGCGCTAGCCTCAGACCCTTCATGTGGCCTCCGTGGTGCGCACCGGAAAATGAAACGGGGATTAGGGCTGACCTGCCATTTTGGTTTTCGAAGGAAAATCAAAAGTGTGGAAAATAAAGAGATGTCTCTGGTTGGGATGGAATCTTTCACCACAGACCCACTAAACAGGAGGCGGAGGGTCTGTGGTTACACCCACAGTGCCTGTCCGCTGGCTGGAAACTGCAGACCCCTCCAGATGTACTCAGAAGCAGCGCCAGCCAAGCACCTCCCACCAACCTGCTGCCTCCCAAGAAAACCACCCATGGTCTACCCTCACAACACGAAGTCCCTCTCCTGGGCTGTGCCCCGGTGCCCAGAACCGGATGCATGAGCAAAACCGGAAGACACAAGAGCACCTCTCTTCTGTGCGGCAGCACACAGTAAGCTTGTGTGTTTCAAGTAGAATCACACTTCCCTGGGTGCCACTGGATGAGATGGCAGCACCACACTTCACTGGGTGCCGCTGTATGAGATGGCAGCATCACACTTCCCTGGGTACCACTGTATGAGATGGGAGCATCACGCTTCACTGGGTGCCACTGGATGAGATGGGAGCATCACACTTCCCTGGGTACCACTGTATGAGATGGGAGCATCACGCTTCCCTGGGTACCACTGTATGAGATTGTAGCATCACACTTCACTGGGTGCCACTGTATGAGATGGCAGCATCACACTTCACTGGGTGCCACTGGATGAGATGGCAGCATCACACTTCCCTGGGTACCACTGTATGAGATGGGAGCATCACGCTTCCCTGGGTACCACTGTATGAGATTGTAGCATCACACTTCACTGGGTGCCACTGTATGAGATGGCAGCATCACACTTCACTGGGTGCCACTGGATGAGATGACAGCATCACACTTCCCTGGGTACCACTGTATGAGATGGCAGCATCACACTTCATTATGTTCCACTGTATGAGATGGCAGCATCACACTTCATTATGTACCACTGTATGAGGTGGGAGCATCACACTTCCCTGGGTACCACTGTATGAGATGGCACCATCACACTTCACTGGGTGCTACTGGATGAGATGACAGCACCACACTTCACTGGGTGCCACTGGATGAGATGGGAGCATCACACTTCATTATGTACCACTGTATGAGATGGGAGCATCACACTTCAATATGTACCACTGGATCGATCAGATGGCAGCACCACACTTCACTAGGTGCCACTGTATGAGATGGCAGCATCACACTTCCCTCGGTGCCACTGTATGAGATGGGAGCATCACACTTCATTGGGTGCCACTGTATGAGATGGCAGCATCACACTTCATTATGTAACACTGTATGAGATGGCAGCATCACACTTCATTATGTACCACTGTATGAAATGACAGCATCACACTTCATTTTGTACCACTGTATGAGATGGCAGCACCACACTTCACTGGGTGCCACTGTATGAGATGGGAGCATCACGCTTCACTGGGTACCACTGTATGAGATGGGAGCATCACGCTTCCCTGGGTACCACTGTATGAGATGACAGCATCACGCTTCACTGGGTACCACTGTATGAGATTGTAGCATCACGCTTCCCTGGGTACCACTGTATGAGATGGGAGCATCACGCTTCCCTGGGTACCACTGTATGAGATGGGAGCATCACGCTTCACTGGGTACCACTGTATGAGATTGTAGCATTACACTTCCCTGGGTACCACTGTATGAGATGGGAGCATCACGCTTCCCTGGGTACCACTGTATGAGATTGTAGCATCACACTTCACTGGGTGCCACTGTATGAGATGGCAGCATCACACTTCACTGGGTGCCACTGGATGAGATGACAGCATCACACTTCCCTGGGTACCACTGTATGAGATGGGAGCATCACGCTTCCCTGGGTACCACTGTATGAGATGGGAGCATCACGCTTCCCTGGGTACCACTGTATGAGATTGTAGCATCACACTTCACTGGGTGCCACTGTATGAGATGGCAGCATCACACTTCACTGGGTGCCACTGGATGAGATGACAGCATCACACTTCCCTGGGTACCACTGTATGAGATGGGAGCATCACGCTTCCCTGGGTACCACTGTATGAGATGGCAGCATCACGCTTCACTGGGTACCACTGTATGAGATTGTAGCATCACACTTCCCTGGGTACCACTGTATGAGATGGGAGCATCACGCTTCCCTGGGTACCGCTGTATGAGATTGTAGCATCACACTTCACTGGGTGCCACTGTATGAGATGGCAGCATCACACTTCACTGGGTGCCACTGGATGAGATGACAGCATCACACTTCCCTGGGTACCACTGTATGAGATGGCAGCATCACACTTCATTATGTTCCACTGTATGGGATGGCAGCATCACACTTCATTATGTTCCACTGTATGAGATGGCAGCATCATTATGTACCACTGTATGAGGTGGGAGCATCACACTTCCCTGGGTACCACTGTATGAGATGGCACCATCACACTTCACTGGGTGCTACTGGATGAGATGACAGCACCACACTTCACTGGGTGCCACTGGATGAGATGGGAGCATCACACTTCATTATGTACCACTGTATGAGATGGGAGCATCACACTTCAATATGTACCACTGGATCGATCAGATGGCAGCACCACACACCACTAAGTGCCACTGTATGAGATGGCAGCATCACACTTCCCTCGGTGCCACTGTATGAGATGGGAGCATCACACTTCATTGGGTGCCACTGTATGAGATGGCAGCATCACACTTCATTATGTACCACAGGATGAGATGGCAGCATCACACTTCATTATGTAACACTGTATGAGATGGCAGCATCACACTTCATTATGTACCACTGTATGAAATTACAGCATCACACTTCATTTTGTACCACTGTATGAGATGGCAGCATCACACTTCACTGGGTGCCACTGGATGAGATGGGAGCATCACACTTCACCGGGTGGCACTCTATTAGATGGAAGCATCACGCTTCCCTGGGTACCACTGTATGAGGCGGCAGCAAAACACTTCACTGGGTGCCACTGTATGAGATGGGAGCATCACGCTTCCCTGGGTACCACTGTATGAGATTGCAGCATCACACTTCACTGGGTGCCACTGGATGAGACGGCAGCATCACACGTCACTGGGTGCCACTGTATGAGATGGCAGCATCACACTTCACTGGGTGCCACTGGATGAGATGACAGCATCACACTTCCCTGGGTACCACTGTATGAGATGGCAGCATCACACTTCCCTCGGTGCCACTGTATGAAATGGGAGCATCACACTTCACTGGGTGCCACTGTATGAGATGGCAGCATCACACTTCACTAGGTGCCACTGGATGAGATGACAGCATCACACTTCCCTGGGTACCACTGTATGAGATGGGAGCATCACACTTCCCTGGGTACCACTGTATGAGATGGCAGCATCACACTTCACTGGGTACCACTGGATGAGATGGGAGCATCACACTTCCCTGGGTACCACTGTATGAGATGGCAGCATCACGCTTCCCTGGGTACCACTGGATGAGATTGTAGCATCACACTTCACTGGGTGCCACTGTATGAGATGGCAGCATCACACTTCACTGGATGAGATGACAGCATCACACTTCACTGGGTGCCACTGTATGAGATGGGAGCATCACACTTCCCTGGGTACCACTGTATGAGATGGCAGCATCACACTTCACTGGGTGCCACTGGATGAGATGACAGCATCACACTTCCCTGGGTACCACTGTATGAGATGGGAGCATCACACTTCCCTGGGTACCACTGGATGAGATGGCAGCATCACACTTCACTGGGTGCCACTATATGAGATGGGAGCATCACACTTCCCTGGGTACCACTGTATGAGATGGGAGCATCACACTTCACTGGGTGTACCACACTTCCCTGGGTACCACTGTATGAGATGAGCATCACACTTCACTGGGTGCCACTGGATGAGATGACAGCATCACACTTCCCTGGGTACCACTGTATGAGATGGCAGCATCACGCTTCCCTGGGTGCCACTGTATGAGATGGCAGCATCACACTTCACTGGGTGCCACTGTATGAGATGGCAGCATCACGCTTCCCTGGGTACCACTGGATGAGATGGGAGCATCACACTTCACTAGGTGCCACTGGATGAGATGACAGCATCACACTTCACTAGGTGCCACTGTATGAGATGGCAGCATCACACAGGTCTGGTCTTGAGTGATGGTATCTGGCACACGTCTGGTCTCAGGTAGTGGGATCCAGTGCAGCGCTCTGGTGGTGGTATCTGAAGTTAGCTTGGGTGTGGTGTCTGATGCAGTCTTGGGCAGTGGTGTGTCCACTTTGAATGCAGGGCTGGGTCGCTGCACTGAATGCAGGCCTGGGTCGCGCCATTGAATGCTGACCTGGGTTGCAGCATTGAATGCAGGCCTAGGTTGCAGCATTAAATGCAGGCCTAGGTTGCAGCATTAAATGCAGGCCTAGGTTGCAGCATTGAATGCAGGCCTGGGTCGTGCCATTAAATGCAGACCTGGGTTGCATTGAATGCAGGCCTAGGTTGCAGCATTGAATGCAGGTCTGGTTTGCGCCATTGAATGCAGGCCTGGGTTGCAGCATTGGATTCTGGCCTGGGTTGCAGCTTTGAATGCAGGCCTGGGTTGCAGCATTGAATGCTGGCCTGGGTTGCAGCATTGAATGCAGGCCTGGGTTGCAGCTTTGAATGCAGGCCTGGGTTGCAGCTTTGAATGCAGGCCTATGTTGCAGCATTGAATGCAGGCTTGGTTTGCGCTATTGATCGCAGGTGTGGTTCATGCCATTGAATGCAGGCCTGGGTTGCAGCATTGAATGCAGGCCTAGGTTGCAGCATTAAATGTAGGCCTAGGTTGCAGCATTGAATGCAGGCCTAGGTTGCAGCATTGAATGCAGGTCTGGTTTGCGCCATTGAATGCAGGCCTGGGTTGCAGCATTGGATTCTGGCCTGGGTTGCAGCTTTGAATGCAGGCCTGGGTTGCAGCTTTGAATGCAGGCCTGGGTTGCAGCTTTGAATGCAGGCCTAGGTTGCAGCATTGAATGCAGGCCTGGTTTGCAACTTTGAATGCAGGCCTGGTTTGCAGCTTTGAATGCAGGCCTGGGTTGCAGCTTTGAATGCAGACCTGGGTTGCAGCTTTGAATGTAGGCCTGGTTTGCAGCATTGAATGCAGGCCTAGGTTGCAGCATTGAATGCAGGCCTGGTTCGCGCCATTGATCGCAGGCCTGGTTCCCGCCATTGATCGCAGGCCTGGTTCGCGTCATTGATCGCAGGCCTGGTTCGCGCCATTGATCGCAAGCCTGGTTCGCGCCATTGATCGCAGGACTGGTTCGCGCCATTGATCGCAGGCCTGGTTCACGCCATTGATCACAGGCCTGGTTCGCGCCATTGATCGCAGGCCTGGTTCACGCCATTGATCGCAGGCCTGGTTCATGCCATTGAATCCAGGCCTAGGTTGCAGCATTGATCGCAGGCCTGGTTTGCGCCATTGATCGCAGGCCTGGTTAGCGCCATTGATCGCAGGCCTGGTTCGCGCCATTGAATCCAGACCAGGGTTGCAGCATTGGATTCTGGCCTGGGTTGCAGCATTGAATACAGGCCTGGGTTGCAGCATTGGATTCTGGCCTGGGTTGCAGCATTGAATGCATGCCTGGGTTGCAGTTTGAATGTAGGCCTGGGTTGCAGCTTTGAATGCAGGCCTGGGTTGCAGCATTAAATGCAGGCCTAGGTTGCAGCATTGATCGCAGGCCTGATTCACGCCATTGATCGCAGGCCTGGTTCACGCCATTGAATCCAGGCCAGGGCTGCAGCATTGCACACAGGTCTGCACGGG
Source organism: Pleurodeles waltl (assembly GCF_031143425.1). NCBI lineage: Eukaryota > Metazoa > Chordata > Amphibia > Caudata > Salamandridae > Pleurodeles > Pleurodeles waltl. The sequence goes on along the minus strand of NC_090448.1, from coordinate 13,196,841 downwards.
ATGCTGGTCTTGGGTGACAGAATGTATGCTCCTGCAGTCTTGTAAGTTTGGAAAGATGGAGACACCGAGGAGGTCTTGGGTTTCAGAAGTTCTTTGAAGTGGACTTCAAAGTCTTTGATCTTTGCATTGGCGCTGACTCAGCATTTCACAAGCCATGGAGATTTCTGGAGTCTGTTTCATAGACAGCAAAAGGCTGAGGCAGCAGAACGAAGACAGATTAAAGCGCCTTAGAGCTGATGACAAACATGATGCATCGATTTATATCGAGGGCCAACGCTTACTTATTGCCCTTGAGTAAAACGTTTTAAAAAGTCACATCCTAATGAAACAGTTTAGACTTAATATCTAACCCTCGATGCTGAAAAACAATTATATTGAAAATTAAATCATACATTTAAAATATCTAAAAACACAGTGACGATGGGTGCACTACAATTCGGAAAATGCAATGCCAAAAGGCATTAAAAATGTTTTAAAAAATGGAACCAACCAGTGGGGGACCCAGTTCTGGGTTTCTCAGTAAATATTTAAATGTAAACCTGATTTGAGGCTAAACTTGACCATCGCCAACCTTATGCCTGGCACTGTCCCCGACCTGACTCTAAAACGCGCCCGAGCACCATCCCCTGACCAGAAGGTAACAACGTCCTTGAACCCTTAGCCTGAGGCGGATCCCCCTTCGATATGTTGGAAATATCAGTAAAAAGACTTAGGGTCTGATTTAGAACTTGGCGGATGCAATCGTCCGTCACAACGGCTGTCTGCATCTGTATTGTGATCTCCATAGGATATAATGGTATTTAGGTTTGGGGGGGGCGGGATATACGTGTGACAGAGTAATCCGTCCGCCAGGAACTAAATCAGGCCCTTTGTATTTACAGCAAAATTATGTAGCAAAAAGAAAATCATGTCAACTTTGTTTTTCTGTTTGTGTTTTACTAGTTTTGGTTTCATTGATTCCAATTGTACCTGCTTGAGTGATGTCCTCTACCTTAGAAAGGTGCAGCCGGGGAGGCACCCCCATAATTCCGAGGCGAAGGAGAGAGCTCGTGCTTGAGGAGTGAGTGCATATGGGACGTGCGGCCTAAACATCACCCTCACGTCCCAGCACTCCTTGAATGTTGACGTCGGAGCCTCTTCGCTCTGGAGGGTTGAATGGCCCACAAGGAGAGGCTCTGCGGGGTGCACTGACCAGTGGAAAGATCGCAGGACGGACAAACGTAGTGCGGACATTGAAATATTGAGTTATAGAGACGCACTTAGTCCAATCATGGTCTGGTTAGGAAGTGAGTGGCATCCTAGGGTCCTGGTGGGAACGTCTGGTCCTGGCCTCTTGGCAAATCCTGGATTGTGCTGGATCCTGGAGAGTCCGGCTGAGGCTCTACGGAGCGTGAACCCTTCTGGGGCCAGTCTTAAGATCCTTTGGGAACCACCTGCCACCCATGAACCGGTCCCCTCAACCTGAACCCTTCTGGGGCCAGTCTTAAGATCCTTTGGGAACCACCTGCCACCCATGAACCGGTCCCCTCAACCTGAACCCTTCTGGGGCCAGTCTTAAGATACTTTGGGAACCACCTGCCACCCATGAACCGGTCCCCTCAACCTGAACCCTTCTGGGGCCAGTCTTAAGATCCTTTGGTAACCACCTGCCACCCATGACCCGGTCCCCTCAACCTGAACCCTTCTGGGGCCAGTCTTAAGATCCTTTGGGAACCACCTGCCACCCATGACCCGGTCCCCTCAACCTGAACCCTTCTGGGGCCAGTCTTAAGATCCTTTGGGAACCACCTGCCACCCATGAACCGGTCCCCTCAACCTGAACCCTTCTGGGGCCAGTCTTAAGATCCTTTGGGAACCACCTGCCACCCATGACCCGGTCCCCTCAACCTGAACCCTTCTGGGGCCAGTCTTAAGATCCTTTGGGAACCACCTGCCACCCATGACCCGGTCCCCTCAACCTGAACCCTTCTGGGGCCAGTCTTAAGATCCTTTGGGAACCACCTGCCACCCATGACCCGGTCCCCTCAACCTGAACCCTTCTGGGGCCAGTCTTAAGATCCTTTGGGAACCACCTGCCACCCATGACCCGGTCCCCTCAACCTGAACCCTTCTGGGGACAGTCTTAAGATCCTTTGGGAACCACCTGCCACCCATGACACGGTCCCCTCAACCTTCTTGTGCGACCGCTCATTCTCTGACAAAAGATGGATGAACCCAGCCTAGAGCAGGGATTGCATCACCTTCTTCACAGACCTGGTCTGGAGCCCGAGTCGGCTGCGTCCTGAGGCTCTGGGCTTCTAGGTTTCTTCGAAGAAGAAAAAATTTAACCAAGGAGGAATTATTCACACCTAGAAGGTTTAAGAAAGACGCATGAGAGACCAAGGACATCCATGGAGCTGAAGACCTCCCCTCCTTTACGGCAGAGCCCACCCACATACACTGTCCTACTGTCAGGTGATACGACCAATGGCCACGCACTCTCCTGGCTTCCACAGCTCAGTAGGGGCCTCGAGGCACCATGGTTGTGACCACAGAAGGACCATTGAATACCCTCGAATGCTTCTTTGGTGAGTCTGTTTAGAAACCCCTGCAGCAAATGTTGCACTAGTAAGTGAGCTCCAGGAATGAGATCTGTGATCAGCGAGCATGAAATCCGCTGCCATCATTGTTGCCCCTGCCGCGGGAGCTGGTCCCGGGTCCAGAACCCCGGGGCCCGCCGGCACGTTTATTCCACACCTGCAAGGAGGGCGGGTCTCCCGTTAGGAAGAGACCACGGGCTTTAATCTGAGGGCTGGGCCCCCGCCCCGCAGACATTTATCAAGGCCGCCAGCCTTGAATTTACACTTGGAAACTGGCAGTATCTCCCCCCCCCCCCCCCCGTATCAGATGCCCACCTCTGTGAGCTGCACCGATGGCACTCACCTGGGCCTGACGCCTCTGTGAGCTGCACCGACAGCACTCACCTGGGCCTGACACCTCTGTTAGCTGCACTGACAGCACTCACCTGGGCCTGACACCTCTGTTAGCTGCACTGACAGCACTCACCTGGGCCTGACACCTCTGTTAGCTGCACTGACAGCACTCACCTGGGCCTGACGCCTCTGTGAGCTGCACCAACAGCACTCACCTGGGCCTGACACCTCATCAACAGCACTCCCCTGAGCCTGACAGCTCTGTGAGCTGCACCAACAGCACTCACCTGGGCCTGACGCCTCTGTGAGCTGCACCGACAGCACTCACCTGAGCCTGATACCTCTGAGCTGCACCGACAGCACTCACCTGGGCCTGACAGCTCTGTGAGCTGCACCGACAGCACTCACCTGGGCCTGACGCCTCTGAGCTGCACCGAGAGCACTCACCTGGGCCTGACAGCTCTGTGAGCTGCACCAACAGCACTCACCTGGGCCTGACGCCTCTGTGAGCTGCACCGACAGCACTCACCTGGGCCTGACACCTCTGTTAGCTGCACTGACAGCACTCACCTGGGCCTGACACCTCTGTTAGCTGCACTGACAGCACTCACCTGGGCCTGACGCCTCTGTGAGCTGCACCAACAGCACTCACCTGGGCCTGACACCTCATCAACAGCACTCCCCTGAGCCTGACAGCTCTGTGAGCTGCACCAACAGCACTCACCTTGGCCTGACGCCTCTGTGAGCTGCACCGACAGCACTCACCTGAGCCTGATACCTCTGAGCTGCACCGACAGCACTCACCTGGGCCTGACAGCTCTGTGAGCTGCACCAACAGCACTCACCTGGGCCTGACGCCTCTGAGCTGCACCGAGAGCACTCACCTGGGCCTGACAGCTCTGTGAGCTGCACCAACAGCACTCACCTGGGCCTGACGCCTATGTGATCTGCACTGACAGCACTCACCTGAGCCTGACACCTCTGAGCTGCACCAACAGCGATCACCTGGGCCTGACACCTCTGTGAGCTGCACCGACAGCACTCCCCTGGGCCTGACAGCTCTGTGAGCTGCACCGACAGCACTCACCTGGGCCTGACGCCTCTGAGCTGCACCGACAGCACTCCCCTGAGCCTGACACCTCTGAGCTGCACCAACAGCACTCACCTGGGCCTGACGCCTCTGTGAGCTGCACCGACAGCACTCACCTGGGCCTGACACCTCTGTTAGCTGCACTGACAGCACTCACCTGGGCCTGACGCCTCTGTGAGCTGCACCAACAGCACTCACCTGGGCCTGACACCTCATCAACAGCACTCCCCTGAGCCTGACAGCTCTGTGAGCTGCACCAACAGCACTCACCTGGGCCTGACGCCTCTGTGAGCTGCACCGACAGCACTCACCTGAGCCTGATACCTCTGAGCTGCACCGACAGCACTCACCTGGGCCTGACAGCTCTGTGAGCTGCACCAACAGCACTCACCTGGGCCTGACGCCTCTGAGCTGCACCGAGAGCACTCATCTGGGCCTGACAGCTCTGTGAGCTGCACCAACAGCACTCACCTGGGCCTGACGCCTATGTGATCTGCACTGACAGCACTCACCTGGGCCTGACAGCTCTGTGAGCTGCACCAACAGCACTCACCTGGGCCTGACACCTCTGAGCTGCACCGACAGCACTCACCTGAGCCTGACAGCTCTGTGAGCTGCACCGACAGCACTCACCTGGGCCTGACACCTCTGAGCTGCACCGACAGCACTCACCTGAGCCTGACAACTCTGAGCTGCACCGACAGCACTCACCTGAGCCTGACAACTCTGTGAGCTGCACCGACAGCACTCACCTGAGCCTGACAGCTCTGTGAGCTGCACCAACAGCACTCGCCTGGGCCTGACACCTCTGAGCTGCACCGACAGCACTCACCTGAGCCTGACAACTCTGTGAGCTGCACCGACAGCACTCACCTGCTGTGCAGTGGGAGACACTCTCCAGATTGTAGGCTTCGCTTGTCCCCACTGCAGGTTACACAGGGGTGCTTTTTACCTAGATAGCATTAATTAATTTAAATTAATAACCGGAGGAGTGACGCTACTTCGGCTAGTTGTGGAAGTTTTTGTGAGCCACTGAAGTTTTGTAAAGTTCACCATTTATGTAGCAGACGAAATTTGCAACGTTTCTCGATTTACTTTATCCCCCCCTTGGAAAGATTCCTTGCCCATTGTGAGATAATTTCCACCTCATTGCAAAATATTTTCCAGACAATAAGGAACATGTACACAGACCTTTTTCTTTGAAAGTTTCCGTTTTACAACCTAAAAGGGCACAATTGTCACTAAATGCTTAAGACGTTGCCACTTCCACTGCCTGCGGGTCCCGTCCAATCAGGCGAGAGGATCTGGGTTGCCATGGAGACGGCCCCAGCAGCTCCTAATTTGGTAAGCAGCAGAGGCTGCTGAGAGTCCCATCAATAGCCTAAACCATCAAGGCTCCAGAGGGGCGGGACTTCAGGGGAGGGCGCTGGTTCCCGATGCCACCCTTAACTGCCCCGAAACATGCCAGGGTTGTGCCATGTCTGTCAGCCCGAGAGGCAAGCATCCATGCTTTACCAAGATCACACCTCACCGCACGGGTCCCTGCACAAATGTCATTTTACATACACCCCCTCCCCACCCTGTACCCCGTTTTGAATCCATCATCTCGGCAATGAAAGTGTTTATTGTTCCACTTGCGCCTGTATTGCTTCAGCCGTGCGCAGGGTTTAGTAGAACACGTCTGTGCGCACTCGGGGCTCACTAACAAAATAAATGCACCTTTCAGGCCAAGTAAGAATGTTCGAGAAAAGAAAAGGAGATCTGTCTCAGGAGACAGGAGAGAGACACTGGTGTATTGTCTGGGAGGGATATCAGGGCAGGGTGACCCCTGGAGACCTGGGGGCTGAGGGGTGGTCTGTGCAGCCAAGCACCGCAGGGGTCGCTTCGAAAGCCACCTGAGGGGCAAGTTCTGGGGCAAAGGAGTTCCTGTGATTACTGCATCATTTCATTGTCTCAAGAAGTGGTCCTTAAACCTACGACTTCCGAGGACCCCGACTTAACCTACACTGCAAACTGGGAACCCCACTGAATTATTTTTAGAATCGGGGACCCCCCACTGAGTTATTACTGGAGCCGGGGAACCGCTGAACAATACCTAGGAATACAGAAACAAGCGTTTATCCAACAAATACAAGAATGATGATTGAATTAATTGAATTCACAATCAAATATAACAAAAATCTAAATTTTAACTGGAGAGGTTTCTAAATTCAATTGAGGTCACTCATGGTCCAATCACTTCTGTTTGATGCACGGCTCCCACAAACCAATCTGAGGATACTAACCTAATTTTTACCCTCCAATTTCACATTTCTTCACATTTACGGATCATTTTAAGCTTTTAACTTGTACATTTACCTTCTTTATTTATAAGGTAATATCCATTTTTCTAAGTATTCGCGGACCCCTTGAGTAGGCTTCGTAGACCCCCAGGGGTCCCCAGACCACAGGTTGGGCAACAGTCCGATGTTCAGCGGCACAGTTAGATCTTTGACCGACGAAATTACGTGATTCTGTGGCCGCAACGTTTTTCGCAATATTAAGGATTTGCCACATAGTCCATCATCTGCAACATAATTTGCAGTGTTTAGAAAAAAATGTTTCTAGCTCAATTGGATCAAAAGATGTTAAACACTCAGTAACTAGTGGAAGGGCCTTCGAAAGGGGGACAAGTCACTGTTCAGTGGCTCATTGCTGTATTTGAGGGTTACATTGGTACTAATGAGGGGAAATATTAGCCAAGACAGTGTCAACATGGGTGAAAAATGTACAAACAAGAATGTAATACTGTCACAAAATGTGTCGCATTATGTTGCATAATTTGGCATTTCTTGTCTCACAATATGGTCAACTCAGCCACATAACTTGGTCCTCTCCTGCCGCATAACGACAAGCACCAGAGCCCAGGCTCAGTCTGTGCTCTCTGACCAATCAGAAGCAAGATTCTTTGTAGAAGTCTTTGTCTGATGTGTTTGTCACCAGGGAGTGGCGCCATCAACCTTCACCCCGTGTCCTTGTGAGCAGGCTCTGGTGTTTGTCACGTCGGTCACATTCCCCTTTCTTATCACAAGAAAGGATGTCCAATCATTTTGCAAAAATCGCTTTTGGAGCTCTTTCTGTGGGCATCCAGTAGGGTCGGCTCGGCACATCAACCTGGGTTTTGATTCGCCTTTAGTCTGTAGCATCACAGCAATGTCAACGTTGTTTCATTTTCAGTTTTCGCTGCAAGGGCACATGATTGACGTTGGTGAAAACCAGTCTGTAAAACCTAAAAGAAGATGAGACCAGCAGGCAGGAGCTATGGCTGTGGAAGGTGTATTCAGCCCATAAGCTATTGCTGAATGCAGGGGTTAAGAATACCAGGGCTGCTTATTGCAGTCCATGCTGGAGATATTGAAGGCTGCCACATGGTCTGCTCTCAATGCTTTCTGCAAAAACTAGTTGCCTGGCACCATCTGCCCTAAGCCCCAGTTTTGTGAGGGTGGGTGGCCCACAAGCTTTCTTTCCCAGGGAGTATGTTGACCAGTTTCTCTCCTGAGGCGCCCCCCTCAGACTGGCCCATGCTCTTTCACAAACTACCTTCAGCACCCTGCGCCATGGTGAAGAGGGCCACAGGAAGGACCAGAAGCGGGGAGCTGTGCACAGGCTTTGGGTGGATGGCCTTTCTCAGTGTCTTCTGGATTCCTGCCACCAGAGGGCAGCATATGTCAGTGTGTTGGTGCACAGTAACACCTCTAGTGGGTGCAAGAACTATTACAACTTGAGCAGCACCGTGAGATGAGTCCGTGGTTCCCAATCTGTGATGCGGGGACCCCTGAGGGTTCGCAAAGCCGCCTCAGGGGGTCCACGACTGCTTAGAAACTTAACTTAAATAACGTTTGTATAAATAAAGTGGCTAAATGTACAATTGAACATTTTAAAACATAATATACAGGATTTGATTAGAAACTGGAGGCCAAACATTAAATTAGTGTCCTCACATTGATTTGTGGGAGCCGGGCAGGTGCATCAAACAGAGTATAGCACGGATGATGTGTGGGTTCAATTGAATTTAGACAAGCTGCAATTTACTTAATAAAGTTTTTTTTATTTTTTTTTATTTATATTTGTTTGCAAACTAAATACAATATGTTATTGTTTGTGTATGTGTTTGATAACTGCTTGTTTCTGTATTTTTGTGTATTGTTTTGCGGTTCAAATTATCCACAATGTGTAGGCCGGGGTGACAGGCTTCCAGTAATGACTCAGTGGGTGGTCCTCAGATTACAATAATGATTCAGTGGGGGTCCCCGGGTTCCAATAATGATTCAGTGGGGGTCCCCGGGTTCCAATAATGATTCAGTGGGGGTCCCCGGGTTCCAGTAGTGACTCAGTGGAGGTCCTCGGATTCCAATAATGATTCGGTGGGGGTCTCCGGGTTCCAGTAATGATTCAGTGGGGGTCCCCGGGTTCCAATAATGATTCAGTGGGGGTCTCCAGGTTCCAGTAATGACTCAGTGGGTGGTCCTCAGATTACAATAATGATTCAGTGGGGGACTCCGGGTTCCAATAATGATTCAGTGGGGGTCCCCGGGTTCCAATAATGATTCAGTGGGGGTCCCCGGGTTCCAATAATGATTCAGTGGGGGTCCCCGGGTTCCAGTAGTGACTCAGTGGAGGTCCTCGGATTCCAATAATGATTCGGTGGGGGTCTCCGGGTTCCAGTAATGATTCAGTGGGGGTCCCCGGGTTCCAATAATGATTCAGTGGGGGTCTCCAGGTTCCAGTAATGACTCAGTGGGTGGTCCTCAGATTACAATAATGATTCAGTGGGGGACCCCGGGTTCCAATAATGATTCAGTGAGGTTCCCCGGGTTCCAATAATGATTCAGTGGGGGTCTCCAGGTTCCAGTAATGACTCAGTGGGTGGTCCTCAGATTACAATAATGATTCAGTGGGGGACCCCGGGTTCCAATAATGATTCAGTGGGGGTCCCCGGGTTCCAATAATGATTCAGTGGGGGTCCCTGGGTTCCAGTAGTGACTCAGTGGGGGTCCTCGGATTCCAATAATGATTCGGTGGGGGTCTCCGGGTTCCAGTAATGATTCAGTGGGGGTCCCCGGGTTCCAATAATGATTCAGTGGGGGTCTCCAGGTTCCAGTAATGACTCAGTGGGTGGTCCTCAGATTACAATAATGATTCAGTGGGGGACCCGGGTTCCAATAATGATTCAGTGGGGTTCCCCGGGTTCCAATAATGATTCAGTGGAGGTCTCCAGGTTCCAGTAATGACTCAGTGGGTGGTCCTCAGATTACAATAATGATTCAGTGGGGGGCCCCGGGTTCCAACAATGATTCAGTGGGGGTCCCCGGGTTCCAATAATGATTCAGTAGGGGTCCCCGGGTTCCAGTAATGACTCAGTGGGGGTCCTCGGATTCCAATAATGATTCTGCGGGGGACCCCAGGTTCCAGCAATGACTCAGTGGGGGTCCTCGGATTCCAATAATGATTCGGTGGGGGTCCCCGGGTTCCAGTAATGATTCAGTGGGGGTCCCCAGGTTCCAGTAATGATTCGGTGTGGGTCCCCGGCTTCCAGTAATGACTCAGTGGGGGGGGTCCTTGTATTCCAATAATGATTCTGTGGGGGTCCCGGGGTTCCAGTAATGAGTCAGTGGGGGGTCCAGTAATCACTCAATGGGTGTCCTCGGATTCCAATAATGATTGAGTGGGGGTCCCCAGGTTCCAGTAATGAGTTAGTGAGGGTCTCCACGTTCCAGTAATGACTCAGTGGGTGACCCCGGGTTCCAATAATGATTCAGTGGGGGGCCACGGGTTCCAATAATGATTCAGTGGGGTTCCCGGGTTCCAAAAATTATTCAGTAGGGGTCCCTGGGTTCCAGTAATGTCTCAGGGGGGGTCTCCAGGTTCCAGTAATGACTCAGTGGGTGGTCCTCAGTATCCAATAATGATTCAGTGGGGATCCCGGGTTCCGGTAATGATTCAGTAGGGGACCCCGCGTTCCAGTAATGACTCAGTGGGGGTCATCGGATTCCAATAATGATTCAGTGGGGGATCCCAGGTTCCAGTAATGACTCAGTGGGGGGGTCCTCGGATTCCAATAATGATTCAGTGGGGGTCCCCAGGTTCCGGTAATGATTCAGTGAGGGTCTCCAGGTTCCAGTAATGATTCAGTGGGGGTCCCCGGGTTCCAGTAATGATGCAGTGGGGTGTCCTCAGATTCTAATAATGATTCAGTGGGGGTCTCCAGGTTCCAGTAAAGACTCAGTAGGGGGGTCCTCAGATTCCAATAATGATTCATTGGGGATCCCCGGGTTACGGTAATCATAAAGTGAGGGTCCACAGAAGTTCAAAGTTTGGGAGCCACTGAGATAAAGGATACGCAGCAGTGCAAAGCAACCCGAGTAAAGCAAAAGAACGGACTCCCTTCAAAGCAGGTGAACTTTATGTTAATGCACTCGGGTTTGGACTGGTGTACTGAGTCTGCCAGAGTGATTTCACGGGGCATGAACATAAGTCGAGGCGGAAGGCCTGCCGCAGGAACTGACCCTATCAACAATAATCCGAAATTGAGGCTTCACTCAAGTCTTTGACCATCACCTGATGGGATTAAGACCATCTTGTCAAACTTGGAGATGCTGGAAAGGTCCTTGGGTCCAGCGATGGTTCTTGCTTGAGCGAAGAGCAGCATTTTACGCGGATTATTTCCCAAATGAGCCGTGAAGCCTGCGATTTCCATTCATGCTTGGTTTGCTCTGAGAGGAGAGCTGTGTGTAATATTATAACCCTGCACACATTCCTCCCAGCTAACACAATGTATGGTTAAGACATTGAAGCTCATGGCTGGCTCCACCTGCATTCCTTCTGTGCTATGTAACAAAAGTCCATGAACAATATTGGGATCCTGAGAGAGTCTTTCAGCTGCCATGCCTGGCACGCGAATAATTCCCTCGAAAGGCTGGCGCTACTGCCACGGATGAGGCCAAACCTGGCAGAAAGCCGTGCCATGCTGGTGATACATGGAGGACTTGAATTAATGTCACCCTCTGTTAATTACTTGGGGCTGCATCCGAGCCCCCCGTTCTTTCTCCCATCATGCCACCTCAGACAGGAACCAGCCATATGGAAATCCGTCTTGGCTCTGCTCCAGTGAGGAAGGCCATGGCTCCTCACCCAACTCAGCCACAGCACCGTAGCCGTCCTAAGTGGCGACCCTGAAACACCTTGATGCACAGGGCTGGGCAGTCAGTTACATCTTACTCACAGCATTTCACACTCTCCCCCAATGTTTCTGAGGATACAGAAGGGGCCACCTTTCACTACATCTCCCAGTTTTCCTTTGCTTGCGTCAGCATCCTTGCGGCTCACTGGCGGGGTGAACATTGTCTGACCACCCTTGTGTGTAATTTGTGCAAGTGGGGCCCACCAGCACTCATTTTTAGGACCAACACTGATTTTTCCTCATCAAACTTTGACCCAGAGCAAGAGAGAGAAACAAACAAAAGGAGGGAAGGAACAGGCGGAAAACAGCGACAAAGAGATGAAGGGAGGATGATAAAGAGACTGCAAGAGTGAGACAAGGATGAGGGAAGGTCTGGTGGTGCACCAAGGAGGCTGCAGGTGGAATTAGCACTACGCAGCTTTGGAATCTGGCGCACACACCTGCGCCAGCGCCGGCTGTGGGCTTCTGAGCACACTGTGGGCCCGGCACTAATTATTGTACAAACTAAACACCAGGCCCTCACAGACCTTTGTGTAATGGTACACTGCTGGGGCCTGACCGAGTGCTGACTCTATCGTGACACAGACTGCTGACTGTCCTGACGACTGCTGACTCTGTCCTGACACAGAGTGCTGACTCTATCCTGACAGAGACTGCTTACTCTATCCTGACACAGAGTACTAAATCTATCCTGACTCAGAGTGCTGACTCTATCGTGACACAGAGTGCTGACTCTATCGTGACACAGAGTGCTTACTCTATCCTGACACAGAGTGCTGCCTCTATCCTGACACAGACAACTGACTCTGTCCTGAATACTGCTGACTCTGTCCTGACACAGAGTGCTGATTCTATCCTGACACAGAGTCCTGACTCTATCCTGACACAGATTGCTGACTCTATTCTGACACAGACCACTAAATCTATCCTGACACAGAGTGCTGACTCTATCCTTACACAGACTGCTGACTGTATCCTGACACAGAGTACTAAATCTATCCTGACACAGCGTGCCGACTGTATCCTGACAGACAGTGCTGACTCTATTGTGGCACTGAGTGCTGACTCTGTCATGACACAGACTGCTGACTCTATCCTGACACAGAGTACTAACTCTATCGTGACACAGACTGCTGACTCTATCGTGACACAGACTGCTGACTCTATCCTGACACAGAGCGCTGACTCTATCCTGACACAGAGCGCTGACTCTATCCTGACACAGAGCGCTGACTCTATCCTGACACAGACTGCTGACTCTATCCTGATACAGAGTGCTGACTCTATCCTGACACTGAGTGCTGACTCTATCCTGACACTGAGTGCTGACTCTATCATGACACAGAGTGCTGACTTTGTCCTGACACAGACTGCTGACTCTGTCCTGACACACAATACTAAATATATCCTGACAGACAGTGCTGACTCTATCCTGACAGACAGTACAGACTCTGTTCTGACACAGAGTGGTAAATCTATCCTGACATTGAGTGCCAAAGCTATCCTGCGAGTGCTGGCTCTGTCCTGACAGACAATGCTGACTCTGTCCTGACACAGAGTGCTGACTCTGTCCTGACACAGAGTGCTGACTCTGTCCTGACACAGAGTGCTGACTCTGTCCTGACACAGAGTGCTGACTCTGTCCTGACACAGAGTGCTGACTCTGTCCTGACACAGAGTGCTGACTCTATCCTGACACAGAGTGCTGCCTCTATCCTGACAGACAGTGCTGACTATATCCTGACACACAGAACTGACTCTAGCCTGACCATCTGAGCCTGTTGGAGGCGCCGGCCTGCATGGATTTCTCAGTCTCCCAGGCCTGTACACCCCTACCGCAGCACCGGCCCGAGTCAGGCTCTCACAAGGGCCACATCCTCTCCTCAAACCTCTTTTTTATACCCCACTGAGGTCCCCCCCCGCCCCCCCTGGTGTTTTTGGGCCTACACACTCTTTAATGTACGAAGCTTTTAGAGCCATATTTTTTTTACGAGATGCACAATGGACAAGCGCCCTCGACCCTGAACGCTTGATAAACCCCGGGGGGTTTTCTGGCATGTCTGTGCAAGGGTCAGGGTCAGAGGTCACCCTCTCCCCAGTGTTAGGAATGTGGCTTGGAGTTTTCCTCCAGGCCAGCTGCCGCTTTGGCCGCCAGTTGGCTTCACGCCTGGCCGGGTCCCTCTTGGACGCCGAGACTCACGTGAGTGGCCAGTTCAAGGCGGCGGCGAGTTAATCCCCCGGCAGGGAAGCCCCCGCTTTCATCCTACCTGAGCGCGCCTTTGAAGTCCGCTGCGAGGCGCGCGGCTTGTACGTGTGCATAGGCTGGAATTAAAAAGATACGAACTGTTAAGAGCCAGGTCATTGTGGGGGGCGTCATTGGCAACTGCCCCCCAAGTGCTGCCTGGAAAAAGATGCTATGAAGGATTATCGCTGACAAAAGGCGCTATCAAGTGCCTGGGCGCTATGAATAGATAAAGTCCCGATTCATGCAACATTTGACAATTATGTCAAGTGTTAGTCTGCAGGTGGTGAGGCCTCTCGTTTCCATAATAATATGGGTACAAAATGGTGGCCTGAAAGGTGGGTGTGCTGTCCCCTCCCTGGTCCTGGTGCTGGTGAAATAGAGGTCGACTGGCTGCACAACGAAGCCCTTACAGCAGGGGTCTTCAAAATGGGGGGCGGCCCCCCTAGGGGGGGCCTCAAGTGATCCCAAGAGGGGCGCGCCAGGCTCTGGCCAAAAGAGGCATCATGCAGATAACACTGCTTTTTATGGAGAAAAACACTTATTGTAGTTTTAAAAAGGTACCAGAACTTCACTGCAATGTTTAAATAACTCTAGACATATTTAAACATTGTCAACGTAATTGAATAATTGTGAAAAATTCTGAAGAGGGGCCTGGAGACTTTTTTTCCCCCCACTGGGGGGCGCGGCATTGAAAAGTTTGAGAACCACTGACTAAGAGACTTTCGGATGGAGAGTTCCTGAGACTGATAACCAGTTCAACAACAGCGCTGCTTGAGCCCCCCCCCCCCACCTCTTAAAGAGACCGGGGAGGCTCCGTTTTTATTGTGTGTTTTTGATGTTGGTGATTTGTTTGCAGGGCTGCCTCCGCTGATGAAGACGGCATCATGTCGGAGGAGGCCACAGAGTCCTGGTTACGAGGCCGCTGGGGTGACAGGGGTTTTATGGTCTTGGTAGGTGAATGTTTACGGAGGCGAAGAAGGTGCGTTAGGGACACGCTGAACCAGGCACCAGGGCCCCCTGAGGATAGTTGCTAAACCAGAGCCCCTTAGGATGGTTGCTGAACCAGACATCCGAACCAGACACCAGGGCCCCCTGAGGATAGTTGCTAAACCAGAGCCCCTTAGGATGATTGCTGAACCAGACATGTAAATGTAAAAAATGTAAATTAGCACTTGTATAGCGCACTACTCACCCTTTAGGGTCTCAAGGCGCTGTACTCATACCGCTATGGAACCCCTCCTGGCTTTTCCCTGTGAGGCGCCCACTCCTGAGCACCCAAAGGGTGAAGCCAGGCATCCAAGCGCTGTTGGGGCCGTTGTGGAGATTAAGCAAGCTATTGCCCAGAGTTGCAGAGTGGGACCCATGAATTAGATTAGGCACCGAGGCGAGAATTATCTGGTCAAGGGGAATTGAGCCCAAGACCTGCCGAAGCAGGACTTGAACCCTGGTCTTGAGCCAGAGCTCTGCCTCAGGGTCTGCCGCTCTAACCATTGAGCCACACTTCTCCACATCCGAACCAGACACCAGGGATCCCTTACGATGGTTGCTGAACCAGGCACCAGCTACCCCTTAGGATGGTTGCTGAACCAGGCACCAGGGCCTCCTTAGAATGGTTGCTGAAACAGACACCAAGATTCCCGTAGGGTGGTGTTTGAACCAGAAATCAGGACTCCCTCGAGGCGGTTACTGGATCAGACACCAGGAGCCCCTTAGGATGGTTGATGAACTAGACTTTAGGGCCACTTGGGATGATTGCTGAACCAGACACCAGGACCCCCTTGGGATGGTTACTGGATCAGACACCAGGAGCCCCTTGGGATGGTCACTGAACCAGACACCAGGACCCCCTTGGGATGGTTACTGGATCAGACACCAGGAGCCCCTTGGGATGGTCACTGAACCAGACACCAGGACCCCCTTTGCTGAAGCAGACACCAGGACCCCAGTCATTGCTGTTCTCTGCCTCTGTGGGGTTGTACCCAGAGAGGGGTTGGCTCCAGAGACACTGGCATATTTCAGACATCATGATTTTCTTTGTTTAAGTGTCACAGTGGTTCCGATTTTCAACTTTCAGAAGGTTTCTTAAGTTTACCGTTTCCATTCGCCTTCGCCCTGCACAGTTTTCTTTACATTTCTGCATTATTTACGCCTCGTAGCTGGGTGATTTTCGCCCTAATCAAGCTAAGCCAAGCTGGATTTTTTTTTTTTTCTTTGCAGCTATAACTTTTGCAGAACTTTTCAGTGCAAATGTCAATGCAAGGCGCAAACCAATAACTGTTGTCTGTGCAATGTGGCCCCTGTTGAGACCCATTCTGTGAGAGGTTGCTAGGAATACTCAGGGAATAAAGTCTCACATTCTCATGGAGATGGCAAAGGGAAAAACCTCACAACCTTGTAAAGTAAAAAAAAACAATATCTAATGCCTCTTTGTGAATGTTTAAATTAATTGTAGTTTCGTGAACCCGAACCCGCATGAGAATGGGAGCCTGGTCTGCGACTGACTCTGCCCCAACCCTGGGGCCTTTCACAGAACATGTACCCACTGCCCTGTTACGGGCCTCTGCCCCTTTTTCACGCAGGCTCTGCCCCAGCCCGGGTACAAGGAGCCCCCCCCCGACTATACGGCCCTGCCTTGCTTTGCAGCGTCAATCACCCTATACACACCCCATAAACACATATGTACTTCCAGACCCCTCGCAGAGAGTACCTTGCACGTGGCGGCCACCGCGGAAGCACCTCCCAAAGTGTAATCTAAAACGGGCATCACTCACTGAAGCCATCTGTGAATTAACCCGGCGCTAGTGAGACAAGCGCTTTAGGCCAACCTGCACCAGAGGCGAGTCATGCAATGTTTGACTTTTGTATTTTTTTTTTGGGGGGGGGGGGGGGGGGGGGTGTCTGGCACCCACTGCAGTAATCTGCACTTTTAACAGCAGTGTAATATTATAGGCTCTGCTCGTGTATTTTGGATATAAAAATCGCTCTTGATTAATCGTGAAGCCGCTAAACACGGATTTAATGGTAATTTTCCTATTCGAGTGGCATTATAAAGGATTGGCAGTTCCCAAAAGGGTGACATTCAAATCTTTTTTCATCCCAGTCCCGGCTGCTGAAAATGTCAGTGTCTGTAACTTCCACGTTTAAATCTTTATTAACGAGAAGGCGATGGGGGCGGGAGGGGCTACTGCCCCAGAGTAAGAGGTGGGGGGTTGGGGGGACTCCCATTGTCCCCACAAATCCCTCTCACTGGGGCACTGATCTGACTTCAAAGCCTCGAGGAGAGGGCGAGCGTGCTTCGTGCTTCTTTTAATAAAGAGATTTTGTGCGCCCAGGGTCACACCTGACGTCTGTCTGCGTCCGAGCGAGTGCCTTCTAATGAGGGTCCGCTGGAGGTTAATCCGCCTTCAGGGGTCACTGGCCGGCCCTCCACCCCTCTCCGCGGAGCTCTCTAATCTGTGACTCGAGCAGGGCTTGCTGGGCTGAGCCTCCAAGCACGGCCGGTGGGGCTGGGGCGTCGTCAGGCACTTGTAAGCAGCAGCCCTGGGTGGATGTTAAGAGGTTCCGGAGGTGCCAAGGTATGGATGGCACAGAGCCCGCCCACTGCCTGCTTTCTGTGGCATCTCACCCGCCACCTAGTGCCTAGAAGACTCTTTGTTTGCAACAGCCTCATGGACCCGGCTGGCAGCAGGTGTTTCACTTGGACCCCTGGCCCTAGAGGGTGCACCCGCCTTCTACCCTCCACTTATGTAATTGTTCCCATCACCTCTCTTCTCTGAGCCCTCTATCCTTGCTCGTGGGGTGTACACGTCCCCCCACCGCCCCTTCTGACGTATTTACTGCTCGGGGGCATTTAAATGCCCCACATCTCCTTTCCGTATGCTCCAGGCTGGGCACAGATGAATGCTCGCCCCCTCTTCATCCGATTAATAGTGCGGGGCATCTGTCACCGGTCGGTACCGGTCCTGTGAACTCCCTCATTCCACACTGTGCTCCCTGAGAGGTATTTGCTAAGGGTGCAGTGCTATTAATACACAGGTATCCCTGCACCTTCTGGCTGGTCACACTGTTGACCAGTTTGCAGAATTAGCCACAGTTGTTCCTTTTTCACAAGAAAATTATATGTTCTTGGTTAGTGAACCTCAACCCACCCCCCCCCACCCAGTAGTGGCATGGGTCATCTTCGGGTCCACCCTGGCTCCTAAAGACCAGGGTGGGCTCAATCGACATGTGGGAGCCCTTACGAAGATCCACCCAGAGGTTTCACCGAGGTACCCCTTTATTCAGTGACAGTAGGTATGTTTAAGACCAAGAGCAATAAGGGGGTCTCTAGATTGTTATGGTCCTATGACCCTATTGTTTCTTTGTCGACATGTTTCAGCCCCTTCGAAGGCCGTAAAGGGCCGGGGCTTTTATCAGGACATATATTTTTTCTATTGCCCTGGCTTGCGTCAGACAGAAAGCATGCACAGTGCATTGAAAGACCCCATGGAAGGCGAGGCACCTTCTCTCCCTGTAAGGAAAGATGAAGCTCACTCCTGACCCCTTCTGGGTTACCACCTCGCTCCTCTGGGGGAGTGAGGGGTGCGCCCCTGTAGTCACACATTTGTCAAGATGCTCTTGGGGGGAGGCAGCCCTGGGGGCCTGGGAGACCAACCTCTAAATGAGAACTCTAGATATGGGTTCACTCTTTCAGGTGAAGTCTCTCCATACCTAGACATGACACTCCAAGAGAGGCTGTCCCACATTGAATACACTTCCCAAAGGCCTTCATACCCGGGAACAATACTCCTTGGTAGAGCTTCATACCTAGAAACAACCGTCCAACCAGCGAAGACATACCTAGGCACCACACTCCAAGAGAGGCTGTCCGACATGGACATTATACTCCCTTAAAGGCCTCCAAACTTGGGGAGAATACACCATAGTAGAACTTCATACCTGGAAACAACCGTCCAACCAGCGAAGACATACCGAGTCACTACACTCCAAGAGAGGCTGTCCGACATGGACACTATACTCCCTTAAAGGCCTCCAAACTTGGGGAGAATACACCATAGTAGAACTTCATACCTGGAAACAACCGTCCAACCAGCGAAGACATACCTAGGCACCACACTCCAAGAGAGGCTGTCCGACATGGACACTATACTCCCTTAAAGGCCTCCAAACTTTGGGAGAATACACCATAGTTGAACTTCATACCTGGAAACAACCGTCCAACCAGCAAAGACATACCGAGTCACTACACTCCAAGAGAGGCTGTCCGACATGGACACTATGCTCCCTTAAAGGCCTCCAAACCTGGGAACAATACACATGGAAGGCCTTCATACCTGGAAACCCTATATGGGTACACTATACTTTATGGTAAGCCTGCATACTTGACAAAATATTTGCATACTTCACTGTTGTGAACCTGCCATACCTGACACAGTACTCCATGGTACACCTCCATAAAGGACACAGTACTGTAAGCGAAGCCTCCATCCTGGGGCACAGTACTTGAACCAAATCTGCCATACCTAGCCACAGTACTTGAGCCAAAGCCTTCATGCCTGCAGACGTCCATACAAGGGGACACGGCAGACATACACAAGGGGACACTCTAGACATCCAGACAAGGGGACACCCCAGACATCCAGACTAGGGGACACTGCACATGCCCAAACAAGCAGACATCTAGACAGGGGGACACTGCAGACGTCCAGACAGGGGACCCTACAAATGTTCAGACAGGCAGGCCCTGTAGACGTCCAGACAAGGAGGGGACCCTGTAGACATCCAGACAGGGGTACCCTACAGATGCTCAGACAAGGGCACCCCACAGTTGTCCAGACTGTGGGGCCCTACAGACACCCAGAGAAAGAGACCCTGCAGACGTCCAGACAAGGGAACTCTGCAGACGTCCAAAGAAGGGGACCCTGCTGACGTCCAGACAAGGGGACTCTCCAGACGCCCAGAGAAGGGGACCCTGCAGACGTCCAGACAAGGGGACTCTCCAGACGTCCAGACAAGGGGACTCTCCAGACGTCCAGACAAGAGGACCCCCCGGACGTCCAGACATGGGGACTCTCCAGACGTCCAGACAAGGGGACTCTCCAGACAAGGGGACCCTGCAGACGTCCAGACAAGGGGACTCTCCAGATGTCCAGACAAGGGGACCCTGTAGACGTCCAGACAAGGGGACTCTCCAGATGTCCAGACAAGGGGACCCTGCAGACGTCCAGACAAGGGGACACTGCAGACGTCCAGACAAGGGGACCCTGTAGACGTCCAGACAAGGGGACTCTCCAGACGTCCAGACAAGGAGACTCTCCAGGCGCCCAGAGAATGGGACCCTGCAGACGTCCAGACAAGGAGACACTGCAGACGTCCGGACAAGGGGACCCTGTAGACGTCCAGACAAGGGGACTCTCCAGACGTCCAGACAAGGGGACTCTCCAGACGTCCAGAGAAGGGCCCTGTGTCTCTGGGTGGGCAGGAGGGGATCTTAGCAGGGTGGGCCGCGCTCCTGGTGCCATGGAGAGATTGTGTGTCCACACTTGAGCTGGCCTGCACTCGGACCCACAGATGAAGTGTAGATAAGCGGAGGCGGGAGGGCTGGGGCAGAGCAGCTCTGAACACCTAAGCTTCATTGTACAGGGACATTTGCTTTCTGAAACATTGGTTTTCCTGCTCGTGTTTTGTGGTCAAAGCTGAGGTGTTCTGACCAAATCCTTTGTAACAAATGTCTCATTCAGGGTTTATTGAGGCGCATACCAGGGCGAGCAGGGCTCCTGCTTTCTGTCTTAAAATAAATACACAGTTAAGGGTTTCTTTAGCCAGACACTCCAGGCCTCCAGCATCACATGCCCCAGTTAGGCTTCTGAGTGGCGCTGGAGCTCTAAACACCACTGAGATGGGGGTACCTCTCTGAGACAAGGGGGGGCACCGTAGGAAAGGAGCATCTCTCACAATCCCGCACTCGACTTCATGTTGGGTTAAGATTTGAGCGCTTGGATGCTTCAACCTATATAAACTGTGAGTACCATGATAGCGCTGAAGGCTCTAGCCAGCTGCTTCAAGGCGCTCGAGCAGGCCAGGGAGGCTGCAGGGGTGCATTTGGATGGGTAAAGTAACCACAGCAGAGAAAGGGCTGCATTCAGTGCTCAGGTACTCAAGTTTAAAATACTCCAAAACCACAACACATAGCAGGTCATGGCAACATATCAACATCCTGGACATTGGTGGCCAAACGAGCCACAGGAAGTATATAGAAAAATCCCCACCGGGCAAGCTAATCCAATCACACCTCACTCACACCAACAATAAATCACTCTTTTAATCAGCTAAAAGTCCAACAAATCAAAATTAAATATTTAATAAAATTATAAGCAAATTCTCAAAACATACAATGACAAAACAAACATATAAATATTAAAACATCAAAATTGTAAAATTGACATTGAGTGCAACCACATAAAGGGGAAACAGACAAAAGACATAGAATCGTCTATAAAATAGCACTGTCCCAATATTGATAGGAATCGACCTATCGATAGTTATCAAAGTTCTTTATTCAATAGAGTTCTCCTTTTTTGGGTCCAGTAAAAATAAAGCGTTGACGCGTTTCGGTGGGCTTCCAAACTTTTTTTCACCACCTTCTTCAGGGCTAAATTTTGTGCTCCCCAAAGTATTTCATTCAAACCTCCAAAAGGGCCAGTACACAACATCCACATAAATCAATATAGAGATACTTTCCTTAACATCCACTGTCTTTATGGGTTGTGTTTCATGGAGTCCAAATGTATATAGATAGTTTATGGCAGAACCAAATATTATGAACTGGTTCAGACCTTAATTCTTCGAGTCAGCGTTCTTCTTAATATTCATATTTTAACGCTTAACTTTTTATTGCCACAGGGCCTGATTTCCATTTTGGGAGATGAATTACTCCATCACAACAGTGACCAATAACCTGTTTTCCGAATTTATGAACATCATTATATCCTATGGATTTTATGATTTGACGGACGGATTATCCGCCATTGTTGTGACGAAGTAACTCGTCCTCCAAAATATAAAACTAACCCTCAACTCATAATTGGAGGCCCCCGTTGCTCCCTCTAGTGGCAGAATGGCGAAGGGGTGGGCTGGTGTGCCCAGCTGGAATGAACCATATATGATCTGGGGCTGCCCTCGTAAGCACGAGCCGATCACGGGCGGGGAGTTGGCATATCATGGCCCAGGCGCGTGGACTGATTGTTGAATGCCCCCCTCTGCTGATGGACGGACTTGAAGAAATACGGTCCGGCTTTATTGGCTTGTAACTCACACTGAGGATCAATAAATGTGGTTATAAAAAATGTCAAAATCCTAATAATTGTGTAAAACTCCTGCTGTGGGTGGCCAGGAAGTAAAAAGGATTCATGTGATGTGAAGTGGATGGACACAAAGGTCTCGGTTCAGACAACTTGGTCATATTAAACGTAACTTACTCGTGGAAATGAGAGATGACACCTGAGTATGAATCCTTTGATCTCACAGCAGTATTGTGGGAGACGGGTCTACACTCTGGGCGCTGCTCTCAACAACTGACCTTCACCTGTGCCACACACCCCTCTCATGTCCGCTGCTCTCACTGCCTCTGTCTCTCTGTCTCTCCTCCCTTTAAACCCTCCTCTGCTCCCTCGCTCTCCACCCTCACTCTTTACATTCCCTCACCTGCGTCTCCCTCCTCTCCTGTGGGCAGAAGGCCCCAGGGTCACAGAGCTGGCACCCGCTGGGCACTGCAGGGACCTGAACATGCCAGAGGGGAGGAAAGGTCAGTATACCCCCCCAGCTCACCCCACCACCCCCACCACCTCAGCAGTGTCCCAGCAGGCGGGGGGGGGGGGGGAGGGGGGGGGGGTTTGCTGGGGCAACTGAGTTCGGGGAAAGACCGCCAGACCCCGGTATAAATGGACCTTCTTAGCTTGGTACAAAGGCGGGCACTCATGCTCAGTCTGTCTCCACTCATTCAATCTGCACACATCAGTGGGCCCCTGGAATCCAACGCCCCATAACAAGGCGACCCAGCATGGAGGCCCCGCAGAGGGTGAGGACAACGAGAGCCTCCACCAGGGTGGGGTGAAGCGACCCCACCAGGCCCCTCGTCACAGCTAACTGATGCACACAGGAAGCCTTCGGGCCCTGCCCATCGCTCAGTGCCCGCGTGAACAATCTGACCCGAGTACCGGTACTCTCTTAGGGAGTGGAGAAGGGCTGGTACTCAGCTCGGTACAAATAAGAAGTGCCGTGCTCAGTACCTGTGAGTACCGGCCCATTTAAAGCACTGGGTTCAACAATCATAGACGGTTTTTGACCAGGGTGAAGTTTATTATAGTGGTTTAGTGCCCACAGTTAGGGAGCAGAGAACTTGAGAAGAATGCTAACAAGTGAAAACATTGCAAAACGTAGCTTAAAACCACGCCCATCCCCCGCTCAGCTCAGGTAGTGCTAGGAGGCGCGTATAGAAAGTGAAAGCGCTATTGTAGGTTTCCGAAAGAAATGCCCCCGTGGCACCCACACCCGGTTTACTGAAGAGGAGACATTCCTAGGGGGTATGAAACCTACTCGGGGTGCTGCCTGCCGCCTCCCCTAGACTTTCACAGTTTTGCTGTGCATTAATGAATACATGTTCACATTTTTAGGGGTACACTGTATTTTTGTACTCTGCGTCGTGATTTCTAATTGTCCATTAAGACCAGATGCCATAAAATCTCCCTGTCCA